>NW_026596051.1:38478024-38560524 GCF_907164565.1 Psammomys obesus
AAAGAAAGAAAGAAAGAAAGAAAGAAAGAAAGAAAGAAAGAAAGAAAAGTGTATGACTCCTGCCCTTCCTGCTGTCCACTAAGACTTTTAAATCCTTGCAGACTGTCTCCTTCAGCACAATGGGAGGGAGGAAGATTTGCCTTCTAGGCTCAAGTCCTGAATTTGCAAGATATTTGCTGCCTCAGCTGTATCAGCTACTTGTCTCTGTGGAATGAAACTGAGGGATTTGAAACAATACACTTTTCTAACTTTGTTCTCCACAGCCTTAGTTTTAATATATATAACACTTACATTAACAACAACAACAAATATTGTAGTTAGATAAGCACAAAAGTTTACATGTTAAATGCCTCTTGGAGACTTTTAAATACAATGTTAAATACCCAGAAAATCCCAGAGTGAAAAAGAAAGCAATTTAAGACTGTTCAATTCTTAAACAAAAACCATTTATGCAAAGGAAGGCTTATTTCTCTGCAAAACAATTGTTTTTCCTTAATTGTGGTATAATTCTTTTTCCATAGCAAAGAGAAACTATTCTTTTCATCTGCCAAGTACTTTGGAGAAAACAAATGAAGGAAAAATAAAGAAATACTCTTAAAAAAGGGAAGACATTCAACTGTCTGGAGCTTCCTATGGTAATACCATGCCTTTGTGTCTAACAGATACAAGTAAATATCCACCTGAAAGTGTATTAAATGAGAGCTGGAGCTGGAGATGCTATGTTGGTAAATATGTAGCCTCAGTGAGAAGGACTTAGATTACACAATAATATAACAGAACTATAACAGTGCCATATCCAATTCATATTCCAGGTGTCTCAGGCCTGAATATGAAATGTCTGTACACTAATTTTCAATGGTAGAGGTACACATGTTTTAAATCTTTTCATCTTCTCTTTAAACAGTATTTCACCACATGCCTGTGCCAATTTTATGGCTCAGTGGTGGCCATACTATTTTTTCCTGCTCTAGCTGCGATCACAATACCATCACAATACCATTAAGTCATGTCAAACCCTTTCCTGCTAACACTGCAAACCATTACTCCAGAATGGCTTCCATCTTACTCTCAGATTACCAAAATTTTGCCAAACTTTAGGGACTTCTTTACTCTAGGTGCTGCCTAGAGTACCAGGAATCCTTCTTAGAGTATTGAACATGAAGCTTGTAACTCTATTCTTTTTTCTGCCTTTTTGAAGTGCAAATATAAAAGTTCCTTTTGATTTTACTACCCAAGGTGGTGTTAAATACCTGGTGAACATTTCTGTGACATGTGAACTTGGATGTTTACCCTTCCATTCATGTGTAGGAAGGTAGAAATACAGTTTCCACAGTGCTTTCTCCTTGCTGAACCATCTCCTCTATAGACACAGAGAAAATTACTTTCCTTTTTCGAAATAGCAGCGTCCTTCATAGTCACTTTCTCCTTTTCCTCAGAACTGAAAAGCTTTCATTGGTTTCCACTTAACACAGTTGAGTTCTAAGAGTGTTGGTTCTCATTCTACCATTTCAGTAGTCTTGTATCAAATTTTGTCAATAGCTGAACTTAGTGCAAGAGCATTTGTTTGTTTGTTTGTGGCTTTGATAATGATATTCTTGTGAGGCAGGGGAGTAAAACATAGCATAAGGTCAAGGAAAGCCAGGGCTTCAAATATTGTTACAAAAGAAACTAGTTGGCAAAGAGGACATTGGAAATCCCTGTATCCAATACTGAGGCACCCTAAAGCATACAAAGATAACCTGAAATTTGCTTTAATAATAATATAGGCATATTTCCTCAGACATTAAAGATACTATTTAAATATATAATGCATGTAGTTTTATATAGAATAACATGCAACAGATAATACATGCCTGAAAATAACCTGTGCAAGGCAAATTATACAAAAGTGTTTGCAATGTCACACAAAAGGCCCAAATTTTTGCCTATTGTGCTTTCTCACTCTTCCAGTCTTCATCATCACTTGGAAATGTATGTATTTGTAATAGTGTCCCTCTTCTGCTACTGTATTATTCCTTGTTTTGAGACATATGAAGTGGAACTCTTCGGAATGTGTGTATTTAAAATCAGTGGTCACAGTTGTCTTCCACACTATATTTATACTCTCTTTGTATCAAAGCTTCCAAGCAAGGACAACACAGATGCTTGCTCTCTTTTCTCCATGCCACTTAGTCAAAGGGTTTGGTGTAGATTATATGAGCCATGCTATGCACATACTTCTGTGTCACATTGCATTAGATTTGGGGGATCAGATTTTTGTCTAAAATCTTGTATCCCTACAAATATGTGTTCTTCAATATCTTAAATGCAGTTATGGAATTGCAGGAATATAAATAAAATGCCAAGGGATTTTTAAATAGTAGATGCTATGGAATTTGTGTTTTATCGTTCTATTTCCTTTGAAATTCCCAGTGTCTTACACTTGTCATTGAAGCTTCAAACTGCCCTCTGAAGATACACCTGTGGGCACCACTAGGGGCGTTGTCAGAATAAGCAAGATATTTGGAACTAAATTTAAGTAGAATGTCCTATTGCACCTATTTGCACATTGTGAGGTAAATAACATAGAAAGCAGTGCAGGTTATTTACCGTAAATATTTATCAGGTTTCTCGTGTCTCTGCTTTCTCCTTTAGAAACAGATGTTCAGTATTTTAAGGCCAAACAGAGATATAAAAATAGTCTTTGTTTATGTAATTATCATGAGCTTATTATGCTAAAATTGGAGTGTAATTTAGAGTTATTTTCTTAAAACCAAATCCTTCTAGTAGAAAATCCAATGCAATTTCAGAAGTAACCCAGAAACTATTAAACTATAGTTGTTTACATTTTCCATGTCTATACATCTTAATTTAAGCTCTTATTCAGAGTATGACTGTCTTATTTAGTATGTCATTGTTGTGAAGAGACATTATGACCACAGCAACTCTTATGAAGGAAAAGATTTATTTGGGGCTGGTTTACAGTTTCAGAGGTTTGGTCCACTACCATCATGGTGGGAGGCATGGCAAGCACCATGCAGGCAGACATGATGCTGGAGGAGCTGAGAGTTCTTCATCTTGGTGTATAAGGCTGTAGGTCCACAGGCAGCAAAAGACTGTATAATCACATTGGGCACAGCTTGAGCATTGGAAACCTCAAAGTCCTATCCCAAAGTGACACAATTCTTTCCTCTAGGCCACACCTACTACATCAAGGTCACACCTCCAATAGTGCCACTCCCAATGGGCCAAGCATTCAAACATAGGAGTCCATGGGACAACACATATATAGAGATTCAAACCACCACAATGACCTTGAGTTCTATGAACAGATCTTTTCTGGTTGATGGTGTTGAGGAATCATTATTCAGTTTGTAAAAGTGTTATACCTATATTCAAAATTTCAAGAGAAAATAGCATTAATAAAAGCTATTAAAATACAAACACAATACAAGTATCATCATCTTTGGAGTCATAGGCCTAATAAAGAATGTAGGTTAGCTAAATGCCAAAACAGAGTTGAACTTGGTCTTCACTAAAAATAATATGACAAGTAATTTAATTAGTGTTCTTATATTTCTTGAGTTTATACAAACTAAAGAAGCTTTAATGCAGTTTTAAACATGCATATAATCATGCACATGCATCAAGGCTTAATATTCATCACCAAAAACAACCAGATAGCTAAAGGTCAGCGTAAAAACACAATCAACAAAACCCAAAGCAATATGGCATCCCCCAGAACTCATTTAATCCAAAAGCAAGCAACCCTGGATGCCTTAACACAACTGAAACACAAGAAAATAACATTAAATCTATGCTTGTGAAGATAATAACAGAGGAAAGGAATAAAATCTGTGAAGAAATACAGGAAGATACAGTCAAACAGATTAAGGCCATTAGAGAAGAAATAATTAATTTATTGAAGGAAATACAAGAAAATGCAAACAAACAGGTGAAAGAATTGGACAAATCATTAATGAAAGGCAGGAAAATACAAATAAATGTGAAAAAAATCAACAAAATGGTTCAAGATCTGAAGATAAAAATAGAAACATCAAAGAAGTACAAACTGCAGAAATCCTGGAGAGGGAGAACTTAGGGAAGAAAACAGGAATTATAGAGGTACCTATCACCAACAGGATACAGGAGATGGAAAAAAGAAGCTGAGGTATAAAAGACACAATGGAAGAAATTGATACATCCATCAAAGAAAATGTTAAATCCAAAAAAATTTCCTGACAAAAAATCCAAGAAGTCAAGGACACTATGAAAACAAGAAACGTAAGAATAATAGAAATGGAAGAAAGACAATATTGCTGCTGCAAGGACCAGAAAATACTTTCAGAAAAATCATAGTAAATTTCCCCAGTCTTAAGAAAAAGATGCCTAAAAGCATGCAAGAGGCCTGAAGAACAACAGATTAGAGCAGAAAAGAAAATACTCCTGCCACATAATAATAAAAACACTAAATGTACAGAACAAAGAAAAAATACTAAAAGATGCAAGGGAAAAATGCTAAGTAACATATAATGGCAAATCTATCACTATCTCTTCAGAGACCATAAAAGCCAAAATGGCCTGGGCAAATGTTTTACAAACCCTAAGAGACCACATATGCCAGTCCAGACTGCTGTGGACTGTCCAGCAAAACTTTCAATCACCATAGATGGACAAAACAAGATATTCCACAGTAGAACCAAATTTAAACAATATCTGTGCACAAACCCAGCCCTACAAAAGGTGCTAGAAGGAAAACTCCCACCTGAGGAAGTTAACCACACCCCAAAACATACAGGATATAAATAACTTCACTACCGCAAAAGCAAACATAGACCAATACACAAACACACTACTGACTGCAACTCACATCAAAATAAAAGGAATTATCAGTCACTGGCCATTAACATCTCTCAACATCAGTGAATTCAACTCTCCAATAAAAACACATAAACTAACAGAACGGATGCATAAGCAAAACCCCACAATCTGTTGCATACAAGAGTCATACCCCAGCCATAAAGATAGACATTGCTTGAGAGTAAAAGGGTGGAAAAGGTTTTCCAAAAAAAAAAAAAAAAATGGACCTAAGAAATAAGCTGGAGTAGTGATTCTAATATCTAATAAAATGGATTTTCAGCCAAAATTAATCAAAAGAGATGAAGAAAAACACTTCATATTCAACAAAGGAACATTGCACCAGGAAAATATCTCAATTATGAACATCTACCCACCTAATATAAATGTACCTACACTTGTAAAAGAAACAGTAATAAAGCTTAAACCACACATAGATCCCCATATATTATAGTGGGAAACTTCAACACCATATTCTCTCACCAAAGGAGAGGTCAATGAAACAGAATCTAAGCAGAAAAATAATGTCACTAACACGTCATGAATCAAATGGACCTAACAGACATCTTCAGAAATTTTCACTCAAACACAAAAGAATATACCTTCTTCTCAGCACCTCAAGGAACCTTCTCTAAAACTGATGATATACTTGGTCACAAAGGAAGCCTCAACAGATATAAAAAATATTGAAATAATCCCTGTATCCTTTCAAACTACCATGGACTAAAGCTGGACCTCTACAACAAAAGAAATAGCAAAAACTTAGACATATGTGGAAACTGAGCAACTCTCTACTCAATAGCTGGGTCAGGAAAGAAATATAGAAAGAAATTAAAGATTTCCTAGAACTCAGTGAAAATGAAGGCACATCATACTCAATCATATGGATCACAATGAAAGCAGTACAAAGAGGAAAGCTCAGAGCACTAAGTGCCTTTATAAAGAAAATCGAGAGAGCTCATAAAAACAACTTAATGGCATGAGAGACCAGAGAATTAAGAATCAGTGGCTATTGTTTTAAAGCTTAAAGTACAAGCCTGAATGAAGGCCAGCCAGGTGGAGATGTGTCCAGCCACCTGCGGGGGTGGGGGATCTAGGGGGTAGAAACTAGCCTTAATGCCCTGAAGGAAAGAACTAGCCTTACTGCATTCTTTTCCTGCCTACTAGAGATACAGGTGCTAGGAAACCTGCCCCTCTCCCCTAGGGCAGCTGAACAAGGGAAGCTAGAAAATTAATGGTTAGGCGACCTTCCTATAAACAATCAGTTCAAAATGCAGCATCCCCTTTTGGTTTCAATCAATAGATGCTTGCCAGGCAGGAATCCCCCTGCTTTGGGCACACTGGGAGGGACAGGCCTCTTTAAATCACCCAACTAACCTGAGCACAAGGCTCTCAGCTCTCAACGCTTTGGCCATAATGGTATGGTATGTGAGCCCAAGCTGTAGCTTGTAATGAAAAGATCCTCATGTGTTTTACAAAGGACTCCTGATGATGTTCTTTTGGTGTCTTGTGAATTGGGCACAATAGGCACACATTAAATCCCTAGGAAAAAAAAAAAAAGAAAGAAAGAAAAGAAGCAGACATACCCAAGAGGAGCAGACAGCTCAAAATAAACAAATTCAGGTCAGAAACCAATAAATTAGGAAGAAAGAAAAAATTCAAAGAATCAAAGAAACCAAGAGTTGGTTCTTTGAGAAAATCAACAAGATAGACAAACCCTTAGCTAAACTAACTAAAAAGCAGAGAAACACTATCAAAACTAACAAAAATACTCACTCATAAGTGGATATTAGATATACATTGTAGGATAAACCTACTAAAATCTGAACACCTAAAGAAACTAATCAAGAAAGAGGACTCTGGATAAGATGCTCAATCCCCATTCAGAAAGGCAAAGAGGATGGACATCAGAAGAGTGAGAAAACAGGGAACAGGAGTCTACCACAAAGGGCCTCTGAAAGACTCCACCCTGCAGGGTATCACAGCAGATGCTGAGACTAATGGCCAAACTTTGGGCTGAGTGCAGGGAAACTTATGAAAGAAGGGGGAGAATAGTAAGACCTGGAGAGGACAGGAGCTCCACAAGGAGAGCAACAGAACCAAATAATCTGGAAAAAGGGGTCTTTTCTGAGACTGATACTCCAACCCAGGACTATTCATGGAGAAAACCTAGAACCCCTGCACAGATGTAGCCCATGGCAGTTCATTGTCCAAATGGTAACAGGGACTATCTCTGACATTTACTGATTGGCCTGCTCTTTGTTCGTCTCCCCTGATGGGGGAGCAGCCTTACCAGGCCACAGAGGAAGACAATGCAGCCACTCCTGATGATACCTAACAGACTAAGATCAGAAGGAAGGGGAGGAGGACCTCCCCATCAGTGGACTCTTATGTATTTTTAAATACTCCCCCTCTCTCTTACGTATTGTTTGCTAACTTCTTTCATCATATACAAAACAATTTATTGATGATAATTAAAACCAATGTCAAATAAGCCATGATGTAAATGACACATAAACTTTGACTATTAAAAATAATCATATAACATATTAAAATGCTTTACCATATATTCATGTTAATATACTAATCCTTTCCCCGAATCTCACAGAAAGGTATGCTGCTATTTCTTGCACTTGATAAAGCTTTGATTTACCAACTTCTCTGTATGAATAACTTTAAAAAGGTCCAGGATTAGCCCACTATTTTAGAAATAATTCCAAGTTTGTGAAATTCATAAAGACAGTATTATCTAAATCTATTTATACTGATACATCAAGGCTGATTGCAAACAAGGAATAATATACCTTCCCAAAATAGCAATCTTTGTGTTTGTCTATACATTTGTTTCATGTGTATTTTTTGACTTATGCTTCAATCTGTATTATCACAAATCCAATTAGAAGGAATTAAAATACCTAAAATATAACGATTTTTCTGTGTTCTACTCTGTTATTTTTTAACTATACCACATTTGCCTACAAACTTATTTGACTTTACCTGACAGGTTGACACATGTTATAACAATTTCTTAGCTACACATTTTTTATTTATAAAAAAAAGCATTAATGGCATTAATCATTCAGCAATAAGTGGACTTAATATTTTGCCATTGCAAAGTGAATATATACGACAACCATTATTTATTTTCCACACTATTTGAGAGTGATAAAAGGTGGAGATATTTTTAGGAATGTAACACTTTTACAAAGGCATTCGTCCATGAGTACAGTAAGATCATATCTGAATTTGGCTTAAATACACTGTAGCTGATGTGTGAAAAACATATTGTGATCATATCTATCTTTGCTATATATCAGTGCCCTAATGCTATGCCAGTTTGTTTATTAAAACTTGAAGTCAGTGGCTTAAGCAAAAACAGCTATTAGTAGTTTTAAAATAGTACCAAATAGAAGAGTCACATTTATCTTACTGTGATGCAGTCAAAACATAAACATAGATCAGTTCTTTCTAGTGCCTCTTGATAAAAATTTGTCTCCCCTTCTTTTCTAAATTATACTTTCCATTGCTTTTGTCTGCATCTTCTAGAACCATTTTTTATCTCCTCTGCTGCCTCTTCCTTTCATGTTTAAGGACCCATAGACTCAAACTGTTTAATCCAGAGTAATCTCACTATTTAGTTTTTCTGATTAGCAGTAGTTCTAATCAAAAAACAAAATAATTCCCCTCTGCAATGCAAAGTAACTTTTGTAAATTCTAGTAAAGGAAATGGACATTTTGAAAGGGACATTATTTGTGTATGTCTTAATATAAATAATATTTTTATTATCACTTACCAATATTTGCGAAACTCCAAAATATTCCCTGCAGTTCTGAGATTTCCATAGGATACATGGGCCTATTGACACTGATTTTTACTTCTGTGCATACCCTGAAAGATCTGTGATGGTAGAGTTAATGAGATGAAGAGGTGATGCACTCATTCTCCATCATATTCACATTGAACAAGTTAGGATCCACCATGTGTCGTATGGATTCAGATTGGTTAATTAATTTTCCATCTGTTCCTGTTTAATGGCGCACAGGCCTACATAGTGCACACTCACTCCCGCCAAACAGCTGAATCAGTTTCTTCTCACATGATTCCATCAGTACCTGTAAGGCAAGGGTAATTCTTCGATGTTTGTGTTTCTTGTTGTCACAGACTGGAAATCTCAAGTGTCACATCAGATATTGTGTTCTCCCATGTCCACTCAGGAATGTATTTTGATTGAGGCACCAGGGACAAAATATGTTTCACATATCAACAGTGAGCAGACTTTCCAAAAGTCTGTGGAACATGTCCCATGCTGAGGCATCCCTCACTTTGAATTATTCAGTCCCCAGACAGTTGTGTTTATAACAAGGAATTTAATATTGGAGGAACATAGATCCTTGTAAGAAAGGTGCTTCACAGTCATCAGCTCTGCCTGACACAGGGCAAGTTAGCTCTGGTCTAGATGGTAACATACCCAGGTATCCTCCCTCCATTCTTTGTGATCCCTTTTCTATACAAATTAACAAACATTAACAAGTAGCACATTTATTTTCTGACTGAAACTAACAAATATTAACAAGTAGTATGTTTATTTGCTAACTAAAACTTTCAGTAATAAGTGAAACTAGGAAGTGGTCTCCATCATATCCCTGCTTAACTTGAGGAGGCAAGTTGTCAAGACATCTGGCTGAATGGCTAGGTGTGGTGATGAAGAACAGATTTTTATTGAATCATCTAGGATTTGGACAGTCACCATGATGATGGCCCTCCAGGGTCAAGCTAGAGAGAGCTCTGAGGTGGGTTGTGGATGACTGGAACCTCAGCAATCCAGAAGAGGAGGGTGCAGGTTGATCAACAAGCCTATATTTGTCTGGGCTAAACACCGAGTTTCAGTTTGAAGCAGAACACAGGACACATTCCTACAGCAAAGGAGATTATAAATATTGAGATCTTGATGGCAGAGTTAGTGAAGTCACAGTGCTTTATGATTAAAAATGAAGTTGCAGAGAGGTAAAAGGACAGCGATAGAATAAGAGCAACAGAGAAACAAGTTACCAACTCCTATTCCAAGATTAGTATAACAGATCTTAAGTAGTTCTGCTGCTGTAGTCATTATGTCCTGGGAAAATCAAGTTCCATCTAGTATCGAAAGATAAAGAAAATATTCAGAAGCACTGAAGCTTCAGTCAATTCTATTCATTCTACTTATAAGATACAAGTAACTTAATTCACAATAAGCCCAAAATATTCTTAATTTATTTCAGTGATTGAAGATTTTAATAAAATCTTAATATTTTATCTTATGATTTAAATAATTTTACTATGCTAAATTAATTCTTAAGTTTGAAGGCAAACTTGAAATTTTTTTTAAATATAATTTTTATTTTTCATATTAATTACTGGTTATTTACTTTGTACCCCAGCTGTAATCCCTCCTTCATTCCCTCCCAATCCTACCCTCCCTTCCTCATCTCCTCCCTGCCCCTCTCTAAGTCCACAGATAGGGAAGGACCTCCTTCCCTTCCATCTCAACCTAGTTTATCAGGTCTCATCAGGACTGGCTGCAATGTCCTCCTCTGTGGTCTAACAAAGCTGCTCCTCCCTCAGGTGGCAGGGGGTGGGGTGGGGCAGAAGGGAGGTCAAAGAGCCTGCCACTGAGTTCATGTAAGAGACAGTCCCTGTTCCCCTTACAAGGGTAACTAACTTGGATGCTGAGCTGCCATGGGCTATGTCTGAGCAGGGTTTCTAGGTTATATCCATTCATGGTCCTTGGTTGGAGACACAGTCTCATAAATAAGACCCCTGCCCTGTCCTCTCCAGGTCTTACTAACTCCCCCTTTTATCATATGATTCCCTGCACTCTGCCCAAGGATTGGTTATGAGTCTCAGCATCTGCTTTGATACACTGCTGGGTAGAATCTTTCAGAGTCCCTCTGCGGTATGGTCCTGTCCTGTTTCTTGTTTGCTCCTACTTCCAATATCTATCCCATTTGTCTTTCTAAGTTAAGATTGGTCATCTTACCTTGGAACCTCCTTCTTGTTTATCTTCTTTAGGTGTACACATTTTAGTATGTTTATCCTATCTTATGGGTCTAGAATGCACTTATAAGTGAAAATATACTGTGTGTGTCTTTCTGTTTCTGGGATACCTCACTCAAAATGATATTTTCTAGATCCTACCATTTGCCTGCAAATTTCATGATTTTTTTTTTGTTTGTAATTGCTGAATAGCATTCCACTGTGTAAATGTACCACAGTTTCTGTATCCATTCCTCAACTGAGGGACATCTGCATTGTTTCCAGTTTCTGGCTCTTATGAATAAAGCTGCTACAAACATGGTTTAGCAAATATCCTTGTTGTGTACTTGAGTATATTTTGGATATATGCCTAGGAGTGGTATAGCTGGATCTTGAGGAAGCACTATTCCTAATTGTCTGAGAAAGCGCCAGATTGATTTCCAAAATGGTTGTATAAGTTTACATTCCCACCAGCAGTGGAGGAAGGTTCCCCTTTCTCCACAACCTCTCCAGCATATGTTGTCACTTGTACTTTTGATCAGGGTCATTTTGATTTGCGTCTCCCTGATGGTTAAGTATGTTGAGCATTTCTTTAAGTGTTTCTCTGCCATTCTATATCCTCTATAGAGAATTCTCTGTTTAGCTCAATACCCCATTTTTAATTGGATTGTATGATTTGCAAACCTTATATTAATATGAGTCTTTAAGTAGAAATTGTTGTATAAATTTACTCCTACAATTGTTGTCCTGTAGCTTCATATTAATTTTGAATCTTTGCAATTAAGATAAAAATAATCCTAAAGTTATTAAATAATTCAGAATACAGAGCATCAATTGTCAGGGAAAAAAAGAAAATAATGTAAAAAAGTTCTGCGCGAAGAAATCTGACACCCTCCTTTTCTACCTTACTTCAAGTGTCTGCAGTGTGAAAATATTCTGACACTTTAACATTGTATGCCTGGGACAGATCCCATTGGTTTCACCATAATGGACACTTTTCACCTTACTCCATTGACATTTCAGAGTAAATTCTCCCTTTAAACAGAGTTGAACATCATGAGAATCTACACATCATAGACTTCTTGAAGACAGTCTCTCTGTGATTGTTTTTAATCTCTTGAAACATCACATGCATTGTGTTTCAAAAGGTAGACACCTGAGAGCCAATATCTCTCTCTTCTCCTGTAGGCAGTCACTCCCTTAATAATCTTTCCTTATAAATCTCTTGAATCTAGCTCAACTTCTCCATTTTCGCTGCCAATGACCTAGTTTTGCCCCTCTCTATCTATTCTCTGGAACTTATCTACTGTCCCTTTATAGCATGTATCTCTTCAATGAATCTTGTCTCTTCAGTCCAGTACAAACTCCTTATCGCCAGAACATTATAATCTTAAATTATTTTAGTACATACTTATTTCTGTTTTTTTTTTTTTTAGCTCATATATGTTGCTCTCCAGACTGTATAAATATGTTTAATTATTAAATAGGTATCTTGCATCCTGAGTTCTGTTTTCTTTTCATTAATTTATTCACTTTACATCCTGGTCATTGCCCTATTGCTTCTCTCCTCTTGGTGCCACCCTCCCTCACTCTTCCCCCAATGCTTCTCCACTATTCCTCAGAAAAGGGTCCTGCCCTTTCCCCACTACACACCCCAATTCATTA
Source organism: Psammomys obesus (assembly GCF_907164565.1). Classification (NCBI taxonomy): domain Eukaryota; kingdom Metazoa; phylum Chordata; class Mammalia; order Rodentia; family Muridae; genus Psammomys; species Psammomys obesus. The sequence goes on from NW_026596051.1 coordinate 38,490,539, forward strand.
AGTCATATCAGGACTGAGCTCATCCTTTTTCTCCATGGCCTGATGAGGTAGCCCACCAGAGGGCAGTGATCAAAAAGCAGACATAGAGTCCATGGCATAGACTGCTGCTGCACCCCTTACTAGAGAACCCACATGAAGCCTGAACTGCCAATCTGTTACATCTGAGTAGGGGGCTTAGTTCCAGTCTATGCATCCTGCTTGATTGGTGCTTCAATCCCTGCAAACCCCTCTGGGCCCTGGTTAGTTGGCTCTGTTGGGCTTCTAGTGGAACTCTTGGCACCTCCAAAGCCTTCCTTGTATTCTTCCTCTCAGTTTTCTACAAGACTACCTACTCTTCACCCAATGTGTGGCTGTGGGTCTCAGTATCTGTTGCAGTCTGCTGTTAGGTGGAGCCTCTTAGAGGACTGCTATGCTAGGCTGCTGTCTTGTTCCTGAAAAGATTTAGTCATTTCTGCTGTCTATTCTATTTCCCATTCGGTGTGAGATTTAAGCATCCTTCCTTGGGTACTCTTTGTTACTTTTCTTCTTTGGATCTGTGAATTACAGTATGTCTAGCCTATACTATATGGCTAAAATCTGCTTATAAGTGAGTACAGACTATGCATGTCTTTCTGGGTATGGATTACATCACTCAGGATGATATTTTCTAGTTCCATCTGTTTGCCTGCAAATTTCATTATTTCCTTGTTTTTATTACCTGAGTAGTATTTCATTGTGTAAATGTAGGACATATTCTTTTTTTTAAATATTTTTTACTAATTACAATTTATTCATTTTGTATCCCAACTGTAGCTCCTTCCTTCATCCCTTCCTAATTCTACCCTTCTTCACTCTTCTCCCATGCTCTTCCCCAAATCCACTGATAGGGGAGTACCTCCTCACCTTCCATCTGAACCTTGCTGATCAGGTCTCATCAGAACAGGCTGCACTGTCTTCCTCTGTGGGCTGGTAAGGCTGCTCCCCCTTCAGGGGGGAATGATCAAAGAGCCAACTACTGAGTTCCTGCAGAGACATACCCTGTTCCCATTACTAGGGAACCCACTTGGAAGCTGAGTTGCTTTGGGCTACACCTGTGCAGGGGTTCTAGGTACTATCCGTTCATGGTCCTTGGTTGGAGTATCAGTCTCAGAAAAGACTCCTGGGCCCATATTTTTGGTTCTGTTGCTCTCCTTGTGAAGCTCCTGTTCCCTCCAGGTCTTTCTTTTTTAATTTTTTTTTATTTTTTAATTCTTTATTAATTACACTTTATTCACTTTTTTTCTCCCCAGTGGTTCCCTCCCTCCTCCCATCCCAATCCCTCCCTTCCTCCACCCTCTGCATGCATGCCCCTCCCCAAGTCCACTGATAGGGGAGGTCTTCTTTTCCTTCCTTCTGATCCTAGCCAATTAGGTCTCATCTGAAGTGGCTGCATTGTCTTCTTCTGTGGCCTGGTAATGCTGCTTCCCCCTCAGGGGGAGGTGATTAAAGAGCAGGCCAATCAGTTCATGTCAGAGACAGTACCTGTGAAAGATCCCCGGAGGGTATCTTCCGTCAGAGAGACCCCCTCCCAAGGATCAACGAGGCCATTCGGATGCAAACAGCAAGAGGCTTTTATTTTGATTTACGAGTACTCGGGCAGCAAGGTCACTCGGGAAGGCCCTGCGCGCTTGCTTGGGGAAAAACTGGGGTTTTTATAGGGTTTTAGAGGCAGAAACACTGGTACAGACACGAGAGGGCATGGTTACAGGGGGCTGATTGGTACGTTTACACGAGACCACAATTTGCGTCAAAGTTTGGCAGGGGCACCAAGATTCCAGGAACTGGGTGGTCAAGGGGGGTAGGATGACCCCTTGACGTGGCCCGCCACCTGTTATTTTGTTTTTCCCTATCTTAGCTGAAACAGTCTCACAGATATCTATGAGAGTGATTAACACAAACTGTTTTTAGTATGACTGGGGCAGCCTGACCACAGATATCCCAAGTGGGTGACACAGCTAGGATTTCTCAGTAATTTTCCAGTTTCTCATCTGGCCTTCAGAGTTTTACAAAACAGTGGTGTCTCACAAAATGGCATTAGCTATGTTTAACTTAGTGTGAGGCTGGGGTCTTTCACCTGTTTCTATTACAATGGAACCCACTTGGATACTGAACTGCCTCCTCCAGGTGTTTCTCTCTCTCTCTCTCTCTCTCTCTCTCTCTCTCTCTCTCTCTCTTTCTCTCTCTCTTTTTTTTTCATAAGATTCCCTACACTCAGTCCAAAAAGTTTGGCCATGAGTCGCAGTATCTGTTTCTATGCCCTGCTGAGCAGTGTCTTTCAGAGACCCTCTGTGATAAGTTCCTCTCCTGTTCCCTCTTTTCTCCCTCTTCCAATGTAGGACAATTTCTTTGTTTGAAGAACATCTAGTCTGTTCTCAGATTTTGGCTATTATGAATAGAGCTGCTATGAACATAGTTGAGCAAATGTTAAGCTCAATATATTTCAATATTGTACCTAATATTTTCATAATACTCAATGCACTAGTGAAAAGCAAATAACTGGAAAGTCATTGTGGAGTTATTTGATGAGGTGCCTGATGAATGAGATGTCAGTATTCTATAGGAAAGTCGAGAGTGACGCCTAGTTTTTTTTATTTTAATTTTTTAATATTAATTACAGTTTATTCACTTGGTATCCCAGCTGGAACCCCTTTCTCATTCCCTCCCAATTCCAACCTTCTTCCCTTATCTCCTCCAGTGCCCCTCTCCAAGTCCACTGATAGGGGAGGTAGAGTTTCTTAAGCAAATTTCTCTTACCTCTTTACTGGCATTGAGAGGTTAAAACTAAAGGTTTTATGTATTATTTGTTGTGGAAGATACTAAGGATATCCTGTATATCTTGCCAGTTTTTAAATTTGTGTAGCCTATGAGTTTAAAATGTGAGGATAGACCGAACAATCTCCAATGATTTAGTGCTATAAATAACAGAGTCCAGCTGCAATACTAAACAAATATGATCACTTTATAGAGTCCCATTAGGATATTTCAGCTCCTTAAATTTGGAGCTGCATTACCCATATCCACAGCATCTAAGATGTGGCACAATGCTAAGCTGCTAGGTAAATTGATTCGGTTTTATAAATAATAGAAATATAGTTGCACATATAACATAATGATTTTTCTATTTTACAGAAGACAAGTACAGTAGAGTCTCTTATTCTGAGCAAATATAAAACTATACTATTGGAAATTATTTGTTACTCTAACCCTTATGTTAAACAGAGTTACAAATCAATGGATTGAGTATATATTACAATATCACATTTATAATTAGAAATAGGACTACTAAGTAAGTATAATAAAGTTTTATTTTTAAAAAGTATTTATACTTTTCCAGAATTATTTAATTATTGGAATTTGACTCAAGCTTTATTTATACAACTCAGGTTAAAAACTATCACTTTTTATTTATTTAATTTTTAAATTTACTTATTTATTTTATTAATTACATTTTATTCATTTTGTATCCCAGCTGTAGCACCTCCCTCATCCCCTCCCATTCCCACCCTCATTCCCTCATCTCCTCCCATGCCCCTCCACAAGTCTACTTATAGGGGAGGTCCTCCTCCCCTTCCCTTTGACCCTAGCCTATCAGGTCTCATTAAAACTATAATAAATGTTCAATTGTATTAGTTATACCAATAGCAAGACAGGTTAGGGCATGAGGAGGAAGTTATAACACAAGAGTGTCACTTAATCATGGATTCAGTTCCACTAACCTGGACACATATCAGTTCTGCTGGCAATTCAAGCTATTCTCTGTCTCTTTTTTATTTATATAAATTAATTACAAATAAAAAACTCAGCATTTTATTTCACCTGTGAGTATGGTCTGTAACTAGAGAGCCGTTTGTAAAGAGATAAAGGTACATAAGGTCATTTTTTTTTCATTTAAGTTGGAGAAGAGGACCTCCCCTATCAGTGGACTTGGGGAGGGGCATGCGTGAAGAAGAGAGAGGGAGGGTGGGATATGGAGGGGAGGAGGCAGAGGCATATGGGGGGATACAAAGTGAATAAAGTGTAATTAATAATAAAAAAACTAAAAAAATATTTGGCTCAAAGAATAAGTGACAGTTGATAGCTAATAAATGATTCCTATCACTTGCAGTTTTTTCTAAATTGATGTCAGTCACAATCTTATCCAGATCAGTGATTTTACATTATTTTATTTTTATTTTATTTATTTCAATGTGTGTATGTGTGTGTCTGTGTGAGTATTAGCACAAATATGTGGCTATTTATGGAAGCCAGAACATGGTGTGGGGTCCCCTGGAGCTGGAGTTACAAGCAAATTATGAGCTGAATTACATAGTTCCAGAGAATCACAATATGCAGTCTGGAAGGGCAATAAGCTTTTTTAATCCTTTGCTGTCTTTGGGTCCCCTTCAAAGAGTGATTATTAATAAAGAACATTTGAAAGTGTGTGGAGATTTTGATAAGGCATCTAGCAATGGGAGGTCATCGATTCATAGGACAGCCCCTCAACAAAACAGACATCGTGTCAAAATGGAAAATTCATGTGGGCGAGAAATTCTCATAATGCCTTCTCATCCTTTACCTTAACTGGGGTTGTTTAAAGCAGTTTCAACATCGGTTGGTTAATAATCCCATCCAAATTCAAACTAAGTGTTTACTTTAAAATTATTTGTTTCCCATAGAAAGGGGAACAGGGACTATCTCTGACAGGAACTCAATGGCAGGGTCTTTGACTCCCCACCCCCAAGGGAGGAGCAGTTCTGCTAGGCCACAGAGGAGGACTTTGCAGCCAGACCTGAAGATACCTGATAAAATAGGTCCAGATGAAAGGGGAGGAGGTCCTCCCGAATCCGTGGACTTGGAAATGGGAAGAGAGAAGCTGAGGAAAGGAGGGTGGGATTGGGAGGGAATAAGGGAGCAGGATACAGCTGGGATACAGAGCTAATAAAATGTAACTAATAATAATAAACAATAAAAAATTAAATTTACAATAAAAAATTATCTTGAAATAACATACTTTATACTTTAATCTGAGCTACATTTAATGGAACTACTGAAATGAAATTTCAGCACTGATTTTTTTGAGCATCGTAAATGCTAGTCTCACCAACGAACCTCCTTATATTAATCATCTCTCCAGAAATTTTCATAAAAGATTAGTTCTTAAGAGGTATATGGAGGCAATGTTAATTATATAAATCAGAATCAACCATTATTAAGAACTTGAACCTCAATAGTTTATCTTTGTACCCTAAAAACCTAGCTTTGTTAGTGATTAAGTAAAATTAACATACTAGGTTCAGATAAGATTTTTGTCTTCATAACCATGTTTATATTTCTTAAAATATCTTATATTAAAAAAGAACAATTATTCTTTTTTTCCTATTATAAAATGAAACAAGTGTAAAGGACCAAAAGTAGCCTTTCAAGATAACTTCCATTGGCTTTTAAAAATTATTTTTTCTAATATGTGAGATATTGTTGCTTTATAGTACAGCTTGAGATCAGGGATGGAGATACCTCCTGAAGATCTTTTACTGTACAGAATTGTTTTAGCAATTCTGGGTTTCTTGTTGTTCCATATGAAGGTGAGAAATTTTCTTTCAAGGTCTGTAAAGAATTGTGTTGGTAATTTGATGGGAATTGCATTGAATCTGTAGATTGCTTTCAGTAAAATGGCGATTTTTATTATATTAATCCTGCCAAGCCATGAGCATCGGAAATCTTTACATTTTCTGATATCTTCTAATTCTTTCTTCAGAGACTGGAAATTTTTTTTTTTTCATACAAATCTTTGACTTGCTTGGTTAGGTTCACACCAAGGTACTTTATGTCCTTTGTGGCTATTGTGAATGGTGTTGTTTCTCTAATTTCTTTCTCAGCCCTTTTGTCTTTTGTATACAGGAGGGCTACTGATTTTTTTTTTTTTTTGAGTTAATTTTGTATCCAGCCACTTTGCTGAAGGTGTTAATCAGCTGTAGGAGTTCGCTGGTAGAATTTTTGAGGTCACTCAGGTAGACTATCATATCATATCCAAATAGTGATACTTTGACTTCTTCCTTTCCAATCTGTATCCCCTTGATCTCCTTCAATTGTTTTATTGCTCTAGCAAGGACTTCAAGAACAATGTTGAAGAGATATGAAGAGAGTGGGCAGCCTTGTCTTGTCCCTGATTTCAGTGGGAATGGTTTAAGTTTCTCTCCGTTCAGTTTGATGTTGGCTATAGGCTTGCTGTACATTGCCTTTACTATGTTCAGGTATGTGTCATGTATCCCTGATCTCTCCAAGACTTTAAACATTAATGGATGTTGGATTTTGTCAAATGCCTTTTCGGCATCTAAGGAGATGATCATGTGGTTTTTCTCCTTCAGTTTATTTATGTGGTGGATCACATTGATGGATTTCTGTGTATTGAACCACCCCTGCATGCCTGGGATGAAGCCTACTTGGTTGTAGTGGATGATATCTTTGATGTGTTCTTGGATTTGGTCTGCAAGTATTTTGTTGAGTATTTTGTCATCGATGTTCATGAGGGATATATTAACAGAATTATATCACTTTCTCCTTTCCTTTCCTGCCTCCAAACACTTTCCTATATCCCTGTTGTTCTCATTCAGATTCATGGCATCCATTTTTCTTTACATGTTCTTACATACAGATATGTACACACACACACACACACACACACACACACACGTATGGAGTTTGTGTTCCTAAATATACAGATACAACCTGCTCTAACATTATACGTATGTATGCTTTCAAGGTGACTATTTGCTGTTGGCTGACCAACTGGTATGTTCTTCCCTGAAGATTATTTCTACTGCTCTCAGAGTGCCATAGTGGTCTGTAGTTACTTGTGTAGTGCTGAGGCCTCACGGACCCCATCTACTGAACATGTATATTGTTGTCCTCTTTGAGCTCTTGTTTAAGCATTTATGGTGGTGAGAATTTATGGATACAACCTCTGATATTACTGGGAAACAGAGTCTATTTGAAACCCGCTTATCTTTTAACTGTTACAAATTTCCCTTTTTTCATTTTCTTTTTTTTTAAATTTTATTAATTACACTTTATTCATTTTGTATCCCCCCATAAGCCCCTCCCTCCTCCCCTCTCGGTCCCACCCTCCCCCCTTTCTGTATGCATGCCCCTCCCCAAGTCCACTGATAGGGGAGGTCCTCCTCTCCTTCTTCCATTCTTTCTTCCAAAATATTCCCCAAGCTTTTTGTCCTTTCAGTATTTTATTTTCTGTTTCTAATGTATCAGCATCCTCTCTCAATAATTTGTGGAGTGAGTCAATGAAATTGAAATATAGTAAAAAGAAGAAGAAGAGGATTAGATGAAAGAAAGAAAAGAAGAAAGAAAAGGAAGAAGTTATAGTTTGTAATCTTGCCAAAGGAAAGAGAGGGCACAGTTACAGAGACTCTGAGCAAAGTCTATGAGCTCCATTTTTACTTGGCCCCTCCCACTTCACAAGCAAACACCATCTGTCCAGATATCAGACAGATGGATGGATTATTCCATTCTGTGTGCCCACTATGAAAGATTTACACAGAAGAAAAGGTGAAAATCAATCAGTAAAGTGATTCAAAAATCTGTACTCTTACATAAAGTACTTCATATATTATGCTTAACAGTCTGGTCCTTTTCCTATATGTAGAATGGCAAATTGTGCCAATTTAGTACAACAAAGGTTTCTAGTTTCTGAAATTAGCTAATACAGCCTGGGATAGTAATGTCAGTATAGTGACGTTGGATGACTATTATTTATAAAACCATTTACATTTCGGAACTTTGATGAAATGAATGTATAGAAACATCAGCTGAGACTCTCCACTCATATACAATACTGCCATGTTTAGTGCTTATGCCACCTGTCAGTAAGGATAGGATCAACCACTTTCCTGTAATGTTACCCATATTATAGTGCTGATTTATCCCCTAACACATTCCATGTGCATCCCTTCGATATTCCCTACCACCTCCTAGATCTTATTTTAACTCTCGTCACCAGCTGTACTGATGTCTCAAAGTTTCTTAACTATGTCCCGCTTCTTGTCAGAAATATTAGTGGGCATTGATTTTGAAATACTTAAGTTCTGTATTTTTATATAAACTATCCATTTATCTTTTCACCAGGTTTTATCCTATTGAACATGAAACACCCTCTACATTGTATAGTGTTTTAATATTTTCTTCCAGACACTGAGCAGTCTTTACATTGTATTCTTGTAAACTTTCTACCAACAGTGAGGTGTAAGATAGCTGACAGTGATTAGGTATTATTACACTGTATGGTGGCTACTTCAGGAGTCTGTGAGAAGATGAAAATTTTCAATATAAAAGAAACTATGGAGGGAGAGCAAAGTGTAAATGGGGTCGAGTGGAATAGACTAATTTATTATTTATATGAGATATTTGGAGAGTGATAAAAGTGGTGATAACAAATAGAAAGATTATAAGAGACATTGTTTCAATAGTCTCTAGAGGAATGCTGTCTTTAAAAGAAACAAAGATGGCCGTTCCTTCCTAGTAAAAAAGAAAATTTCTACATTTAAATCCCTTTCAGCAGAAGGTGAGATTTTGGAGGAGCAGAGATACTAAGAGAGTGAGGCAGTACACAGAATGTCACCAAAGTCTGGAGAGAATGCTGAGGCTCTGTGAGTCGAGGCTTCGCAGACTCAAGGTGACTCCGATGGTCTTAGTCATTAACTGTGCTGACTGCTAGGAAAAAAAAAATGTTGGAGGATGTGCCAAGATCCTCTTGGGGGAAAATAATGGAACGCAGACTAGCATAGGTTTCAGCAATTACTCTTGCATGCTTGGCCAAATAATACATCATTCAAGGATGACTCACACCCCATTGACTGTCTGTCCTAGGCTGATTGCCAAGAAAGCATCTGTACATTAGAGTTATACAACAATAATTATATCTAATTTCTCATCCTCATGCTGAATTGCTGACTACTCTAGCTTACTAATCATATTTCTTACTCATCCTACTGTGAGGCACCATATCAATATTTTAAATGATTTGTATAGGAGAGAGTCATCTTCCGTATAATTACCATCAATTTTCCTCATCCCTGAGTGCTATTTAATATCAGTAAACATAAGCATGCTTCTGACATGTTTTCTGCTTCAGTGATAGTTGGTAAAATTCAACAGTTTTGTAGGAGCTGTTATGTGAAGAAAGAGTTATTTCACTCAGAATTAGAAGGCTAACCAGGCTGTCTGAAAATTTGCAGGTTAGATGGAAAATTTACATGAGGATGTGTCATGTTTTGGGATAGTTTAAATTACATATTGATGTATTTAAAAAACTGTGGTGCTACACATCCATTTCTAAACATTGCTTTGAGGACTGAAGTCAAACTAATATATATATGAATTATCAAAAATTGCTAAGTTAGCTAGAAGTATTGACACTTACTGTGACTAAAAGAAACAAATCAGAATTATAGACTACTTTATCTTTGGGATTAGGCTAGATATTTATTTACTCTGTTTAGGATTGGGTAAAAATGGAAGAAAATGAAAAGGGAATATCAAATTTCTAAAGTACAATCCTTATTTTTTGATTCAGAAAATATTTGAATTAGACACATTTTGTACCTATTCACAAACTTTGTTAAAATTGTCACTCATGGAGAAATAGAACACAAAAGACTAATTTTATATCATATATATGTATATATATGACATATATGTATATATAATATCATATACTTATATTACATGTAAGTATATGTGTATGATATTATAAGCATCATATATGGGTAAATGTACATATACATCTTTAGGTAGTGTAATAATGCAAAACTAGGACTGTAGCCCATTTTGTGTAGTTTAGTAGCCTGTGCTGTCTCTGTACTGAATTACTCACACGACAAGAACTATCTCAAGAGCACACAGTAGAAGATGTAAAGTCTTTTAATATTTAGAAGGCATTGCGGTATAATATGACATCACCAACCCATAATGACTAAACAAAGCTGTGGAATCATACACCACCCATGCATGAGAGTACAGCACAGGGAGAAAAATATCAGTGACTATTGCTCTATTGGTCTCCAATATTCCCTTGTGGTTCATTAAGCTTTCGTCTGTAAAATCCAGAATGTCTTATTTAATTAAGCAGCACCAATCAAGAATGGAAAGTGAGATAAAAGAAGGAAAAAAATACTGCAAATGTTTCAGCCAGTAAAACAATCACCTACACCTGTGAGATGAATCTCTCTGCTCAAAACCTGCTGTTCTGCAGGTTGTGTATTATAATTTTCATCAAACATATTATGTTCCATGTCTAAGCAATTTTACATTGATTTACTTTTTGGTAATTATCTTTCATGGACATATCATTGTCTGACATGGTACTCTTCTGAGCCTCGGTGCACATCTGATGTGCCGTTACTAAAGCTTCCATTTCTAGGTGGTCTAACTGCTGACACTAAGGTTGAACAGAGTCCAGTGAAATAGTAACATTCTTAGCATATGTTCTACATTACTTATATATAATGACAAATGAGATAAGAAATGCCTCCCGTAAGAGTGTAGACAACATTTTCCAATGGTAATTTAAGATACCGAGAAGCAAAAATAGCTACTCCTTTGTGATGCTTATAATACCATACACTGTTAACTAGTAGATTATATATTTATAGTATCTGTATCATTTCTCTCTACCTCTATATATCTATCTCTATCTATATAATTTATGTCTATATTTATATCTATATATCTATATATCTATATCTATCTTTCTGTATCTGTATCTATATATACATATATATATATATATAAATATGTATAAACTGAGTCACTAGTAGTTGTTTAGGATAAACTTTATTGACATTTTACAAATAGATTTTATACTGGGAAATGAATAAAAATAGCATTAATTCAAATGTGTACAATGATGATGGAAAAATCATTTTAATAAAAAATGTGTGTTTCCACCTAAAAGGAGTGTTGTGTGTGTGTATTAAAAATCAATTTATTTTACTTCTCTTCTAAATTTTACACTGGGAAATAATTTATAAATCCTTTCATTTCGATTAATATCTTCCCTGAGTTCTGTACATTACAAACTCAATCCTTTCCCTGGTTGAAGCTCCTCTACTTGTTCTCTCGGGTTCATTTTCTCCAGGTTATTTGCCTTCATTATTTTGCCTCCAGATCAATTTCAGCTCAGTTCTTTCATGTCCTTTGTCTGAAGCATATGGTTCCTGCAGCAATAGAGTGTTGCCTTCAATTTATGGGAGGAAATCAACAGCAAAAGCAACCGCCTCTACTACTTCTGGAGTCCCTTAGACTCCCCTCACCGACAGCTCAAAGGATTTCCCAACAATACCAGGCCTAGGATTTTGGTTAGATGGTTTATGGTTCTTCAGAGAGTACTGTCACCATAAGTAGTATAAATTCAAGAACTGGAGAAAATTAGCAAACTTCCAAGGGAGAAAATCCACCCAAAGTTGTACCCGTCTGTGTCACCTACTGTCACATGAGACTAATGAGGTCATAGAACAATGGAGAGAACATGTAATTGTCACTTTGCTACATTGGTAGCCCATTATAATTTCTAACTGACACATCTGCAATGCAGCCTCTACAACGAAGGATTGGGAAACATCATAGAAGATGGAACATAGAAATGGTAAAATGCAGAATAAATGGATTGGATGCCTGCTGTGAGTTAGAGGGTATATGTATGGCATATCTGCCATTTATAATGACAGCAGCGTGGCCTTGAAGATCTCCATAATATTATCTCTAAAGAACAAGCAAGGAAAAACCAACCTGCACATACAAATTGATGTGTGAACGTAAGTGGGGGGATTCTCACAAGGTTCCATCCCTGAAAGAAGAGATAGAGGTAAACAATCATTTGTGAGAGGGAGATAAATCCTCTTCAATGAAAAGATCCTTGAGAGGTCAACAGATCCCCAAAAGGGAAAAATAAACACATATGAAAAACACTTGATGATGTCATCATGTTGTATTTGTCACACACATACACTCATCACACATGAATATGTTATGCCCACATGTGACAGGTATAATTATAGGAAAAAAGCCAGGCATTTCCACAGGAGTAGGAGGGAGTTGAGAGGAGTTGGGGTGAGTAAAGTGAGAATGATGTAAACTGAATATTTATGCATAAAATTATAACAATAAAATTAATTAAAAGTGAAACCATCATTACAATCAGTGAAGTCCTTTGGGTGTGGCTTTGCTCTAGGAGACTGTAGCAGCTCTTCGGTGACCTCATAATCTTCCATAAATATGTTAGATGATATAATACTGTTATATATGTTTTGTGCTCATAGAATACATTGTTGCAATTGCTCTTTATAGTTTGTGAATGTTAAAGGAGCTGAGAAGAGAAACAAAAAGTACATGCTTACACTCTCCTATATAACCATTTAGAGACGAATTTTCATACCATCTTTTGGTCCTTTTCCTTTCTTCCTACGAAATTCAGCTACCATCTGGTATTATTTTCTCACCTCACTGGAGTTTATCTCAACCCACATTTCTTTAGATTGTTATTGTCAAATGTATTTCATTTCTGAATGTTAGTGGCCTAACATAGCAAATCTACATCCTTACATGTATGCCTATGTACATAAGCATTTCCTATGAATATATGTAATGTTTTATGATTTCACTTTTAGTAATACTTCATAGACAATAAAGAAAAAAAAACAAAGACTCATATTAGCATTACTCATATGGTTTTATTCACCTTGATTTGGTGTCAACTGCATTCACCCTAGGAAAGTTTATTTAGTATTTCTGGCAAGGCAAATAATTTGAGATTATGTTTTAACAAGATATGTATACAGTTATGAGTCACTTTACTTAAGGCTGATTTATATAATACTGCTTTGCTAAATATATTGGTATTCAAAATTGTCTTATTTTCAGCACATTAAAAATGTACCTCCTGCCTTGGATGAGAGGATGTATGTTTGGTTCTTTTCCACTTTTGAATGTGATAATTCACTTTGTTCATGTGGCTTTAGAGATATTGTATGCAATTCCTGGGTATAGCTCTTTGAATTCACCCTATTTTAAATTTGTCTGAAGCGTTTAGATGTGTAAAGTGCTATTTTTCTTCATAGTTGGGAATTTCTCTGATATTTATTTAAATGATTTCTCACTTGTATCTCTTCATTCTTTCTTTAAAAAGTGCATTGACAATGTACTTTTGTGTTTCCTGGACAATAACAAGTCTTGTTATTTTCTTCATGCTCTCTATTAGAAGATCCATGGAATACATAATTTTTATTGCTCTATCTTTATGTTTTCTGAATCATTTTTTTCTGCCCCATCAAGTTAACTGTTGTTTCTCTCCAGAGAAATTTCAAATTTGCATTTTATTTCCAGAGTCAGAATTACCCTTACTGACTTTCTTTTATTATTTGTAACTATTGACAATCTCTATTTATTGAGACACTGCTATCATTCCTTAATTGGTTCTATAGATTGGTTTTCTTTATTTTTTTAATTATACATTTTTGCATGAGTGTATACAAAAAGAAAACCACATTCAATAATCTCTTACATTGTTGTAGACTAAATCTACAAAATCAACCAATATTATTGGCTTCTTTAATTGCAGTGTATAGCTCAACCCTTTAATACAGTTCCTCATTTTTCGGTGACCCCCAATCATAACATAATTTTATTGCTACCACATAACTGTAATTTCGCTGTTGTCACGAATCATAATGTAAATAACTGTATTTTCCAGCGCTTTTAGAAAACCTCTATGAAAGGATCCTTTGAGTACCAAAAGGGGTCATAATCAAACATGGGCCCACAACCCAAGGAGTGAGGACCACTAGTATAGATAAATTTTTATTGAAATTAGAAACCTAGGATGACACCGACACTGATACCCTGTTTTGGCTGCTGTGCTAATTGTCATTCACACATTTTTACACATGTGTTTTTACAAAAGGAAACAGTGTCTTCTTTATGCAATACCAAAGCTGTGCATAGGAACTCACAACGCTTTTGACAGCATGCACAAACGTGTGAGAACTCAATCCATACCAAATTCTATCTTCCAGTGGGGAGATAGCTGTGAAACCCCACTCTTAGCCAAGGAGCTATTAGTAATTGATAGCTTCTGCGGGAGCGAGAGTCAGTTTCCTAGCGAGTAGACCACGTTTCACTGAAGACTACACAATTAAGAACATATGGGCAGCGCAAATAGAACTGTACAGTTAAAAACAAGAGATGACACAGGATGAGGAAAGACAGAAGATCTCAGAGGAGTTAGTGGACTTTGATCAAAATATATTATATGACACTCTCTGATAAAATAATAAGAAATGGAAAAAAATTGCAATATATTTTCAAAGTCCCACATTCAGATTATCACCTTCTTGCTTTAGTAAAATAAATCTCAGAGAGTTTGTGGAAACATCCAAACCTAGAAATGTTCATGTGGGTTATTTCTGTGCTCATTTCCTCTTTTGTGTAGAAAATACTATGAAGATGTATTAATTTAACAGAGGCTTTTTATGACAAAATATTCTTATACATTTCCTGTATCACAAATTCTTGTTTTTAACTATTATGAGAAGAGGAATTTCTTACTATTATGAGACAATGTCGTAATTAATGTTCTAAACTTAGATGTTTTCGGTATTTTTTTACTTAATAAATTATTATAAGTATGTGAGTCGATATGTATCTCTTTTTCTCATGGCATGCAAATATATCTCTCTGCCTCTTTCATGTGTGTGTTTGTGTATGTGAATAGTCTACATAGATATGCACAGAGTCACACTGGAGATCAAAGTACTCTTCTATGAATTTGATTCTCTCCTTCATTTAAATATTCCATTATATGTATATTAAAAAATACAGGATCACCACAATGATTTATACTTACCATTAAATACAATAGGGTGATAATACAAGTCAATACAATAACCTAACAATTCCAACAATCGCAAATTGACTGTCTCCAGTTCTTTGGAAATGTGAATAAAATACATTTTAATATAGGATATAACTGTGGAAACATTATTAGTATAATATTCTTGTGGAATGTATACAATTTACCCCTTTTCATCCAAATGCTGATTTCTCTACCCTACTATCTGAGTTTCAATCCAGACATTGCATTTTGAGGTTTATTCTAAACATCACCTGTCTCAAGCTTGTGCAAACATGCCACCATTTGTTCCCTGTATTGTCAATTAAACAACCAGGCAGTGCTGAGCAATGGGTAGAATAGAGTGGGAATGCTGGTCTAGAGGGGAGGAGAAAGAAGGAGTGGGAAGAGAGATCCAAGAGGGAAAGACTAGGAAACTTCAGGAGAAATGAACCAGACCTAAGAAATTACTAAAAAGCAAGTATAATGTGGGAAATCTGAATGGGAGAAAGCTCTGCAGGCTTGTAGGTTCAGGATGGAGTAACTATTGCCCAGCATTGTTCTGTGGGTTATTAAAATACATCCTAGTCTCAGTGTAGTGATTTGTGTATGCAGCTGGTTTAGGGATAACTACTGTTTAACTAAAAGATAAATCAATATTAGATATTAATAATCATCAACAAAACATATTTTTAAATTTTTAAAAATCAGTGATAATTGTTTGTATAAGTTTTCAGTATAAACAGCTAAGGCAAAGAACTGGAGCTTATGATTTAGTTTGATAATACTAACTTAGACTTTTTACCCCTAATGAAAATTTCTTATGTCTTGCTAGTTGACAAACAGATTAGACTCTAGTGCCAATTCGGTCTCCTTTGTATCTGATGCACAGCGTAGACTGGTTGGCATGAATGTATTTACAGAAGCTGCCAAGCTGGAATGGCACATTCACAGTAGAACTTTCTAAGTGGGCGTTAATACACCAAGCCAGCGTCTGCAAGTGTGTCAACTAGCATAATCAGTGCATCCAGTCCAAGCTCACACTAGTAAATCAGTTATCATTCAGCATAAATTACTACTTTTTTTCTCTTCACATGATGGGTTACACTTAGGACAGAACCTTTTTCAAGAAACGGGAAATCAGAATGTGTGGCCTACATTATGGTACCTTGATTCCGTCTATGAATATTACCTGCATGCAGCAGGAAATCGAAAGCAAATAAAGCATACATTTCTATTTCTTATATATCACTTGAGATGGTTCTAATAAAAACACTGTGACATAAATTGGGGTTTAGAAATGTCTGTAATGAAAAAAAAAACTAGTATTGCCTTTTTTTTTTTAACCTGCCTCCTTTATGTGTGTGATGAATGAAAGGTAAAATAGAAAAGAATGCAATGCATACTGATTTTAAGAGTGGACAACTTAGTTCTATGATATTCAAATCCTTGACACAGATTAGAAGAGCAAACTGTGAATGACATTAAAAAAAAGTGGGAAAGAATGTTCAGAGCTACACAGAGCAATATCCCTAAAATGACAGCATTAACCTTTCAGATATATAGATTGCCCAACTCATTTGCAAAAGAAGCCACTATTCTCTGATCTGCACTAAGCCACAAGGAATACTGGGTTTTATAATAGAAATAAAATGTAGACCAAGCCATTCTCTGGGTAAAACACTTACTGACCTATGAGCAGTGAAAGTATACACACTTTGATTCGTATATGTATAAAATTATGACAGTAATTATAAAAAATTCTCATCAGTTATACTTTGTAAGCTCCTGGACATTCCATATTCTTACATAAAATTAATAATATAGAAAATAAAATTTCTTTACCTTTTGAACCTAGAGACACTACTTATTCCAGAGACAACATTATGAAATGCTTTACTCATCTGACTTAATTCATTATGAAAACTGTCAAATTTGTTTACTTTAGTTCAGAGAAATTATGTCATGTCTAATACCATACACTCGCCATATGAAAACATACTCGTTGAGTGTCCACGCCTCATAGATATGATTTCAAATATTTGCTTCCTTTCTTACTCCTTGTAGTAGAGCTTTAAAGACAACGATATTACACATGAGGATGCAGAGGCCCCCAAAAGCTACACTGTCTATGTGCAGCTGTGACGGTGTAAAACACTAGAATCTGAACTTTCGTCTTAAACAAAAGTTCAGGTTGCTCTTTTCTTCATGCCGCCATTCTCAGCTGTTGCTAGTTCCTTGCCTGCTTGCTCAGTTTAACTTATGTGGATAATTTGATGTCTTTAGCAATCATTCTATCACTTAGGGATTGTCTCATTCTGAATAAAAGTTCTATAAATATCTGTTCCATGATTTTTTAAAGAAATTTTTAATTTGCTTATTTTTTTTATTTACTTTACATCCTGGTTGTAGTCCCATCCCTCCTCCCCTCTCTGTAGCACTCTTCCTGCCTCTCTCCAAACCCTCTTGACTATTCATCAAAAAGGGGAGCTCCTTTTCCCATCCACCCCAGCTTATCAAGTTGTGTGAGGACTGATTACGCCCTCTTCCCCTGTGGCTTGGGAAGGCAGTCCAGCTAGGGGGAAGTGATCAGGAAGCATTGATTGGGCATTTCCTCAGCCTCTGCTCTATATGTTCTCCCTTTATTCCTGCACATCTTTCAAGAACGGTAAAATGGTGTAGTCAAACAGTTTTTTATGACAAAATGGTACATGATGTTCCAATTCAGACTGTAGATGATGGAGCTTATTTTCCTTAAAAGAGGGATGAAAATTAGACATAAAGTTTTACATTGTTACAGCATTTCATATACAGTTCTGTTATGCTTTCACGAACACTTATCTATCTTAATTTTTTTTTATTTTATTTTTTTTCTATTTTATTTTTCTTTTTACTTACATTTTGTTAACTCTGTGTCCCAGCTGTATTCCGCTCCCTCATTCCCTCCCCAACCCCACACTCCCTCCCTGGTCTCCTCCCTGCCCCTTTCCAAGTCCCCTGATAGGGGAGGACCTCCTCCCCTTTCATCTGACCCTGTTTTATCAGGTATCTTCAGGGCTGGCTGCAAAGTCCTCCTCTGTGGCCTAACAGACTTCTCCTCCCTGGGGGGGGGGGGGGTCAAACAGCCTGCCCTTGAGATCCTGTTAGAAATAGTCCGTGTTCCCCTTACTTTGGAAAACTACTTGGTTACTGAGCTACCACAGGCCACATCCGAGCAGAAGTTCTAGGTTATATCCATAGATGGTCCTTGGTTGAGTGTCAGTCTCGGAAAAGACCCTGTGCCCAGATGTATTTGGTCCTTGTAGAGCTCCTATCCTTTCCATATCATACTAACTTCCCTTCTTTCATATGATTCCCTGCACTCTGCCGAGGGTTTGGTTATGAGTCTTAGTGTCTGCTTTGCAGATGATATAATAGTATACATGAGCGAACCCAAAGATTCAACCAGAGAACTCCTTCAGCTGATAAACACCTTCAGCAAAGTGGCAGGATACAAAATCAACTCAAAAAAATCAGAAGCCCTCTTGTATACCAAAGACAAAAAGGCTGAGAAAGAAATTAGGGAAACAACACCCTTCACAATAGCCACTAATAACATAAAGTACCTTGGTGTGACTCTAACCAAGCAAGTGAAAGACCTGTTTGAGAAAAACTTCAAGTCTCTGAAGAAAGAAATTGAAGAAGATCTCAGAAGATGGAAAGATCTCCCGTGCTCATGGATTGGTAGGATTAACATTGTGAAAATGGCCATCCTGCCAAAAGCAATCTACAGATTCAATGCAATTCCCATCAAAATACCAACTCAATTCTTTACAGACCTTGAAAAAAAAGATTCTCAGCTTCATATGGAGAAACAAAACACCCAGAATCTCCAAAACGATCCTGTACAACAACAGATCATCTGGAGGTATCTCCATTCCCGATCTCAAGCAGTACTACAGGGCAACAGTAATAAAAACTGCATGGTATTGGCTTAAACATTTTTATATGTTTTTATTACAATTTATTTGATTTGTATCCCCACTGCATGCTCCTCCCTTATCTCCTCCCAGTTCTGCCCACCCTTCTTCTTCTCCCCCAATGCCCTTTCCCTCGACCACTGATAGGCTAGGACCTCCTCCCCTTCTATCTGACCTTTGCTTATCAGGTGTTTCTGTTAGCAGTGATTATTTTGTGATTCAAGTCTCTCCCTAGCAATCATCTACACTATTCAAATGTGCAGTTTTCTTTTTCCCTGGTTATTGAGAGACAGATCTAAGGCCTTGTTTATGTTAAGAACAGAAGGTTTGAGTATTTGGGAACTTCATGTGGTATTATAATTAAAAAGCATAACTTGTGAAAAAGGTGGTATGAAGAATATTGTGGAATTGCTGGAGCATTGTGAAAATCACCCACTTAACTGCCTAAGTGAGAAAACACCCCACCCTGCCCACATCGGAGAAAGAGAAGGATATTTTGATTTGAACTTAGGGATGTGGAAAGAATTCACAGATATAAAGCTCAAAGGAATTCCAAACACTACTTTCTATATTGAGTAAATTCTCTCTCTCTCTTTTCCTCCTTTCCTCCTTCTCCTTCTCCCTCTGTCTCTGTCTCCTTCTCTCTCTCTCTTTCTCTCTGTCTCACACCATCTAGTTGTATATGACCAAAGTCTGAGGATAGTCTAACTGAGAAAGATTAATTTATTAATTTTTGAAAAAAAAAACATTACAACATTATTGCATATAATATATACAGAGAGAAGTTAAAATCCCCAGGGAGAAAGACTCAGTGTAATATGAGAAAAACTGTACTTCTTACAGAATGCTGGACATACAATAAGTGGAAAGATCAAACAACACTTTGGAAATCAAAGGAAACAATGAATTCTGAATGTAGTGAGATAACCAGGCATTGATGAAAATACAATACATTCAAGATACCTGCTAAAATCCAATGTCAAATATCTATGCATATAAGCATAACATACTCTGCCACTTGGCAACACTGCTGATAAAAACAAGGAAATTCAGAGAACACTAGCATAAATTCGTCATCTGCCTAGTTACTGCATTATATAGAAATAATCAAAATGATTTCTAAGGGTTTAATGAACTTGGTTTGCTTTTCTATACAGCAAATATATATAGTTCTGTCCAACAGAACTTTCAATGCACAGAAAGACATATATATTTTGAATAGCCTATTATGAAAAGTTCATTAACGTGTGGGTAAATTGACTTGTAAATTAAATTACATTAAAATATTTTTCTAATACAAGATTTTCATTTGGCTACTGAATACATCAGCACCTTCTCTGACAGCCATTGTCTTTTGGAACCTCAGAGTTTGAGAGGTCATATTTTGTGCAATGAAAACTGTTCATAGTAAATTGTTAACATGGAGTCTGCCAGCCTACTACTCACTGTTGATTCTTCGCTTTGTCCCAACTAACAAAAAGGAGAAAAATAATTTTTGAAGATTTTTTTAATGACATTTTACATGAAGTCAAATATTTTCTCAACTACCCAATTCCAAAGCAGTCATCCAGCCACTACTTATGACTGTATTGCTACAAGCCGTAATGAACAACTGGAACTGCACACAGGAAAGTTTGCCTTTCCTCAGGTCCCCGGAGTCATATTGCATTTCTATTAGCTACCAAATCACAGGCTTGCACTGCACAATTCAGGAGGCCTATGGGACTTGTGCCTTCCAGGAAGCCACTGTGAAAAGTGATTCCTTCCAAGTCCTCCTTGTTGGTTTCCATACACCAGAAGTAGCAAATTATACAGGTCTTCTAGAGTGGCTGGGGGAAAACACGAGTAAGTTTTACTGTTCTCATACCTATAGCCTAATCCCAGGTGATTTAAAAAACCCACTAAATATAGAGTCTTCAGACACTGTTTAAGGCTAGGAAATATCATAAGTCAAAGAAAGATGGTCAATACATCTCTCTTGGGATAGGTATAGAATGTGGACAAAAGGGGGGGGGAGCATAAAAGCCACGTTTTGTCTACCTGTGGCTACCAAGAAATGGGACTACTTGAATGTTGTAATGACTGCAGCCTCTTAGAAGAAGATGGTCTGGATTTAAAGGTGTTTGTATTTCTTCAATTCCTTTCATTTAAGTAAAAACAGAAATACTATCTTACTGGTATTTGTATCATGATATGGAAAGAAAACTAATAATTCAGGACTTCATTGTGTTGCACAGAAATGACAAAGCCATGCAGCTTTGAGACAATATGAGGTGTGTTTAATTTTAATATGTCAAGTAAGTACCTAATACATGGCAAATTATTCAACTGCCCATTCTATGCTAATAAGTGCTAACCTCTACTCTTTCCTCAGGATATCCCTTTATCATGAAGTTCAAACTCAATGAAATTCTTAGAGGCATTTTTGCTGAGAGAAATCTGCAAATGAAAACTCTGAAAGGTGCTAATGGTCCAGTGCAAGGCATAATTTATCCTCTGAGCCAGAGTAGAGAAATAGAAGTTTTCCTTGTCCCCCAGTTATTTTTATTTGATGGTCTGGTGTGATACAAACAGAAATGGTCAAATTAAACATGGTGGAAAATGCCAAGTTGTCAGTGTTTAATTTCAAAGTATTTTTCCTATTAATTATGAAATACTTTGTTTCGATAGAGATATTTCACTTTGGAGAATCTGAAGTGAATGACCAATATAAAACACAAGAAATTTTGGATTTTCTGTGATCCTGCAGGACTTTATAATTATGTCTGGTATATGTTATGGACTAACTTGTACAACATGATGATGTGAATATATGTGTGTGTATGTTTATTATATATATAACATCAATAATTTTCATGATATTTTATAATATATTTTGACAGGATTATCTCCTCATAGGATCTTTTTTTTTTTCTCTTTGTAACCTAATAAACTTTCTTTCAAAAACTACGTCCAAAAGCATCTTGAGGAAGGAAAGTTTTGTTTCATCCTGTAAGACCTGGGTCATGGTACATCACTGAGAAAAGTTACGGCAGGCACCTGGAAGCAGGAACTAAAATCAGTCAATGGGGGAATGTTGCTTACTGGCTTGCTCCCCATGTTTTGCTCAAATTCCTTTCCTATAAAGTCTGTACCCTTATTCAGGGCTGGCAGCACCAATTGTGGGATAGTCTCTTTAGCATCACTCATTAATCAAGAAAATATTTCATAAGTCTGCCTAATGGCCAGTCTCTTGTTTGCAATTTCTCAAATAAATTTTCCTCTTCTCAGATTTCTTTAGCTTGTGTCAATTTGACAGAAAAATAAACAGGATATGTGAGTTTATTATAAATATTATTTTAGCTCTGTTTTTACCTTTTCTTCATTTCTCTCAACCATGTAATTATTTTATTTCATGGTATAATTCAGCAAGAGAAGCACAAAAGGATGTGGTCTGTTGATCGTAGTCTTCCTAGCCTTCAGAATTATCAGCCTAATGCATGATTATCACAAAGTAACTAGTCTGTAATATTCTGTTATAACAGAAGAAATATGCTTGGTCATTAAGAGAGCAAGATTCTAACACTTAATGCTATATGTGAGTATAGTCACTTTGAAAGGGATAAAGAGTAAAATTTAAAAAGTGACATGATCAAAATTCTTTACTAATATCAGATGAAAGGATATGTGAAAATTCATACTATTCTTCATAATACTTCCTTAGTAGAATAAATTCCTAAAAGATTAAATTAGCTGTGTGGAAACTGGAAAACTGTTACAAAATGAAGATCAGTCTCTTCAGATTCAGACATGAGCACAAAAATCTGTACAAGTATTTTTAGTTAATATTTTACCTATAAGAAAATTATGTTACTTTATTTTTACTTTTACTTATCACATAAAATCTGGTAATGACTATTCACTTTCTTCTGAATTAAAAGATATGATGCATACAGGGACCTATTGTATACTTACATACTCAATACATACTCAATATATAATAATTTCATTTATCCGTCTAATTAGGACAAAGAAATAGGTGTCAATTGATCATACATTTTTCATTTTCTTTTCCAAAATGAATTAACTAGTTTCTCATAAAATTCTATAAAATACTGTAAAGTCCAAGGCTATATTTTATGTCTAACTATTTACATAAGAATATAGTTTTTTTTGAGAGATCTTGATGTTCTAAGTTAGCTCCATTTATTGTTAAATTTAGCATGCATTTCTCAAAGTGACCTTATTGGAAATATATAAAAGTAATGGATTTTTTTGAATAGTAGAATGCTCTAATGCTATATATTTCAAATATTAAAAAAATATATGTGTTCATATACTATTAAAAATTCCTTGTAAATTGTAACTTTTATTTTTGTCATTCTATTTTTGAGAAAAGAGGGAATAAATCAAGTCTCTGTGAATGATTCCTACTTCTATCTAAAATTCAGAATAATAAGAAGAAAATAAAGAAGGCTATATTCATACTCTATTTCATGTGACTAACAATTATGGGATACTACTATCTAGAATTGGAGGGATTTTTTTTTAATGTAGGCTTATAATGTATTTGTTTTCTATCACTTGGCTCCTTGGATCCAAATTCTGAAATTCTCAGATAATATTGAGATCTTAACATATCTTACACTGGTGTTCCATCTTAGGAACACCTAAGAACATGATAGAATAGAGGCAAAATCATAAGAGCCAAAGGTTCAGGAGACTGCCTATGTGACTATCTTCTATAAATGGCTGCTTAATGAACAATGCCAATATTAAGAAATACATCAATTTGGAGGGGTGGGAGAATTTCTCATTGGGAACTATCCCTATACAAATCAATACGATCTATAGGCAATAAATGCCAACTGCAAGAGGGAGACTTAATTTCTTCCAGAGATAGGAGGTGGTCAGCCTTGAAGCATACACCTACAAAGAACAAAAAGAATCATCAAATTGTAGTTACATATTGTATGTGTATGTTTTATGTATATTCCATTCAACAATAATAATCAAAGTAAAAGAAACAAGCAATTTTGGAAGATCCTGGAAAGTCACTGCTATTCAGGCCATGTTTTAAGAATGGAGGAGCAAGAGTTTCATATCAGTACAGGATAGAAGCAACAGGACGAGACATCTACAGGAAAAATCCAAGGCATGAAGCAAGGCTGGGCCATCATGAGAAGATGCCACCCACCCCTCACCAGCCACCTTGATAGTGTTTCTTCCTCAGTTAATCTTTCTGAATACACCCATAGCTGTGTCTTCCAGTAGGCAACAGATTCCACCATTAATATTTAAGAATTCTTGATATCTGTTCTCTGAGTGTTGATACACGGTTTACTTCATTGTAAGTTTTGGTTCATTTCGTTTTATTCCTAGGGCTGAATCAATTGCCGCAAACAGAAGAAAGAAGCACAATCAACACAACAGAGCTTTGTTGGCTGCTTGAAACTTTTAGGACTTTTCAGCATTATCAGTTGTGCTACTTTCTCTTTTAAGAATTAATTTCAAAGATTTTGAGATAGGTACCAACAGCATGATGCTTTTATTTCAGAAAGAGATGAGTGTGCACATTTTGATTGCACAGATTCTCAGAACTTGATCCCACACTCTTCATTTATAAAATATTAACTCATTATTAAGTTGTCAATGAGGTAAAGTTCACGATGATTATTATGTAGCTTCCTTGTATTAAGGTTCCTAGCATTTTTGGGCTAGGAGAGGTTTGTCACAACTCACTGCACTCAGCTGACATAGCATTCTACCATAAAGTGAGAATATTCCTTGAAGTAAAACTATTGATTTTAAATCTGCTTTTGTCATTCTGAGTTGTGTGGCCTTGATTAGGGTACTTTAGGTGTTAGTGCCTGAGCTTTCTCACTTACAAAATGAGCATTCATAGTTTTATATCACTGAATTATTTCAGATTAAGTGCAAAACAACAGTTTACATCACATATTATAAGAATCATTTTTATAATCTAATATTGAATAATATTCTTTTTTATAAAGTACTTTCAACATATATATATATAAACCAGGCATAGATATATATATATGCCTGGTTTCCATTCTATATTAGTTACTTTTACTATATATTCCATTCTATATTAGTTACTTTTCTACTGTTTAGATAAATGGCCATGGCCAAGGCACCCTAAGGAAGAAAGTTTGTATGGGATTATAGTTCCAGAGGGTTAAAGTCCTTGATGGCAGAGTGGATGTGCCAGGTAGGAATCCTGGAGGCTGGAATACCTGGAATCTTACATCTCACACCATAAGCATGAAGTAGAGAGGAGAAAACTGTGATGTGGCATTGCTTTGAAATCTCACAGTCTGCCCCCAGTGACATGCTTCCTTCCACAAGGTCACTCCCCCTAAACCTACCCAAATGGAGCCATTAATTGAAACTCAGTGTTCTAATAATAAATGAGATAGTAGGGGACATTCTCAGTAAACCATGGTTTCTTAAGCTGTTATCCTACCTGCTTTCTGAAGAGATCACCTTCCATTTGTTTTCTGTTTCCTTAACTTCTGTACAGGCATCCACCAGCCATTCTGTCGCCATCATGAAAATTTAGCTGAATTCTCCAAGACCATTCATACAAAATGTAAACACACTTTCTCTCTTTTGCGAGTAAACCATCTCTCTACTATTAATATATATTTTCTCTCATTTCACACCAGACTTTCTGGAAGCATGAATTGTGCTTGCTTTTCTACAGCTTTCATCATTTAAAATAAAAAAAAACCTGAAAATTCTTTCTCCTTTATTAGCATTATGTTTCTATATTGTCATATACTAAAACTATTTTACAATTTATTTACAGTTTTTTTTTTCTGTGGTATGCACTATGTATTTCACAGATTCATGTGCTCCTGCTAGGAACAGTTTTCTGCATTTTTACAGTGTTTAACTTAATTGCTTAAATACTAAATAGTCCATAGTCCTCAGTTTATCAAACATTTACTTAAATCTACTCCTTTGCCTAAGTCTTAGAAATTTATCTCCATTGTTTTTTTGTTACTGATATAAATATTCTGTAACACTTCAAATTTAGGTAAGGGCATTAAACACAGTGCCTTTTCATTTCTGACAACATAATGACCATTGTTCTCCTTTTATTCTAATTCAGTTGGTGACAGCTTTGTACTTTGCTTACTGAAAAAAAAAAAAAGTTCATGTAAGTTCAATGCTCTATCTTTGAAATATCAGTTTTATTCTATTATATATGTATTGATTCAATAAGTAAAATACAGATATTGAGCAATCACAATGTTTCATGAACAAAAAAAGCTGAGCTTACTGTTTGATATGAGTTGTGAGATGTGTTCCTTGTAGAGGTAAAAGTGAATAAATGCAGAAAGACAGAAACGTTGCTAAATGTGGTGTGTGTGTGTGTGTGTGTGTGTGTGTGTGTGTGTGTGTGTGTTGGGAAATGGGTGTTTTGGTGGCTATCCTGCTTGACTCCCTGAGAGGCTTTCCATCTAAAGTGATTAATCTCAACCAATCCTGTTAATTATAGCTCCAGTGGTGTTGAATTATTCATAATTGACCATATGATTCAATTATGACAAGTGAGGTATCAGCTGCTGGGCTTGATTGAAAGTTTTCAGGGCTGAATAAGAGTCACAGAAGAGACGGGTTTATGCTGCAACTGAACTTTGCCAGGGTTGCCAATGTCCTTCACACATGCTACCATCCAAACATAATTTTCTTGTACTTACCCATTTATAGTGGTTTGGATGAAAATGACCCCATAATCTCATATGAATCATCACTATTTGAAAAG
This sequence comes from Psammomys obesus, assembly GCF_907164565.1. Taxonomy (NCBI): domain Eukaryota; kingdom Metazoa; phylum Chordata; class Mammalia; order Rodentia; family Muridae; genus Psammomys; species Psammomys obesus. Next base: position 38,517,162 of record NW_026596051.1, read on the forward strand.
ATTAGGACCTATGGCCTTTTGGGAAGAAGTCTGTCACTGGGAGTGGACATTGGGGTTTCAGATCCTCAACAAGCCACAGTCTCCCTGTCTTTCTGCCGGCTGCAGATTTAACATAGACATCTAGATATTATTCTCCAGTACTATGGCTCCCTGTGTGCCATCATGCTCCTCACCATGATGACAACAGACTAAGCCTCTGAAATGATAAACCAGGCCAAATTAAAGGTTTTCTTTTATAATAGCTGCCATGGTCATCGTGTCTCATCACAGTAATAGAACACTTAATAAGATGCTACTGTTGGACATTTTGATCACTGATAACTTGATCATTTTCTTTATGCTGATCATAAAATTCAATGAACAGTATGATTTTATTTAATTTTTCCTTAATATATAAGTGACGCTGATAGTCCATTGAAAGAGAAAGATCATACTTTCCCTTCATTAACCTTCATTAAAATGTAAAGGATGTACAGATTTTAGTAGGTTTATCCTATGTTATATGTCTATATGCGTGAGTATATACCGTGTGTGTCTTTCTGCTTCCGGGACAGCTCACTCAGGATGATCCTTTTGAGGTCCCACCATTTACCTGCAAATTTCATAATTTCCTTATTTTTCATTGCAGAGTAATACTCCATTGCATAGATGTACCACAATTTCTGCATCCATTCTTGAGTTGAGGGGCATCTGGGCTGTTTACAGCTTCTGGCTATTACAAATAAAACTGCTACAAACAAAACTAATCAAGAGAGAGGACCCTGACTAAAACGCTCAATCCCCATCTCGAAAGGCAAAGAGGATGGACATCAGAAGAAAACAGGAAACAACCTAGGAACCTGCCACAGAGGGCCTCTGAAAGTCTCTGCTCTGAAGACTATCAAAGCAGATCCTGAGACTTATGGCCAACTGTTGGGCAGAATGCATGGAATCTTATGTAAGAATGGGAAATAGTAAGATATCGAGAGGACAGAAACCCCAGAAGGAGAGCAACAGAACCATAAAATTTGAACACAGGGGTCTTCCCAGAGACTGATACTCCAACCAAATACCAGGCACGGAGATAACCTAGAACCCCTGCACAGATGTAGCCCATGGCAGTTTAGTGTCCAAGTGGGTTACATAGTAATGGGAAGAGGGACTGCCTCTGGCATAATCTGATTGGCCTGCTCTTTGATCACCTCCCCCTGAGGGGGGAGCAGCCTTATCAGGCCACAGAAAATGACAATGCAGCCACTCCTGATGTGATCTGATAGACTAAGATCAGAAGGAAGGAGAGTAGGACCTCCCCTATCAGTGGACTTGGGGAGAGGCATGTATGATGAAGGGGGAGGGAGGGTAAGATCGGGAGGGGCGGAGTCAGAGGCTTATGGGGGATACAAAGTGAATAAAGTGTAATTAATAAAATAAAATTAAATTAAAAAAATGTAAAGGATGTTATGTAAAGGCAACAAAACATTTCATTTTATCACTAATTTTAAAACATTAACAATAAAGCTATGCATTTACTAATTGTGCAGGAACAAGTTAGAGACCATTTTTAATAATGTTTGATATTTTCAGCCAAACAATATAAGATATTACAAAATTACTCCAAAAGTCAAAACCCCAAATTCCTGCATAAGTATAATTTCACTAGTAAGTCAACTAAAGACAAAACATTTTAACCTTTTTTCTTCATCATATTTGTTGCAGTGTGTGCACATGTGTGTGTTGTGTGTGTGTGTGTCCATGCATAGACCATGACATGCCTATGGAGGGCCAGAGAATATCTAGAAAAATTCTCCACCCTCTTTATTACAACTAGCATTTAGCGATCAAACTCAGGGCTTCATCCTTGGTGGCAAGGACTTTTCCCTGCACATCTTTCTCTCTAACCCATCATCAGGAATCTTACCTGAATTTAGTAACATAAAAATTGTGATAGGTGAAAAAAAAAAAAGACTTTTAGGAATGTAAATATGAAAATGTCATTTGAGTTTTAGTGTATCGGAAACTTTAAAATCTTTTTATGTCTCAAATTAAAGTGATTAGTGGTGTGATGAAAAAAATCACACTATTTCAGGAGAAAATAATCTGTACACAGCTAATCTAAAATATTATTTTAATAAATCAACTATAACACACAAAAGCGAATTCTATCCTATGTATATAAAAGTATATTGTCCTTAAATATGTTAAGTTTTGTAATAATAGTATTATTCAAAATATTCTCAGATATTTGTCTATTTAATTTTTGATATTGATTTGTTTATATTAACTAACAATCATTTATAAATATAAAATGCCTATTTCTTTATTTTTCTTTGGTTAATAATTAAGTCATCATTAATATTTGATAATTTAAAATATCTGATTATACAAATAATATGTATTCATTATACTTTAAAACCATGCTGTTGGGCTGGAGAGATGATTCGGCAGTTAAGAGCACTGTCTGCTCTTCCAGAGGGCCCACGTTTAGCTCCCAGCACCCACATGGCAGCTCACAGTTGTCTATAACCCTAGTTTCAGGAGAGCTGACACTCACACAGATATATAATGCACGTAAAGCCACACAATTTAAGCACAAGTACATTGCCTCAAATCGACATGGAAGGTAAAATATTTCAACTATTTACTTGGCAACATTATTTATTGTTTTATATTGTTAATTTGTTCTTTAAGCTGTCTGCTTGAAATTGTTGGAAACTCAAGCAAATGTAGTTGTTTACTAAAACAAAATACGAGTGAAATTCATTGTATCAACCACAATAATTAATATAAAACCATATAAAAACCCACAAAATTTTGTTATTTTAACGTTTATATACTATTTTCTCCAAAATTTTAAATGTTTTAAAATTTAAATGTAAAAGTTAGCAGTTACTCTGCACTTCCCTATTGAAGCTTTCTTTCTCTGTGGATATCGTGGACCTGATTAAACAGTATGGTCCCTTCAGCTGACCTTCACACAGCCACAGATATCCTGTGATCCTGGTCAATTTCATTTGTTTACTATATGTAAGAGTTATTGCAGTACATTACCTCAAATTCTTTCAGATACAACTGAAATCACATGGTATCTGATCAATTGGGAATAAATGCAGCTGTATGTTTGCGTGCAGGCTTCAGGTGTACAGTTATGAACAGTTTTGTCTCCCTCGTGTGTGTGTGTGTGTGTGTGTGTGTGTGTCTGTACATACACTAAAGGTCAACAACTGGTGTTCTTTTTATAGAACTCACCACCTTGTTTAATGGAAAGGGCCCTTTAATTGGCCCAAGCTCAGTCTGACACCGTGATCAGCCTGTTTGCTTATTAGAGTGTTGGAATTCTAGCAGCTTGTGCTAATTTGTCTGGCTTTTTTTTTAGTGTGGTTTCTGATGATGGAACTCAAGTGCTTGTGCATAAAACATGTTACAAAATGACTTATCTCCAAGCTTCTTCTTTTATTCATTTTTTTTTTTTTGTAAAGAAAACTTCATACAGTTTTTCATAGTAGCCGTTCTGCTGGTTTATGGCCAGTACCAACTGCCCCTCAGGGGGAAAAAAAAGTGAAGACCATGCATACAGAGGACCTAGACACCATAGCCCATAGACAGCTCAGTCTCCATGTGGGTTCCCTAGTAAGGGGAGAAGAGACAGTCTTGGACATGAACTCTTTTGACATGCCTTCTCCTTGATCATTTCTTCCCTGTGGGACAACTTAACCAGCCCACAGAGGAAGAGGATCCAGGAAGTCCTGATGGGACATAAGAGGCTAGAATAAGATAAGGAAGGAGGGCTTTCCCAATCAGTGGACTATGGGAGATAGATAGGGGAGGAAGAGAGAGTGAGGGTGGGACCAGGAGGAGATAAGGGATGGGCTACAACAGAGATACAAAGTGAATAAATAGTAAAAAGTAATAATAATAAAAAATAAATTTAAATTTAATAATTCCAATTGTCCTTGATTCATGCCAACATATTTTTGAGAGAATTTATTTGTTTTAATTTTCTTTTTGAAAATATTTCATCAAACAGATGCTATCTGATTATGATTGTGATTCATGTATTTTTTTATTATTAATGATTTTGCTTTTGTTCCATATGTTCTACTTTTATTTTTGTCTGAATCACGAATTTGACATGTCTCTTTCTCATTTGCTTTCTGTCAGCCCCACCCCGTGTGTGTGTGCCGTGTGTGTGTGCCGTGTGTGTGTGTGTGTGTGTGTGCGTGTGCTTATAAAGTAGTAGCATTCCCTATAGCTTCTTTAAACATCCTTGGTATTATACATTCCTGATAGTGTCCAATTCCCTAACTTCTCATTCCTTTTTCCCATTTAAGCAGCCTTTTATATGCCCCTTAACATTATCTATCCTTCTTCTTTGAGAAATTGTGTCTTTCTAGTGAATATGTTTTTCTTTTTGTTGAGTTATAGGAGATTTGTTTGTTTGGCTTTCTTTTTCATGCTTTTTTTTTCTTTGCTTTTTTCATTGAAAGTAATTTTTCATGCCATGTCTTTTAGTCATGCCGTTAACTTTTCCCAATTCCTTCCTTATACTCACCTCCTGCTCAACCGCCTCACTTTATGTTCTTGTCTCGTTCCACATCAAGCAGAAGATTTATTGTGTAAATAACTATTCAGTTTTTAAATTAAGGTCTTCCTTGTTGTTTAGCTTCTTTAGGAGTATAGATTTTAGTATGTTTATCCTATATTATATGTCTAATAACCACTTATGAGTGAGTATATACCATGTGTGTCTTTCTGTTTCTGGTTTACCTCACTCAAGATGATCTTTTCTAGTCTCCAAGTGAGGTCCCTAGTAAAGGGAAGAGGGGCTTTCTCTGGTATTACCTCAGTGGCTGGCTCTCTGATTGTCGCCTTGAGGGGTACAGCCTTGCCAGGCTGCAGAGGAAGACAATGCAACCAGTCCTGATGAGGCCAGGATCAGATAGAAGGGAAGGAGGACCTGCCCTATCAGTGGACTAGGGGAGGGGATTAGGGGAAGAAGAGGGAAGGTGGGACTGGAAGATGAGGGAAGGGGCCACAGTCAGGATACAAATTGAATAAATTCTAATAAATGATAATAATAAAAATATTTTTTCCATTTTTTTAACTTTTATTAAATACACTATTCATTTTGTATCCCCCCATAAGTCCCTCCCTCCTCCCCTCCCAGTCCCACCCTCCCCCCATTTCTGCATGCATGCCCCTCCCCAAGTCCACTGATAGGGGAGGTCCTCCTCTCCTTCTTTCTGATCTTAGTCTATCAGTTCTCATCAGAAGTGGCTGCATTGTCAGGGTTCTAGGTTATCTCCACGGATAGTCCTTGGTTGGAGTATGAGTCTCTGGGAAGTTCCCTGTGTTCGAATTTTCTTGTTCTGTTGCTCTCCTCCTGGAGTTCCTGTCCTCTCCAGCTCTTACTATTTCCCACTTCTTACATAAAATTCCATTCACTCTGCCTGTCAATTGCCCATCAGGCTCAGCATCTGTTTTGACAGTCTGCACTGCAGAGGCTTTCAGAGGCCCTCTGTGGCAGGTTCCTAGGTTGTTTCCTTTTTTCTTCTTCTGGCTTTCAGAGGCCCTCTGTAGCAGGTTCCTAGGTTGTTTCCTGTTTTCTTTTTCTTCTTATGTGCATCCTCTTTGCCTTTCAGGATGGGGATTGAATATTTTTAGTTAGGGTCCTCTCTTTTGCTTACTTTGTTTAGATGTACAGATTTTAGTGGGTTTATTCTATGTTGTATGTTTATATGAGTGAGTATATACCGTGTGTGTCTTTTTGCTTCTGGGACAACTCACTCAGGATGATCCTTTCGAGGTCCCATCATTTACCTGCAAATTTCATGATTTCCTTATTTTTCATTGCTGAGTAATACTCCATTGTATAGATGTACCACAATTTCTTCATCCATTCTTCAGTTGAGGGGCATCTGGGCTGTTTCCAGCTTCTGGCTATTACAAATAAAGCTGCTAAAAACATGGTTGAGCAAATGTCCTTTTTGTGTACTTGAGCCTCTTCTAGGTATATGCCTAGGAGTGGTATGGATCTTGAGGAAGCACTATTCCTAGTTGTCTGAGAAAGCGCCAGATTGATTTCCAGAGTTATACAAGTTTACATTTCCACCAGCAGTGGAGGAGGGTTCCCCATTCTCCACAACCTCTCCAGCATGTGTTGTCACTTGAGTTTTTGATCTTGGCCATTCTGATGGGTGTAAGGTGAAATCTCAGGGTTGTTTTGATTTGCATTTCCCTAATGGCTAATGAGGTTGAGCATTTCTTTAAGTGCTTCTCTGCCATTCGATATTCCTCTACAGAGAATTCTCTGTTTAGCTCTGTTCCCCATTTTTTAAGTGGATTACTTGGTTTTCTGCTTTTCAGCTTCTTTAGTTCTTTATATATACTGGATATGAGTCCTCTGTCAGATAAAGGGTTGGTGAAGATTCTTTCCCAATCTGTAGGCAGTCGCTTTGTTTTGATGATCGTGTCCTTTGCTTTACAGAAGCTTTTCAGTTTCATGAGGTCCCATTTATTGATTGTTGCTCTTAGAGCCTGTGCTATTGGTGTTCTGTTCAGGAAGTTTTCTCCTGTACCAATGAGTTCTAGGGTATTCCCCACTTTTTTTTTTTTTCTAGCCGATTTAATGTGTTTGGTTTTATGTTGAGGTCTTTGATCCACTTGAACTTCAGTTTTGTGCAGGGTGATAAGTATGGATCCATTTTCATTTTTCTACATGTAGACATCCAGTTGGACCAGCACCATTTGTTAAAGATGCTATCTTTTTTCCATTGTATGGTTTTGGCATCTTTGTCAAAAATCAGGTGTCCATAAGTGTGTGGGTTTATTTGTTGAAGAGTTCAACAAGACAAGAAAAAATATAAAAACAGTATAAGACAAGTGAATATGATAAAATTATATTATGCATATGTATGAAAACATTATAATGAAACAAATTATGTATAATTAATATATGCTAATAAACACATTTCCAGAAGTGAATCTGATTTCTGATATTTCTTCCAGTCATGAAGTCAGCTGGCTTTGATGGGAGGCTGATATATATAAAGACAAAGGGTTTGTTAGCCATTCCAATTAATGCTTCTTAACTTCAAATTTTCCATGAATTCAATGTTAAAAAACAAACAAACAAACAATAAAAACTTAGTCCAGTAAGTTTGTAAACACATATTTTGTTAAGTTGGCATTTCCTCAGGGGAGAAACTGTGCATTTACTAATTTTGGCATGTAATACTTGGTACATTGATTTTTTTCCCCCAAAAGTATACAGTTAGAGAACTATTGAGAGGTCTAATTACCCCAAAAGCACCCAAGAGACCCCCAAAAGGCCCCAATCATTTTGGCTGACCTGAATCCATGACAGGCTTCATTTTCAACTTTTTCTGTCTAGTCCTGACTTTCTGTTTCTCAGAATTCAGAAAAATAATTCCTGGAAAAAAACGACAGCTCAAGGGCAGCCAATCAGCTTAAATGTTAACACATGGGCTTGAGCCAAGCACAATGATTGAAGAGCTTTGAGAAAAAGACCTTAGCAACTGTGGAAAATCCTAAGTGTTTGCCCAATCCTAATCCCCCCCATACCTCTTGAGTCACTACCAACCAATCAAAATAAAAGTTAACTCACTGCATCCTTCCCCCACCTCTGGAAAACCCCTAACTGCCTTTAAATTAATTGCACAAACTCACTTCTGAGTTACCATTTTGGAGAAGGTGGGGCTGCCTGCACGCCAGAATGTTCTGCAGAATAAACACTCTGCTTTTGCATACCTCTTTGGCCAGGGGTTTTTCTTCAGTGATGATCGGACCCTTACACTGTATAACAAGTCTCACTATCATGAACTAGTTTTTCTGAAAGCAAACCTGGGCAAATTCTGTTGAAAAGAATGTGAAAGGAGGAATAATGTAACAGCAAATAACTACAGTAAGAAAAGCAACTTTTGTGATTATGGTGATAATGTGTTTTCAGAATACAGGGAATACCATTTTTAACAGTAAAAAGGAAGGCTTTCTTAGCAAGAGTTTGGTAGATCCTCATGATATCTTATATTTATGTCTGATTCAGGTCTAACATGCTAATCGTTCTGTGGGCATATCAGGTTGTTTACCTAGTGAAGATATATATCCACAAGAGCCTTGTTCAAAGCACGTAGCTTAGAAGCCCCTAGAAGAACACATTCATTCAAGTTAGGTACCTCATTACAATGAGATCTCTTATTTAATAATTCAAAACCTGTTGTGACATCTCTGTACATTAGCATGCTGACAAGTCCTAAAATGAAGCTTCCAACTCTTTCCTGTTCTGGAAAATAGAGGAAATTTGAATAGATTCTGGAGCTATAATTGTTATCTGCAGATCAGCACACTTTTTGAGTTCCTGCATGACTTTGTCTGCCTTTCATCCTCACTTTCTGCTGCCTTTGTCTCATGCAAACTGTGCTTGGCATCTACACAATATATCTTAGGTATGTTTGTAGGATCATGCACATGTGTGAGTATCTGTTTATATTCACATGCATGTATATACATCGATGATTAGATACAGAAATGAATTTTTTTAACTTTCAAGATCACTATAAGAAGTCTTTTACAATTACAAAATATCAGAAACAATGAAAAAGGGAAAGATCCCCTCATTATAATTCTACCAACTACCAGGATTTTTATTAGTAACTAAACTAACATATTTGGAATTGTCTGCTGGTTGACAAAGAAACAGAGAGGGTGCACATTTAAAAATATGTTGATGTTTGTCTCGATTTTGAAAGTCATGTAGAAATCATCTCTTGGTTTACTTCTGCCATAAAATTCTGAGGACAAGAGTGCCATTTGTATGTGTGAGAGGCTGCAATTCCTGTAGATGCTATGACCTTAGAAACGTGGATTTCTGTCCACTTAATATTGGTTTAGAGAATTTCTTTTTATAACCCATGTCTTTAATCAATTGATGTTAAGTTGGAGAGGCTTTTTGGATCAGAATTAATTACTTGTACTTCCTTTAAAAGGAAAAAATTCAAAGTCAGAAAAGTTTTCAGCTATCATTAAAGTCATAAATTGATTTTGTTATGACAATAAAATTGAAGGGAAGAGGCTTGAATTTTACTTTTTGTCCTATCAGATTTAGTGTTTCTGGTTTCATGTTGAGGTCATTGATCCACTAGGACTTTACTTTTGTGCAGGGTGATATATATGAACCTATTTGCATTTTTCTGCATGTAGACATCTACTTAGATCAGCACCAATTGTTGAAGATGCTATCTTTTTTCCATTGTATGGTTTTGGCAACCTTGTCAAAAATCAGGTCTTCTCATGTATGTAGGTTTATTTCTGGGTCTTTGATTCAATTCCATTGACAACTTCCTGAATGGACCATCAAGAGCATAGGCTCTAATTTTAACAGTCAATAAATGGGACCTCGTGAAACCGAAAAGCTTCTGTAAAGCATAAAACATGATCAACAGAACAAAACAACAGCCTACAGAATGGGAAAAGGTCTTCACCAATCCTATATCTGACAGAAGGCTAATATCCAGAATAAATAAAGAACTGAAGAAATTGAACAGCAACCAAACAAATAATCCAATTAATGAGGTACAGAACTAAACAGAGAATTCTCAATAGAGGAATAGTGAATGCTGGAGAAACACTTAAAGAAATGTTCAATCCTTAGTTATCGGGGAAATATAAATCAAAACATCTCTGAGATTCCATCTTACACATATCAGAATAGCTCAGATAAAAAACTCAAGTGACAACACATTTTGGAGAGGATGTGGAGAAAGGGAAACCCTCTTCCTTTGCTGGTGGGAGTGCAAACTTGCACAACCACTTTGGAAATCAATGTGGCGCTTTCTCAGAAAACTGGTAGTAGTGCTACCTCAAGTCCCAGCTATCCATTTCTTGGGCATAAATCTGAAAGATGCTCACCCATACAACAAGGACATTTGCTCGACTATGTTCATAGAAGCTTTAATCATAATAGCCAGAAAATGTAAACAAACTAGATGTTCCTCTACCAAAGAAATGATACAGAAATTGTGGTACGTTTACACAATAAAATGCTACTCAGCTATTTTAAAACAAGAAAATCATGAAATTTGCAGGAAAATGAATGGAACTAGAAAAGATCATCCTGAGTGTGGTATCCCAGAAACAGAAAGACTCACAAGGTATTTACTCACTTATAAGTGGATACTAGCCATATAACATTGGATAAACATAGTAAAATAGTCCTAAAGAATCTAAACAACAAAGAGGACCTTAGGTAAGATGCTTATCCCTCATTCAGATGGGCAAACATGATAGACATCAGAACTGGAAGAAGACCTGGAACATCACAGGAGCCTACCACAGAGGGCCTCTGAATGATTCTACCCAGCAGGGTATCAAAGCAGATGCTAAGAATCAGCTGGGATACAAAATGAATAAACTGTAATTAATATAAAAATAAAAATAAACACTTAAAAAAAACAGAATCATAGCCAAACTTTGGGCAGAGTACAGAGAATCTTATGGAAGAGGGGAAGATAGGAAGATCTGAAAGGGACAGAGATCCATGAGAAGACCAACAGAGCCAAAAAAAAAAAAAATCTGGGCCTGAAGAGACTGATAATCCAACCAAGGACCATGCATGGAGGGGACCTAGACCCCCTGTTCATGTGTAGTCCATGGCAGCTTAGTCTCCAAGTGGGTCCCTAGTAAGGGGTACAGGGGCTTTCTCTGACATGAACTCAGTGGTTGGCTCTTAGATCACCTACCGTTGGTGGAGGGGGGTAGCCTTGCTAGGCCACAGAGGAAGATGATGCTGCCAGTCATGTTGATACTTGATAGGCTAGTGTCAGTCAGAAGAGGAGAAGGACCTCCCTTATCAGTGGACTAGGGAAGGGACATGGGAGGAGAAGAGGGATGGATGGTGGAATGGGAGGAGATGAGGAAGGAAGCTACAGCTGGGATATAAAGTGAATAAGTTATAATAAATAATAAAAAAATGAATCAAAATTTTTTAAAAATAAGCAGAGGTTTCCCTGCAAGGAGCCACATGCTTAGGAAGAAATTGAATGACCTCTTATAAGCACCTTGAAAACCAGAAAGAAACCAACCCCAGCTAAAACAGTACACTGATAACAGTATGTGAGAATTTCATCAGAGCCTCTCTATAACCTATGACTATAAGCCCACACTTGGAACCATAATCTCATATGAAAGTTTTAAGTCACTAAATTTACAATGGATGGTTATAAATATTTTAGCCTCTGAAAGTTTCTTTTCTTTTCTTTTTTTATGTATGAACATTCTACCTCCTGTAGATTACCTCTTGAGGTCTTCAGTTCATTTTACTTGTTGCCTTTTGTACAACTTCATAATACATTTGCAGTGTTAATCTTTACTTGTTTTGTATGGAACTGATTGATTTTTCACCTAATTTATTTTAATGATGAAGATATTTTACCTAAATTTGCAGTCATGCTGACAGAACAGAACAATTGATTTCTCATACTATTTTTGTTTCTCTATCTATTTAAGAGCTTATTTATGACAAAGGCAATAAAGGGTTTATGTGAAAAAATCAGTCACTTAATTTAAAGTAAAATATAAAGCTTTCATAAGTGGACACATTCCACCTACATTAATGAGAGAAGTACCAGTCTGTCTTATAAATAAATGCAAAAGTAGTCTAGGGCAGTGATTATATGGTACACAGCAGTTGGTAGTCTTTTATGACACCACAGCCAACTATTTGACCAATTTTGTGACATTTTTATATTGCAAAAATTCCACGCTAATGATATTTACAATTTATTTTGTGTTTTCTTTCAAGTCTGTCTTTGGCCCTTGATATGTAATATTTAGTTCTGGAATCATATACTAATATTCTTACTTAATTAAGAGTTGCTTAATATTCATTTTTTGAAGATAATTATCTTCTTTTACTTGTAAATATTTTTATTTATTTATTTTTTAATTTTAATTTTTTAAATTAATTACAGTTTATTCACTAGTATCCCAGTTGTAGTCCCCTCCCTCTTTTCCTCCAAACACACCCTCCCTTCCTCATTTTCCCCCATGCTCCTCTCCAAGTCCACTGATAAGGGAGGACCTCCTCCCCTTCCATCTTACCCTAGCCTATCAGATTTCATCAGAACTGGCTGCATTGTCTTCCTCTCCAGTGTGGCAAGGTTGCTCCCCCCTGAGGGGAGGTGATCAAAGAGCCAGCCACTGAGTTCCTGTCAGAGACAGTCTCTGTTCCCCTTACTAGGGTACCCACTTGGATACTGGGCTGTCATGGGCTACATCTGAGCAGGGGTTCTAAGTTATATCCATGAATGCTCCTTGGTTGGAATATCAGTCTCAGAAAAGAACTCTTTGTCCAGATTTTTTGGTTCTGTTGCTCTCCTTGTGGAGCTCCTGTCCTCTCCAGGTCTTACTATCTCCCCCTTATTTCATAAGATTCCCTGCACTCTGCCCAAAGTTTGTTTATGAGTCTCAGCATCTGCTTTGATACACTGCTGAGTAGAGTCTTTCAGAGGCTCTCTGTGGTAGGCTCCTGTCCTGTTTCCTGTTATCTCCTTCTTCAAATGTCCATCCTATTTGTGTTTCTGAGTAAGGACTTATCATCTTACCCAGGGTCCTCTTTCTTGCTTGGCTTCTGCAGGTGTACAGATTTTAGTATGTTTATCCTATATTATATGTCTAATATCTACTTATAAGTGAGTATATACCATGTGTGTCTTTCCAGAAGCAGAAAGACACACAGGATAATAACTATAGTGATGAGCATTTTAGTATGTCTTTAATCAGGTTGTTTGAACATTTTCCTTATTGACCTGCTAGTACTCTAAATGCTGCACAAGGGTTTTTACATTTTCTCAGCTTTCATCGATATTTACAAAAAGCTTTTCAATGTGGAAGTAAATGCCTTAAAATGTCATCAAATATCATGAATTTAGTGTCGATTATTTTCATTTTGTGTAAGAAAAGAGAAATTAGATAGGAGTATCTTGTCAGGACTGTTTTGCTAGTTTGTTTGATTGATTAATTGGTTGATTAATTGGTTGATTGATTGATTGGTTGCATTTGAGGCAAAACCTCACACAGCTTAATCTGTATGTGTACTACTATGTATTTGATACTAACTTTGAATTTATCCCCTAGTTTCCCTTTGCGTATTGCAGTGATTTTAATCTACCTTTGTTTTATAAAATATTCAGTAGCTTTAAGTCATACATTTATGTATTTTTGTTTGGGAACTAATTGCTTGTATTCATTATTAAAGTCTAATAAGTAGTCTTATTTAAGTTGTTTATTTATAAAATATATTTTGTGAGTATGAGCTGTATCTGTATGTACATACATGAATACATCCTTTACAGAAATATTTGCTTTTTCTTTCTTTTCATGGTGATTTAATTTTTGAAAAGGGCTTTCCCTTCAGGTTAATATTTATTTTCTATTTCTATTATGTGTTCCATTGTTTTCTGTGTCAAACTACTCTCTTTAGAATGTAGAGGTCTTTTGTTTGTTTGTTTGTTTGTTTGTTCGTAGAATACGGACTTTGGTGGAAGTTTACTACTATTGGGTTTAAGACAAAAGCCTTAGGATTGCTATGATCAGGATTTGAATATACTTATACAATCTCTCATATCATTCCTTGGATGAATTTATTTGAGTTCTTGAGTTGTCTCTTATTTAAATAAATACATACATATATACATATATATATAATTGGCAATATATTTATATCTAGGAAATAATGTAAAGTTCAGTAAATTAGTTGTCAAAGACAAAACTAAACTCTGACTTAATTGTAGTAGTCACCACTTTTCAAATTTATTTATTGAAAAAGTACAGATGATGAAAAAGGAAAATTCAAATAAATTCTTCAGGCATTTGGATATGGAAAAAGAGTAAATTTTAGGAATTTGGTTGGCATGGGACATTGTTCAAAGAGCTGGCTGATCTGTCATGAGCTGCGCTGAGTTGCCAGCTGTCTCACATGGAACAGCTGACTCAGTGCCACTGTCATGTTCCAAGTGGGAGATGCGCACCTCTTCATTACCAGTGCTTTGGAGACCCGAATCTTGCAGCACTTGCAGTGACTTTTCAGAGACGATCATGAAGCCTGGTCTTTGGATCACTGGTATGAAAATATCTGTTACTCCCTCTTTCTGCTCACCTCTTTGATGGCATGACATATACCATGGAACTCTCTGTGAGTTGTGTAACAGAAGAGTGTTTCTGCTCCAAACCACCTGGATTTTGAAACTCTGAGGAGTCCTCAGCAAGTGTGAGAAACTGAAAAGCACTAGAGACAATTCTAGAGAAAGAGACCATTCAAAAGTTGAGCCTTGAGACATCTGGAGCCAGTAGAAGAGTTTGCTTGAAATTTAATGTTTCAATGCTTGTGCTGTTTCTTTGAAACTACAAAACTGTCAATATCTTTTCTAAGAATGAATAGTGAAGTTTAAAAAAAAAATCAAAGCTACTTTTAACCAGAATCCACTAAACTAGAATATTCAAATACATATAAAATGTGTACTGTGAAGAACTGAATAAGAAAACAGCTAAAAATATGGAAGTAGTTTTAACCTAATACCCACAAATCAGAAAACATTTCTCCTTGGAGTCATGAAATATAACTTAACTAGTTCAACATGAACTTTGTTTTTAGAAAGCTAGGGTCAGATGGAAGGGGAGGAGGACCTTCCCTAGCAGTGGACTTAGAGAGGGGCAGGGAGGAGATGAGGGAGGGATGGTGGGATTGGGAGGGAATGAGGGAGGGGCTATAGCTGGGACACAAAGTGAATAAATTGTAAATAAATTATATAAATAATATAAATATAAATTATATAAATAATATAAAAAATAAAAAGAAAGAAGAAAACTTCGTTAACAAATAAATAGACCTCAATTTTTAAAAATCTTAATTTATTACTCTGTATTATCACTTACATATAGCAACTTTTCAACAAATGGCTATCATAAGATATTCAGTTGCAATTTAGTGCTATGATTAATATGTGGGAACCTATTTGTCCAAGCATGATTTATTTCCTTAGTAAAATGTCTTCGTTGTATTAAATGTGGTATTACTTGTCCACAGAGAAGTGGAAAACGCTGTGGCATGGATACTATGCTTGGAGCACAAATAAAATCTTTGTTCTTTTAGTATTTTAATCAACCGCTAGGTGAACTCCATTAATTCTCAGTTCTTATTACTCATGCTGGTAGTTTTGATCTTTAAAGGAATATACATTTATAAAATATGACAAGATTTTCATAAAACACATTGCAACTTCAGCCTTAGTCTCTGGAAGTCCTTGCTGCAGGGGTCACTAATTACCTCGCCGTGGGCCCACTAAGGATGTTGTCAACAAGGAGCAGCCTAGTGAAGATCTGAGGCTTCCTGCAAGAGTCAGTGGGAAACTGAATATAGAGGGCTACAAGTATGCCTGTTCGAGAAGCACCTCAAAGAAGAATGTGTAACCAATCAGAAGCCTGCCAAAGCTACGTGGTGGCTATAACAATCAAGGGAATCTTTGTCTCACACCAGGAAAGATTTCTACAGAAACATATAGTTACAGTGCTTCTGAATTAATGAGGTACAGAATGTTTCTGAATGAATAAATGTAACAGTGAGATTAAGCCTCGACATATCAAGGGCAATTACACACCAATAAATACTTAATGTGTACAGAAGAAACTATTGACTTAAATCAGTCTCCAGGTATTATTGTGATTTTGAATTTGTTTATCCATTTGCATACGCATGCAGATGGATGTTTGGAAAAGACAGAAAACATATGCAGTTGCAAAACACCACCAAGAGAGAACATGCCAGCGATTGTGTATGATGGGCACATCTACTTTCCCAGCAGAGTGCACTGTGTGTGACATGCATTTTCAAGAAAAAATAGACCTAATCAATTCCCCTCACACAGCCCATCATGCCAATACTGCTAAACGTGGAGCCTTGCCCACGGATGCTCAGCAGGATTCAAAATTAGAGGCTATTTAACCAGGTGTCCAGAGCTGTCCACCAATGCTGTGAACGAAGATGCTCCAAAGTGCTCCATTCAGACTGTGTGCATCAGGGAATAGATGGTGTCTATAACCTTAGGGGGTTCTATATGTTTCTTAATTAAAACTAATTGTCCCAGGAATGATTACTGCTTAGTCTGAATTTCTCATATTGCGCTCCTCTCCTTTTTAATGTTACTTCTTTTAATCCCTATTAAAAATATAATTAATTACAGCATCTGTGTTTCTTTTTCTAAACTTCACTAATTGCTCATTTATAAGCATTAAAGACTTACTAAAGAAATGTACCTTAAGGAATTTCTGGCACAGTTAGTAATTTATGTTTCAATTTAACTAAGAATAACAATTACCTTTTTCTCCAATAAACTCTAGAACGAGTTGAATTAATGCACCTGTAACTAGAAAGATATGTAGAACTTTGATTCAATTTTCAATAACAAAATTAAGGCATACAAATTTGCAGGCAAATGGTGGGATCTAGAAAAGATCATCCTGAGTGAACTATCCCAGAAGGAGAAAGACAAACACGGTATATACTCACTTATATAGACCTATAAGATATGATAAACATAATGAAATCTATACACCTAAAAAAGATAATCAAGACAGCAGACATGGGGTAAGATCCTCGTTTTGAAAGACAGATAGGATGTGCATTGAACATTGACAGGAGTCTACTGAGCGCATTTGAAAAACTCTAACTAGCAGTGTTTTCAAAGCAAAGACTCATGACCAAACCTTTGGCAGAGTACAGGGAATCATAAGAAAGAAGGGGAGTTAGTCTGATGAGGAAAGGATAGGAGCTCCACAAGGACCAAATATATCTGGGCACAGGTTCTTTTCTGAGACTGACATGCAACCAAGGACCATGTATGAATGTAACCTAGAACCTCTGCTCAGATGTAGCCTGTGGTAGCTCAGTAACCAATTGGTTTCCCATAGTGAGGGGAACAAGGAGTATTTCTAACAGGAACTCAATGACTGGCTCTTTGGCCTCCCCACCCCCCAAGGGAGGAGCAGTCCTGTTAGGCCACAGAGGAGAGCTTTGCAGCCAGTCCTGAGGATACCTGATAAAACAGGATCAGATGAATGGGGAGGAGGTCCCCCCTATCAGTGGACTTGGCAAGGGGCATGGTGGAGTTGAGGGAGGGAGGGAGGGACTGGGAGGGAATGAGGGATTGGGACACAGCTGGGATAGAGTTAATAAAATGTAACTGATAAGAAAAAAATAAAATAAAAAAAATAAGGCATACAGACCACATAAATTTGTAGAGCAATATTTTAATTTTTTTATGAAAAACAAAAATTTTAAATGTCTAAAATTATTCTCTTGTTGAGAGTTTAAAAAAATATTTCTTAAACAAATATTTCCTAAAAAACACAAAAGAGGAAAATGCAACCACTCCTGATGAGACCTAATTGACTAGGATCAGAAGGAAGGAAAAGAAGTCCTCCCCTATCAGTGGACTTGGGGAAGGGCATGCATGCAGAGGGTGGAGGAAGGGAGGGATCGCACAGGAGGCGGGAGGGAACCACAGGGGAGATACAAAGTGAATAAACTGTAATTAATAAAGAATTAAAAAAGAAAGTAACAATAAAATGATTCCTAATGATCATCTACTATAAAAAAATCATTTTAATGTTGAAGATATTATCTTCTGAATCACCAAATTAGTAAAACATATCTTTTCTGAGATATGAAATGGGCATTATCTTAATTTAATAAGTAATTATTCAGTACTATAAAGTAATTTCAGGAGTTTTTGTTGCTATTTTTTTCTGTAGAGATAGGGCTTTCTCACTATGGTTCTTTAATTACCGTTAACATATTAGAATTTGAGTTTTGGCTAATCATAGCTAAGAATCTCTTTAAATGTATTTTGAGAAAATTTTATTGTTTGTGTAATATAGTTCTTTGAATCATTAATTCAATTCCTCCAAACTCAGTCAACCATTTTAGATTATATCTCATTTATCAGAAAGCTAATGAGTCTAAATTTGATTCCTTATTTGCAGATAAAGAATTCTTCATTTACTTCTGAATACCTATAAGCCTTCCGGTCTAGAACCTGAAGCTCAGGAACCCATTTTGTTTCTAAGTCTCCTTTACCAGGTAAGTTACTTATTCCCTTTGTCTTCTCTTTCTCCTTATACTTCCCTTCCCCTGCTCAAAGCCATTTCCATACTTACAGGTCAAATTTAGATCAGGGAACTTCTAACCAACTTTGTTCAAGAGAAGTCTTCATCTGATTGACTAAGATCAGAAGGAAGGAGAGGAGGACCTCCCTTATCAGTGGATGTGGGGAAGGGCATGCATGAAGAAGGGGGAGGGAGTGTGGGTCTGGGAGGGGATAAGGGAGGGGCTTATGGGGAGATACAAAGTGAATAAAGTGTAATTAATTAAATTAAAAAACAGAAATCTTCAGCTGGTTAGATACTCTTTCTCTCTCCCCTCTCCCTCCATTTGCTGTAATCTTTGGACCCACTGGCCTAATTCGAGATCATGGTTTGGGAGCTGTCTATGCCTGGTCAGGATAACAGTTCATCTGCCAGCTCTACCTGGCTTATCTGAGGCCGCACAGTTCCTGCACTAACCCAATTTAAGAAGTGATATATTGCATCACACTACAAGGACAATCGAAGAAAGATGCGCTCATGACAAGCTCAAATCACAAAAACGAAAACACACGAATGAACACAAAAGCAAGTCTTGTAAGACCTGGTAACTGTCCTACAGAAGCTGTGATAATTGAGAACTAAATGATGAGCTAAATATTTTATCAAAGAATTCAATTATTTTAAAGAAAACCTGAACAAAACTCTTCACTGAATCTCAAAAGACAATAAGATGTTTCAGTGATGTCCACAACTATTCAAGTATACTGCTGAAAGAAATTACTATAATTCAGGATCTGAAAACTTAGGTCAATTGAGACATAGAAACATGAAAGAGAACATATGTTGAAATGAAGCAAGGATATAATTTTATAAATAAACTTAGTCATCCATTTTTTAGTATTGTTTCAACTGTAATTATTCAAGCTTTAACATTGTATTTATTGACTTTCCTTTTCTGAATGTTTTATTTATTTTTATTTAAATTTATTTTTATAATTTATTCACTTTATAACAGGACTGTAGCCCTCCTCTTATCTTCTCCCAGTCGGACCTTCGCTCCCTCTTCCAACTATTTGTCCTCCTTAGTCCACAGTAAGAGAGAGCCCTCCTTCCCTACCATCTGACCCCAGCTTATCAAGTCTTATCAGGACTGCCTGAATCCTCTTTCTCTCTGGCATGTTTGTGAGACCCATGCTGCATTTTTTAATGAGATGAGCCACTAACTCAAGGAAAAGATTGTCACATTTTAAACACATTTTTTTAATTTAATTTACTTTTGTCCAAGTAAAACAGGTAAATAATTGATAATACTAAAGTACCTTTGTGTTATTCATAAGAATAGTTGCCTTGTTAAATGTAAAAAACTCATTTTTCTTTTATGCCCTTCAAACTTAAATTTTGGTGTTTATATGCAAGATTATTTTATATGTTCTATGCTTTCTTCCCAACAAGAGAAAACTGATAAAAAATTCACACACACAAAAAAAATATCTCCACACGTGGATATAACCTAGAACCCCTGCTCAGATGTAGCCCATGGCAGTTCAGCATCCAAGTCTGTTACCCTAGTAAGGGGAACAGGGACTGTCTCAGACATGAACTCAGTGGCTGACTTTTTAACCTCCCCTCCCAAGAGGGGAGCTGCCTTGCCAGACCACAGAGAAGGACATTGTATCCAGTCCTGATGAGACCTGATAGGCTAGGGTCAGATGGAAGGGGAGGAGGACCTCTCCTATCATTGGACTTGGAGAGGGGCAGGGAGGATATGAGGGAGGGAAGGTGGGATTGGGAGGGAACAAGGGAGAGGACTACGGCTGGGATAAGTAAATAAAGTGCAATTAATATAAAAATAAAATTTAATTAAAAAAACTAAAAAAATCTCATTATTCAATCTCAAGATTTCTAAACAAAAAAGTGTCATATGAAGATGTATCATTTGTATAATTATGATATTTTAACTGTTGTACATTGTGGTAGGCATAAATTTAACATGCTTAAGATTCTGGCACTTTAGTTAGCCAATCCAATGTAATCTAGCCATTAATTTGTGTAGATTTTGCAGAAGAAATTAAAGTACTAAGCAATCAGCCTTAAAATAGACATTACATTGAATTATCTGCCTTGCTATAGGGTAATTACTTGAGTCATTAAAATCAAAAAGTGAAAATAGAAGAATAATTTATCCAGATGCAGCAGAAAATGAAACAAGAGAACTGAGGCAGAACTGGAGGTTAAAGGGATGAGATCTGACATTTGAGAAAGGAACAATTACTCTGATGGCTTTGGCCACAAAGACAACCACCAGCACAGAGGCAGGAAGTTGATAGTAGACAATGCTAATAATATTCATCAGGGAAATCAATATCTCATTCCTCAAAAAGCAGACTGAGTCTTACAGAGAATCTGAGTGAAACTTAAAGTAGGTATCTCCCACTCACAAACTCCAGCCTCAGTATAAAACAAAAAGACAAGCCTAGCATCTTAATTTTTGTTGAGCAGGAACCATCCTTAGGTTATATCCAAGTCTGGCACTTCTGATTGAGAAAAGTATGATATGTTAGTTGTCCCTTGTTTAAGATCCATTTTTGTGATGATCTGTTATAGTACCAGAGGAAACATAATATATTCCTTAAAAGATTAAAGAACATGGAGTATGAAGAATAGTTTTAATTCACTAGAACATCAAAACCAGGAACATTTTCTTTTTTACACCTGCTTTTTAGTGATCACAGAAGTTATTGGTGTAAGATGTGGGTGGTATCTCTTACCAACAAGAGCCATGTGGACTTCCCTGGTCTGGGCTTCTGCCTTGGGTCTGAAAGCTATGCAGAGCTGGTCCCATCTCTCACCAGCCACAGCACTTGGAGAACTGGCCTCAGGCCTCACCTGAGCCTAGTGCTAGAACTGATGTGAAAGCCGGAGAGTACATGCTTTGAGTTGGCCTACCCCAACATCTATCCCTTCTATGACCTGCTGTGCCAGTGAGGATCCAGTATGATGGTGCACACAGTCCAGAGGCAAGGCCCCAGCCCGGTGGCTCGCTGCAGTGAACACTGGCAATAAAAGCTGTGTGAGCTTTTGTTATATATACTGAGCTTTTATTGTCTACTGTGTGACATACTGCAGCTTCCACATCAAGACTGTTTGTTTGTTTATGTGTTTGCTTCTCTTTTGGGGAAGGTTGAAAGGCAGAAGGTAGACATGGATGGACAGAGATATGAGTGAGGTTGGGTACATGATAAGAAATTCACCAAAAAAATCAATAAAAATTGACAAAAAAATGCACAGAATGCATTTCAGATGATTTTGTATTTACGACTGACTGAAACTTGTTTTCTAAGTAATTAAAATTGGATTGAATGAAACATGTCTACACAATATCATTTTGTTATTAATTTATTTGATGTTTAGGTTTGTGTGAGTATATGTTTGTGTGTGTGTGAGATAGTATACATAATACATATGCATGATATTTTTATGTGCACATATGTAGACATGTATATGCATATATGTGACTACACAAACTAACAAATACACACACAAACACACATACTCCACAAGAGTAATCAGGTCTTTCTGGATAACAGAAGCATTAGGTCCACTGAACCTAGTATTACAGACACTTGTGAGCTGTCCAGTATGGGCTATGAGAATTAAACTCAGGTTCACTACAAGAGCAGCAAGCACTCTCAACTGCTGAGCTAACTTTCTAGCACTAAGATTATTCTTATTGTTTTTGGTGCTAAAGGTTAGTTTTTGACAAAGAAGCCAAAACCATACAATGGTAAAAATCATTTTCAACGAATGGTGCTAGTCTAACGGAATGTTTAGATGCAGAAAAATGCAAATAGACTCATATTAATCACCCTGTACAAACTTAAAGTCCAAATGGATCAAAGACCTCAACATAAAACCAGACAACCTAAATTGGTTAGAACAAAAAGTGTAGAAGAGACTTAAACTCATTGGTCCAGGAGACAACTACCTGAACAGAACACCAACAGCACAGGCTCTAAGAGCAACAATTAATACATGGGACCTCATAAAAATGAAAAGCTTCTGTAAAGCCAAGTATACCGTCATCAGAACAAAATGACAGACTACAGACTGTGAAAAGATCTTCACAAATTCTCTATCAGACAGAGGGCTGATATCCAGAATATATAAGGAACTGAAGAAATTAAACAACAAACCAAGTAATCCAATTAAAAAAAATGTATGCAGAGTTAAACAGAGAATTCTCAACAGAGGAATATCGAATAGCAGAGAAACACTTAAAAGAATGCTGAACGTCCTCAGTCATCAGGGAAATGCAAACCAAAACAACCCTGAGATTTCATCTCACATACATGAGAATGGCTAATATCAAAACCTCAAGGTATAATGTATGCTCAAGAGTATAAGGAGAAAAGGGAACCCTCCTCCATTACTGGGGGGAATGTAACTTTGTACAATCACTTTGGAAATCAATCTGGCACTTCCTCAAAAAATCAGGAATAGTGCTACCGCAAGAAAAAGCTCTACCACTCCTAGGCATATACACAAAAGATGCCAAACCATTCAAAAGGACATTTTCTTGACCATGTTCGTAGCAGCTCAGTTCATAATAACCAGAAGCAGGTAACAACCTAGGAATGGATATGGAAAACGTGGTGCATTTACACAATGGAATACCACTAAGCAATTAAAAACAAGGAAACAATGAAACTTGCAGGCAAATGGTGGGAACTAGAAAATATCATCCTTAGTGAGGTAACTCAGAAGCATAAAAACACACATAATGTATACTCATTTGTAACTGGATATTAGCCATACAATATAGAATAAACATATTAAAATCTATAGCCCTAAAGAAGTTAAACAACAAGGAGGGCCCTATGGAAGGGCAAACAAGGAGAGAGATCAGAAGTAGAAGACAAAAAAACAGGACAGGAGCCTTCCAAAGAGAACCTCTGAAAGACTCCACCCATGAGGGTATCAAAGGAAATACTGAGACTCATAACCAAACTTTGGGCAGTGTGCCAGAATCCTTATGGAAGACGAGGGAGATGAAAAATCTAGAAGGAATAGGAACTACACATGAAGAACAAGAGCCAAAAACCTGGTGCCTAGGAGTGGTATAGCTGGATTTTGAGGTAGCACTATTCCTAATTGTCTGAGAAAGTACCAGATTCATTTCCAAAGTGGTTGTGCATTCCCACCAGCAGTGGAGGAGGGTTCCCCTTTCTCTACAACCTCTCTAACATGTGTTGTCATTTGAGTGTTTGATCTTTGCTATTTTGAGGGGTGTTAGGTGAAATCTCAAGGTCTTTTTGATTTGTGTCGCTGATGGCTAAGGATGTTGAGCATTTCTTTAAGTGTTTCTCTGCCATTCTATATTCCTGTACAGAGAATTTGTTTAGCTCTGTACCCCATTTTTTAATTGGATTACTTGATTTATTGCTTTTTAACTTCTTTTGGTCTTTATATATTCTCAATATCATCCCTCTATCAGATATAGGGTTGGTGAAGATCCTTTCCCAGTCTGTAAGTTGTTGTTTTGTTCTGATAACAGTGTCTTTTGCTTTACAAAAGCATATTGATACAGGCAATTCTTTATTATAAAGAAGAATGTTTTGATTTGCATTTCCCTAATGGCTAATGAGGATGAGCATTTCTTTAAGTGTTTCTCTGCCATTCTATATTCCTCTACAGAGAATTCTCTGTTTCGCTCTGTTCCCCATTTTTTAAGTGGATTACTTGGATTGTTGCTTTTCAGCTTCTTTAGTTCTTAATATATACGGATATTAGCCCTCTGTCAGATAAAGGGTTGATGAAGATCCTTTCCCAATCTGTAGGCAGTCGTTTTGTTTTGATGATGGTGTCCTTTGCTTTACAGAAGCTTTTCAGTTTCATGAGGTCCCATTTATTGATTGTTGCTCTTAGAGCCTGTGCTGTTGGTGTTCTGTTCAAGAAGTTGTCTTCTGTCCCAATGAGTTGCAGGCTTTTCCCCAATTTTTCTTCTAACCAATTTAGAGTGTCTGGTTTTATGTTGAGGTCTTTGATCCATTTGGAATTTAGTTGTGTGCAGGGTGATAAATATGGTTCTATTTTCATTTTTCTGCATGTACACATCCAGTTGGACCAGCACCATTTGTTGATGATGCTGTCTTTTTTTTTTTCCATTGAATAGTTTTGGTTTCTTTGTCAAAAATCAAGTATCCATAGTTGTGTGGGTTTATTTCTGGGTCTTCTATTCCATTCCATTGATCCACCATTATTCTGTTTCTATGCCAATACCATGCAATTTTATTACTATTGCTCTGTAGTACAACTTAAGATCAGGGATGGAGATACCTCCAGATGATCTGTTATTGCACAGGATCATTTTGGAAATTCTGTTTTGCTGTTGTTGTTTTTCCATATGAAGTTGAGAATTTTTCTTTCAAGGTCTATGAATAGTGCTTTCTCAAGATTCAGCTATACCACTCCGAGGCATATATCCACAAGTAGCTCAAGTATACAACAAGGACATTTGTTTAACCATGTTCATAGTAGTTTTATTCGTAATAGCCAGGACCTGGAAAAACAACACAGATGTCCATCAATGTAAGAATGGATAAAAAAACTGTGGTACTTTTACACAGTGGAATACTACTCAGCAATTAAAATCAAGGAAATCATGAAATTTTCAGGCAAATGGTGAGACCTAGAAAAGATCATCCTGAGTGAGGTATCCCAGAAGCAGAAAGACACACACTGTCTATATTCATTTATAAGTGGATGCTAGACTTATGAGATAGGATAAACATATTAAAAATCTGTAAATAAGCTAAACAAGAAGGAGGACCCGGGGTAAAACAATCAATCTTTACTCAGAAAGACAAATGGGGTGGACATTGGAAGTAGGAGAAAACAAGAAACAGGAGAGAAGCCTACCACAGAGGGCCTCTGAAAGACTCTACCTAGCACTGTATCAAAGCAGATGCTGAGACCCATAACCAAGAGATGTGCAGAGTACAGGGAATTTTATGAAAGAAGGGGGAGTTAGTATGACCTAGAGAGGACAGGAGCTCCACAAGGAACAAATATATCTGGACACAATGGTCTTTCCTGAGATTGATTCTCCAACCAAGGACCATGCCTGGATATAATCTAGAACCCCTGCTCTGACGTAGCCAATGGCAGCTCAGTATCCAAGTGGGTATCCTAGTAAGGGGAACATGGACTGTCTCTGACATGAATTCCGTGGCTGGCTCTTTGACCTCCCAGTCCTCAAAGGAGCAATAGCCTTTATAGTCTACAGAAGAGGACATTGAAGCCAGTCCTGATGAGACCTGATAAACTAGGGTCAGATAGAAAGGAAGGAGACCTCCCCTATCAGTGGACTTAGAGAGGGGCAGGGAGGAGATGAGGGAGGGAGAGTGGGATTGGGAGAGAGTGCGGGAGACAGTCCCTGTTGCCCTTACTAGGGTACCCACTTGGATACTGAGTTGTCATGGGCTATATCTGAGCAGGGGTTCTAGCTGATTTCTAACAAAATATGCAAAGTGTCACTGTAATGAGACTCAGGATAAGCCAGGAACTGGATAGGATCACATATTTTTCTTAATTTCTATGACATCCAGGTTTTTTTTTTAAAGCATGAGACAGTATAATTAATACTTAACTTTCAAGAAGCTTTACCTTTGTATCACTTCTAACAAGATGCATTAGGTAAGTAACTGAAGGTAACCTAACGTCTGCAGAAGGATGAATTTTCACATCGATATACAAATTTGTATTGAAGTTGTTTCATTAATCCTGACAAATTTCCTAGATTTCCAGGAGTGAAAACTTTATTACCAATAAATATTTTCAATAGAAGCTCAAAAATTGTTCTTACAAAGTTTTAGAAGCTTAATGAGTTTCTGGCATGAAGGGACCATTTGCACACTTCAAGGCCTCAACCTTTCATTGCTTTCCTTAAACTTCTTGGAAAGGACCCAGGAAAATGTTTCTAAAGATTATAAATTAATAGATTTTTCAACATTAAATATTTTCCTTAAATACTATTTTTTTCTGCAAAATGACTGCTTAATTAGCCTTCAGAAATAATTGATAATTATCATCCTCATCTTGCCATGTATTGTCTCAAATCACTTACCATGGACTAATCCTCGAAGCTCAATGTGATTATTCCTGGATAGAGAGCCCTTATGAAGATCTATGGTGTTGAATTAAGTCATAAAAGCACAATGAAATCCAATGTTTGTGTCATTTAGAAAGGATTAAGAGAGCATGTGTGGAAACAGTGAGAAGGCCATCTACAAACCAAGTGCGCCCTTAAAGAAACCAACATTGTTGGTGTCTTCACTTACAACTAAGACACACAACCTCTCACATTCCTCTATATAATCTTTGGAAGATTAGGTAAATTAAGGAAGATCTCTTGACACCATCAGATTTTCAATCTTTCTGGAAAAAAATCCTAAATAAATCATCTGTTCAAAGACAATTTCTATTATTAGCATCATTCATTATCTCTCTTGGTCAATTTGAGTCACCTGGAACAACACCAAAGAAGATTCTATGCTGTAAACTGAGAGCAAGCATTCTCAATTTCTTCTACATATTTTATTTTGCCTGAATGCCTTGTTTTATTAACTTTAGCACACTGGAGGTAGGAATGAAAATGTATAAGCTATGTAATTATATTCTATTAAAATATGTAAAAAAATATTTAAAATTTGAATTTAATTTGAAAAACATTTTGGTAATCTTTTGAAAACTTATAGTTCTTCAATAATAATATTAAATATCACTTTTAATACTTTGAAAGACAGTGAGTATTTTCTAGGCACAATAGATATGTGTACTCTTAACATCTCATATCATTTTAAAATACTTTGTCACTTACAAACAGATGGGAAAGGGAAAAAATAAAAAAGAGAAATTGAAAATTTCAAATGTAATTGTATAAGTTGCACACCAATTAGTCCTTGATGATAGAATACACATACATTATTAACTGCATGAGTGTGCCTAGGTTTGAGTGCTGGATATCTAACACAGACATATGCAGTAATCTGGGATCTTTTTCTTGTCTTATTCCTCTTTTGCCCCTGCAATGCAGAAACACATTTTGTTTACTTTATAAACAGAATGTAAAAATATCAGGACAATAAAAAACATCAACACTTCCTTAAACCACCCTGTCACTAACTTATAAAACACAGGACAATTATTACATACAAGAATATTAACAATGTTAGCAATATTAATAAATGCATTGCAAGGGATTAAAATATTTATGAGAAAGTGATGGAATCAACCAGACTGATAATTCATCTCTTACTGTCTGAATATTCATGTCCTCTCCAAATTAACATACTGAAGTTCTAATTTTGAATGAAATAGTATGAGGTAAAGAAATGGTAAAGGCTTTCTGGAGAAAGAATAAGAGTGAAGCCCTTGGGAATGAGTTAGTGCCCTAAGAATGTGATTTCTAACAGCTTTCATAAGCTTTGTAATATAATAAATCATAGACACGTCAGCAGGCCATAACACTGAAGAAAGACCTCACTAAATTTGTCAATATCGGATGCTTGACTAACAGCCTTCAGAACTGTTTCTATTCGTAAGCCACTTTTTCCTTTAATGTGACTTGTCTCAGGGAGCAATGAACAAACACGTTAGCACCAGATAGGGCAGTGACAAAGAAACATTTCCACCAAGTATAGCTTGATGAATCAGTGGGTTTATTTGGCTTATTAAAGAGCACGAGGGATTGAAGAGCGGTGGGATCTTCAAAAAGACACCTTCCACATGAACTCACAAAAGATGTACAGGTTAATCTCTCCATCCAACTTCCAGAAAGCTCAGCTCAAAGCCTTCTCCACAGTAATTGCTCATTGCTCATATAACTTTGGGTGGGAAGCTCATAAATCGTGGAACTTTCTGAAATTTTTCTCTTAAACTTCATAAGTGATTCTGTGTCTTGCTGTTCCTTCTTATGTCTTATGAACCTTCCTCAGGGCCCTAGAGGGAAAAATGTTTGAACCCTAAAACAATGGTGACACAACATGCTCATTTTATTCTATTTCTTTAGACTGAAATGATATAGCATAGAAATTTTGTGATTTTTCTACTCCCATTCTCTTCCCAACTGATGAAGGAGCATGGGAGGAGAAGAGGGAGGGAGCAAGTGCAAAATTGGGAGAGGATGAGGAAGGGGGCTACAGCTGGGATACAAATGAATAAATTGTAATAAAAATATTTTAAAAAGGAAAAAATATGATTTTTAATGAAACAAAAAAAAAACAAGACTGCAAGCAGAGAGGTCAATAATTTTTGATCTTCTTGGATTTCATCCCTTGGTATAAAAAATGACAAATAAACTAAATAATTAATGAGATATTGTTTTCTAATTAGATATTTTGTTTATACCAAATATCAACTTTTTCAGCTACCAGATACTGAAGAATGGAGAATGTCCAACAAGAGCCCTATTATTTCTAATTTTAAATGACACATTGAATAGAATGAAGGTTGTGCTCAGAGTAATCTTACCACAGGTTATTTTACTTGTATTCTTGTTTTTGAGAAAAAAGGTTTTGATATGATTTTTCCTTTTGTTGGAATCCACTGCAAATTAGACTTCCCTTAAAGCAACAGATTAATTGCAATATCTTCTTCACCCCACAGCCCAGACAGACTAAGGGCTGGAATGTAAGAAATACCCAGTGTTGACAGAAAAAGTCCCAGGGACATCAATGAAGGAGATTTAAATTTAGTAGAGTATGAAACAAATAACAGTGTAATGACTTCTATTGTCCTGTTTTCAAGTGAGATTATGATTTCTGCTACTTCACAGCCTCGGTTCTTCTCTCTTCTCTTTGAATTATTTATTTTGGATGAGAGGGACCAGGGACAAATCAAAAATCATTATGTCTCCTCTATCCCATATTAACTTCTTCTGATTAAGTTAACTTTAATTTTCTTGATTAAAATTATTTTGAGAAATACAGCCATTACTACTCTAAACTAGACTTCTGGAGTCAATCAAATTTATAACAAGGTGTCTTGTGATACTTTATAGTGTAATTAATTCATCAATCTCCAATTCTTTAGCATTCTGTCAAGTTTTGATCACAATAGTTATGACAATAGGCAAACAAAGAAAACCACAAGATCAAAAGGAATAAAACTGTCAGAAAAGGAATCCCTTTTTGTGAGATTCCAAGAATGAATTTGTCATAAAGGAGGGTATGTTATAAGTTCTAGCTGAACTAGCAAGAAAACTGACATGAGTAATGACAGAGATTCTATTTATGAGCACAATTTTGAAGGAACTTTCAACTCTGAATTCTTAACCTTGAATCCCAATGAAAGTCTCATCAACACTGTTTGTTTTGCTGATACAAGTGCTATATTTCTTTCGAAGCTTAATGAGTCTATCATTGATTTGATACTTCACATATTTTTTCTTTAACTTCAATTCTTAATATCAAGTAGAATGTGTTTTCATAACATTCCTTGGAAATACTAATTAGTCTTCATTCAACAGAAGAAGGCAACATAGAGAGAGAATATCATTCATTTTAGCAGACACATTGAGACCTCATTTTCCTATCATTTTGCAGGCACTGTTCATTTTTTTTTTTTATGCATCTTCTTTTTTTTTTAAATCTTTTATTTATTTTTTATTAATTACACTTTATTCATTTTGTATCCCCCCATAAGCCCCTCCCTCCTCCCCTGCCAATCCCACCCTCCCTCCCCTTTCTGCATGCATGCCACTCCCCAAGTCCACTGATAGGGGAGGTCCTCCTCTCCTTCTTTCTGATCTTAGTCTATCAGTTCTCATTTTTACTCATTTCCTCACTTCACTTTTTTTCCTGGAGGTTGACACAGGTACTTTTTATACTCACTTGCTTACATTCATTACGTCTTGTGCGTTTGTGTACATGTGCTTATGGGCGTGAGTGCAGTGTGTCTATGGGTAGGAGACCATTCACTCCTACACGTTACACTTTCAGTACACTACTCAGCTCGAGCAGGTCTCCCTCCTTGCTTCTCTTCATTATGTGTAATTGGTTCCAGTTCCCATTCGCCTCGTCCATAACTCTACTCTGTGATGGGAGCTTTAAATGAATATCACATACCCTCTGACAATTAAACTTTTTGCTTTTTACTGCTGTGAAATCTACAGTATGGAACCAAACTCTCTAAGACATATTCTGTTAAAAATGGTCCAAGGAGAGTACTTCTTCCATGAATCTATGCATCATAGTCTCCATTTAAAATTTAGGAAACGATGTTTTTCCCTTCAAGTGGATATTTGAATAATTATTTTCTCAGAGACATATCAAAAGCAAAACCTCTTTCCATTGAAAAAAAAAAGGAGAAAATAAATAGTGAGTATTGAAGCACAATAAGCCAATCATCAGACAATACACAGATTACATGAATAAGAGGTATCCTAGTATGCTACATCTATAGAAACATAAAATATATGGTGATTGAGAGGTATTGAGAGGAAGAGAACAAATAAATACATTTTAAAATCTCCAACTCTTAGTTCTAGTATATATGAACAGGAGCTTATATGGAAACAGTGTCTGTGTAGATGTGCTTGAAAAATTTTCTTTGTTTGAGACAGACTTTCAAAGTCAGCAATGTTCCTGCCTCAGTCCTTCAAGAACTAGAATTACAGGTCTGAGCTGCACACATGGCTTATGAAAACTGAGATAATCTTTCCTGTTCAGTGCAAATGGCTTGTGAGGGCAAACACTGTCAGTGTCTCTCATTTTCAAGCCACAAACACCCCTACTGAAGAATTGGTCAATGTACTCAAACCTGAAAAAAATTCAGCCACATCTGAGCAGGGGGTCTAAGTCCTCTCCATGCATGGTCCTCCTCCCCCTGCTCAGATGTGGCTGATTGGCAGCCCAGTCTCCATGTGGATCTCTGAGTGAGGGGAGCAGGGGCTGCCTCTATCATGAACTGGGTTGACTGATTTGATCACTCACCCCTGATGATGCAGCCTGGCCAGGCCACGGAGGAAGAGGGTCCAGGCAGTCCTGATGAGACTTAACAAGCTATGGGCAGATGGCAATAGTGGAGACCTCCACCTTTCAGTGGACTAGGGGAGGGGGGTGGAGGAAGAGGGAGGAAGGATGGGACTGGGAGAAGTTGAGGGAGGGGCTTCAATCGGGATATAAATGAACAGTTTTGAAGAAAAAAATAAAATTAAAAAATAGGAACTCCACAAGCAGAGCAACAGAATAAGAAAATTTGAACACAGGGAACTTCCCAGAGACTCATACTCCAACCAAGGACTATTCGTGGAGATAACCTAGAATCACTGCACAGATGTAGCCCATGGCAGTTCAGTGTCCAAGTGGGTTACATAGTAATGGGAAAAGGGACTCTCTCTGACATAATCTGATTGACTTGCTCTTTGATCACCTCCCCCTGAGGGGGGAGTAGCCTTACCAGGCCACAGAAGAAGACAATGCAGCCACTCCTGATGTGATCTGATAGACTAAGATCAGAAGGAAGGAGAAGAGGACCTCCCCTATCAATGGACTTGGGGAGGGGCATGCATGAAGAAGAGGGAGGGAGGGTGGGATCTGGAGGGGAGGAGGGAGGGGCTTATGGGGGGATACAAAATGAATAAAGTGTAATTAATAATAATAATAATTAAAAAAAGAAAAAAAGAAAAACAAACAAAAAAAAATACCCCGAAAATAACCATAGGACTAATAATAAAGAATAATTAGCTTGATGTCTTTTATCTTTTATTTCCAACAACAATCATATAACAAATATAAACATATTTTATTACAGAGAACTTTCATATAACTTAGAAAAGCAAGTAAATTATTTTCTCTATATTATGGTAAACTAAGTTTAGCTTTTTAGGGTCAAATGAGAAGCTGAAAAGTTTTCAAGAGGGCAATATATTCAGAACATAAAAACTATAATCAGCATTAAGTTCTTTAAGCCATTTATTAAATCTGTGAGTTTGAATTTTCTATTCATTTTTGGAAAGTACTTCTGACCAATTAAATATATTATTTGGAGCTTGTGCTCTTTTTGTTTCTTCCTAGGACTATAATGATTTATATTACTCTTTAACCTGTTATGATAAAAGTTACGCCTGCTTCTTTCTGGCCTTGTTCTATGCCTTTTGTTTAATAAGACCACAAGTGAAGATGCCTCGTTCATCTTCCTCCCCTCAGGTCCTCTGATTCACTATGCTGGAAGTCTGATAGTCTGTTTTTTCCTTTGGAGACCTTACCGCACTAATGAGCACTCAGGTGTAATTCGCTGGGAGAGGTTTTGCAGTTGGAGATTGTTTGTTACTGATGGTAAAAACGAGCAAACAACGCCAGTGCAGAATGATTTATTACAACTTTTTGCAATACTAGCAAAATGGCTCTTATTGCCAATTTTTGCTTTTTTGTGCAGTTTTTTCCTTCACATTACTCACTATATTTTTGACATTAATTATGGTAGTCTTTTGAAACACAGTGAGTTTTGGAAAATTTTTGGGTATTATTTGGATAACTTCAGTTGAAGTAACATATACCTGATATAAGTATTTGGTTAGAAAGCATTAATAAAAAAAACCTTGAATATTAAAATAACACAAAATTAGAGAAATTTATATGTTTTAAACTTGAATCTAATTCAAAATATGAGTATCAGCATCTGCCTTGATACCCTGCAGGGTAGAGCCTTTCAAAGGCCCTCTGTGGTAGGGTCCTGTATTGTTCCCTGTTTTCTCCCTCCTCCGGTATCCATCCTCTTTGCCTTTCTGAATGGGAATTGAGCATCTTAGCCAGAGTCCTCCTTCCTGATTAGCTTCCATAGGTGTATAGATTTTAGTATATTTATTCTATATTATGTCTAATATCCACTTATGAGTGAGTATACACCCTGTGTATCTTTCTGCTTCTGTGATACCTCACTCAGGATGATCTTTTCCAGTTTCCACTATTTACCTGTGAATCTCATGACTTCCTTGTTTTTGAGTGCTGAGTAATATTCCATTGTGTAGATGTACCACAATTTCTATATCGATTCCTCAACTGAGGGCATCTGGGCAGTTTCCAGCTTCTGGCTATTACAAATAAAGCTGTTACAAACATGGTTGAGCAAATGTCCTTGTTGTATACTTGAGTATCTTTTGGATATATGCCTAGGAGGAGCATAGCATAGCATAGCATCTTGAGAAAATGCTATTCCTAATTGTCTGAGAAAGTGCCAGACTGATTTCCAAAATGGTTGTATAAGTTTATGGTCATGTACACAAAAAACTTTTTAATAGTATAACTATATTTACAAAGCAATTAAAGCTTCCTCAAGACCTAGCTATACCACTCCTAAACATATATCCAAAAGATGTTGAAGTACACAAAAAAGACATTTGCTCAACCATGTTTGTAGCAGCTTTATTCGTAATAACCAGAACCTGGAAACAACCCAGATGTCCGTTCATGGAGGAATGGATACAGAAATCATGGTACTTTTACACAATGGAATACTACTGAGCAATTAAAAACAAGAAAATCATGAAATTTGCAGGCAAATGGTGGGACCTAGCAAAGATCATTCTGAGTGAGGTATCCCAGAAAGAGAAAGACACACAAGGTATATACTCACTTATAAAGACTATATGATACAATAAACATACTGAAATCTATACACCTAAAGAAGATAAACAAGAAAGAGGACGTGGGGTAAGATGATCAATCCTCACTTAGAAAGACAAATGGGATGGACATTGTATATAGGAGAAATCAAGTAACAGTACAAGAGCCTACCACAGAGGGCCTCTGAAAGACTACCTAGCAGTGTACCAAAGCAGATACTGAGACTCATAACCAAACCTTCAGTAGGGCACAGGGAATCATATGAAAGAAGGGGGAGTCAGTATGACCTGGAGAAGACAGGAGCTCCATAAGGACCAAATATATCTGGGCACAGGGGTCTTTTATGAGACTGTTTCTCCAAACATGGTTATATCCATACATGGATATAACCCCTGCTCAGATGTAGTCCATGGTAGCTCAGTACCCAAGTGGGTATTCTAGTAAGTGGAACAGGGAATGTCTCTGACATGAACTCAGGGGCTGGCTCTTTGACCTCCCCCCCCCCCCCAGAGGGGAAGAGAGGAGCAGCCCTGCTAGTCCACAGAGGAGGACTTTACAGCCAGCCCTGAAGATACCTGAAGAAACAGGGTCAGATGAAAGGGGAGGAGGTTCTCCCCTATCAGTGGACTTGGAATGAGGCAAGGAGGAGATGAGGGAGGGAGGGTGGGATTGGGAGGGAATGAGAGAGGGGGATATAGCTGGGATACAAAGTTAATAAACTGTAACTAATATTAAAAAATAAAAAAAGAACAGGAAAATGAATAAAAAAATCCAAAGCATTTATGTCCATAGAAATTAGTTGATAGAATGATAGAACATGAGGTAGACAATAAGCCTTTCAATTTTACACATATAATAATTTAAACTAAATTTCCTAGTATTCCATAAAATCTTACTTTTGCTCCCTCAGAATTTAGAATTGACTGTGAACCTTTTATGTTTAAAACATTTATCTTGAAAATTGTAGAGGCTACACTCATATATAAAGGCATATCTCATTTCTGTGTTTCTTTAAAACATATAATAGATGTGTCAGTGACAAGAAAGAACTTAGATCACTGTTTTAGGATAAGGAGACGAAATTATTTTGTGACTACCTCACTAGTACAGTAATACACTTTTATTTTTATTTCTGGAGTGTTAATTTATCAGAAGATTCCAAAAGAACACTTAAAATATTATGGATCCTTTTGGGGGGGCAAAACTCTATATCCTAATAATGTATCATATTCCATGGTTGTATATCTCTAATTCACAGAATTTGTAATGCAGCCACAGGAAGAATTTCTTTGTAAGAATTTGTTTTAATAGCATGAGAGTTCATGGACTTTTTGTTTTCTCATTATTGGTGATTATGAACTCCTTCTAAGGAAACATACAATTTGCCTTCCCTTTCTTATTGAGTTACAATCATGATTTTAACCTTGCAGTCTCTGGTGGATGAAAATGTACCATATCCAGCATTGGTCAAGGAACCATAGATATGTGAAAATGGTGTTGTTGGGTTTCCACCATCAACGAATTGCAATGTTGTATCCTCAAAACCGTCTGGATCTCATTCCACTGTTGACATGGACTAGCACTGAAAACTAGGCATTTAGTTTGATTTCTTTGTGCTTCCACTTTTGGCATGTATAATTATGGAAATTAATGAGGTGATTTCCAGTCATTTGACAGGTAGGTTTTTCATGAATCTTCAGTGTGCTGTGCTTCAGGAGTGGATGTCATGATTTTAAAGTTCAATGCATATATTTATAGGTTCTGAGGATTTGTTTATTTTCCATGTCATATTTTCCCTGTATAAATTTTTTAATCCAAAAACAATCCTTGACACAATTCTTAGAATAGGTAACTATAGATAATCCTTAAAATATTAAAAGAAAATATTTTATTCATTGAATTATTTTCAGGGCAGAAAATATCTACTGTTTGACTCTATGCCTACTAAATATTTGTAAAACAAGTAAATTAATTAATAAACTATCACAGAGTATTTCCTGTGTCTTTATTAACTTTTTTTTCCCTTGGAAAGAAGTTTCTCAGATTCTCAGACCAAGGTTGAGGGTAGGCAATTACAGTCTAGTAGTATGAACATATTTATGAAGCAGTTAGTCAATGTATCCAAGTAGCAAAGCAAAATAAGTAGGCTGCTGCATGGGTTCTATGCTCTCCTCAAATATGGGTTGACCAGGTAGAGTACCAGGTATAAATGCTGTCCTGCACAACAGGAACCAGATATGATCCGAAAGAAGGTGTTTGCTCCCATAATAGCTGTACCCTGTTATTACACTAATGTAGAATATTGCTTCTGACATTTTCTTTCTTAATTTTTCTAGTGTCATTATAATGTGACAAGAATTTCTGTATGTAATTTAACTGCACCAGCATATTACTGTCTCAGCATATTTAAGTGGTAATGCATCTTTCCCTATTTTCTTTTTCAGGCTGCTCTAATAAAGTAAGTTACACATAGGTTACACATGACCTGCTGATAAATGTGTTGTCTCTACACACATTCAGGAGGTTCATCCTTATTACTCAAAATTATAGAAGTGACATTATTGTCATTGTGCCAAGCTTTCCAAAGAAAGTGCCCAAATTATCTTGCTAAAAAGCACATGAATGGTAATAGAGATTTTTTTTGTTCTTTCTAAGTATAATTTTTCTTTTTAAATTTTGGCTTTATATGAAAAAAGAAACACACAACTCTAAATACTAGAATTGTTTGGACAGACACTCAAATGTTTGGATTCAAAAGGACTTGAAAGTAAATTTGTTCACTGTTTGAAAGCATCTGGTATACAGTTTCATATATTTTGATGAAATGTTAAGACTGAAAAAGTAAATTAACTATAATTTATTTTCAAAAGATGGGAATCTAAGGTGTGTAAAGGTCAATGAACTTCCCACTTTCAAAAATGAACACATAGTACATTTTCAGGATATGTATAACAACTGGATGAGATAATCACATCTTACTAAGAATCTCTTTTACTCATATGTTCTTGATCCTTCTTAATACATGGCTATTTAGCAGTGATAACATATTCATCAGCCTTACTGCCCTGTTATTACAGACTTCTCACTATTATAAGCTAGAAAGCAACAATAAACATTCTTATTTTTGCTAGTCATTGTAATACAAAACAACTAAACCCTAAATAATAGTAAATAAACCAATTATTCCTTTAAAAAGTAGAATATTGTTCAATATTGCCAATACTGTTATAAAAAATAAAGCCCTGAATGAGTGAATTTTTGACATGGGTCTGGCAATTTTAAGGACTAATGCCGTGGAGTGGAATAGGAGTATCAAAGACTTCCATGGTTGATGCTCAGAGGCTGTGGCGTGAGTGTGAATGCGGACACGTATGCAATATTTTTCTACTGTAGATTTCTTCTCTGGCTTGTTTGTAAGAATGCCCCCTACAGATAATGTTTCTACCGAGATTAACTAAACATGCTTTTTTTTTCCTAGCTGTATACCATAATCCCAACCTCCATGTTTATTTGCATGCAATAACACTCTTTCCTTGATCAACAGTATATAATAATCATGCTGAGATTCTAAGGTGCTGTATCTTCACCATTTGGAAGCCCATACCACAGCACCTCAGCTTTTGTGGGTCCCTGTATCTGTCATTTTTTACTGTATACCCTTTCTTCATTTCTTCAGGAATCCAGAACCAAAGCCACACAAAGAAACAGTAAGAAATAATGATTTGGGATCATAGTTTTCTGTCAAGGATAGAATGACTAGTTGCATTGTTTACTGTTTCTGTGCCTGTGATGAGGTAGAAGGAAATAAAAGAATGAAGCTGTTAATTTTTTGATGACCAGGAAGTAGGAAACGGTAATAGATGTAAGGGACAACATGTGTCATTAAAATGCATGACAATGTTGACGTACTTCTTACAAGTGGATTATGTCCTTCATAGGTCAAATTACCTCCAAATGTTATATTCGGCTTTTGAAGCTATTAAAAGTTTACCAATGATTAGACTAGATCCTTAGTGATCTAATGGTCTTTGGAAAGACATTCACAGACACACACAGAAGTAAGCTATTATCCTAGATATTCCTCAAGTCTAATATTAATGGTGAAAATGGATTCCAAACATCATGGAACTGACATTTATATATATCATCTGAATCTAATTATGTTATTAAATCTTTACAAGCATACTTAATAGATTTTGTTCCAGACTGCCAAAATAATAGTTCATTGCAAAAACATATGATTTGTAAATTTTTGTTTTTCTAGAGCAATTAAAATCATGGATATCCCATGTTCATTAAAAGTGCCATAAACTATGTCTAAAAGAGCATACAACATAATTAACATACTTCATCACAAATGAAGCTTATATCTATCAAAATCTTGCCCATGCAATCTCTTGCTTCAAGAAAGAGCTTTGAACTAATGAAAGCGAAAGTTGGAGTGAATGTAAAATAAAGTAGATAAGAATAAATTTTGACATAGTTTATGACTACCTTACAAAAGATTTCTTTGGAAACATAGAGCCATTTTTATTCATATAATTATATGGTGCATTTTTATCAATAACTTTTGGATTTGATTCTGTCAAAGCACTTTAATATTTTATCAATTAAGTCTATGTAGTACTCAATTAAGTTTATGTAGTATTATAAATATTCTGATGTCATTTAAACAAAGGGTTCAGAGTGTCCATCAGGAAAATAAAGTCCATTTCAATAGCATTCTTCTGTTCGACAATAGTTGCTGGTCTAGCTGGATATCTACATGTAGAAAAATGCAAACAGATCTATATTTATCACCCTGCACAAAACTAAAGTCCAAGTGGATCAAAGACTTCAGTATAAAGCTAGACACACTTAACCTGTTAGAAGAAAAAGTAGGAAGAGCCTTAAAATCCTTGGAACAGGAGACAATTTCCTGAACAGAACACCAAAAGCATAGGCTCTAAGAGCAACTATCAATAAGTGGGACTTCATGAAACTGAAAATCTTCTGTAAAGCAAAGGACAGTTGTTAGAACAAAACCACAGCCTACAGATTGGAAAAGGATCTTCACCAACCCTATATCTGACAGAGGGCTGATATCCACAATATATACAGCACTCAAGAAGTTAAACAGTAACAAATCAAGTAATCCAATTTAAAAATGGGTTACACAGATAAATAGAGAATTCTTCATAATGGAATAT
This sequence comes from Psammomys obesus, assembly GCF_907164565.1. Classification (NCBI taxonomy): domain Eukaryota; kingdom Metazoa; phylum Chordata; class Mammalia; order Rodentia; family Muridae; genus Psammomys; species Psammomys obesus. The sequence goes on from NW_026596051.1 coordinate 38,556,106, forward strand.
TGAATGGCAGAGAAACACTTAAAGAAATGCTCAGTGTCTTTAGTCATCAGGGAAATGCAAATCAAAACAACACTGAGATTCCATCTCACAATCATCAAATGGATAAGATAAAAAAAAAAAAAAAACCACAAGTGACAACATATGCTGGAGAGGTTGTGGAGAAAGGGAACCCCTCCTCTATTGCTGGGGCGAATGTGAACTTGTACAACCACTCTGGAAATCAATCTGGTGCTTTCTCAAAAAATTAAGAATAGCGATCCCTCAAGACTCAGCTATATCCTTCCTGGGCATATATCCAAAAGATGTTTCACCATTCAACAATGTCATTTGTTCAACTATGTTCATAAGAGCTTTATTAATAATAGCTAGAGTTTGGAAACATTCAGATGTCCCTCAACCAAAGAATGGATAAAGAATTATGGTACATTTACACAATGGAATACTACTCAGCAATTAAAAACAAGGAATTCATGAAATTTATAGGCAAATGGTGGGATCTAGAAAAGATCATCCTGAGTGAGGTATCCCAGAAACAGAAAGATGCACCTGGCATATACTCACTTATAAGTGGATATTAGACATATAATCCTGGATAATCATACTAAAATCTGTACACCTAAAGAAGCTAAGCAAGAAGGAAGGCCCTGCGTAAAATGATCAATCCTCTTTCAGAAAGGCAAACAGGATAGGCATTAGAAGAAGGAGAAAACAGGGAACAGGACAGGAGCCTACCACAGAGGGCCTCTAAAGACTCTCCCCAGCAGGGCATCAAAGCAGATACTATTCATTGCTAAACTTTGGACAGAGCGCAAGGAATCTTAGGAAAGAAAGGGGAGTTAGAAAGACCTGGAGGGGACAGGAGCTCCACAAGGAGAGCAATAGATCCAAAATATCTGGGCCCAGGGGTCTTTTCTGAGACTTATACTACAACCAAGGAGCATTCATTGATATAACCTAGAACCCCTTCACAGATGTAGCCCATGGGAGTTCAGTGTGCCAGTGTGCATCCTAATAATGGGAACATGGACTGTCTCTGACATGAACTCAGTCGCTGGTTCTTTGATCACTTTCCCCTGATGGAGGAGCAGCCTTATCAAGCCACAGAAGAAGACAATGCAGCCAGTCCTGATTAGACCTGATATACTAGGGTCAGATGGAAGGGGAGGCAGACCTCCCCTGTCAGTGGACTGCGAGAGGGCCATGGGAGAAGAAAAGGGAGGGAGGGTGGAACTTGGAGGGGAGAATTGAGGGGGCTACAGCTAAGATACAAAGTTAATAAACTGTAATTTATTAAAAAAAAATCATGTATCTCTTAAAACCTGAAGCCATTACGTTAAAGCTTGACCATAGAATAGCAAGTCTAGCTCTACCTGCAGCTTGTGTTTCCAACTCCAGGTCACTCTACCTGCATAACATGTGCAGTTACTTCATTTTATTTTAGTTAAAATCAAAATAGCATTCCATGAGTAAGACTTTGCATTAGAGCCCTGTTCTGATCTATGCGTTGCAGAGTGGTGGTTGTGCTGGCACACGCAAAAACATCAACCTCTTAGCAATGTCCATCAGTCGATGGGCGGCACATTGTCATTGAGAAACGGTATTTTAGAAGGGTCTTTATTACACTGAGAAGCATGTCTCAACAGTGGGATTAAACTATTTAGAAATCCCTATACATGCTTCATGATGCACAATTAAAGAAACAATAAGTTTTGCTTAATTCTTAAAGATCCTGCTGCCTTTAAATGATGAATAAGCTTCCTTTCCACTTGCACATACCAGCCTCATTATCTAAGAATAAGGACTTCTATTGATATGAGGCATTCACCAATCTCGGGTAAAGGAAGTTCTATGCAGAATTTCCTTTCAGTATAAAGCTGTTTGGTTTACACTTAAAAATTATTAATGCAGTCAACAATCATCATACACACATATGTACATACACAGATATGTGGTATAATTTGTTGCAACTTCTGAATTAGTGCTTGGATTCATCTTTCAAGTTTCTGTTATAAGGATAAATTTGTCTTTAAACTTCACTAAATAATCTCTGTTAGGTTCATTTTTTTTTCTTTTTTCTCATATTCAATTAAGATGAAGCATGAGAATTGTGTTCAGCATTACATTTAGTTTAAGGGAATGCTGTGGCTAGAAAGGCTTCACTATTTTTATAACTTTAACAAACATTAATGAATCACTAATTCATTAATTAGTGGGTCAAATATATTTTAATTAAATAAATTAGAAGGGTCAAATATATTTTTAATATTTCCATTATATAATATTTATGTAATATAAATATGTAATGTATAATATATAAATATACATGCATATACATAATATATATTTATGTATATTCCTTATAATCCAGACAACTAAAGCTTACTTCAAGTAGACAATAGCAAATTCTTTCTTATCAGTTGAAGGCCACTGAAGAAGCACTTATTTTTTTTTTGTTTCCTTTATATTCACAACTTGAATGAAACATGCCAGTAAGTTTTCAACCCCTCTCAGCATGTAACTAACCTTTCTCGTGAAAATAGCTGATTTCTAGCATCTACTTTAAACTGATAGTGGTATAATTCTCATGTGAATGTCTAGAAGGTATTTTAAGGTATTCTAACAAGCATTTAAGTTTCTGTGAGAAAACATTCTTGCCATATGGGGGTGGGGGAAGGTTTATTTCAGCTAACACTTACAGGTACAAATCCATCACTGATAGTTGTCAGGACTGGAACTTCAGGCCAGGACTTTGCATAAACACAGTTTTCTCTCTCTCTCTCTGTCTCTCTGTCTGCCTGTCTGCCTGTCTGCCTGTCTGCCTGTCAGCCTGTCTCTCAGCCTGTCTCTCACTCTCTCTGTCTATCTCTGTCTATTTCTCTCTCTCTCTTCTGCTCGCTGTTTTTTTTTTTTTTTTTAACAGAGTCCAGTCTATAAGTTCTTCCTAGAGTGGAATCTCCTAAAGTAAACTCAACTATTCCACATCAACCATTAATCAAAATAGTTTCTCATAGACATGGCACCAGTACAACTGATATGGGCAATAATCAATTGAGACTCTCACTTTCAGTTGAATATTGATTGTGTAAAATTGACAGTAAAACTAACCATAGGATTATCAAGCTACATATTTTCAATATTTTAGTGTCCTAGAGATTGAAGAGGCTTAAAAAGAGAGAAAAATATAGGGTGTTGGTACAAATGTAAAATATTACATCATATTCCCCCTTTAGCATTTGTAACATTTGTGGCAATAGAAACAAAATTGCAATAGTAAAAAATCATAGATTATAGATCACTGGAGATCTAACACTAAGACATTCAAGTGACAAAATGAGGTAAATGGTCTTTCTTAGTACAGAGTTACCATAAACCTGCAATTAGTAAAACAATGCTCTATCTGCAAAGCACAATACAAAGAAATGTGCTTGTTTCTCTGAAACAGTTATATTGAGATTCAAGCTTCAGGGTAAATTTTTAGAAAATAATAATTCAATCCACAGACTGCCTCTTAAACATCTTCTTATTAAAGTTGTTTATAATAAGAAAATATGAGAGTAGAACTGAAAATGCAGCATAGTATAAACTGTTTCATGATGAATGATCTTAATGTTAAATTAGATAGTAAACAGTAAGTCCTCTATAAAGATTGAAGCATCTCAGTTTGCCTTTGGATATTTGTACTTAAATTTAAAGTTTCTCCATACATTAGGCATTGCCTGCTTTTGTCCATAGTCACAAAGCTATGAAAGTTCTTGGCATAATCCTCTTGTAATTAAATTCCCATTTATAGAAATCTTGGTGTTTGAACTGAAAGTGTTCTATTTCCATAATGTCTCACTATGCAGAATCTTATTGTCCGTGTTCCTACTCAAATGGTAAAACGTTCAGACTTGAAAACACATTTATATAGTCAATTTCCTTTTAAGCAAAGAGCTTTGATGGGGCATCAAATGTACCATTTACTGCATTAGTTCTTTTTCTAGTCATCTTGAAAGGGAAGTTTCACCTTGTTTTTTATTGCTTTATGAAAGACAATTATAAAAAGGCTCACTCAATTTATAGATCAATACACATTGTAGAAAGTCAATTATATTGGCTACATTTTAAGCTGAAAGGGCAACTTTGTTTAGTGGGCATTGAGGAGACACTGCACCAGTCTTAGTAGCCTCAGGGCTTTTTCTGTGAGCCACAGGCACAGGACTACATCCACAGGGCCACCTGAAACTCCTACTTTCTCTTGTGCTTATGGTACCCTGTGTTTAATTTCTTCAGAAAGTTAAAAAATACCATAAAAAACAAACAATATCATTGAAGTTTTGACAATTTTCACAAACAATACATTATGTTTTTATATATAAAACACTTTCACAATTGTCTATGAGCAAAGATGAGTCATTGGTAATTTATTTTCCTCGTGAT
>NW_026596051.1:38563024-38636610 GCF_907164565.1 Psammomys obesus
GATAATAAAATTTTTACAATTCTCTAACTATAAAATTAAACTTCAGGTCATTTTTTACTTTTTGTAATCATTGAACTTGAGAGTAACGGTAGGAAGGATTGAAGCACATCTTTGTTTCGAGTTATAGCTATTCATCTGATGGCGTAGCCCTGGTCTCCCTGAAATGAATACAATGCGGAAATAGATTGGGTTGCAAATGTTCCTGTAAAAATAAGTTCAGAAATCTGTTAGCTATCTGTTGGTAAATATGGTAAGTGAAAATTTGAGCATAAAGGTAACTTTCTTAGATAAACCAAAAATACAGTAAAAAATTATTCATCATCTGCCCTCAAATTGTACTCAAAGCTAGAAGCAGCGGTGAAACTCCTTACTAAAAATGTGCATAGAAGAAATATAGACGATGCCATAATCAATCGATATCATTTTCCTTGCTTGATAATGCACAGGGTACAAACACAAGTGCATCTCTAGAAACCAATAAGACAAAATAATTAAAACAAACACTGATCGTGTGTACGGTTTCTCTTCCCAGAGATGATAACTTTTTCTGAGTGTGCAGATGGGGACTTTATCTATGCCATTATGAGTTAGTTATAAAAGGAAAAGAGTAACTTTCCTCTGTTGTGAGATAAGTGACTATATTACAAGGAGTTCTTGATTCATCATTAGGCATTGGTACTATGATAAGTTGGGAATACAGCAACAAAAGCAATTAAATCCAAGCAAATTTACTGATGTCTTTTTAATAAGTAGAAGATATGTCTGTTAGGACAAAGGCTAGAGCAAGATATTGAGGCTAGAGATCAAGGTTTTATTTCTTTTTATTTTGTCTGATGGTTCTTAAGAAAAGTTTTTCCTTGTCAGAATAATATTACTGTAATACAGAAGATGCATGCATCAATTGCACAACAGAAAATAAGATGACTATTTTGATAGATTTAAGATTTTAAAAGGACTTTCTCTGACATGAACTCAGTGGCTGACTCTTTGACTGCTCCCCTCCCCCACAAGGAGGAGCAGCCTTGCTTGACCACAGAGGAGGACATTGCAGCCAGTCCTGCTGAGATGTGATAAGCTAGGGAAAAATGGAGGAGGAGGACCTCCCCTAACAGTGGACTTGGAGAGGGGAATGAAGGCTCAAGCCCAAACATCTACAGGCAATTAAAGAATACTTAAAGTGGGAGAAAGAAGAGTTCCTGGGATGAATTCTATGATCAGTTATGAATAAAATTATATCAGAGCAGAAAAAGACAAATCAGATCCATCTAATGGATGGATGGATGGGATATGGTCTTTTATTGTTTCAAATTGGCTGATTCCTGGTTAACAGTATGGCTAACTTTCTACCACATGTTAGGAGACAACTTTTGATATTTGCTTTCAAGAAACTTAAGCAAAATCCAGGACCAAAACTTTTAATTGGTGACATATAAAAATAATTATTGACTGAATTATTGTTTGTTTAAACCCTTGTGTGTAATCTACACTTCTTCCTCCATTTGAGGATATTTTTCTGTTGATAAGGATGAAAGCCGTAACTCTTTACTCATAGTCACCAAAAGCCATCATTCACAATATTTTTTTCATATAAAATCAAAGACCTAATCATGAATCATTACCCTAACAAAAACACCAAGTTCAATTCCATGGGTCTTCACAGATTAATAAGTTACTCCTATAATTCTCAAAATCAATAAAAGGTAGATGCTTCCTTCCAAACATTTCATGGCACAGGCCAGGCAAAAACTTTAGCTCATTTGATTTAAAATTTAATTCTCAAGAACTGAAGTAAATATGACATTAAAAGATGTATCATGTCGGGGATTTAAGATTATGTGTAATTGCTCTTACATATCAAATTTAAAGCGTTAATTTGAGGTCATCAATATGGCTCAGTATGAAGGCATAGACTCCCAAGCCTAACCACACAAGTTTGATTGCCAGAATCCACATAACAGAAGGAGAAAACCAACTTCCATTTAGTTTATTATATTCGATATATGCACACCATGAACAATCTCACCTGAACCCACACTCAAGATTCTCTATATATGTCCATTTTCCTGTGTCTCTGTATCTCTGTTTCTTTGCATCTCTCTCACACTCTCTAACCACACACACATACACACAAGTAAGTGGAATCCCTCATAGCAAGGCCTAATGACTCTTTGACTGCTCCCCTCCCCCCCCAAGGAGGAGCAAGGCCTAATGACAGTGCAGCAAACTTGCCTACTTGTTATTATGATTTTGGATTTCCATCTTGAATGTTAGGGCCGAAAATCGACAAATGTGTTAGATCATGAGATAACTTCAGCAGTGGAAATCCACATTGGAAATGCCATTAAAAACTGGCTATTAGTTAAACTCAAAATTTTTATAATAAGTGTTTGAATGTGACATCATCAGGTATATGCTAATACTGTGTCAGGCTATTGCCATGTTACAAAGGCAAACTGACTTCTTAAAAATTTTTGAGGATAAACACTGAAAGGTCTTCAAACACCAACAAATTTAATCCCTGGACCCTTAAATTTTCCTTGTTTGATCTAAAACAGAAAATAAGTGACTGAGTTTCTTTTACAATGTCTACACTAGCTGAAAAATTCTATAACAGGACTGAATTACTTAACACTTGATTTCTTTTACATGAAACAGAAACACATCTTATTTGTGCTACTGCTTTTCTTTCTGTATATCTCTGTATGTGCATTCATGATTTTTAACTCTGATTGTCAACTTCTTTAAATTCGGATGCTTAGAGCATTAGTGAAACGCATCTCCCAGTGTGCCTGTAAGATATTTTCCAGATGTTTCTAAACCATGAGCACTCTGATCTAAGCATTTTCAACCACAATTCAAATAGATGGTTGGAATAGGGAAATGGCTCAAAAATTAAGAGCATTTGCTACTCCTGCGCCCTCCCCTCCAAAAAAACTAGAGTTTATTCCCAGCACTCACACTGGGTATTACACAAGAGCCTATAATTCCAGTTCTGGGGAATGTAATGCCTACTTCTGGATTCCTTGGGCACCTACACGCACATTGCACACAAACACACCAGCGGGAAAATACAAACACACAAGAATAAGAATAAGTATCTTAAAACTCAAAGAGACTATTGGGAAGTAAAGGAACTATGGAAACACATGTCATGCTGAAGGAAGTGAGCCAGTGTGATGGAAGGTGATTTTGGACATAGCCTCTATTGTTACCTCTTTCTCCCTCTTATCTGCTACTGCAAGGGAAATCTGTTCCGCCTTACCCGTCTGCTCTAATATATGAGCTCTCCACAGTTCTGATAGCAGTTTAACCCCTGAATGTACACTGAAATGGTGAGCCAATATATTCTTCCGGTCTAAATCACTTTTCCACGGTGTTTTGTCAAAGCCACATGAAGTGACTAATATATTAGGTCAGCGCATTTAGTTAAATGCAACCAAATCTCATCTCCAGTGACAAATCTGAGAGGTAGATGACGCCATACCTAACATTTAAATTGATTTTTAAATTAAACACTAACACTCAAAATTTTACTATATTAATATTTTGCCATATGTCATTTGTTTTACTTATGGGGAGATTTGAAGAGTATTTTTTTTGAATTGTATGTGAAAGTATCATTTTTTTTCACACCCATTAGAGAAGTGTTAATTAGGAGGAGAATGTGTTAAGATACTTTACAACTATTAATATCCTTCATTTTCCTCTAAGATGATTTTCCCAATTTTTTTCAATGAGCGCCTGTTTTCTATGATCTAAAATTATTCTGAGAATATAGTCAATACTGTAAATACCCCACAGCAAGATATAAATTCTACTAATTACCATATGTCAACTTCTTGGCCTCCCTGTTAGTAACAAGTTACCATTTACATTTTTAAGGCCTTGTGTTAGGGATATTTTCTTTAAAAAGTTATAATTCCAACACTTAGTGGAATATTGTGAATAAATTAGACTTATATTTGTTAGATTATTTCTCAAATATTATTAACAACTTGGAATTATCTTCATTGGCTTTGAACAAACTACATGAGATTTACCTGCTATTACATCTGACAAAAGATCAAATATTATCCTAATATACACTAGGCAAAGACTGTGGTTGCAAAAATTTATTGTAGTGTTTCAGCATAGATATATAATTACACATTTATTTAACCAATTAAGCATAAAAATGGTATTACTGTCAGAAATATGATATATGACCCAAACACAGTTTGGTTAATGAGGAGAGAGAGAAAGGTCTCAGAAGAAGGGGAGAGATTGTGTTAGCAGAGGCTGCTAACTACTTCTGACACCTGCCATATCTACAACCCTATGCAAAAGATGTTGAGTAGAGAAACCATATTGAAAAAAAATAACATTTTTATTTATTACCTTTATTTTTTTATTGCAGACATTTTATAAATTCCCCCTTTGCTCTATGAATGATAAATAACAACTGCCAATTCAGACTTTTGACGGTTACGAACTTCTCAAGAAATATAAAGGAACATATCACTCCTAGTTTCTAAATTATCTGAACTCCCAAATGGTCCACAAGGGAGAAAAACTATCCCTTGAATTAGGTTAACATCATGTCTTGAATCATAAACTCATTAGTTCTCTTTCTGTTTTTTTTTTTCATTTCCAATGAACGAATCAAGTAATATTTTACTTATGAGTATTAAAAAATAATGAATGAAACACATGCCTAAGTACTTCTGTGGAGTGTCTTATTGCTAGCTGTTGAACAATAAGCAATCAAACAAGTGCAGGAAAACTTAGATGGGTCCTTGAGAGCGATAGTTCCCTAAAACAAGTAAAATACACGATTAATAATTTATAAAGTGTGAAGAAAAATCATGTAGTGGAATAGCTTTGTGTCATGGAAACAACTCAGTATGAGTTTTACGACTGCTTTGAGCATTCACCATTTTCCATCTTAAACTGCACACACCACAGCACTGATGAGCAATGTCAATGCAGTATTTTTTAAGTCTGTTAAAGGCTCAATGTGATACTGAATAATCAAATTAAAACACCATCAACCTCACATATGATGAAAATGAACATTTGTCAATCTAAATAACTTATTTTTATGTTGGAATCCTGTTATTGATTCAATAAGGTTATTACATAAAAATTTCACTTTACATTTTCACATAACACTCCTTTCTGCAGCCTCACTTTAAGCCTTTCTAACCGTTATACAAAATAACAATGAAATCTCTTATACAATAATGTATTCGATGACTACAAAATAGAAAATGTGCTTGTAAATTAAAACTTCTAAATTGATTAAATTTAAGAATGTTTTAATCATATTCAAAATTAAATAAAAACATTCTAATATCTTGCTTTATACTGTTATGATATATGGAGTTACAGAAATATAAGCAGAATAGTTATTTTTATTTTTTATCTGTTCAAGATTTAGTAAGGTAGACATTTGTAAAAGAAAAGCTTGTCTTTCTACTTCTGGGATACTTCACTCAGGATGATCCTTTCTAGATCACACCAGTTGCCCACAAAGTTTATTATTTCCTTGTTTTTCATTGCTTAGTAGTATTCCATTGTGTAAAAGTTCCACAATTACTGTATCCATTCCTCCATTGAGGGACCTCTGGGTTGTTTCCAGGTTCTGGCTATTATGAATAATGCTGCTACAAATATGGTTGAGCAAATGTCCTTGTTGTGTATTTGAAGCATCTTTTGAATATATGCCTAGGAGTGGTATAGCTGAATCTTGGGGAAACAATATTCCTAATTTTCTGAGAAAGAGTCAGATTGATTTTCATAGTGGTTGTACAAGTTTACATTCCCACCAGCAATGGAGGAGGGTTCCCCTTTCTCCACAACCTCTTTAGCATGTGTTGGCACTTGAGTTTTTGATCTTAGCCATTCTGATGGGTGTAAAGTGAAATCTCAGATTCGTTTTGATTTGCATCTCAATGATGGCTAAGGATGTTGAGCATTTCTTCAAGTGTTTCTCTGCCATTCTCTATTATTCTACAGAGAATTCTCTGTTTAGCTCCGTACCCCATTATTTAAATTGGATTGCTTGATTTGTTGCTTTTTATCTTCTTTGGTTCTTTATGTATTCTGGATATCAGCTCTCTGTCAGATATAGAGTTACCAGAAGCTGAAAGATACACACAGTATATACTCACTTATAAGTGGATACTAGACCTATAAGGTAGGATAAACATACTAGACTCTGTACACCTCAAGAAGATAAACAAGAAAGAGGACCTGGGTAAGATGATCAATCTCTGAAGTAACTGAGAAGTGAAGTCCCTATAGATTATTGGACCTCCATAGAGAAATATTTTTGTTGTAGTTGGATAAAATAGTCAAGAACCAGAATTATTTTTAGATGTATTTTGTCACATTTAATAGCCATCTAATATCTGCTTCTATATCTGATCAAACATCCTCGTTTTATGGGATTCCTGAGTGGTCAAAAGAGTAGGCCTTGATTCTTGTTCATTCTCTTGGGCTCTTATTTTTTTTTTTTCCCTCTTGGCTTGTCTTGTCCAACTTCAATAGAAGAATTATTTTCTCTAATCTCATTATATTTTATTTTGTTACATTTAAAAAAAACATGAATCAATGAATGAATCAGGATGAATAAATAAATGAGTGAAAAGCTAGCCACTAGGGTAAAGGTTAACAACTGAACTTACATTTATACTTTCTGAGAAAGAAAATATTAGTTTTCTTCAATGAAGTGACTCTGGATAACTCAACCACAACAAGGGCAGAGCTCACATTAAGAAGATCAGGAATAGTTTTCATAAGAGACTTCACAATTTTTTTTTGTGTGTGTTTACTTTCTTTGGTTACAGGTTGTTTTTAGTTTCTCTTTCTTTAGTTTTGTTTGTTTGTTGGTTTGTTTTTCTTAATTTGGGAGAGTTTTGTTGTTGAATGCATTCATTCATTTTTGTATCTTCCCTTCATATATTACATCCTACCTGCAGTTTCATCTCCTTTCTCTCCTAGCAGTCTCTGCCCACACCTCCCCTCTCCCATAGGTCCTCTCATCCTCTGTTTCACTTTAGAAAAGAGCAGGCCTTCCATGGATATCAAGGCTGGAGAAAGCAGCCCAGGAGGAGGAAAAGGGTTCCAGAAACAGGTAAACAGTCACAAACAGCTCTGCTCCCACTTTTAGGAGTCCCACAAGAACACCAAGTTACTAAATCATTAAATCTATGCGCAGGGACTAGGTCAGACCCATGCAGGCTGAGATTCCCTGTGTTGTCCTTGACCCTTTTGGCTCCTACAGTCCTTTCTCTTCCTATTAACATGGGATTTCCCTAGCTCTTCTTAGTGTTTGACTGTGAGTCTTAGCACCTGTTCCTATAAGTTGCCTGAAAAGCCTCTGTGATGATGCTAGATTCTGGTCTATAGTCCTTGAGTAGAGCAAATTATAATGAGGATCCATTAGGGACCATTCACCATTCCAAAATATATATATATATATATATATATATATTTTTTTTTTTTTTGATCAATTGTGTTTGGTCCTAACCAAGGTCTCTGTGCTATCCAGTTTCTGGTTTGAACATCCAGGAAGGGTTGGTCTGACCAGTCATTGGTTGGCCACTTCCACATTTTCTGCACCATGTTTTCCCCAGCACATCCTGAGGCAGGACAAATTGTAAGTGGAAGCTCTTGTGGCTGGGTTGGCATCCCAGCCCCTCTGCTGTAATGTTTGCCCAGTTACAGACGACAGCCAGGTCTGTAGCTCCCAGTACTAGTCTTCACTAGGGTTGTCCTCATGGATGCCAATGAGTATCTTTTGCACTGGGTTTCTAACTTGCCAACAAAATGCCCCAGTTTCAGCTGTCATTCCCAGTACTGTCTCCCTCCATCCTTTCATCCTCCTCTTGCCTCTTCTTCTCATCTCCCCCACCCAAAGTCCACCCACATTTTTCATTACCATGGAGATTCACTTCTCCCTTTGTGCTCTCTTGTTTCTTAGCCTCTCTCAGCTCTATGGAATTTAGCTTAATGATCCTTTACCTTACAGCTAATATCCACTTATAAGTGAGAACATATCTACGAATAATATTATTGTGGATACGTGAGATAAAACTTATTTAAAACAAGTGTCTTCTTGAATGTATAAATGCTATTCATTTATTTCCACTATGTGTGACTGTAAATAGGCTGCTCTTAGTCAGTTGATTGGTGTAACTGAAAATAACCCCAAGATGATGTTAATACATTCCTAAGCATTTTTAACAAAGATAACTGTGACTAAGTAGAACAAGAACAAGACACAGGCCAAGCAAATATCTGGTAAACTAAAAACGAAATCCTCAGAAATATATTTAGAATGTCAGGTACAAGATCAAATAACCTTACCTAGGAATGAATTCTATGGCTTTTTGAATGCAAGTTGCTAGACTGTCAATCACCTTTACATTTTTTACATTCAACACTTTTAAAGCAGAGTCTTTGGTGATATTTAAGCTTAAACTTTTCAAAATTTAACTCAAGAATCATTTTTAGAGTGTTATGTGATGATTGCAGAACTCTACTTAGAGAACTGCATGAAACTATACAGTTCATTGGTTATGTCCCAGAGACTGTAAATTCCTGATTACTCCTTTAAATGATAACTAGTCACATCAGGAATGTGAATTTCTGATTCCAGTAATTCACATCTAATCAAACCACACACAGGTTGATATTTGGCTCTCAGTTGCCTAAAACTAGATTCCATTGCCTCAAAAACAATATTGTTAAAGTAAATCGTGTATATCAGACTTCACATATTCATTTTGTTATTGTTGTGTTTTTTGCTTGTTTTTCTTATTCTGTTGAATTATGAGTGTGAATCTTCCTAAGTTTTCAGTATATCAGTGTCAAATATTTGTTTCTGTACATTTGTATAGCAAGTTATTCAAGTTCAAAATGATGGCTGAAATTTTGGTAGACAGGGGTGGGCTTTCCTTCATTTAATGACAATTTTTCACAGGTCAATCAGATGCTATTATATCTTTAGCTTCTATCATTTTAATCTCATTTTCTATATCATGTAATCCCATTTTTCCTATTAAAACTTATTTGGAGCTATGCTGGAAGGGCAGTTTAGGCTCTGCCTAAAAGTTCTTTGTTTTTTGTTTACAATAAAAGAAAAACTAGCACTAAATTAATTATAATAATAAATTAAAACTCAGCCTATTTTTATTTTTCACCATGTATCAAATGCCAGAAATACAGAGGTAGAAATTATCCATGCAAAAAAATCAGTTTTCTATTGAAACTCCTAAATTACATCTCTTTTGTATGTGCCTGAACAAACTGAAAAACAACCAGATAATAAATAATTTTAAGTGTATAAGCTATTAAAACAGATAGTGTTGACATTTTGAAGTGTAAATGGGAGATTAATGTTAGATAAGAGAGACAGAGGATGTTGAGAATTTTGTAAAGCTTTTCCCCCCAGATTTAAAAGCAGCAGCAAAAACAACAACCTCTTTACTCTTTCCTATTGCTATTGGCGATGTGAACTACAATCCACACACCTCCTACTTTCTTAAGAAAAGCAGGAGAGGGTCCTCCTTGTTTCACTTCCTTAAGTCTGTAGATTTTAATATGGTTATTCTATACTATATGTCTAACATCAATTTATAAGTGAGTATACACCATGCATGTCTTACTGGTTCTGGGTTACCTCACTCAGGATGATCTTTTTTAGTTCCCACCATTTGCCTTCAAAATTCATTATTTCCTTGTTTTCAATAGCTGATTAGTATTCCATTGTGTAAATGTGCCACAATTTCTTTATCTATTCTTCAGTTGAGGGACATCTAGGTTGTTTCCAGATTCTGGCTATTATGAATAAAGCTGCTATGAACATAGTTGAGCAAGTGTCCTTGTTGAATGGTGGAGCATTTTTTTAGTATAAGCCCAGGAATGATATAGCTGGATATTCAGGTGGTGCTATTCCCAATTTTCTGAGAAAGCACCAGACTGATTTACAAAGTGGTTGAACAAGTTTGCACCCCCAGGAGCAATAAAGGAGGGTTCTCCTTTTTCTACATCCTCTCCAACGTATGCTGTCACTTGAGTTTTTTATCTCCATCATTCTAATGGGTATAACATGAATTCTCAGTGTTGTTTTGATTTCATTTCACTGATTATTAAGGATGTTGAACATTTCTCTAAGTGTTTCTCTGCCATTTCATATTCCTCTGTTGAGAATTCTCCATTTAGATACATACCCTATATTTTTAAATTGGATCATTTGGTTTGTTGGTGTCTAGAGAAGATGCTTAAATGTCATTCAGAATGGCAAACAGAATAGACACCAGAAGCTGTAAAAGAGAGGAAATAGGACTGTTGGGAACCTATCATACAGGTCCTCTGGAAGGCTCTACCCAACAAGAGATCAAAGCAGATGCTAAGATTCATGGCCAAACTTTGGGCAGAGCACAGAGATTCTTATAGAATAAGTGAATAAGTGGGAAGTGGAGCAGAAGAGACAGTTGCTCCACAAGGAGACTAACAAATCTAAAAAAAAAAAAAAAAGTGAACCCAGAAACTGATGCAGAGACTGATGCACCAACCAAGGTCCATGCATCCATGCATGGAGAGAACCTAGACCCCTTGTCAAATGTAGCCCATGGGCAGCTCAGTCTCCATGTGGGTCCCAGAGTAAGGGAAGCAGGGACTGCCTCTGTCATGAACTCCGTTGCCTGCACTTTGATCACTTCTCCTTGGTAATGGGCCTTGCAAGGCCACAGAGGATTAGGACCCAGGCAGTCCTGATGAGACTACATTAGCTAAGCTGGTGTCAGATGGCAAGAGAGAAGAACTCTTCAGTGGACTGTGGGATGGATACATGGGGGATGAGGGAAGAAGGGCAGGAATGGGAGGAGATGAGAGAGGGCTACAATCAGAATATAAAATGACTAAATGATAAAAAATATAATACATTAAAATACATACAAATAAGAAGTAATCTTTGAGTTTGAGTGGTTGAAATATTAGGACAGCACTTTCTGAAAGTACATGCTTGAGAAAAGATAAATTTCAAAAGCCCTGCCAAAACAATATTATCAGCAGTGCCCTAGCATGTATCATGTCTGAAAATGCCACATTTAGGTTGTGCTGTAATGCCTTTTTCCGTCCTTGGAACTTTAGTTTTTAGCTTCCCATATAAAACACTTTTGTCAGCTACTAGTTTTGATAGGATACCTAGAATGACATGTTGAAGAAAGCATGACATGCATCTCAGACCAAAGTAGAGTCAAACGGTTTTACTGACAGGAGATGGAGATGACATTTATTAATACTTATTCATTGAATGGAAAGTTTATAAAACTCTGAAAGCCCTATAATTTCAGCAAAATTTTCAAATCAAGTATATGCTCCAAGAAACCCTGGTGTGTGTATGTGTGTGTGAGTGTGTGAGTGTGTGTGTGTGTGTGTATGTGTGTGTGTGAGAGAGAGAGAGAGAGAGAGAGAGAGAGAGAGAGAGAGAGAGAGAATTACAGATATTTTCTAATAAGTAGCACTTATTTTAGGGTCAGGAAAAGCACAGTTAGTAAGAAATTTTCATTTCTTTCTCTTTTTTTTTCTTTCCTTTTTTTTCTGTCTCCAAATGTTAGTTATTTCTTCTTTCTTATTCAGGGTATGTATGCACACACAAATAAATGTACAGTTACCATCCTGGAAAAATAGCCTGTACTACATCCCGCCCGGAGTGCTTTAAAGTAAGTTGACTCCACGTGCACACTTGGACTGCCAGAGTTCTACAAGATACAGCACTGCGTGAGTTGTTTTGTCTTCATAGTTAACAATTAAATATAAGCTGAAAAGTGACTGGGATTTTTTTTCCAAATAGACGATTTAAAGTATTAATTGAAACTCTCTCAACTCCTATTTGGTAAACTTTAGCTATTGGCAGCCAATTTGGCACCAAATCCTGAGATTATTCTTGAGAAAGGAACCAAATGAATAAAGTCAATCTTAGTATACTCAAAGAAAAACAAAAAGATAAAAATATAACATAATCATATAACTTTAACTGACAGAAATCACAAATTAATCCCCTTCATTTTATTTTATGAATATGAAGAACCATGTATCTGGCAATAAAATCATGATTCTTACAAAGGAAACTACTTACTAAGATGCCTAAGCCAGGACCTCTTTTAGAATCTTCATTAGCCTCAGCTTTTTTTTTTATTCTATTAATTACACTTTATTCATTTTGTATCCCCCCATAAGCCCCTCCCTCCTCCCCTCCCGGTCCCACCCTCCCACCCTCCCTCCCCTTTCTGCATGCATGCCACTCCCCAAGTCCACTGATAGGGAGGTTCTCCTCTCCTTTCTGATCTTAGTCTATCAGTTCTCCTCAAAAGTGGTTGCATTGTCCTCTACTGTGGCCTGGTAAGGCTGCTCCTCCCTCAGAGGGAGGTGATCAAAGAGCAGGCCAATCAGATTATGTCAGAGGCAGTCCCTCTTCCCATTACTATGTAACCCACTTGGACACTGAACTGTCATGGGCTACATCTGTGCAGGGGTTCTAGGTTATCTCCATGAATAGTCCTTGGTTGCAGTATGAGTCTCTGGGAAGTTCCCTGTGTTCAAATTATCTTGTTCTGTTGCTCGCCTTGTGGAGTTCCCGTCCCCTCCAGCTCTTACTATTTCCCACTTCTTACATAGAATTCCATTCACTCTGCCCATCAGTTGGCCATCAGGCTCAGCATCTGCTTTGACAGTCTATACTGCAGAGGCTTTCAGATGCCCTCTGTGGCAGGTTCCAAGGTTGTTTCCTGTTTTCTTCTGGCTTTCAGAGGCCCTCTGTAGCAGGTTCCTAGGTTGTTTCCTATTTTCTTTTTCTTCTGATGTCCATCCTCTTTGCCTTTCAGGATGGGGATTGAACATTTTAGTTAGGGTTCTCTCTTTTGCTTAGTTTGTTTAGATGTACAGATTTTAGTGGGTTTATTCTATATTGTATGTTTATATGAGTGCATTCACTAGGTTTCTGTATTCTTTAATTCCCACAGCTTTTCAATTACTGTCTTCCTACATTTGCAGACCTTAAAGTCTGTTTCTTCTGATTGTAGAATAATAATATTTTTCATCAATAGGAATCAAATAAATATCATTTTGCTTTTCTACACAACCTTTAAAATATGTAGCATTTTTCTATTTACTGTATAGTTTGTAGCATATAAAAATCTCTTTGCTGAATAGAACTTTAGATAAGTAAATTTCCACTTTAAAATTTTTATCCATGCTATAGATTATATATACTTTATTTGTAGGGAAAAAGTATTTAATAGAAAACAATCTAACTATATGACCCCTTTTGAGCTTGTGAGAAATTTATCCTTTGGAAAACTTAAAAAGGGTCCACTTTTAAAATACATTTTTGTAATTACTCATACTATTCTATGATCTTTTATGCATGTATTCAAATTCAAGATGTATTTATTAGCAAGCCTGAAGAATCATAACATCTTGAACAAACAATCAAAGAAAAGGCTATTTCTGCTGTTTTGTTTTATATTTGTTCAAATACCTTGCATTTGTCAAAGGCAATTAGCTTGGATGATCTCATTGTAATTCTTCTGTTTTACTGAGAGTTCTCAGGAGAAAAACAATTAGAGTGTGATTTATTATGAAGATTGTTTTTCATGAATATGTTTGGAAGAGGCATAGAAAAAGCAGTATGATTCTAGTCCAAATTCAAAGGCATAAGAAGCTTTAGTACCAAAGGTCTAATTCATAATCTCAAGGCAAAGGACCAGAAGTTAGGAGAATGAGAAGATAGGAGGATATGAATTTCTTAGCTTATTCAAAGCAAACCAATCAAAACAAAGTGAAATATCAGCATCTGCCTTGATACCCTGAAGAGTAGAGTCTTTCATGGGCCCTCTGTGGCAGATTTTGTCATGTTCCCTGTTTTCTCCCTCTCCCAATGTCCATCCCCTTTGCCTTTCTGAATGAGAATTGAGCATCTTACTCAGGGTCCTCTTTCTTGATTAGGTCCTTTAGGTGTACAGATAAGGAACAGCCTTACCAAGCCACAGAGGAAGACAAATCATCCAGTCCTGATGAGACCTGATAGAATATGGCCAGATGGAAGGGGAGGAAGACCTCCCCTATCAGTGGACTGTGGGAGGAGCATGGGAGAAAATGAGGGAGGGAGGATGGGAGTGGGAGGGATTGAGGGAGGAGACTCCAGTTGGGATACAAAGTGAATAAACTGTAATTATTAAAAAAAAATAATAATAACCCAGTGAAATCATGTGACCCTTTCTTGTCTTTCTATTTAAAGACCATGTCTTTTCATGGTTTGAATAGCTGGTCATCTTCTACATGGTACAATGATTCAGGTGCTAAGTTTATATGGAAAATCTTCAGAGAAACAGAGAGAAATAAATTCTGTCTGGCAACTCTTCAGTATAGTAAAACTGATACATAAATTAAGCATGACTGTCTATATTGTCTGGGCTGAACAGAATTGAAGTATGTGTGTATTGGTTTCTTCTTTTAGGTGGAAGGAAAATATTTGTGTTTTTTTCACTTATTTAGTTTCTATCTCTTTGGAATTTCAAAATTACCTAGCACAAAGGAAAACAATATTGTTCAATAAATCCTTGAATTCAGAATTTTATTCATGAAATCAATATTAAGGGATAGGGGCAAAATGGTCAATTTTGCTCCAGTGACCTTCATGTGCTCTGCAAATTGTCTGACTTGCTTGAACTAACATAATTGAGCATAAGCGCCACAGCAGATGTAAGCTTTGTTGGATCTCTTTATGACAGGTGACTAATGAAGATGTGCAGCATGCTGTGGTCACAGATACCTAACAAACCAAAGCACAAGTATCTGAGTATCCATTATGTCCTATATAAAAGACTATCAGAGCTACTTATGGATTCAATAGAAGTCCAGGTTTATCATTAAACATGCTAATGACCCTCCTTTGAGTGCCTGGTTTAACAAAAATCAAGAAAAGTCCAACAGTGGATATATCCCACTTATGTAAGGAAAAGACCAGGAAGATATTTGAGAAAATAAAGACAAGCAGAATAGAAGCCTGAGCACAGTCAGAATGTGAGAGACTAAAGCAGAGATATATTGAATTCAAGTCTACCAAGGGCTACATAGAGCTTCATAGCATAATATGATTCTAAAGACTTGTGAAAAAACAAACAAACAAACAAACAAAAAATTGGCTAATAAGGTAGCTTACAAATAAAACATTTGGCTTACAGGCACAAATCGTTCTGTTTATTACTGAACGATAGTACAAGACAAATAATTCAGATATAACATCATTTAACAGCTTTTGAGCGTTAATCTGTGGGAAATGAATACTCTAGAACATCAACTAACATAAGATTGCTGCTATTCTGCTCCTAAAAATGTGATACTGAGCACCACCTCCATCACTCAAGTGAGGCCACTCACCCACCCTAGTGAACTCTTAGTTAACATGCTCAGCAATCAGGGCCTTGATTTGTGATACTTGTGGCATAGATAAATATCATTATTCAATTGTGTATTTCTCTGTGTAGTTGTTTATTCACAAGTGACAATACGAGAACATGAACTAAATGAAGGAAATAATTTTATCATGTTTATTGCACACAGTTTGTCTATATTAAATATTCATTCAGTGTTTCATTTAGTGGCTCAGCAGTTTGCATGCCGCTCACCTACTTATAAAGTCATAGTTTCCCCAACAGTGGAAAAATTTAACAAATGAACAAATTTCAAGATTTGGCAAATGAGAACTAAGAGGTTCTGCACATCAAAGGAGAGAGCATTCATAAAGATTTCCACCCAATAAGAAAAATATTTTCAGACCATATATTAGATGGGTTTATATCTAGAACATACGAAGAAAAAAAAAAGAAAAACAAATATTTATCAACATATGAGCTGATGCACCTCATAGACGTTTACCAAGAAAAGTGAAACAAATGGCAGGTCAGTATTTTCAGTTCTCCAGTAATCAGGAAATGCAAATCCTCTGTGATTCTACCTCTCTCCAGTCATAAAGGCTATCATAAAAAAAAAAAAAATGACCACGAGAATGTTACAAAAAGAAAAACTCCTCCTAACTATTAGAAAAACAAACAAACAAACAAAAAAGAACTGGTGAAGCCATTATGAGCAATCAGTAAAGAGGATTCACTGACCCTAAAAACAGAACCAACATATGATAGTGCAGGATTTAGCAATACTAGTTCTGTCTGTACTGAAATAATTTCAACTCTCCCAACTGACACTTTCACAGCCATTCTGATTCAATAGAGCTAAGAAGAGGAAACAGAATATATTCCTCTCAGCAGATAAGTGAAAAAAAAAGTGGTTCGCATACACAATGGAAATTAATTTAGTTGTGAAATTAATTAGTTGTGAAAATTGAAATTATAACTTTTTCTAGAAAATGGAAAGAATTTGAAATCATTTTATATAAAGTAATCCAGACTCAGAAAGACAAATACTGTGTGTTTTCTCAATTGTAGAGGCAAGATTGAATGTGTGAATTTGTAAAGTCTGTGTGTGTGTGTGTATATGTGTAGGGAGTCGAGATAAGGAGGCAATTAAGAAAAACAGAGGTGTTATCCAAAATATGGATAAAAGAATATATGTGACATGAAAGCAGAAATTATGTGAGAGAAAGTAAGAAACTGGATCAGGAAGAGGAAAGCAAAACCTGATAATAACAAAATAAAATATAGCAATTTTTATATATAAAAATGCCCAAATAAAAACAATTACCTGGTATGTTAAAGTTTTATATATAAGACTTTATGTTTTTATATAATTAGAATGGAAATATAGGTAAACATGGAAGAGTTTTAAACTGATTAGATGACAAAACAACATTGTAGGCTTGGAAGAGAAGTGAATAAAGTGACTTGAGATTGGTTCCTCATGTAAAAACCAGGCATACAACCCCAGGTCCCTGGGCATGGGTGACAGAAAATGGTGGATCCCGGAAAATCATTAGCTAGAGAGCCTGATTAATTTGATTTGTTTCAGATTTAGTGAGAGACCTTCTCTCTAGACAAAACGGTCGTGAATGACTGGGAATACTTGTTCTGGTTGGCAGTCACACATGCAGACGTGAGCTCTGCAATTCAAACCTTCTTAGGTTGTATCCTTTGTAGTAAATGAGAGTTGTTGCATTTCCCAGGAACATTTCTTTGGGTTCTGAGTCAGGCAAACAGAAGAAAGAGCAGCCTTATATCCCTCATGACTGCACTTTGAAGTGGCAACAGGGGAAAACAAGTAACAGGACAGGAGCCTACCATAGAAGGCCTCTGAAAGACTCTACCTAGCAGTGTATCAAAGCAGATGCTGAGACTCATAACCAAATCTTCCACAGAGTGCAGGGAATCATATGAAAGAAGGGGGAGTTAGTATGACCTGGAGAAGACAGGAGCTCCACAAGGACCAAATATATCAGGGCACAGGGGTCTTTTATGAGACCGTTTCTCCAACCAAGCACCACGTAAGGATATAACCTGGAAGCCATGTTCGGATGTAGCCCATGGTAGCTCAGTATCCAAGTGGGTACCCTAGTAAGGAGAACAAGGACTATTTCTGACATGAACTCAATGGCTATCTCTTTGATTTCCCCCACCCCCTGAGGGAGGAGCAGCCTTGATAGGCCACAGAGGAGTTGCTAAGCCACAGAGGAGGAGATTGCAGCCAGTCCTGAAGATAATTTATAAGCTAGGGTCAGATGGAAGGGGAGGAGGTCCTCCCCTAACAGTGGGCATAGAGAGGGGCGGGGACGAGATGAGCGAGGGAGGGTGGGATTGGGAGGGAATGAGGGAAGGGGCTATGGCTGGGATACAAAGTAAATAGCCTGTGATTAACATAAAAAATAAAAATTATTAAAAAAGAGGAAAAAAAAAACAAAAAGACAATCTACATTTTGGGAAAAGGTCTTCAACAATCCTACATCTGACAAATGACAAATACACAAATATATAATGAACTCAAGAAATAAAACACCAATAAACAAAATTATCCAGTTAAAAGATGGGGCACAGAACTAAACAGTATTCTCAATAGAGGAATCTCAACTCTTTGAGAAGCACTTAAGGAAATGCTCAATTTCCTTAGTCATCAAGGAAATGCAAATCAAAATTACTCTGAAATTCCATCTCACACCAGTCAGAATGGCTAAGATCAAAGTCTCAAGGGACAGCACCTGCTATCAAGGGGAACCCTCCTCCATGGCTGGTGGAAGTGTAAACTTGTACAACCACTTTAGCAATCAATCTGGTGCTTTCTTAGAAGAGTCAATCTGCAAGTCTTCAACCCTAGGAAAAACTAAAGTCATAAAAATGATTACCCTGTGCCTTCATGATCTGATATATATATATATATATATATATATATTTATATTTATATTTATATTTATATTTATATTTATGAGATAAAATCTGGAAACTATATCACACTGCACAGCAGCTCAACAGATTTGAGACTCTGATGTAGATTGCTTTCAGGGAGCTCTGCTGTATTCTGCTCTCTCCCAGATAGGTGGGCTGGTCTCATCATCTTCTATGTAGCTTGCTTTGTCTGAGAGTTACTCTCAGCATCTTTATTGCTAGGGAAAGAAGGCAGATCTAGTCAATATGGTCAGTTTAAGGACTTCCTAAAGCTATTTTGTGATGATTACCTTCTGCCACAAGGAGTTTTCCTAAAAGATGGAATGTTTCAATCTGGGAATAGACTGCTACCCAACAGGGGCTTTAACCCTACACAAATATCTACAGACAAATAAGCAAGGCTGAGAGCAGGAAACAGTCTTCACTGGGAAGATTACAACTGATTATCCAAAACCAAATAGTCACCCTTCTAATATACATACACAGATATGTATACAAACAGCATTGTAACCTGGTTTTATTAGTGCATTTAGGAATGGTGTGTGCACGCGCGCGCGCGCGTGTGTGTGTGTGTGTGTGTGTGTGTGTGCGCGCTAACACAAGAGCATGTGTGCATGGGTGTAAAACAAAAAAGAAGACATGAATTTGAAAGGGAGCAAGGAGAGTTATATAGGGGGATATGGAAGGAGAAATGGAGGGTGAGATGGTATAATTATATTTAATCTCAAAAAGAAAAAAAATAATGAAAAAAGAAATATTTGAGTGACACGAAAGTCAATGTTAATTTCTGAAATACATATGACACCAGGGATGGGTGACCTAGTTCAGATGAATTGTGGTTCAAGTTTTCATCTAAGATTCAAGGTTGACCTAAATCCAGTATGAAGCCTCACAGTTAGCCTAATTTTACTTGTTACTTTTCCTTTCCTATTTGTATCTTTTTGTTTCTTGTTTCTGGAGTCACCTTTCAAATTGATGCCCATTTTAGAACAACCAATTCAAAGAAGATTCTACCAGACCTCAAATCTAAAGGTATAATCAGGAAAGGCATTAACTTTATTTTGTTTTGTTTTTGTTTTCTGTTTTTTGTTTTGTTTAATTTCCTTTGTTCTGCTTCAAGGTAAAGATTTGGTATGACCTTGATGCTTGCTTTAATTTGTTTTGGTTTGGTTTTTTGTTTTGTTTTGTTTCTTCCTCTTGTTCTAAACTGCCTGATGTTGAGGAGTTTCTGCTCAATTTTTTTTTTCCATTCATCAAGCTGTTACGATTCTTTGCTCATACTAACTGTAATCTAACAATTAAGGAAAAATTAATAAAATTAACTAAATGTTCCTTTATTTATTCAAAATAATATACAAGCCTATATATTTCTACTAATGCAATCATATTATATAGCAACATACAATTTCCATACTATATATAATCAAGATGCATTATGTGAATTAATTAAATCCTCAAGTAACAATTAAACTCTCAATAATAATAATTAAATTTTTAAATTTTGCATCTCATGATTAAAACAAATTTCATATTTTATATAAAAATCACTAATAACTTATTGAGTAAAGTAGCCAAGTTAAAAACAAAATTATATGTTTGCAAAGAGAATCTCATGGGTTTTCTACCCATCTCTCATATTGTTTGTCTTGTACTCAATTGTTCAGCATTCTTTAATTTATATACCTACCAATGTACTTTTCGTTGTCTATATTTTCTCAATCTCTTGGACAAAGAGGTTTTAGACTTACCTAAAAATATACCTCATATAAAATACTAAGTATTCAAATCAATAGTTCTTCCTCAGAGTGTTTCACCTCTCATATAAAAATTTTCGGGTATTCATTGAAATAAGAGCAGTTGATTACTTTCTAAATATAATGCACATATACAATCCATTCCTAAAGAAAATAAACTGAACTCTCTGCTCTATGGAATGAATATTAGTATAGCAACTATGGCAGAGAATAAACATATTATATGTTGAAACAGAAAAAAATGATGTTGCTTTGATGTATATGATTTATCTCTGAAGTCATATCATTTTAGCTGAGTGGGATATTTTTTTTTCTTCACAATTCATTTATTATATACCCCGATTGAAGCCTCCTTCCTCAACTCCCCTAGCTTCACCCCCCCTCTATTTTCCCCTCATCTCCTTCCCCTAGTCTATTACTATCTGCTCATAGTTTGTTAAGTCTCATCAGGACTGCTTGGATCCTCTTCCACAGTTACCTGTCAAAGCTGCATCATCAGGAGCGAGTGATCAAGAAGCAGTCAATTGAGTTCATGATAGAGGCAGCTCCTGCTCCCCTCACTCAGAGACCCACATGTAGACTGAGCTGACAATTGACCACATTTGAGCAGGAGGTCTAGGTCCTCTTCATGCATGGTCCTGCATTGGTACATCAGTCTCTGCAGGACTCCCTGGGTTCAGACCTTTTATTTTTGTTGGCCTCCTGTGGGACTCCTGTCTTTTCTATGTTCCTCTAATCCCACTCCTCTATTCCTCCATAAAACTCCCTGAGCTCTGCCCAAAGTTTGGCCCTGAGTCGCAGCATCTGCTTCATTCCCGTGATCAGTGAATCCTTTCAGAGGACCTTTAATAGTAGACCCCGATCCTGTTTCCTCTCTTCTCCCACTTCTCATATAAAAGAAACAGAGGAATGTTCAAACAAACAGGTGAAGGAATTAAAGGAAAAGCAGGAAAATAGAGTAAGACAGGTGAAGGAAATCAACCAAATGGTTTAAGATCTAAAGACAGAATTGGAAAATTTAAAGAAAATACCAACAGAGGAAATCATGGAAAGGAAGAACTTAGGGAAGAAAACAGGAACTCCAGAGGTAAGTATAATCACCAGACTACAAGAAATGGAAGAAAGAATCTCAGGTGTGGAAGATACAATGGAAGAAATCTATGTATCCAACAAAGAAAATGTTAAATCTAAAAAAAATTCCTGACTCAAACCAACAAGAAATCCAAGACAATATGAAAAGACAAAACCTAAGAATAATAGAAATAGAGGAAAAAGAAGAGTCCTGTCTCCAAGGCTTACAAAATACTTTCAACAAAATCTTAGAAGAAAATTTCCCCAATTTAAAGGATAGCATTCAAGAAAGCCTACAGAACACATAATAGATTAGACCTATTGGAATCCAATCTGGAATACATTAAAATTTACTCAACAAATCAGGAGATCTCATTTAGTCTTTTCTATTACTGTCAACTCAGATCAGTTGAGTTCTTCTAAAAGTATACATGAGGTAAGTTTAAAAAATAAAAATATATTGCTTCTAATACCTTTGAAAGACAAAAAGAAGATAGAAGAAGACAGAATATGTTTACCAAATGCAATAAAATTTGATGGCTCCTTAAGTAAACTGGAGAAGAGGCAGACAGCACAAGATGGCAGCTCAGAAGGAGTTTTGACAAGGTAGACATAGAACTCAGGGGTATCCATCATCATAAAAGAATTTTAAAATGGGGAGAAAGGAAAAATAAGCCATCCTCCTAGGTCATCACTGCCTTATGGCTATTTGAAAAGGCAATAACCGTAATTTGCATAATGTAGAAAATTTTAGATTTAGTATTTGAAGGTCATGTGTTCACCACAACTACCACTGATTTCAAAGTATTTTTCTCACAGAAATGTTGTTACGTACACCTTAAGTAAAACCACATGTCTGTTACATTTAATAGTGTGTCTTAAGGTTCTTGAGCTTTCTTTTTAAAATAGGTTTCTAGAACTAAACCTGATTGGCATTGTTTTTTACAAGTAATTAATGTCTTCTACTCCATTTATGTAACGAAATATAAATTCAAATCATTCTAGTGATTGACCAAATATTTTTATTTTTATACATTTATACTCAAATTTTTTTGACTTGTATGAATGTGCGTGTATGTGTGTTTGTGTGTGAACATGTGTGTGTTTGTCCTCTGGAGATAATAGTTAAAAGACAGTTGTAGGTACACAGCCAGGCATGGATGTTAAGAACCTGCCCTAGTTTTCTGTCAGAACAGCAACTACTGCTCTAGCCTGCTTTTGTTGTTTTTTAAATTATTGTCCTTTTTCTTTACTCTGTTATATTCCCTCCACACCGGTATAAGTTAAGTATTGCACTCATCGTCTCAATATTTTCCTTATAAGAAAGTATGCAATAACCATTTTTATACAAGACCTTATTGTCACTTAGTGACTGTAGTCTTACAGATGGGTATTGACAAGATGAGAACTCAATTCTTGGAACTATTCATCTCATAGATTGTTACTAAAATAAATATTTGACTAATTTCTTCTTCTATGAAATTCTGTAGTTTAATCTTTTGTTAAAAATTTACAGTTTTCCAAGTTAATTATGGACTATAGCATCCTTCTGTTACTGACAAAGCTATGTGGGTTGGTTTGAATTATAATACTGCCTATAGGCTCATATATTGGATTGCTTGGTTCCCAGTTGGTGGGAGTTTAGGAAGCATTAAGAGGCACTAATGAAGGAGAAATATCTCTGTGGTTTGGCTTTGAGGTTTCATTAGCTGGTGTCATTCTCACTTACCTTTCTGACTCTTCTTTGCATATCAAAAATGCAATCTCTCAGCTATTGCTCATGCTCTGAGCATACCTGCGTACTTCTGTGCTCTCCACCATGATGTCCATGGATTTATCCTCTGAATTTGTAAGTACACATAAAATGTCTTGTTGATATATTACTTTGGTCATGGCCCTTTGTCACAGGAATAGAAAAGTAATTAAGACCCTGTACCTTCTCATTCAAAACTACATTTTCATTCTTTTTTTTATTTTTTATGTTTATTATTAGTTACATTTTATTAACTCTGTATCCCAGCTGTATCCCACTCCCTCATTCCCTCCCAATCCCATCCTCCCTCCCTCATCTCCTCCCTGCTCCTTTCCAAGTCCACTAATATGGGAGGACCTCCTCCCCTTTTATATGACCCTGTTTTATCAAGTATCTTCAGGACTGGCTGCAAAGTCCTCCTCTGTGTCCTAAAAGGACTACTCCTTTCTTGGGGGGTGGGGAGGACAAAGAGCCTGCCATTGAGTTCATGTCAGAAATAGTCCTGTTCCCCTTACCAGGGAAACCCACTTGGTTACTGAGCTACCACAGTCTACATCCAAACAGAGGTTTTAGGTTATATCCATACATGGTTCTTGGTTGGAGTATCAGTCTCAGAAAAGACCCCTGTGCCCAGATATATTTGGTCCTTCTGGAGCTCCTATCCTCTCCACATCATACTAACTCCCCCTGCTTTCAGATGATTCCCTGCACTCTGCCAAAAGTTTGGTTATGAGTCTTTTTATCTGCTTTTAAACTGCACACATAAAAGGGAAGACAATTGCAAACTCTAACCTTTTATTCTCTTCCCTATCTCAAATGGAACAATGGAGACAAATTATTCAGAAAAGAGAAAAAAACTAAATATATTCATTCCAGAAACCTACATATCAAATAAAATTTAGCCAGTATTGAGTGTTTAAATCAACATTAGGCTTCTGCAGACACTACAAACCTGTCAAAGATATGTCAAATACGCATCAAATGTTATGATCCCTCACCATCATGCCAGTCACACCACCCTTCATAAAAAGATCTGAGATCCATAAAAGAGTTTGGTATTAAAAGATTGAGCTGTCAATATTTTACAGATAAATACAAATGTTCCACATTTGTATTATTTTATTTCAGATGTGATGTGAATCTACTTTCTAAATAAACCTATCAAATAAATAGCACATGTTCTTGCCCAGTAAGCCCATCAAATACTTTCTGTATAACTTTTTGTTACCTATTCTATTGTGAAATAGATACAAGTTTTTCCTAGGGAGTAATGTCTGTACTTATATTGAAGCCCTGCACAGTATTTTTGTAAAATAGTAATTCTGGAGATTTGAAAGTACCACTTTCCTACTTGATGTGGTGTATCTTACAACAAAAACATATTGATTTTAACTAGAGGGTAAAGTCTCTCTGGTGAATGAAGACAGTAAAGATAGTTGATAGAGGCATGAGGCATTTATCAATAGACATTGAAATACAATTTTTCTTCTTTCATAAAATTTTCAAAATTACTGTCCATTAAAGTGAATAAAATGCAACAGATTCTTATGCAAAATTGTTGTAGAATATTCTTATATTTTGTTCAGTTTGTCACCTGTTTACATTCTAGTGTTAAAGTGACACCATTACAAAACTAAACATAAAGAAATTTTCTAAAATTTTAAGTCTACATTCAAATATGTTATATGCAAAGGTAAAAGAGTGCAGAGTTATTTTCAAATGCAAACTTTTTTTTAGTGATCTTTGAAAAATCTCAGCATTGTTTTGTAATTTGGGAAATGACAAAAAAGAACCTTGGCAGGTTCTCTGTAGTCACTACTATTGTATTATAAATTAATTAAAATGTTTCTGTTAATACTGTGATTGTCATGCTTACTATTATGGTTCATTTCTTACTTTTCCTAATTTAGAGGTTAAACTATCATAGATATGAATAGAAAAACAGTATATACTGGGATCAGTAGAACTGCCCACAGTTTCAGGCATTATCTGGAGCTTTGAAACACATCGTCTGTGATAACGGGGAACTACTGTGATCTATTCCAGTCTTAAGCTGATGGGGTGAGGACGGGAGCTGTTCCCCACTCTCCCGTGTGCGTGGGCAGTGAGCATTCAGTGAGCACTTGTTAGGTGTACTAAGAAATGGTCATTTCTTCTCCTCTCTATTGTTGTGTGGTTGCCTAGGCTATGTGGTAGTGAACAGGTGAAAGGCAGGCTGCTACTTCTGACTTGTTCATTCAACAAATACCAAGTCCTATTATGTTCTATGGTGAGGTAATTATGCCTTTGAATAAAAAATAAACAAACAAAAATGCTTCTGTTAGAATTTCTTTATTATTTATTTCATTTGGATCACTGTATTTGCTGAGACTGACGTCCAAGAGATTGGGTTTTATGGATGCAAAACTGTAACAAGCAAGAATGATACAACAAACCATTTCTCAGTTGCATCATTCAACAAAGAAACTGATTTGTCTGTACTCACCATGTTATACATGCAGAAAATAATTCTGATTTGTAGGAACTATCAAGTCTTTTTCCAGATTATGTTACATTTTTGTAACATCAGTTCATTCATCAAGAACAAAGTGATTGAAGATTAAACTGAGCAGAAACAGGATTTCCTAATCCATGGCTTTATAGTGATTGTTTCACAACCCATATGTGCCAGGGCTGTGTGAAGTTTACAGACCTGTTTTCTTCATTAATTAATATCTTTGATTTTTAAATCGTATTTGAACTTCTTAGGGGAAGTGTGCCTAAGAAGGGAGGGGAGAAACAATGTTTTGCAAAATTGAAAACAAAATGTCATTATTACTAAGAAAAATTGATAATTTTTTTGTGATTTTGTTTTGTATGTTTTTTATGTATTTGAGACAGGGTCTCACTGTATATTCTAGCAAACTGGAACTCACAGCTGTAACTTCCTAAGTGTTTGTATTACTGATGAGGGAACCACATTTCATTCAAGACAATTGTTTTCTAAAATATTTATTTTCAGAATTTACCTCATTCATAAAAATATGACTATCTGCATATTAAATTTTCTGTAGAACTTTAAAAAAGTTAAATTAATATCAGTCCATTTATTCAATAACACACAGAGAACTTTGAAAAGAAATATTGGTAAGAGAATAACTTTCTAAAGAATTTGATGATTAAAAAAAATCAATAATGCCTAAAATAAAAGGCAATTAAAGCACTTGATTTGAATATTTCTGCTTCTTAATTGAATTCTTGACATTTAAGATTAATACAATTTCTAATTAAAAAGACATCATCATGTGGGAAATTGTTTTCCAGTGGATGTTTATAAATCACAGCTGTTGTGATATTCTGAATCATGTATTTGTACTGTATGAAAACAGTAGTAAACATCAATTTAAATAACACTAATTTATGGACATTTCCATTGCTACTAAACTATAACAAATACAGAGTTTTTAGTCCAAGTTTGGCAAATAGCAACTATTTTTCCTAGAATAATAATCTGGATTAAAAGTATTTATCTTTGTTTTTGTTTAAGTGAAAGGGTTAGACTAACTTTGTAACCTGTATGTCTTCTAAAGCCTATAGTTCTGAGTTTTAGGTTCAGGTTAAGCTAAAGCCTCTCAGTACCTTTCCAGAGAATAAAAAAATGTGACCCTATCTGTGAGGACAGAAAAAAAAAGGGGGGGGGGCAAGCAAGCAATGACCTTCACTCAGCAAAAAGAAGGACCAGACACTTATCTTTGAGATAGTGTTTCTTAGCAACGAACCCAAGCTTCTTCTGAGTAGCTTTTGACCTCCAGCCAAAAGTCCGCAGCCCCTAATCTTCAAGGATGAGCTAACCACCCCCACCTTAAATTGCAGCTGCATCCACACTTGGCAGGACTGGCCAAGCTTGAGAACCTAAGACTAACCAATTATCTTACTTTATAGCTTCTTCATCCAATCTTAAATTGCCAAAACTGCAAATTCAAATTTCCTGCAATTTTTCTTTTAAAAACCTAAAGGCCTTTGTCTCCCGGTGCCACTCTTTACTGACCAGCAGGGGTGACCCCGTTGTGCAATGGTTAATAAACCTCTTGCTTTTGCAAGGAGTCATGGTCTGGGGGAGTTTCTGGGAAGGGCATGATCTTGAATTACTGAGCTGTGAGACCCCAGGTCTTACACAAGGAAGGAATCCCTAACAGAGAATGAAAAGGAGCATTCTTTGATTTTAGTTCAGAATATAAGGAAATTTTCATGAAAATGTATAAATAGAGAGAAGTTTCTGTGCACTAACTAATATTTTTTTTAAATATCAGCTATATATCCTTAATGTAATCATTTGGTTTTATTTGTGTGTGTGTGTGTCTGTGTGTGTGTGTGTGTGTGTGTGTGTGTGTGTGTGCAAAACAAAAACAACATCTAACTTGTATTCCCCTTAATGGTGAACTTTTAAATAGAGTATGTCTAAATTAAAACACTGAAAACTTTATGTAAAACAATTTCTTTCCCCCTTTCTCCTTCTCTTCTTCATCTTCCTCCTTGTCCCCCTCCTCTGCTTCCTGCTTACATTTTACTCTTTTCTGTAAACAAGATCTCCCTATACTATCCAAAGTAACTGCACATATCTTGTCTTCCTCCTTAGCCTAACAAATGTTATGATTCTATTTGTGTTAAAACAGTTACCTTCATACATAAAACCATTCCAGTGTAAAGTGCTATTCAAACATTTCATATGTGTGGTCCACATATTACTGGTATTGTTTCAGAGAAGAATTTTTGTATGTTTCCTAGAGATTGTTCTTAACATATGATGGTGAAGAATACAGGGGTTTGCCCTTGTCTGAAAGTTTGCCTGAGGCTAAAGTAAAGCAATTCATATTAGTTGCATTAACAAAGAAGATCTCAAAACAGACTAGTATAGACATTGTTGTGTGATTGCTGGTATTCACTCTTATAAAGAACATTTTGACGAAAAGGAGAAAGCTGAGCAAGGAAAAATACAAAGTATATGGTTTATAAACAGATTTAAGATAATAAGAGGCATAAAGGAAGTGTTGATCTTAGGGCAAGATCCCACTCAACTAAACATTTTATGTTGTGAAAGGGAATTAAAGAATGATTTAGGATCAGGAGTCATGATCCCCACCTTTAATTCCAGCATTCAGGAGACAGAGACATGCAGATCTCTGAGTTCACAGTCACCTGGTCTACAGAGCAAGTTCCAGGACAACTGAAGTTAGACAGTGAAGAAAACCATTTGAAACAGACAGCTGGTAAAAGTGTAATTGGAAAAGTGGCATATGCTCCAGCCACAGAAAGAAGCAGAATTTGACAGTTTAAGCTATGATTCTGGCTTTAGAACCAATAGAAGAAAAGGGTTATAGAATCTCCCTCTGAGACTAAGAAAAGCTGCTGAGGTCAAGTGGGTATTTCAGGGGAGTCCCTGAATGAAGGTCCAGAGATTCCACTGAAGCTGTAAAGCTGAAGCCTGGATTGCCATAGAGACCACAAGATGTTAGAGATGCCAGAGCCGGGGATACCTGCCCAGGTAAGGTGCTTACAGGGAGTGGAACCAGTCCCAGAGCAAGAAGTGAGATGCAGTCAACAGTGCTGAATGGAGGTGAAGATCTGAAGACTGTTTGACATCATACATGGAAAAACAGAGTTTGGAGTTTGTCCAGCTGGTTCTTGGTTTTGCTATGGATCAGTATTTCCTCACTATGAGCCCTTTTCTCCATTTTGTAATGGTAATGTATTTCCTATGCTATTATATGGTAGAAATATACTATCTGCATTTTTATTTCACAGGGGATTACAGTTCAGAGATTTCAGGAGTCTCTGAAGAGACTTTGAACTTTGGACTTTTACATGAGTTTGAGACTGTAATATATTATGGGAACTTTTGAAGTTGGATTATGTTATGGCTGTAATAAGCCTATAGGGCCCAGGGATTACTCATGGTTTGAATAGGTATGGCCCCCATAGATTCATGTATTTGAATGCTTGGACTTAGGTAATGGCGCTATTGTGAGGTGTTGCCTTGATGGAGGAGGTATATCACTATGGAGGAGGACTTGAGGTCATATATGCTTAAGCTACACCCAGTATGATACACACAATATCCTTCTGCTCCCTGCAGATCAAGATGTTGAACTCTCAGCTCCTCCTCTAGCACCATGTCTGCTTGGACGCTGTTATGCTTTCCACCATGATGATAATGGACTAAATCACTGACACTTTAGGCCAGGCCCAGCTAAGTGATTTTCTTTACAAGAGTTGCATTGGTCGTGGTGTCTCCTCACAGCAATGAAACCCTAAGACAAATGATCTCTTTTCCCAGTAACTAAAAAATTACAAGTAGAAATAGCAGAAATCATTTATGATATTCATTTAAAGACAAGTTTTGAATTTTTCTTTGTATTTGAAAGTATCCTGCATGAATAGAGTAAGACAGGACCATATCTTCCTCCCATTACCCTCTCAATCTCCTCAAATATCCCTCATACACACATTTCTTCCAATTATTTGTTTTACTTTGTTTTGATAATACACTAAATGCAGTTAGTGCTTCCAATGTGTTTATGGCTATGGGACCTTCCCATGGACTATAGGAAAACCACGTCCTCATTGACCCTTCTTTCCCAAACAATGCCATTTCAAATGCAATAGCTCCTTAATATGGGGTATGGCCTGAGTGTCATATGCAACATATATTCTGGGATTTTTGACTAGCTTGATATTTTGTGGATAATAACAGCTGCTGTGGGTTTTTGTGTGTGGTTGCCATGTTGATGTCCAGAGGACAGCCTTTTACAGCACTCTTAGCTTTCCACTGGATATGACAGATAAATTAATTTTATTTAAAATATATATAACCATGACTTTAAGGACTTAGTTTTTACATGTGTGCATTAATAAACACCACCCAGAATTTATAGTGCAATCCTGTCACACCTTGTTCCTTCACAAGAGTATTCTCTGATTTAGAAACTGAGAAACCAATGACTTACACAACAGAGCCCAGTGGCCTGTGTCTCATCTGAGTAATAGATCCTCTTTGAATACACACATGTTTAAATATTTTGAAATTTTGCTGCCAAATTTATAACTTTATGATAAAGCAGAATATATAAGAGAATTTGAAAATATGCTCTTAAATTTTATTATAATTTTAAGCCAGACAGAATAAAAAAACTCAATTCTGAATCTATGAAGATAAAAATCACAATAAATATATAAAATTCCCTACAAAGTTGGAACTTTTATATATAAAACTCAACAACCTCGGAACCTGCTACAGAGGGCCTCTAAAAGCCTCTGCAGTTAGACTGTCAAAGCAGATGCTGAGCCTGATGGCCAACTGATGAGCAGAGTGAATGGAATTTTATGTAAGAAGTGGGAAATACTAAGAGCTGGAGGGGACAGGAACTCCACGAGCAGAGCAACAGAACAAGATAATTTGAACACAGGGAACTTCCCAGAGACTCATACTCCAACCAAGGACTATTCGTGGAGATAACCTAGAATCCCTGCACAGATGTGGCCCATGGCAGTTCAGTGTCCAAGTGGGTTACATAGTAATGGGAAGAGGGACTGCCTCTGACATAATCTGATTGGCCTGCTCGTTGATCACCTCCCCCTGAGGGAGGAACAGCCTTACCAGGCCATGGTAGAGGACAATGCAGCCACTTTTGATGAGAACTGATAGACTAAGATCAGAAAGGAGAGGAGAACCTCCCCTATCAGTGGACTTGGGGAGTGGCATGCATGCAGAAAGGGGAGGGAGGGTGGGATTAGGAGGGGAGGAGGGAGGAGCGTATGGGGGGGATACAAAATGAATAAAGTGTAATTAATAAAAAATTTAAAAAAACTCATAGAAATCAGACTTCAAAATTCTATTAATTAATATTCTTTATGTGAACATTAATAAACCCTTTAAAATGGCTAGTTAATAAAGAAGTTAAACACCAAAAACAAAGCAAGTACTATAATTAAAAAATGGAGTACAGAGCTAAGCAGAGAATTAACAACAGAGGAATAGCAAAAGGCAGAGAAACACTTAAAGAAATTCTCTGTGTCCTTAGTCTTCAGGGAAATGCAAATCAAAACGACCCTGAGATACCACCTCATAACTATCAAATGGCTAAGATCAAAAACTGAAGGGATGATGCAGGCTGGAGAGGAGGTGAAGAAAGGGGAACCCTCCTCCATTGCTGGTGGGAATGTAAACCTGTATAACCACTTTGTAAATTAATCTGGCATTTTTCTCAGAAAATTAGTAATATTGCTATCTCAAGATCCATCTATACCACTCCTAGTCATATATCCAAAAGATGCTCCACCATTCAATAAGTATATTTGCTCAATTGTGTTCCTATCAGCTTTATTTGTAATAGCCAGAATCTGGAAAAAACAAACAAACAAACAAACAAACCTAGATGTCCCTCAGCTGAGGAATGGATATAAAATTTGTGGTACATTTACAAAATCTAATACTAATCAGCAATTAAAAACAAGGAAATCATGAAATTTGTAGGAAAATGGTAGGAATTAGAAAAGATCATCCTGAGTGAGGTATCCCAGAAGCAGAAAGATACACAAGATATATACTCACTTCTAAGTAGATATTAGCCATATAATATAGGATGAATATACTAACATCTATACTCCTAAAGAAGCTAAATAACAGGAGGAGCCTAGGGAAGAAGCTGAAACCTCACTCAGAAGGGAAACAGGTGAAACATTGGGAGTAGGAGAAGATCAGAAACAGGACAGGAGCCTTCCACAGAGGACCTCTGCAAGAGTCTATCCACTAGGGTATCAAAGGAGATATTGAGACTCACAGCCAACCTTTGGGCAGAGTCTTGGGAACCTTATGGAAGTAAAGGGAGATAGAAAAACCTGAAGAGGATGGAAAATCTACAAGGAGAGCAACAGAGCAAAAAATCCTTGGCCCAGGGAGACCTAAAAAGACTGATACTCTAACCAAGGACTGTGCATAGAGAGGACCTAAACCCCCTTTTCAAAGGAAGCCCATAGGCTGCTCATTTTCCAAGTGGGTTCCCTAGTAAGAAGGGCAGGTGCTGACTCTGACATGAACTCAGTTCCTGGCCAATTGATCAACTCCCTCTGAGGGTGTATTCTTGCCAGGCCACAGAGGAACATGATGCAGCCAGTCTTGATGAGACCTGAAAGTCTGAGGTCAGATAGTAGGGGAAGAGGTCCTCTCCTATCAGGGTACCAGGGAACGGGCATGGAGGGGTGGTGGGAGTAAGAGGTGAGGAAGGAGGGACTACAGCAGGGACACAAAGTAAAAAAAGTAATGAATAAATATTTTAAAATATTAGGAAAATATAATTTTTCTAATAATAAATCACAATGATTCTTAAGTAAAAAATAAATAAATAAAATGGCTAGTTAAAGCATGTTTGAGTTATATATACAGACCCACCTAGAAATTAGTTACTTATATTGGGGCCATGATATAAAATATCAATTCATCAAGTAAATAAACAAATCAAACAGAATAACAACGTGAAATTATTTTGATCCCACAAAGCTTATAGCTTCTTAGAGAAATGTGTCAAACAATAACTTAATTAATAGCATCATAAAATTCACCCTTTGTGCCTTCAAAGTCTGCTTCTGTGGATTCAGCTACACACTGAATGCTGTAACATTGTTGCTGCCCTGGATTGCACATTCAGGTCAACTTTGGTTACATCTGTGCTATATACATTATAAAGATTGTTTTGTCATTATTTCCAAACAATTGCTTGCATACTGTTTTCTTTGTATTAGTTATTGCAAGCAACATACGGACAATGTCAAGTACACCAGAAAGTTTATGGTGGCTATTTGAAAATATCGTTCCATTATATGCACAGAACGTGAGCTCTATAGATATTGGTATCTCCAGGGAGTCAAGGAAGTATTTGCTTTCAGATGCCGAGGACTGATTTTTTTTTTTTGTTGTTGTTGTTAAAATTGCTAAAATGTTGTTCTACATGTTCAAAATACAGAGTTTTCATGCCATACAGATAATTTGTACGTGTAAATTTATAGTACTTCAAAACATTTTTAATATTTCAAACATAAAGTTTACTGCATTAGAATCATATATTTGTTTTACTAAAACAACAAAGAAAAATGATTGGAGAAATATGATATATTCTATTCTAATGGGTAGAATTCACAGAATACAGATAAAAAATTATTGGTGGGATATGTATTTGTTGAGATAATTGAAGAATTAAAGATACTGAAATGTGCCTTGGGAAATTTTTAAATAGTGAAGGTCATTTCTATTGCCTTTAATAGTTTGGCTAATTGTATGTCTGTGGAAGTAAAATCATCTGTATCAAATGACTTTACGTCCAATTGACTAGCCTGGCTGCTGAGACTTTTTCCCTGATAGTGCCCCATGAGGATATCAGTATGTACTTTTTCTTCCTCTGAGAACATTGCAGCACACAGTGAGAATGAGACTTTTTGGAGCATGGGGTCCACTTCGCAGAAAGTCATGGTGCTTTTGAGTTGTGGAGAACAAACTGAGTTTTACTGTTTTTATTACAGATGCCTTGCTTGCATCCTCTTCCACTGAGGCTCAACAAGGCAGCTCAGATAGGGGAAAGTGAGAGTATACTCTTTCTTGATGCTAGAGTCAGGTTATATAGAAAGTAAGGAATTATTAATGAAACAAAATTTTACTGTTAGCATATTTAATTGAGAAATGTTACAATAAAAATATTTTGGAAAAAAACCCTTCTATAGAGCTATAATCAAGTGTTTTATATAATGTAAAAATTATCTAAAATTATGAAAAGTATTCTACTTTATATAAAATCAAGTAAATAAAAACTAGAAAGACAACGATACAAGTTATTTCTTAGCCACATTGGCAATACCATCAATTTATTGCCCTAAGGACTATTACATTCTGAAGTACAGCTTTGATTTTTATCAACTATTAGAGGATTATTAAAAAAAATTCACAAATATACTTAGCACACAGATTCACCAACATTGATTATTTTTTGAGTCATAATAATATCTAAAAGCTAACAGCAGGATGGATTCTGAGAGGAATGCTTTTAAATCAATAGAAGCACAACTTGTCAAATTCATCTATATCTAAATAAGGTTAATAGGTTCTGTTTTTTCCAGAGCCATTTATTTTGATGTAACCAACATGGATGTAGAAAAACACATGTATTTGCATAATTATTAATCTAGTTTAGTCATGGGTACATTTCACACATACTGAAGTAGAAGGCTGGCAGATTACTTGAGAATAAATCAGGTTCTACCAAAGGCTTTTGCTTAAAATATCTTCTAATCCAAATATTCTAGCAATCTTTAAATAAAATTGTCAAAGCAGTTAGAAACAGCTCATTTAAGTGTAGATATTGTAGATATTAATGAATTTAAAATTTTGTCAACAATAGAAATACACATCTGCCCATTTGGGGAAAAATAATGAATTTACCTTTAATTTTATTGCATTAAGAATTGAATGCCTCCCCTTCTATCTGACCCTAGCTTATCAGGTCTCATCAGGACTGGCTGCATCATCTACCTCTGTGGCCTGGCAAGGCTGTACCCCCAGGGGGAAGTGATCAAAGAGCCAGCCATTGAGTTCATGTCAGAGACAGCCCCTGGGCCCCTTACTAGGGTACCTGCATGGAAACTGAGCAGCGAATGGGCTTCCTTTGAACAGGGGGTCTAGGTCCTCTCCATGCTTGGTGCTTAGCTGGAGTATGCATCTATGCAGGCCCCCAAAGACCCAGATATTTTGTCTCTGTTGTTCTCCTTGTGGAGTTCCTGTCCCCTCCAGGTCTTTCTATCTCAGGGAACTAGGGTCAGGTGGAAGGGGAGGAGGACCTTCCCTATCAACGGTCTTGGGAAAGGGCATGGGAGAAGAAGAGGGAGAGAGAGTGGGATTGGGAGGAGACAAAGGAGGGGGCCACAGCTGGGATATAAAGTGAATAAATTGTAGTAAATAATACTAATTAATTTTAAAAATATTTTTATTTTGTATGCTTTTTATTTTATTTTCAAAATTACACTTCAAGTATTTCTTTTTTAATTAAATTTTTATTTTTATATAAATTACAGTTTATTCACTTTGTATCCCAGCTATATCCCCTTCCTTCATTCCTTTCCAATTCCACTCTCCCTTCTTCATCTCCTCCCATGCCCCTCTCCAAGTCCACTGTAGAAGAAGTCCTCCTCCCCTTTCATCT
This sequence comes from Psammomys obesus, assembly GCF_907164565.1. NCBI lineage: Eukaryota > Metazoa > Chordata > Mammalia > Rodentia > Muridae > Psammomys > Psammomys obesus. The sequence goes on from NW_026596051.1 coordinate 38,598,198, forward strand.
GTCCCTAGTTTATCAGGTCTCATCAGGACTGGCTGCATTGTCCATCTCCGTGGCCTGGCAAGACTGCTCCCCCCTTGGAGGAGGTGTCAAAGAGCCAATCATTGAGTTCATGTCAGAAATAGTCCCTGTTCCCCTTACTAGAGTATGTAATATTGCATTTCTTTTTTTTTTCAGAATTTCTTTCCAGTCTTCATCCATTTGCACTTTAAAAATTCAGACATACACATATGTCCGAATGTCACAAATATACACACACTTAGACTCATTCACCTATACACATCCATACATGCTCTCTTTCATATATCCATATGCATGCTTACACACATGGAATATATGCATACACACTTTCACACATAGACATACATGTACACATACTTATTACTCTCTAGGGACCTAGATTAGGTTTGTTTTCAAGGGTTTTTAAAGTATTGAAAGACAGGACTAAACAACTCAGTACAACCAACAACAGCAGGCAAAAATCTCATACACAGTTAAGAGAATCAAGAGATGAAACATACTTGCATTAAAGATGAGAAAGGACACTCCAGAATGCCAGATTCAGGTTCTAGAAGCTAAGTCTAAGGCATGGGACTTTAAGGAACTTTGTGGGCTGGAATGAGATTTACTTTCCCTAACTTATTTTGGTAAAATTTGGTATATTAATGGAAGCTCTCTGGTCCACAGATTTGAGTAAACATGTCTAGGTCTGGCCTAGAGTTCATACCTGGTGAACTGATTAAGAGTTGTGAGGAAAAAGGGTTTAACTGGAGGAGAAAAAGCATGCCTGATCTTTGTCTAAGATTGCTAGGCCATTGTTTTAGTACCAGGAGGTGAGTGTTTATCTATGACTGCTGTCTTTATCAGTCTGCCTGCCTTTCAGGGATATTTCAAACACCTGGTCCTTCACATTCACACATACATAACACACAAGCACATATATTCATACAAGCATGGCACAGCTCTCCTGCTCTGCCAGGTTCATTGTAGTTACAGCCTGACTCGTGCTGTTAATGAAATTCCCACACCTGAATTTTGTTGATAATTTTTGTCCCTAGTTTCTCAATTTCAAGATCATTTCTTTCTCCTATTGATCTATAGAGTAGAGAGAAAATTTTATTACATCAGCTTTATGACTCTGAAAATTGTATGGCTTTGATAAGGTCAAAAAAAAAAAAGGGCTACCGTTCACATATTAGGACAAATACGTCCAACATCCTCAAACATTTTCCCTCAAATAACATCAATTCTGAACTTCTGTGTGCTTTGTTCCCTCAAGGGTAACTATGCCTGTAAGTGGCTGGATGACAACCAGCAATGTACTGCATGCTCAGACATGTCAAGAGTCATACATAAATGACTTCCCTTAGAAGCATGAGTAGTTATCACTCAACCCTAGTCCCTAGAAGCTACAGTAACTCAACCATAATTTCATTCCTCTCGAGCATTTGGCTTTAACTTTTTAGGTGTAATTAGAACATTTATTTGTCTACTCTGCTAGGCTAGGATTTTCCTGGAAAACAAGGCACTACTTTCTTACATTATCCCTCTCCTCTTCACCATCATCATTAAAATCATTACTCTTGTTATTATTCCTTCTAAAAATCAAATAACAAATATTGGGAGCAGATATATTAGTATTAAACATAATGTGATATGTGCAAATATAATGTACTATATAAATTATAAAATTAATTACAATTAATGTAGAGTTGTAGCTTAACTCTTACCACAACACACCACTACTTCTTTTTCTTTTGGTACCAAGATGAATTGCCATTTATCTGGGTATTATTGAAAGTCCTTTGGAATTGCAAGGTTATTGATAGAATGCTTCATTGTAAACAGCAGTTTGAGTGTAAAGCAAGATACACAATAAGAAACTTCCATCGTGAATTCTCTAAAAAGTTTTCCAATTAAAAAGGATGAACAACATATTGCAGTCTAAGTAAATGTCCTCAGCTATTATGTAACTTTAATTTTATGAATTACAACAATAAGATGAATAACGAAAAACAAACAAACATGTGCTTAAATTTTTCTCACAATTCTCTTTTTTGGTGTGTATCCATATTCTGTTTTCGACAACCATGGAATCCTACAAAACTGAGGATGGAAGAGACAGTGATGTGAATGTTTTCTATTAAAACAAGATGCTGAAATTTTATTATAACCAACTCAATATGTATTTAATTGTGTCCACAATTTGACTTAGTTTCAATTTAAGGTAACGAGAAAATGTTCTTGACTAGGTCTCAATACATAGTTTTATAATTATCTTGATAAATAAACACACAATAGGGATTGATAGTTGCCAGTTTGGTGCAAGTAGTTTGAAAGGTGCATTAAATAAGACAGTTGAGCTGTAGAGCCCACTAAAAGTCTATTCAGTAAAAATTTTCACAGAATGAATCTCTGGAACCCAACAAACCAACATTTATGCTATCATAGTTGCCTGATAACAATCCTAAAGTGTGCATCTCCTAGTTTACTTCTGAATCCTTTAATAATCATGTAGCATGAATATCTTTCTATATTTATCTGTAATTCAATGTATATAAATACTCGATTTATGTAGGGCTATGTCTCATACAAGTTTCTTCCATATAAATCATGTATATTTACTATATTCAACCCTTGTGCATTTAATTTTCTTCCTCCTATGGATTACCCTCTTGATTCTTTGCCTTCCTTTTCTTGTCTCCCTTCTCCTTTCCTGTCCTTAAAGACATGAGTCAGGCAGAATAAAAGTTCAGAACTTCCCTTTGAATAATGCTTTTTCTCATCACTGAATCTTTAGCCCTGTATCTCCTTTGTTCTCTTGTAATACAAGTATTGGAATGGAACTGTAACTTCAGTATGCTCAATTTACAGCTGATACATAGTTACTTAGTGTTTATCGTTCATTGTTTTTCCAATTGTTTTCCCCCTTTCTTACTGAAGGAAGAGGTAGAGAAGCAATATAAAAATAAACAGCTAGTCTTCTAATGCAGAAAGGGCTTTTCTTGGTGGCATGATAACTACTCCTTCTGGGTTATAGTTAGCAAATGATTGTGCTTCTTCCCTGAGATCTACCTATGTCCTTCATTCAAGTGGACAGTAGCATATGAAATAAGCACCACTTTGCATTCATACATTCATATTTCTATGTTTTCTGTCTCTGTCACTTACTGATGAACTCATTCAGACACGCGAACACTTCGCTTTACCGAATAACCTTTTGCTTTTACTTAAAGGCAGAAAATAAGGGGAACTTGGAATTCTATATCCTTTTTACAAAATGACTTTTTAAAATTACTTTTTCTTTTCTTTTTTTAATTTACTTTGCATCCCAAGAGTGCCCCTCCCTCCTCTCTCCCAGTCCGCCCATTCCCCGATTCCTTTTCCATTCTTTCTCCCCAGAAAAAGAGAGAACACCTCCCCTTTATCAACCTTTGCCAGCACAACAAGCTTTCAGAGACTGAGACATCAACTAGGGAACATAAATGATCCGGACATGGGTCCTCTGCACCCAAGCAAGCGATGGGCTACGTGGTCTTCGTATGGGTTTCCTGGAAAGTAAAGGGGGGCGGGGTTTCTAGCATGTCTCTATTGCCTGCTTTTGCATAAATTCCCCCTGGCAGTGGTACATTGTCTGGCCTCTGGGGATGAAGATATACTCAGTCCTGATGTGACAATATGACTTATAAAAGGATTAAAAGCATGGTATTTCTATGTCACTCTCAGGAGGATCTCTTTATGACAAACAGGTATCTTCTACACACTAATAGCTTAATTAATATCTGTACAATTCTGATGTAATCTGCCATTCAAAGCACCCATACTCCTCTGAGGGCCTCAATTAAATAACTGACTGAAATTAAGGAAGAAAGAGTTCACCCTTCTTATACTTTTAAGAAATACATTACATCACAGAGGAGATGGTTTGGTCACCTGAGAAGGAAGTAGTTTGTCATATTGTGGCAACAGTCAGGAATTGCAGAAGGGTGAATGCTGGGTTACATTGTATTCAGCTGCTCACAGTTAAGGGAGGTCTTCTCTATCCCTCACAGCCATCTCCTTCAAAATTCTGACAAAACAACACAATCAAGAAACCACAGTACCTTATGCTTAATCATGTACACTTCTTAACATTGAATTAAGTGAGGAGATTAAAACAAGGTTATTAAACTTAAGGCAGTCTGCCCAAAGTTTGGTTATGAGTCTCAGCATCTGCTTTGATACACTGCTAGGTAGAGTCTTTCAGAGGCCCACTGTAGTAGGCTCCTGTCCTGTTTCCTGTTTTCTCCTGCTTCCAATGTCCATCCCATTTGTCTTTCTGAGTGAGGATTGATAATCTTACCCCCAGTTCTCCTCCTTGTTTAGCTTTCTTAGGTATACAGATTTTAGTATGTTTATCCTATCTCATAAGTCTAGTTAGTATCCACTTATAAGTGGGTATATACCATGTGTGTCTTTCTGCTTCTGGATACCTCAATCAGGATGATCTTTTCTAGGTCCTACCATTTGCCTGCAAATTTGATGGTTTCCTTGTTTTTAATTGCTGAGTAATATTCCATTATGTAAATGTATCACAATTTCTGTATCCATTCCTCCGTTGATGGACATCTGGGTTGTTTCCAGGTTCTGGCTATTATGAATAAAGTTGCTAAGAACATGGTTGAACAAATGTCCTTGTGTACTTGAGCAACTTTTGGATATAAGCCTAGGAGTGGTATAGCTGTGTCCTGAGGGAGAAGGAGGAGTTAGTAAGACCTGGAGAGGACAGAAGCTCCACAAGGACCAAATATATCTGGGCACAGGGGTCTTGTCTGAGACTGATTCTCCAACCAAGGACCATGCATGGATATAATCTAGAACCCCTGCTCAGATGTTACCCCCAGTAGCTCAGTATCCAAGTGGGTACCCTAGTAAGGGGAACAGGGACTGTCTCTGATATGAACTCAGTGGCTAGCTCTTTGACCTCCCCACCCCCCCTGTGGGAGGAACAGCCTAGCTAGTCCACAGAGGAGAACACTGTAGCCAGTCCTGATGAGACCTGATAAGCTAAGGTCAGATGGAAGGGGAGGAGGACCTCCCCTATCAGTGGACTTAGAGAGGGGCAGGGAGTAGTCTAGAGAGGGAGGGTGGGATTGGAAAGGAATGAAGGAGGGGGCTACAGCTGGGATACAAAGTAAATAAACTATAATTAATATAAAAAATAAAATAATTAAAAAAATAAAAATTAAAAAAAATAACTTCAGGCAATGAACTTAGAGAAAGATTAGTGTGAATATGCTTTTGAGTTAACATTTTCTCTTTGAAAAACTTATCTGTGTTACTCCAGAAAGACTAGAAACTCTTTTCTACATGAGATTGTTGTATATTCAGGCAAGGTTTCTGGAGAACATTTTTCAACTGAAAAACAAAAAATCAAAAAAGCAATTTAAAACTAAGATAATCCAAATGTCTTGTAATCAGTCAAATTACAGACATGGGTAGGTGGGCTGAAGAAAGAACAATATCAACAAATGTAGAGGAAATTCAAATAGATAAGTCAGTCAGGAGAAAAACACTCTTGACAGACTCTTTTCTCCAAACTCCTTGTATAATTGAATGGTTGTTTTATGTCACTCATAGTTCTTCAATATTTTGGAATATTTATTTTTACCTTAGTAAGAAAGGAAGTGTTACAAACTTGAAGGTCATTGAGGACATTAAGGTTGGTTCTCACCTCAGGTTTCCTTGGTAAAACTTGAAAGAGGTCACCCTCCTTAAGGTAAAATTATCATTTGTATGGATACAGGTATGTGAGCTATTGGTCCAAAGAGTCGACTCTACTGACATGCTAAGTGACTCAGCATTGTCTCTTTTTAAGTGTTAATACAGCTTCATCAGGGGTGTGATTCACTTAACAGAATGCTGGAGGAATGATTATCCCTTTAAGAAGATAATACAGGACAGGAGCCTAACACTGAGGGCCTCTGAAAGACTCTACCCACCAATATATCAAAAGAGATGATGAGACTCATGACCAAACTTTGGGCAAAGTACAGGGAATCATATGGAAGAAGGGAGAGTTACTAAGACCAGGAGAAGACAGGAGCTCCACAAGGAGAGCAACAGAACCAAAATACCTGGGCACAGGGGTCTTTCCTGAGACTGATACTTCAACCAAGGGCCATTCATGGAGATAACCTAGAACCTCTGCTCAGATGTAGTCCATGGCAGCTCAGTCTCCAAGTGTGTCTTAGTAAGGGGAATAGGGACTGTCTCTGACATCAACTCAGTGGCTAGCTCTTTCACCTCCCCCCTCCCAAGGGAGAAGCACGCTTGCCAGGTTACAGAGGAGGACAATGCAGCCAGTCCTGATGAGACCTGATAAGTTAGGGTCAGATGGAAGGGGAGGAGGACCCTCCCCTATCAGTGGACTTGGAGAGGGGCATGGGGGGAAATGAGGGAGAGGGGGTGGGGCTGGGAGGGAATGAGGGAGGGAGCTACAGCTAGGAAACAAAGCAAATAAAATGTAATTAATGTAAAAAATTGAAATTTAATTAAAAAAAGAAGATAATACACTTATCTTTCCAAGGAGCTCCTTTATTGGTGATTCAATTACAAAGCTTCCAAGGCAGCAACTTATTGAGGCCCTTCCAGCCAAACTACCTGCTGTTTTGAGATTCTAGATTCTTGCTTGTTTTTGTTTGTTTGTTTATTTTTATTTTTATTTTGTTTTGTATTCAAATACAGGGCAAAGCCTGGCCACGGGTTTTTCACTTGCTCTTAATTCTTTGCCTCTTTCTCTGAAGCTCCACTTCCACTCTATCATGTGGTTGTCAAACTGCAAGTGAAAAGGCAAGGCTTTCTTGCTGCCGCTTTCCCATTTTCCTCAAGGCAGCTGACAAAATTAATAACATGCTAACCCTCCACACACAAGTAAATTTCTTCTCATGCATGCCTTGAGTTCATTTTAATTTTTTTTTAACATTGAACTATGAACTCTAAGTGTAAATTGTGTGTCCATGTTAACTGAGGAGCTTCAACATGGCCAAGCCAAGGCCACTCACTATCAATCTAATACTGGACAGAAATACTAAAAACATGGGAATTATAAAAAAATATATATATAGGGAAAAGGTAAGTTTAGAAATACCATTTTATAATACCACACATCCTGAACAATCTTCTTTATATTCTAAATTATAATGCCATTGCTGTCCTGGACCTGCAACAAAAGTTTTGTGGACTCTCTTTCACACATGTTATCTTAAAATGGAATGTGTAAACTATGAGAAAAATGAAAGTAAACCATGCCTTTCATTTTCATCAGACTACAAGAAACAATTAAGATATTTATTGTTCATAGCAAAATCAACCTGCTGCTATTTCAGTTTTCTCTCTGACTCCAGGTAAAACCACATCAAATCGTTACCTAAAACCAAAGAGCCAGCCCTGAAAACACACATACAAATAACACTCTACAAACTCAGCAGATTAAATTTATGAATTTTTGAATATTATAGATATGAAAACATAAATGGTTATATGTAATGAATATATATGTATATCAAACAAAATTAATTAGAAGGGAGGTGATATACTTGGAGAAAAGCAAGCAGTGGGCAACGGAGAGTTCAGAGGAAAGAAAGAGAAAAAGAAAACAATTTATATATATTATATATATAATTGTAATATATATATAATATATATCTTAAAATCCTTAAAAATAACAATTAATGTTTTCTAGGTTTTGTTGTCTTCAGAAACTTGAATTTTATTGACATCTGCAATATTCCTATCAAATGGCCAAGACAGGAGATAATAAAGGCTGATCATAACACACTAACTTATTTCAAGTCAAAGTAAATCCACATGGTGATGAATAAAACTAAGCTTCCCAAGAATGACTTGAGAAATCATGTTACTGATAGGGCAGCTACCCACATACACACTTGAGATTAAAAACAAGATAAGTTATCACTTGTCACTGTTGGCAGCTCCAATTCCTCACCTCTTCGCCTCCTGAACTGAGCACGAGAAGGTTGATAAACAGTTTCCTCATCTCTATAGACTTTATATTGGAATGCAATGTCAGCTAGGCTCCTTTCAGAAGTGAGTGCATTGTTTGGAGTTTGGCTCCAAATATTCTGAATGTCAATTATCTCTATAGTCATTTCAAACAAGGTGTGCAGCCCATCACCAGCTGGCTTCTACAATGTCATCTTATATTTTATTTTGGAAGAAGAACTTTCAACTATCTTAGAGCAAGTACCGGTGAAATCAGGATTATCAATCACATGGGAATATATTCTTCAGTGGAAGGAAATGAATGATGACTGGTTATGCCAGGGTGAAAGTGGTCAAAAGACTTGGGGATTCTCTGTTATTTTATTAGGAGCCAGCCTCCATCTGAATGTCTTGAGCATTGTTTAGCTCCTAATTTTGAGCATTTTTTTCTCAGTGAAAGAAGCCCCACATACTTTGCATACCCCACTAATAGAATCTATCCCAGTACTCATCACAGATCCTTCCTCTAGGCCCTAGCTCAGGAGCTCTGTTGGTTAGACAATAAAGTGCATTCTTATTGCAAAGGTCACAGGTCCTTTGCTCCCGTGCTAGCGAACTTCTTTGGAGCTGTGCGTAAAGCTCTGTTCTGATAACTGTCACATGGAAAATTTCCATAGAATTCCACTAAACTTAAATGCATAAGAATAAGCCACCAGGTCGAACTCTGAAAATTTGACCTAGTCCTTGCAAAGATGGTACTTTGCAAGTTTCATTTTTTTACCTCTTTTTTTTTTTCTGACAGTGAGGGTTGCAGGGTACCTGACAGGTAGAGGCATACATTTATTTGTCAAGGGATGATCCAGAGTAAAAAGGTTTCAAAATCATATCAGTGTTCACCTTTCTTATTGGAAGTCTAGTGAAACTCGAGATGAGGGAGCGAATAGAGTATGTGCTGTGCAGCTGTCGGGACCCAGGGTTCACAGTGTACATAGCTGTGTGAACTGTCCCCGCATGCTTAATACTGGAGGAAGGAGAATTTCTTGTGGTTCTTGGCGGCCACTTCAGCTCTAGCTTCTGTGAGAGATCCTGCTTCAAACAGGATTAAGACACTAGACATCATTCTCTGACCTTAACAAGACCACGAGCACATGTATGTATGTGTAAAAAAACAAATTATTTTAGCTACTTTTCTTTCTGTCAGAAGGTCCCACTATCTAGGCCTGGCTTACTGGAAACTAAAACTCACTATGTAAACCAGGCTGGTCTCAAACTCACAGAGATCAGCCTGCCTCTGTTTGCTGAGTCTGAAACTATGCAACATCTTCTATCACTATTATAATTACATCATGATTATAATTCATAGTTTCTCTTAGCTTTGAAAAAGACACAACTTCTTTACTTTTGTTGTTGTTGAGATGGACTTGTTCTTGTAACTGAATTTGGGCTTACGTACCTAGGCCATTCCTGCAATCTCTAAAATCCATTCTATTTATTCTAGAGAATGAGGCCTTCTCTGAATTACTCTATGTCTTCAAGGATTGATATCTAGTCTTGCAATGCTTTTCATCTTCAATATTCATGATTAAGTTAGAGGTGGTTGACAGTTTTATACATAGAGCTATATGTAAATTTCTCTCTACAGCAATACCCTTGCTCTCAACTGGGTAATTAGAATTATATTGGCACCTCATCTTACAACAGCCAATAAACTGTTGTGCAATAGGGAGTAATTGCTGGTAATTATCAAATTGTTCTTATTACTTTGATTTTTCAATAAAATCGACTTGATAAATTAATAGAAACTACATCAAACAGAATTGGTAGAAGCTCCAAATCTATTTCTGGTAATTTAAGGAGTAAAAAAGGAGACAATGATCACAAGAATTTTATTTATTTATTACAATTTATTCACTTTGTATCCCTTATGTATTCCCCTCCATCTTCTCCCAGTCCCACTCACCCTTCCTTTTCTCCCCTATGCTCCTTCCCTTGTGCACTGATGGGGGAGGCCCTCCACCCTTTCGATCTGAACCTAGCCTATCAGGTCTCATCACGGCTGGCTGCATCATCTTTGACTGTGGCCTGACAAGACTGCACCCCAGGGGTGGTGATCAAAGAGCCAGCCACTGAGTTCATATCACAAACAACCCCTGCTCTCCTTACTAGGGAATCTATACTTCAAACAAGGACCATGCATGGAGAAGACCTAGACCCCCTGCTCAGAGGAAGCCCATAGGCTTCTCAGGTTCCAAAATTGTATACTTTTTATGCTTTATCCTCATTGCCTTTCGGCCAGGAACTTAAACTTAAACCCCAGGAACTGGGGTTGTCCATGCAAGAAAATGAATGTATTACATCACAAAGAGAGGCATACTTATATTTGACCAATATGAAAGAATAAAATTGTAATTTTGTCTTATGCAAGATAAAACAAGAAACTGACAATGAGAAAAATACTTAGAAATTATTATATGGAAACCATACATTTTTTTAAAAGAAACATGAACGTTTCTTGTCATTGGTCTGTAACAGGTTTTATGAATAAAAACCAAATGTAAATACTCAATATTAAGAGAAAAAGGAAAGAAAGGGGATGTGGGATCACACCTAATTAAAATTCTTCTGTATAAGAGCAATACAGAATTCACAGGGTAAAAAGTAAACCTCTGGAATATTAAAAAGAAGTGATATCTGTCTATTTTGTATCATCTCAGCAATTCAAAGACACAGAAAAACAAAATGAAACAAACGAAAACACCGGGAGTATTTACAAACGATAAAAAGCTAAACAGGTATTTATCCAAAGGAAAATATGAAATTTGCTAATAGACCATAAAAAGGTATTCAGCATTAATTCATTTATTAGAAAAAGCAAGTAATAACCACAATGAGATATCACTGCATATTTCTTACATCATTAGTTTAAAATGATATCAAATGCTTATGACATTGAGAAGAACAGATTTATATATTGTTTCTGTAAACATAAATAGTATACTAAGCACCAAAGTAAGATGTCTCTGGAAAAGGTACAAGTAGAACTAACATAAGATCCAGAAATTCCATTTCTAGGACACTGTCCAAAGGGAATTAAATCTGTATATTGAGGAAGAGTCATCTATAAATATAAACATTATTCACAATAGTCAAGATATGTAAAGAGCATAAATGCCCATTACATGACGACCAGATAAAGACATATAATTCAGAGAACAACAGATTTTTGTTGTCAGTTGTAGATAGAATCTAAAAAAGCCAAAATCACAGAAACACAGAACTAAAAGGTACTTGTCAAACACTGAGGGTTGCAGATACTGAAAGAAACTGGCCAGTGGTTTAGTTAAATGGGTGAGCACATTCTGAAGTAACTGTAGTTTTAAAGCATAGCACTTTATAACTGAAGTTTACTAGGAGAATTGAGCTTAAGTGTCTGACTACACATAAAAAGAGCTTTAACATGTGAAGCCCTCAGGAACTTTATCGCAGCACTCATTTAATAATGTGTGTACCCATAAGAACGTTAAGGTATGTGCACAATATTTACACATTTTTTTTACGTGTCCTCGTGTTTTAGTCAAGCTAGGGGAGGAGGGAAAGTAACATAATTTCATGATAAATATTTTTATGATGCTTGTTGGCTTAGAAAGGAAAATAATAAAGAAATGTATAATGTATAAAAACTTCATAAAAATAAACGTTAGAGAATTCCCTACTAATAAAACAGCGGTAGTATCTTGAATCTCCCGCAGATATGAGGCTTTTGTTTCATGGTAGGCACGGACTTTTCTTTACTCTCAGAGTCTGATGTTCCCAAAGGCTGTGACTTCAGTATTTGAGCCTACAAGAAAACACACTGTGCCATGAAGGGTCTGAGAATCAGTTTTGTAGGCGACAGTAGAGTGAGCAAAGACTATGACCTGGTTTCACTAGATCAAAAAACGGCTTTTATTTTTGTTTTTTTGTTATTGCTGTGGTTTTTAGATAAACTTTAGAGTGAAAGGCCAGATTGCCTGTTATTTTATTTTTCTTTATAAATTTTACAGTGAGGGATAAGCAAGAGTGCCTATACATATACATATACATATACATATACATATACATATACATATACATATACATATACATATACATATACATATACATATACATATACATATACATATACATATACATATACATATACATACATACATATACATATACATATACATACATATATATATATATATATATATATATATATATATATATATTTACTTTCCTGGTCTTGGTGAGTGAGAAGACTGGTTTGTTTTCTGGAATTTTATGTACAGCTGTTTTTTGTTTTGTTTTGTTTTGTTTTTTATAACATTGGGCCTGTTTTATGCTCATGTTTCTGATGTGGGGGATTTTTATTTACACCAGAACATTTACATATATTATAAGCTTATTTCAACTAAAAAGAGACTGAAATATAAGATGTAGTATAATTGTTTATAATTTTGGATGAGTCCGACATTAATTTAAATGAAATGTATTTTGAAGGAAACCCAAGAAGACATGTGGAGAATAAAGCAACACGTTCATTATAGATCAAACATGATGCTTATTTGAGATGTATATATACATTTTCACTAAAAGAATATATGACAAGTATATATATATATATATATATATATATATATATATTTAAACAAATTAATTCAAAGTAAGCATTGCCTACTATTCAAAAAACATAGACACTTGAGTGTGGGTTCTTCATAGCAGAATGGGTACCTGTTGTTCATTGCTCCTTCACACAATTGTACATAGATAAAATAGAATAATAGAGGTCTAATAGAAATTGATGAGACAATAGATAATAATTTTTAATCAAAGCAAATAATTTTGTAATATTCTGAAATTTGAGATTTATTGTAGTCAAAAAATATAAATTAATCACTAGTTAAAAGTTGAATTAATGCTCCCACGGATGGAGCATAGACATACACTTTCCCTAAACATTAATCTGTTTTCATATGTAGTGTTACGTTGAACTTTAACGTCATAAATTATTCTGAAAAACTTTTAAATTAAAGCATGACACTAACTGGGAAAAAAAAATATTACCAAGATCCTATTGAGTGTTACTTTCCTACTTTATTTCTCCAATGTGGAAGACTTAAATTCATGTAAAATTGTTGTAAGTAAATAAAAAAAAAATTGAAAAACAAAAAGTTCCCTAAGCAATATAATAGTGAATAGCGCATAAGAAATTCCCGTCTTGTCTTGCTCTATAGTTAGGGATGCATTTATCATCCCTTTGTGTTTCCTCTTTCAAGTTCTCAAACGGGAAAGAATACAAACATTGGTTCTAAACATCTGAGCTTCTATAATCATCACAAAAGAGATCAACAGCTTCTGATCCAAACAGTTTATTTTACATATTAGATGGATTGCCTTTGGGATTATCCTAAAGCAATCCCCAGGCTTCACAGAACTAGACCTCTCGCGTGACCAACCTGGTGTTGCATAATAACAGCGTATTGTTGATAATTTGGAAGTCAGGAACGTGAGTCCAACACTCAAAGAAAAAGAAGCAGGGAGAAGTTAGAAGCTCATACGATAGATTGTCTACTGATTCTTGAGTAATAAATTCCTTGATAAGAGAAAGAAAGAAGGGAGAGAAAAGAGCTACACAGCGGCCCGGCCACCACTCTTTTTTTTTTTTTTAATTTTTTTATTAATTGCACTTTATTCATTTTGTATCCCCCCATAAGTCCCTCCCTCCTCCCCTCCCGATCCCATCCTCTCTCCTCTTTCTGCATGCATGCCACTCCCCAAGTCCACTGATAGGGGAGGTTTTCCTCTCCTTTCTGATCTCAGTCTATCAGGTCTCATCAAAGGTGGCTGCATTGTCCTCTACTGTGGCCTGGTAACGCCACCACTCTTTAATCTACAGTGGTGTTCTGCTTTTAAGACATGCTAAGGCAATGGTGTCCCAAAGCTTGCAGGACCAAAACACAAAGGCACATTTCTTGAGATGGAACCAACACCCACCACTACTAAGATAATCAAGAATACTCCTCATTCCTCCCTGCTTCTTCAAACATCTCCTCTTTGAGGATTGAACTCACATTTCTGACTTCCAAATCATCAATAACATATTGTTATTCTGCAAAAATAGTTTGGTCACTTGACAGATCTTCCACTTTGGTTCCTGAGGATCGTTTTGGGCTGATCACAGGGACCTAGGGTGAAAACAAATACTACTGTTTGAAGATACCAATAAAATGACTGCTAATGGACATTCTGCTGTGCTTATCTACCAGTGCATTGCTCAGCCATCATCAGAGAACCTTCCTCCTGTAGAAGATGGGAGCAAATACAAAGACCCACAGACAGACATTATGCACAGAATAAGAGACCTTGGAACACTCAGCTTTAAATGGAGTTTCTCCATCAAATCTCACTCTGCAAGACTCAAGAAACCATACAGAAAAATCAGTTAAGAGTCAATGGAAACAGAGGGATCAATGGGAACCAAAAATAACAACAACAAAAACTAAAAAACAAAAAAGCCAAGGACCTCTAAATGAAGATGATCAAAGCTCGTGCGAATTAACAGACACCAAGGCAGTGTCTGCCCTGGACTGTACAAAGTCCTTTACATATATTTTATAAGTTCCAGTTTAGTTTTTTATGGGATCCCTAAGTATAGGAAAATATGGATCTGTTCCTCGTGCCTTCTCATGAGCTCTTTTTCTTCCGTTTGTTGGTTTTATTCAATTCCCATGAGTTGGTTTCTTTTTTCATATCTACATATTTGGAATATAAAAGAATAAATATAGAGAAACATAGATGGAGCATGACCCACTCCTGTCTCTTTATATGTATGAGATGGATATTGATTCATTTTAGATGACCCCCAAGGTAGTGTTCAATGGAAGATGTAGCAAATAGCCACAGGTTAAAAGGCCTAAAGCACTAAAAAAGATATGGTAATTTAAAATCTTTGGTCAAAAGTACAAAATAGATATTAGTGAGCAAAATCATGACCTGTAAGTTTGTATTTTTATTTTATTTTATTCTTGATGTTCCATAAGACATACTCAATGTCAAGGGTCTGCCTTCATTCCTCAGCTCATGCCTGTAACACTGATTGAGAATTTTAAGCAACATACAAGTATGATCTTATACGATCTTGTTCTAAATAACATATAAAATACTGTAAATGTAGTTTTTATTTCCTCATAAAAAGGATGAGATGAAAGCCATAGACAAGCTTTACAAATAAAACAGCTTGGGCTGGGCCCAGAGCATTTCTATGTAACTAACCCTAGGCCAAGGCTTGGAAGCTTCTAACCTCTGTATAATCTAATATCCTGCAAGCCTGAACCTTGAAGGCTTCTGCTTCCAATATCCATCTGCTAAACTAGGCCTGGAATGTTTTTAGCTTCTGATACTCACTGCTGAATAAGCTCATCCTTTCTAGTTCTCTCCGAACTCTGGCTGGCTGGTTCAATTCAACTGCTCTAGCTCACAGTGTCTCTCCAAGGTGACTAAATGAAAAATGGTTTCCACAGGCTTCTCACTGAATTTCTTTGCTTGGAAAAACTGCCTCTGAACTCTGCTGAACTGCTGGAACTCAACTGCACTCAATTTAACTGCACTGAACTGTATTGTACTCCTGAACTTTACTGTCTCCAGGAATTCTCTTGCTCTCTTTCTCTCTCTCTGCTGCTCTGAAGTATCTTCTCTTTCTTATCTGTTCTTGTGAGATTTGGGATATCCTATCCCTGACTAATCTATCAAATCATTTTTTGATGTGTCACTTTGTCTGCCCCTAACTTAGGCTTTATTATTTGGAATTAAAGCTATGTTCTAAATACCTACCAGGAGTATTAAAGGTGTGTGTTCCAAGTAGAGGAATTAAAGGTGTATACTAAGGGCTTGCCTGTATTCCAACCTGATCACATAGACCTAGGTCTTTGGATGTGATCCCTTGCCTGAGTAGCCATGCTACTTGAAGAGGATTAAAATTTGTCTGCAAAATACATTTAGAAATAGGCCTGATCTCATAGGTGGCTCAGGGTAACGTTCCACTTCTGATCTTCACTTATCAAACACCACCAGTTAGTTTTACACACAGACATCTTGAAGATTTAACTTATTTAGTATTGTCTGTGAATCAAGAAAAGTGTATTTTTATTGGCTTGTATCTTAAGTAACTGCATCTGGAAGGTAAGTTATACCTGTTATTTTCATTCTTTTACAACTATAAATTTCAATCACAAACACTTTAATATTAAGAATACAAGTTGGCCTTTTTCAATAGAAGTTTTTAATTTTTTTTTTCTTTTTATCATGTGTAACATTTTTTTTTTTTTCAATTTGTATCCTGTCTGTGGTTCCCTTCCTCTTCTCCCTCTATGCCTTTCTCCTAGTTCATTGATAGGGAAGGTCCTCCTCCCCTTCCATCTGATCTTAGCCTATCAGATTTCATCAGGACTGGCTGCATTGTCTTCCTCTGTGGCCTGGCAAGGCTGCACCTCCCAGGGGGAGGTGATCAGAGAACCTGCCACTGATTTCATGGCAGAGAAAGACCCTCTTTTGCTTACTAGGAACCCCACTTGTAGACTTAGTCTATGGGCTACACCTGAGTTCAGGTTTTAAGTCCTCTCCATGCATGGTCCTTGGTTGGAATATGAGTCTCTTAGGGGGTCCCAGGACTCAGTGTTTTGGTATCCTTTTGGAGCTCCTATCAAGTGTAATTTTTATTATGTGAGGGGTACAAGTTTAAAACATTTATTTTCTGATGTGTAAAGCCTTACATTAGACATATCCAACTTGCATGAAACCTCTTTTTCAGTTTTTGGGTGGATTCTCTTCCTTCAGGAGAGCCATTAGGTTATCAGTTTTGTTGCCTTTACTGTCTTTGAAAGTGTTGCATTGACTATGAAGGAAAGTAATCCCAAAAATTTCAAAATCAGTGTTCTATTTGCACTGCTGTTACAAATGAATGGGTTTTCAAACAGAAATTATACAAGGAAAATTGCTTTCAGAACAAGACCCCAATCTGAAAAAAAAAAGTCATGGCTCTATTTACTTGTCTGACTTAGGTGTCTTAGAAACAAAGTTTCATACTAAGAAGTATGATGGGCCTGTGACAGATACTACAGCAAGAATACTGTTGAGAAATGTTGCTTGGTCAACACAAAGCAATTACCTGTCAAAGAGACCACAGAAGGAATGACATTTCCTTCTAATGCTCTATTACAAACTAAATTGCAAAGCATTTGAGTCTTTATAGCTAGCAATCACATGCAAATCACATTGTTAAATTATATTAATTGTGGGTGTCAGAATCCACAGGTATCTCCTAATATGCATTCCTCAAAAAATATTGACAGCATATCTACTTCCTAGAGTATAATGTCTTGTAATCCTTATTATTCAGAAATGACAACTATTAGAGTTGCTTTTATCAGGGGGAATTTTTTAATTCACCCATCTTTTATTTTCAGTGATTAATCAGAGAAACTTGTTTTGGGCTCCACTCCAAGCTGAAGGCGGCTGGTGGGTTTTATAAAAGATCACCAGATGTGGAGAGCAAAGTTCAAGTGAAAAAATGATGCAGAGATTGTGAAAATGCCATGTTTAACATGTTGAAGAAACTCCAACTTCACAAAGCTCCAAGTTTACAGGCAGGTGGCACCTGTTTACTGTAGGTTACTTCGCAGTTACCTCAATTGCAGCATATTAAATGTATTGTAATTTGGAAAACATTAAAAACACGTAAATATTCTGAGCATTACAACTTATCAGCATAGTAGGCTTTAATATTTCGTTCTACTCACAATCAGCTGTCGGTTGTGACCTATGAATCTTGTCACCACAATAAACTGCAAATAGCATGGTGAAAAGAATAAATATTGACCATCAAATTTCTAAATAAAAAAAAATTGTGCCTATTCCTTCACCTCTTTGTAAATGGAAAAAAAATGTAAGTTGATCAGTGATAAGTTTGTGGACCTCTGGTAATTATTTATGCGTCAACTTAGTTGAACCAAAATCTTCAAGAACATATTTGTTAGACTTCTATACCACATTCCTTCCTGTCCTTATTCCAACATTTAGTAAATACTTAGATGTGAACTGAAAATATTTTTCTCTATTTACAAACTACTGAAAAGGAACATTCTCAGTATATATCTGTTACCTATAAAATAAGTAAGATTTTTAAAAATAAAATAATCTGTCTAAGATTTCAGTTTTAAAATATCAAGACAGATCTCATTAAAATTTTGTGCTCTATAGCCTGTGATCAATGATTAATTCCTACCTTGAAATTTCTGCTGTTTCTTCACAAAGCTGTTTTAGTTTGCTATCATCTCTCATCTGAACGTCATCTTTAATTCAATCACTCCTATCCATTTCATTTGCCATTTTTCATTTTAGCAACACATTTTCTTTAAGACAAACAAACAAAAAGAATGCAAAGTAAAAATTCTGACCTCTAATACTAAAGTAAACTGTTAAGATTCTTTATTGACATCTCTTATTCAGCACAGCAAGAAAACTAACAAGCTCAGTTTACCTTTCTTTTTAATGTTTTGGAGGAATAATATCATGAATAATACTTCACTAACAAGACTGCCTACCACATCTATTCTTCTTTAAATCAGCACACTCATGTCTTAATTTTTTTTCTACATACAACATATGAAATTGGAATTCAAATTTCATATTCAAGTGACATATTTAGCAGTTACTTAAAGGAGATAAAAATAACATGTGGCAAAACTAAAACATATATAAAAGTCATGCAAGCTAGAAAGTTCATATAGAATTCCATAAAGAGAAGATGTACTCCAAAATCTCAGGGGCAACTTTGAATACTAAATGTTCTTTGGGTATTGTTTCAAACTTTGGTAAAGCTCATCCACAGTTGACTCAGCCTGTACCCCTAGAATACAGATTAAAATGCCCAGAAATACATCATAAATACAGCTAGTAGTAAAAGCATAGTCACTAAAATAGACTTTAAGAAGAAAGAATGCAATTTTATAAGTAATCCAGTCCCCATCATGGTATAACATGCCCATAACTCTAACATTAAAGAGGCAGAGACAAGAAGAAAAGGAATTCAAGATCCATTTGAGCTATACAGGAACTTTGGGTTCAGTAAGGGCTACAAATGAACTTTCCCAAAAATAAAGAATTAAAACCATGGAGGTGACTTAGTGTTTAGGGTTCTTGTTACACACAAATTAAGACCTTGTTGGGATATGCAGACTATACATAAAGACAGGAAAGGGCAGAGCAGTTGACTTTGTAATTCAAGCATTGAAGAGAAAATGGGGGAGTGGGAGACAGACAGATAACATCATAGCTACAGAAATATCTGTGAGACTCATTCATCAGACAGCTTGCCACTATTAGTGAGTGTCAAGTTTAGTGAGAAGTCCTGTATCAAAAAAGAGAGGCGGAGTGATCTAGAGGCATTATTTTAGGGATCATTTATAGGTTCTTTACCACTGACAGTTGCATGCAATTATCTGAGTGTGGTGGTGTATAGCTACAGCGTGTAAGCTTGCAGTTCAAGAGATTGAGTCTGTAGGATTGGTAGTTCGTGCTTTAACCTTGAGACTAATCTTATCATCCATTATTATGGAAATCTGCTATTAATCTAACATCTTTATTTTTATTTATCTAATGATTTATCAAAATACAAACTTGTAATCTTGCTTTGTACGACACAGCTTCATCTATGATTATTCTTTAGAGATGTTCTTTATAATCTGTAATGTGTAGAGGATGCCCTGTTATGAAAAGTAGCATTGATGTAATCTTTATTGGTTAATTTTCATAGTAATACCATTTTTAACAGAACTATTTCTATGATGTTAATTTTATAAATATACCTGGTAAAAATCACACATACTTTCACTGAGAGTACCCATTCCCTTTCTTTCTTTTTTTTTTATTTTTATTTATTTATTTATTTATTTTTTTTTTTATTTTTCTTTTTAGTTACATTTTGTTAACTCTGTGTCCCAGCTGTATCCCGCTCCCTCATTCCCTCCCCAACCCCACACTCCCTCCCTGGTCTCCTCCCTGCCCCTTTCCAAGTCCACTGATAGGGGAGGACCTCCTCCCCTTTCATCTGACCCTGTTTTATCAGGTATCTTCAGGGCTGGCTGCAAAGTCCTCCTCTGTGGCCTAACAGACTGCTCCTCCCCTTGGGGGGGGGGGGGGGACAAAGAGCCTGCCCTTGAGATCCTGTTAGAAAAAGTCCGTGTTCCCCTTACTTTGGAAAACTACTTGGTTACTGAGCTACCACAGGCCACATCAGAGCAGAAGTTCTAGGTTATATCCATAGATGGTCTTTGGTTGAGTGTCAGTCTCAGAAAAGACCCTGTGCCCAGATATATTTGGTCCTGGTAGAGCTCCTATCATTTCCATATCATACTAACTTCCCTTCTTTCATATGAGTCTACCACAAAAGGCATCTGAAAGACTCTACCTAGCAGTGTTTCAAAGCAGACACTAAGACTCATAACCAAACCCTCGGCAGAGTGCAGGGAACCCATTCCCTTTCAACCTATGTTATTAACCATTAGATTTTATCTTAGAAAAAAAAAAGCCTTGGTGAATAGAATGGATGGTCAGCTTGATGAATTACAACCAATTATTTTTGTGTTAGGTTCACATTTTCTGTCCTTAAATTTAATTTTGTGAACCACACTTCCCATATCTAAACATTCAACTCTCTAGCTAATTAACTACTACTTTTTTTCTTAGCAAAATGAAAAAAAATAATGCTAGACAGGACTAAGAAGAGAAAGAAAGAGGTGATAGGTGAGAAAAAGAGAGAGGGAGAAACACACACACACACAGAGACAGAGACAGAAATATAGAGAGAGTTATTTGTAGCATTCTGTGGAGTAGTGATTCTTTTTCTTTTTTCATTCTTTTTGTTTTTTAGTGAAAATGCTACATACATGTAAACACTTGAGGTTGTTTCAATAAAAACCGTGAATTGCTTAGGTCAAGTAGGGCTCTCAAAGAAAGAACAACATTTTCAAATGCATTATGTAGTCTTTCTAGTCTTCTTTCTTAAATACTTGGATATAAAATCATAATCCAAATTTTTCAATGATATCAAGTATACACTACATTAAAGTATCAACTGATAGATGCTATTTGTAGAGATCAGTGAGTTAATCAGTCTTAACAACATTCAAGTAATAAAATGGACTGATTAACCTATTTTATATTTAAGGCTGATTATTCTTGGAATATAGAACATTTTTTTTTCTTTATAGGAGCCTAGAATATAATAAGGAAGACAACCTCTAATAATCATGCATAAATAGATAGATAGATACAAAGATCAATAAATCAATAAATAACAATAGGTAGACTATCATGTTCCGATAATATTTAGGATGGATACTTCATATGCTAGAATCTGTGAAAATAAAGATAGTAGGAAGTTGTTGATTTACAGCAATTTTCTTAAGAAGAACGTACATATTTTTATGGCTTAGTAAGATATGGACATTGATGGAAGTGTAGAACTATGTGCAATCAGTAGGAAAACAATTAGTGGAACCTAAGTACAAAAATATTTTTTCTTTTTTTAAATTTTTTTATTAATTACACTTTATTCATTTTGTATCCCCCCATAAGCCCCTCCCTCCTCCCCTCCTGATCCCACCCTCCCTCCCCTTTCTGCATGCATGCCACTCCCCAAGTCCACTGATAAGGGAGGTTCTCCTCTTCTTTCTGATCTTAGTCTATCAGTTCTCATCAAAAGTGGCTGCATTGTACAAAAATATTAGAGATACAGTACATGCTAGAATATTTGAGGATATTATAAAAATACCATAAAAACCTAATTAGTTCAACTGTCACTCAGGTGAATTATACAAATATCTGTTTACTTTTAGAGAATAATTCTTAGTAAAATATATACATGAAAGTGTAATGATTTTTAAAAGAAAAATAGGAAGTTGTTTTATTTATTCAAGTATATTGGCTTGATCTTACACAGCTCTTGGTCATAAACTCATAGCTACTATATGCAATGACCTTATCATGCCCAAAATTAATGTTTAATTGCAAATGTCTACTGTTTCCGCCTCTTACAATCTTGCTTTCCTCTTTTCTGTAATGATATCTGAAAAGATGGTTTGATGTAGAAGTTCCATTTAGAGATGAGTATTACACTGTCTCTTATTCATCACTGATTTATTCTTTTAGTTAAACAGATGTTATTCCTAAACCAGATGTATACCCAAATCACTACACAGAGACTAGAATTATTTATATATAACCTTGAACACAATGCTGGGCAATGATTACTCCATCCTAAACTCCCAAACCAGCATAGTTTCCTCCCATTCAGATTTCTCACATTATACTTGCTTTTAGTCATATCTTAGGTCTGATTCATCTCGCCTCATGGTTACAAGTCGTCTCCTCCTGATCTCTGCTCTCCTACTCCTGCTGCTCACTTCTTTCTCCTCCTCTCTGGACCCAGCCTTTTCTCTCCATTGCTCAGCATTGGCTGGTTGTTTTATTGAAACCACAGAGAACAAATGTTGGCATATTTATACAAACTTGAGACAGGTGATGCTTAGAATAAGCATCACAATGCAGTGTCCTGATTGAAACCAGAAAGTGGGGTAGAGAAATCAAGAACATTCCACAAGAAAAAGAACTTCAACAATACATGTCCAATAAATCCTTGGCTACAGTATCCTCAAAAATTTTTATGTCATTCTTTAAATCAGCATAGATAAATTTGGTTTGCAGTTTTGTTTCATCCTGCACATCTCACACATTTATAATTTTAGGACTGTATAATACTTTTGAGAATTTATATGTTTGCAGAAAAAAAGGACTGGACACCAGAGACACTGGATCAAACCTGACAATATTCATCATTCTAGCATGCTGAGACATTGATACATCTGTTCCAGAATTTTGCATGTTCCAGCATTCTGCTTTTTCTTGCCTCAACTGCTTCAATTGCTGTTTCTCATCAAAGCCTGCTCCCAAGAGAGCTTTGAAGAAAGCTACTAATCTCAATTGGTCCAGCATTTTAGATTGTTTCAGTCTATTAAGCCTGAAAGCTCTCAGCATTCAAAGACTGGACCATAGATTTTAATGTTTGCTTAATTAACCATTTTTCCCAATATCCTTTGGGAAATTTCCCCCCACAGTATTTCTGAGTCCAAAAAGTCCACTAGAAAAATTTCATGAGAACAAGATCCAATTTCCTTTAAAGGGGATTGCATAAGATTTTGGTTGTTTTCTGGGGCTACGAATGTTTATTGTCATTGGGAGATGGTTGTAAGTTGTTGATGATCTAATTCAGAGAGAAAACAAGGTTAGACTTAGAGATTTCTCTATTTTCCTTTTTCTTTCCTCTATCTTTCTTTCTTAGATAAGGAGAAAGAGGTTGAAAAAAAAAAGGGGGAACGCAGGAATGAGTTATAGGAATAATAAGACAAAAGGTAGATTATTAAATCTACTCAACTTAAGGCTTTTTTCTTATTCTCAAAGGTCATTTTAAATTCTGGTATAGGATTTTTTTATAATGATGCAAAAATAAGTCTATTTTTAATACATTGGTAAATTTTAGTATATTGATACAAATTCAAAGGTTACTTCCAATACTTTTAAACTGCTATTACAAACTCTTTAGGTTATTAGGTAATGCAAGTTAATTGCTAGTTAATCAACTCATAGTCATATCAGACACTAGTCTAATTTATCACAAGATTATACATTGTAGGTTTAACAGATGGATATGATTTTGCAGACAGGTTGATTACATAAAGATAGGTGAGTCTTCAAAAACTTCAGAGACATACAGAATATAGAATTTAAAAATATTTTTATTATTTTAAAGATTCTTTGACAATGAGACATGTCATCTCCTGGCAGCACACCACTACCTCAAAGATGATGATGAGCATCGAAGAACATCCATAAGGAGATGGCTTCAAATATGGCAAAAGATCCATCCAGGCAAAAAGAAAATGCTCTCATTTCACAGCAGAAAGAATTTTGCCAAAATGGGCAAGCTTAAATGCAGGACATGTCTACTGCTGAACTCTACCAAGACAGGGTAAGCAAGTCCTAAATAGTTCCTGCTTCTTATATATGTCTGTCAAATATTCTGAGCCAGAAGGCTGAATATGATGTTCCCCAGTTATAGAGAGTTATGGATGACTGATCAGGCAGCAAACTGTCTCTGTCAATTTTATTTCTTCTCAAGTCTCTGGAGGGGTGGAGACCAAATAATTATAGTTTTACAATTAAGTGTAAGTGGTTTAGAATTTAAGAAAATGTTTTCACATAGGTAATACCAATAAGGACAAAGGTTAATGTAGGTATAGAACTCTAAACTTGTCAGGATAAGATAGAAAATCAAATACTTTTTCCTAAGTTGCCAGAAGCACATGGAGTGGACATTGCACATGTAAATCTTACCTAATAGTTTTGATAACTGTTTTATGATTATTATTGTATTACAAAAGGAGCCTTTTATTGGACTTACAGGAGGAAATGTTGGTATAATATTCTTATGAAATGTATAAAATTTACCCTTGTTCATTCAAATACTGATTTCTCTACCCAACTATCTCATTTCAATCAGGACATTGCATTTGTATAAACATGCCAACATTTGTTCTCTGTGGTTTCAATAAAACAACCAGCCAATGCTGAGCAATGGAAAGAATAGGGAGGGACATCCTGGTCTGGAGGGGAAGAGAAAGAGGCAAGTGGGAGGAGTGGGAGAGCAGAGATCAGGAGGTGAGGACTTGGAACCATGAAGAGAGATGTGACTAAAAGCAAGTATAATGTGAGAAATCTGAATAGGAGGAAACTATGCTGGCTTGAGTGTTTAGGATGGAGTAATCATTGCCCAGCATTGTGCTCAAGGTTAACTCAATACATCTTAGTCTCTGTGCAGTGGTTTGAGAATACAGCTGAGGTTAGGAATAACCTTTGTTTAATTAAAAGAATAAATCAATGATAAATATTAATAATCAACAGCAGTCCCTAAAACCAGTCATAAATATTATGCCAAGCTAACAGTGGCAGATATAAATTGTGCCTTGTGGAGAGGGATTTGAAGATGTTCAGAAAGTAGTTAGTATTTTGTGTTGACTCTCCCTGTATTAGTTATTTTTTGTTACTGTGAAAAAGCAACATGGTCAAAAACAACTTTTGAAAGAAAGTGTTTATTTTGATTTTCTTTTCCAGAGGGAGAGTCCATAATGTTAAAGTGATTGTGGTAATAGGAAGCAAGAAGACAAAGCTGAGAAAACAGATTTCCATTTATATTTTAGAAGCAGAAAGAGTAAATAGTAAGTGAGGTGAAGCTATAAACACTCAGCCCATGTCATGTGATCTATTTCCTCCAGCAAACTTATACATTTTGAAGGATTCATAACCTCCTCAAGTAACATCACCAACTGGAAGTAAATACTCAAAATGCCTGAGCATGCATGGGACATTTATTATTAGATTATCACAGTCTAATCCCTGGCTCTCATAGGCCCATGACCATTTCACGATGCAAAATGCATTTAGCACAACTTCTCAAGTCCCCATAGTCAGTAACAGTATCAAAACTGTTAAAAAGTCCAGTTTTTTATGAGATTCAAGATAATCCCTTAGCTGTTACCTCTAGTAGAAGGGAAAACAAATTTTGTTCTTTCATTGTAAAATGGCAGAATAAGCTCTTCCATTTCTAAAAGAAGCAAGACTGAAAAGCAACAGAACAAATACCATCTCTCCATATCTAGACCCCCTTTCATTTTCAAAGGGATTATACAACTCTGCACCTTTGAGCTGTGCTGCCTACAGCACAGGGCTCTCTTTTGAACTACGTGTATGCAGCTCTCTTTAGTGGCTGTTTCATGGCTCTAGAATTCCAACAATCAGGGATCTTCACTGAAATCTGGGATTCACTTCCACAGCTTCAAATGTTGGCCTCTAACGGCCTTGCAAGGACTCCCCTGCCACACTTACATGGCTTCAATGTTTCTCTTAAACTGCCAAGAGAAATGGTCACCCCAGTTTTTTATCTTTGTTGCTTCCCATGCCAATATCATGTACACAACACCAGCAAATTCTGCAGCCGTCTTGGGAGGGACAATCACACTTGTGAATCCCATTTTCAGCAGGCTTTTATGATCCTGTTTTTAAGGAGCAGAAAACTCCTCAGATGTTTTCCTTTCAGAACTTGGAAGCCCATCTCATAGGTGTTTTGTCCTGAGGACACCCTTCCCATTGTTCCAGTCCAGAGCAGGAAGCCTCTCTTTCAGGAAAAGTCTTGGCTGTAACGTTAAGCTCACTAATAGTGTCTTCTTTGCCCTATCAACCAATGGCCTATCCTATTTAACATTTCTTATTCCAATCTTCCCCATTCACCCTTCATACTGTATTAAAATCCCAAACACTTTCACAAAACTTCAACAAAATATCTGGTAGATCACAACGAATCATACTCCTAATATCAATATCTAACCTCCCTTCACCCTAGTGCTGCGATAAAACACTGACAAAAGTTACTTGAGGAATGAGGGAATTTTAAGTTATTCTTTCATGACAAAGTGCATCATTGTTTGAATTGGGACAATAATGGAAGTAAGGATGTGGTGATTTGAATGGAAATGGCCCCCATATTCTCATAGGGACTAACACTATTAGGAGGTGTGATCTTCTTGGAAGAAGATGTTATTGGAGTAAGCTTTGGAGTCTCAAATGCTCAAGCCATGCCCAGTGGCTGACTCTCTTATCCTGCTTCCTCCCTATCCAGATAAAGAACTCTCAGCTACCTCTCCAGCATCATGTCTTCCTGCATGCCATATGTTTCCTACCATAATGATAATGAACAAAACCTCTGAAATGTAGGCCAGCCCCAAGTAAATGTTGCCCTTTATAAATATAGCTGAGGTCATGGTGTCTCATTGAAGCCGTAGGAAGAGTAGGACTAAGAATTTATGAAGCAACTATATAGGAACACTGATTACGGCCTCACATCTTGATTCTCCCCCAAGCTTCCTTACATAGCTCTAGCCATGTGTTTGGGATGGTGATGCCAAAAGTGGGCTGGGCCATTGATATTACTTAAGACAGTCTCATAGACATGGTCACAAGCCAATTTGACCTGGACAATTCCTCTGATATATCTTAAAGCAATGTCACATTTACAGCAGGTGCAAACTAGAACTTCCAGATAATAGTCTGAATTATGTTTAGGAATATACTCTGTAAAATAATTTCAGTGGTAGAGACAACTGATGAAAGGGAATTTAAAGAAGGAATGACAAAATATTTATTTTATTTTATTTTTTTATTATTAATTACACTTTATTCATTTTGTATTCCCCCATAAGCCCCGCCCTCCTCCCCTCCTGGTCCCACGCTCCCCCCCTTTCTGCATGCATGCCCCTCCCCAAGTCCACTGATAGGGGAGGTCCTCCTCTCCTTCTTTCTGATCTTAGTCTATCAGTTCTCATCAGAAGTGGCTGCATTGTCAGGGTTCTAGGTTATCTCCACAGATACTCCTTGGTTGGAGTATGAGTCTCTGGGAAGTTCCCTGTGTTCGAATTTTCTTGTTCTGTTGCTCTCCTCCTGGAGTTCCTGTCCTCTCCAGCTCTTACTATTTCCCACTTCTTACATAAAATTCCATTCACTCTGCCCATCAGTTGGCCATCAGGCTCAGCATCTGCTTTGACAGTCTGCATGGCAGAAGCTTTCAGAGGCCCTCTGTGGCAGGTTCCGAGATTGTTTCCTGTTTTCTTCTGGCTTTCAGAGGCCCTCTGTAGCAGGTTCCTAGGTTGTTTCCTGTTTTCTTTTTCTTCTGATGTCCATCCTCTTTGCCTTTCAGGATGGAGATTGAACATTTTAGTTAGGGTCCTCTCTTTTGCTTAGTTTGTTTAGATGTACAGATTTTAGTGGTTTTATTCTATGTTATATGTTTATATGAGTGAGTATAAACCATGTGTGTCTTTTTGCTTCTGGGACAACTCACTCAGGATGATCCTTTCCAGACAAAATATTTTTATGAAACAGAAAGACACTTCCCTTCTCTTTTCTCCTTTCACTCTTCCTCATTTACCCTCCTTTGCTTTTCACCTCTCAACTTGATAATCTTTTATTTATAGATCTTTTTAATTAATTTATTTATTACGCATCCTGATCGAAGCCCTCCTCTCCTCCTGGCCCCACCCTCTCTCCTTCTTCTCCCCTATCCCTGTCTCCTGGTCCTTAAAAGGTGGTGGCCTCCTCCCTTACCAACTGACCCCAGACTATCAAGTCTATTCCAGACTGCCTGCATCCTCTTCCTCTGTGGTCTGGCAAGGTCACCTCACCCTGGCATAAGTGATCAAAGAGCAGGCAACAGAGTTCATGTCAAAGACAACACCTGGTCTCCTTACTAGGTGACTTACATGGAGACTGAGCTGCCTATCCACTAAATCTGAGAAGGAGACCTGGGTCCTCTCCACGCATGGTCCCTTGTTGATGCATCATTCTCTGCAGCATCTTCCTACTGCCAGGGCACAGAGTTGTTGACTCTGTCAGTCTTTTTGTGGAACTCCTGTCCTCTCTGGTCCCTCTATCCACCCCGATCCCACACACATACTTACGGAAGCCTAACTCTCCCTGCGCAGGCTCCGCTCAAAATTTAGCTGTGAGTCTCAGCTCTACTTCAATCCCCTGCTAGGTGGAGTCTTTGAGAGGACATCTATGGACGGCTCCCACTCTGTTCTGTCTCTTCAACTGCGTAGGTTGTTTGTCTGTTCTATTTGCCCATCTCAAGAGAATTAAAACTCCTCCCTAGGGTCCACTTTGTTACTTACCTTGTTCAGGTTTGTGCATTATAGTATGGCTATCCTGTACCATATGGTTAATATCTGCTTATAAGTGAGTATATGCCCTGGGTGATTTCTGGGTCTGGGTTACCTCACTCAGGATGATCATTTCCAGATTCTTCCATGTGCTGGCACATTTCATGGTGCCACATTTTAGTAACTGAGTAGTTTTCCGTTGTTTATATCCACCACAGTGTCTTTATCACTTTTTCGATTGAAGAACATCTGTGTTGTTTTCAGTTTCCGGCTAATATGAAAAAGCTGCTATGAATATACCTAAAAAATATCCTTGTTATATATCGGAATATCTTTTCGGTATATGCGCAGGAGTGGTATAGCTGAGTGATGAGAATGAGTTGTTTCCAATTTCCTGAGAGAGCCAGATTGATTTCCAAACTCTTTGCATATGTTTGTACTCCCACCAGCAATGGAGGAATGTTTCCATTTCTCCAAAACCTCACCAACATGTGCTGTCACTTGACTTTTGGATCTTATAGTCATTCTGATAGGTTTAAGATGGAATCTCAGAGTTGCTTTGATTTTCATTTCCCTGATGACTAAGGCAATTGAACATATCTTTAATGCTTCTTGGCATTCTATATTCCTCTGTTGAGAATTCTCTGTTTATCTCTGTACCCCATTTTTTAATTTAATTATTTTGTTTGTTGGAGTTTAATTTCTTTAGTTCTTTACATATTTTGGATATTAGCCCTCTGTTGGATGTACGTTGGTAAAGGTCTTTTTCTAGTCTGTAGGCTGTCATTTTGTTCTATTGGCAGTGTCCTTTGCTTCACAGAAGCTTTTCAGTTTTATGAGGACTTTTTTTTTTTTATGCAAGCTTTATTTTCTGTGCTCAAGCAAGGAGATGGCTTGTTTGAGATCTGAAGTGCATCCTGGGAGAAAGACTATAGGACATTTAAACATTTTTATTTGTTGTTTATTACCATTTATTCACATTGTGTCCCGACCATACTCCCTTGTCTTCTCAGTACCACCCATCCTGAACCCACCTGATCTCATCTGATCTCAGAAACTAAGCGGGATCTGGCTTGGTTAGTGCTTGGATGGGAGGTCCCGTTTCTTACTTGTTGATCTTAGAGCCTGAGCAATTGGTTTTGTTCAGGAAGCTGTCTCTTGGGCCATTGAGTTCAAGACTCTTCCCCACTTTTGCTTCTAACCAATTTAGTATGTCTAGTTTTATGTTGAAGTCTTTGATCTGCTTGGACTTTTGTTTTGTGCAGGGTGATAAGTATGGGTCTTTTTACATTTCTCTACATGTAGACATCCAGTATTTAGGAGCAATGTTTTTTGAGGATGATATTTTTTTCCATTGTATGTTGTTTGTGTTCCTTTTAAAAAACCAAGTATCCCCAAGGGAGGAGCAGTCCTGCTAGGCCACAAAGGAGGACTTTGTAGCCAGTCCTGAAGGTCAGATGAAAGGGGAGGAGGTCCTTCCCAATTAGTGGACTTGGAAAGAGGCAGGGAGGAGATGAGGGAGGGAGGGTGGGGTTGGGAGGGAATAAGAGAGTTGGATACAGCTGCGATAGAGTTAATAAAATGTAATTAACAATAAAAAATACAATTAAATTAAAAAAGAGGAAGAGGAAGGGAGGGAGGGCATGGTTGGGAGGGCATGAGGGAGGGGGTTACAGCTGGGATACAAACTGAATAAATTGTAATAAATAAAAAAAATTAATTAATTAAAAAATAAAAAAAACAAATAAATAAATACAAAACCAAGTGTCTTTAGATGTGTGGGTTTATTTCTGGCTTCTATTTCTTATACACATCAATATTTTTTGATTCTCCCGTGACTTCTACTCATGAAAGGGTCATGGTTTTATTACAAATGTCGTCAAAACAATGACAGACTAGAAATTGACTATGATAATATAATAAAATAAAAAGCTAGTGATATCATTACTTAAACAATAAAAATATAAGAATAGACCTTAAGCTTGCCATGATTGAAATACTTGGATAAGTTTATAGGTTACATATTAGACACATATAAATAAAATTAAGTATCTGAAAAGAAGAGTTAAATGAATTATTCAAGAGGCACAAGGAAAAATGAAAATATATATGTGATGGTGGTGTTTGAAAACAAACAATAATAAAGAATGAATAGAGAAATTGGTGGATTAGAAAGTGGTAATAGAGGAACTAAAGTAGTATTAAAGGTACTTCAAGAAAAGGACAGAGAAAGCTCCAAAATTATTGTTAAATCAACCAATAAGCAGATAATGAAAAGCCAAGTAGATACTAAACATTATAATAAGGCAGAAATTCAACAAAAAATCCATACACTATAGAACTAAAATAAATCAAAATAAACAATTGAAGTTTAAAAATTTTTGAGAAAGAGAAAGTATTTGTTTGCAAATTAACAATGGATTGAGTGATGGACATAAGGTCACATGCAATAATGTAAAAAGGATAAAAAGAAATAATATAGTAAAAAGGTTAAGGGTAAAGAAGTAGTCCTTCTAGAATTTCATATATAAAAAATAATGTTTTACAAAATATGAAGAATATTTGTTTTCAAAAAAGAAGAGATTAGGTTTATAGTAAAAATTTTGAAATTAAATAATTCAGACAAATGAAAATAATTCCATTGAGGAAATATGATATGCAAGCTGGAACAGTGAATCTGATGAACATAACAATAGGTAATTAAAAAAATTAATTAAAATCATGGTGGTAATAAAATATATTTCCTATGGATGTGAGGAATATGTAACCAAATTAAGGTAGCAATGGAAAAGAAGCCTTGAAAGTGTGGCAGAATATAATTATTAGGAGTACTTAATTATGCAGGCAAGGAAGGTAAGATGCTTGATACATTTAAATATTTAATTACTTATTTCAAAATAGTGATATCAGCAGACTATATTAAAATCATGACTTTCTGCAAAATAATATAAATAATGATATAAATGAAAGTCTTTAATCTGTAAAAATTAAAAACATAAAAAAGAAGACAGATAGTGCATAACTATTAGATAACATTAATTTTTAATATTCATTTAATTATTTTTAACTTTTATTAATTACACTTTATTCACTTTGTATACCCCCATAAACCTCTCCCTCCTCCTCTCCTAATCCCACCTTCCCGTCTCCATGAATGCCCATCTCCAAGTCTACTGATAGGGGAGATCTTCCTTCTGATCCTAGTCGATCAAATCTCATCAGGACTCTACCTAGCAGTGTTTCAAAGCAGACACTAAGACTCATAACCAAACCCTCGGCAGAGTGCAGGGAATCATATGAAAGAAGGGAAGTTAGTATGATATGGAAAGGATAGGAGCTCTACAAGGACCAAATATATCCGGGCACAGGGTCTTTTCTGAGACTGACACTCAACCAAGGACCATCTATGGATATAACCTAGAACTTCGGCTCGGATGTGGCCCGTGGTAGCTCAGTAACCAAGTAGTTTTCCAAAGTAAGGGGAACACAGACTATTTCTAACAGGATCTCAAGGGCAGGCTGTTTGACACCCCCCCCCCCAGGGGAGGAGCAGTCTGTTAGGCTACAGAGGAGGACTTTGCAGCCATCCCTGAAGGTACCTGATAAAACAGGGTCAAATGAAAGGGGAGGAGGTCCTCCCCTATCAGTATACTTGGAAAGGGGCAGGGAGGAGACCAGGGAGGGAGTGCGGGGTTGGGGAGGGAATGAGGGAGCGGGGAGCGGGATACAGCTGGGACACAGAGTTAACAAAATGTAACTAAAAAGAAAAATAAAATTTAAAAAAAAATCTCATCAGGAATGGCTGCAGTTTCATTTTCTGTGGCCTTGTAAAGCTGCTCCCCCCTCAGGGGGAGGTAATTAAAGAGCAGGCCAATCAGTTCATGTCAGAGGCAGTCCCTGTTCCCATTACTATGGAACCCACTTGGATATTGAACTGCCATGGGCTACATCTGTGCAGGGGTTCTAGGTTATCTCCATGCATGGTACTTGGTTGGAGTATGAGTCTCAAAAAAGACCCCTGTGCTCAGATTTTTTGGTTCTGTTGCTCTCCTTGTGGAGTTCCTGTCCTCTCCAGATCTTACTATTTCCCACTTCTTATATAAGATTTCATGCACTCTGCCCACCAGTTGGGCATAAGTCTCAGCATCTGCTTTGATAGTCTGCAGGGCAGAGCCTTTCAGTGGCCCTCTGTGTCAGGCTCCTAACTTGTTTCCTGTTTGCTTCTTCTTCTGATGTCCTTCCTCTTTCCCTTTCAAGATGGGGATTGAGCATTTTAGCCAGATTCCTCCCTCTTGATTAGTTTCTTTAGGGGTACAGATTTTATTAAGTTTATCCTATATTAAATGTCTATATGAGTGAGTATATACTATGTACGTCTTTTTGCTTCTTGGATCGATCACTCAGGATGATCCTTTCCAGTTGCATTTTGAATCAAGTTTCAAACAGAAAGCATATAAAATAATATTTTTCTGTTTATTTATTAATTTATTATTTATTACAATTTATTCACTTTGTTTCCAGGCTGTAGCATCCTATCTCCTCCCTGGCCCACCCATACTCGCTATTCTCCCCTTATGCCCCTCCTCTAGTCCACTGGAAGGGGAGGACCTCC
Organism: Psammomys obesus; assembly: GCF_907164565.1. Taxonomy (NCBI): domain Eukaryota; kingdom Metazoa; phylum Chordata; class Mammalia; order Rodentia; family Muridae; genus Psammomys; species Psammomys obesus. Next base: position 38,631,633 of record NW_026596051.1, read on the forward strand.
TCTCCTTCTATCTCACCCTAACCTATCAGGCCTCACCAAGGCTGGCTGAGTCATCTTCTTCTGTGGCCTGGCCAGGCTGCACCTCCTGGCCAGGTGCAGGTGGGGAGGTGATCAAAGAGCCAGACACTCATTTCATGTCAGAGACAGTCCCTGTTCCCCTTACTGGGGAGCCCACTTGGAAACTGAGCAGTCTTTAGGCTTCCTCTGAGCAGGGGTCTAGATCATTTCCATGAATGGTCCTTGGCAAGGGTATCGGTCTCTGCAGGCCTCCCTGGGCCCAGGATTTTTGGATCTGTTTGTGTCCTTGTAGATACCTGTCCCCTCCAGGTGCCTTCTTCCATAAAGTTTCCTGTACTCTACCTGAAGTTTGGCTATGAGTCTCAATATCTCTTTTGATACCCTGGAGGATAGTGTCTTTCAGAGGCCCCCTGTGGAAGGCTCCTGTCCTGTTCCTTCTCTTCCCCTACTTCTGATATCTATCCTGTTTGCCCTTCTGAGTGAGCATTAAGCAGCTTCCTTAGGGTCCTTCTTGTTGTTTAGCTTCTTTTGGACTATAAATTTTATTATGTTTATCCTGCTATACCACTCCTGGCTACATATTATACAGATGCTCAACCATACAATGAGGACATTTGCTTAACTATTTTCAGATCAGCTTTGTTTATAACAGGCAGAATCTGGAAACAACTTAGATGTCTTTCAACAGAGGAATGGATTCAGAAATTATGGCACATTTACACAACGGAATACTTCTCAGCTATTAAAAACAAGGAATCATGGATGGAACTTGTAGGCAAATGGATGGAACTAGAAAAGGTCATTCTGAGTGAGGAAACCCAGACTCAGAAAGACATTCATGGTATATATTCACTTGTAAGCAGATATTAGTCATATAATATAGGATAAACATACCAAAATCCATAGACTTAAAGGAGCTAAATAACAAGGAAGACCCAGGGGAGAATGCTTAATTCTCATTCAGAAGGGCAAATAGAATAAATACGAGAAGTTGTGGAAGTGAAGGAACAGGTCATGAGCCTACCATAGATGTCCTCTGAAAGACTCTACCCAGCAGGAATTCAAGGCAGATGCTGAGACTCACAGCCAAAATTTGGGCAAAGCACAGGGAGTCTTATGGTAGAAGGGAGATATACAAGGACCTAGAGGGAACAAGGAACAGGAGCCCTGTAAGGAAATCAACAAAGCCAAAATATATGAGCCCAGGGGATCCTGCAGAGAGTAGTGTACCAATCAAGGACTCAGCATGGAGAAGGCTCCAGCTCAGACATACCCCTTAGGAAGCTCAATCTCCATGTGGGTTCCCTGGTAAGAGGAGCAGGGACTGTCTCTGACACACACTCTGTTGCCTGTTCTTTGATCACTTCCGGTGGTGGGGTGGCCTCGTCAGACCACAGAGGAAGAGGATGCAGGCAGTCCTGCTGAGGCTTGATTTGCTGAGACCATATGGTAGGGTAGGAGGTTTTCCTCTTTGTGTGGACCAGGGGAAGGGGAGGGGATGAAAAGGGAGGGAGCATAGGATGTGGGGGGGGGGCTCAGGCAGATAAGGGAGTGGACAAAAATTTTGATATAAAGTGAATAATTTATAGACGGGCTGGAGAAATGAGTTCAGTTGTTTAGGAGCACTTATAGTTCTTGAAGAAGAATAGGTTAGATGAACCACCACATTGTGCTTCATATCCATCCATAACTCCAGTTCCAGTGGACCAAGTGACTTCTTGGAGCCTTCACATCATTACATATTTGTGGCACACAGACATATATGCACGCAAAACATTCATACAACATCAATAAAATAAAATAAATTTTAAAATAGTTTAGATGTATTAATTTTATTTAATGTGTTAAAATGTTAACTCTGTGTGTGTGTGTGTGTGTATGTGTGTGTGTGTGTGTGTGTGTGTGTGTGTGTGTGTGTACCAGGTACGTGCATGCCTAGTCCCTGCAGAGGTCAGAAGAAGGCCTTAGGTCTCCTAGAATAGATGATGTGGATGAATATAAATCATCATGTGAGTGATTGATATCAAACCCAAGTCTTTCACGAGAGAAACAAGTGTTCTTATCCTTTTAAGTCATTTATTCAGTTTCCTAACATTAAACACCTTTAACTAAGATCTAATGTCTACCAGATATTTTCAATCCAATAAGATGCTTCCAGAAAGTTAATTCTTTTATCTATAGTCTTTTTCTTATCTTAATACTGAGTGAGCTAACATATTTATTGTTTGTTTTGTTTTGTTTTTCTTTAACGCTCAGTTTGCCTTTTCTTTTCTTCCAAGGACGCTGGGTTTATTGGAGTATGAATTTACCCTCATGTCCTCATGTAGCCCTTATTATCGCCTCAAAAGTCTTTATTTCTTTGAGAATTCAGTCAATAAAAGTTTCTCATAACTTCATTTTAGTATCACTGGCAAAGTCTTAAATGAGCTACCTCAGAAGATTTAAAGACATTCTGGAAAATGAGCATCTGTTGTAGCATAAATGAGGCTGACTTAAGGAATGCTGTCTGACCAAGGACATCCAGATACTCTTACACATTAGATACTGTTGCATAACCCAGAAAAAAAAAGTTTCTGAATCACTTGTGTACTTAACTGTGGGGGTAATTATCTTCTAGAGGGCAGTTTGTCCCTGTCAGACTATGTCAGTGTGCTTCTAATCTGGAAATAACTATGTTTAACTGGTAGAGAATCAACCATAAATAAGAGGAAATGAATAAAAAAATTCAGAAAGTTCTACCATTGAAATAACTGAGTACTGCTTTGAAATAAACTGAAGGACTTAAGGACAACAAGCATACAATCATAAAAACTTTAACACTTTCATCCTTCTATCTGTATAACTAGAGGAAGTATCTCCAAGTTAAGCTTTTATTTTGAAGTGCACAGAAATATGTATAGAGAAAGAGAAGTGAGACTAAATGCTATCTTCAGCCAGGGCCTCAAAGTGATAACTAATGATACACAATGAGCTATTGTTAAAATTAAGCTAACTCTTTCACTGTGGATAAGTTAGAATATTTTTTGACAATCGGTTCAACTTTCCTCATTTTATGCTGAACCACAATCTTTTGTAAAAGCAGCATAGTCATCTGCATATCTGGCTTATGATATTTTTTGTTCCAGAAAGATCCAGAAACATCTTACTAATATGTATATCTCAAAAATGTAAAACTCATAAGTTATTAACAGTAAACACTGTATATTACCAAAGGCCATCTATCTGTCTACCTATATATTTATATACATATACGTATCCATCTGTATCTCTATCAATTTCTAATCTATCTATATACATATATATATATCGTATAATTTATAGTATATGTGTATCAGAAATATTTTAAAAGAGTTATATTCCCTCTATGCTATTAAGTATACTTTACCAAGGGCTATAACATCTATGGTTTTGAAATGAACCATACATTCATAATACTTGATTTTAATGTAGAATATCAAAAAAAACCTGACATATACAGATTTTAAGAAGACATTTGTATATGAGTGTGTTCTTTGATCTATATAATTGAGTGTGAGGGTACAGAATTGTCAGGGAGTGTGGATGGAGGACAGAGGACAACTTTCGGTTTTTGTTCTCCCCATCCATCTTTTTGATTGTGGGTAACTCTACTGGTTTCTATTACTGATTTAAATTCGGATGCTAGCAGCATGGGAATTTCTTGAATCTTCTCCTGTCTTTTCCGCCCATCTTATATTAATCATAATGAAACTATAGACATGTGCTACTGTGTTTGGGTTTTACATGTAATTTGGGTGTCCAAACTCAGGTTATGGGACTTCCACTGGACTCACTTTTGCACACTAAGCCATTTGCCAACCCCAAAGAAACATTTTACTGAAAAAAAAAATAAACTTTTCTTCTAGAATATTAATCTAACATGCAAACTAAAACTAGTAATCAGTACATAATTGAATAGAAAAGTAATAGGTTGAAACAAATGTGTATATATTGTATAAGAACATTGTAAAAAAAGAATATTGCATATATATAACATATAATAGAATGTTCATATTGACATTGCAAAAGTTATCGCCACTTTATTTTATTTATTCAGTTAAAAAATTCTTTTTTTTTAACTCATTTTATGAGCACGAATGTTTTGCCTTCATGCAATATGTGTACCATGTTTGTTCCTAGTGCCTATAGAGGTCAGAAGATGGAACAAGACTTATGGATGATTGTGAGCGTCACATGGATTCTGGGAAACAAAACGGGACTCACTAGAAGATGAGCAAGTGCTCTTATCCACTGACCCCTCTCTCCAACATTTGTGTAAATGCTAGGTTTAAATTTTCTAGAACTCAATTTAATGAAGGCACAATACGACAAACTCTCTGGAAGTCGTTGTCTTATGAGAAAAATATATAGTTCTAAGAGCCTGCAATGAAAAAGACAGAAAGAATAAAAATAAATAACACAATGATGTGCCTCAAAATTTTAGAAAAACATGAACAAAACAAATCTAATCCCAGTTGTAAAGAAATAATAAAATTTAGAACATAGATCAACAAAACAGGAACAAAAAATATTAAGATTTTTCAAATCCCAGAGCTAGGTCTTTGATAATATAAACAATATTGACAGACACTTGACACCACTAAGTGGAATAAAGGTTCCACATTAACAGGATCAGGAATGAACAGAGAAATATTTAAAAAGATGCCAAAGTATTTTAAAATATTATCAAGGATTACTTTAAAAAATACTGTGCTACATTAAGCTAGGGAACTTAACAGGATGGATGAATTTATAGATTCAGTTCATCCTCCATAATTAAAGCAAGAAGTGAACACCTTAAACAGACCCACAATAAATGAAAAGACTAAAATAGTAATAAAAAGCCTTTAAACTGAAAAATAGTATGGGGCCAGAGGGATTAAGGATTCTACCACACTTTCTTTTTTTTTTTTTTTTAATTTTATTTTTCTTTTTAGTTACA
>NW_026596051.1:38641610-38676632 GCF_907164565.1 Psammomys obesus
ACAAAATAGAAATGGAAGGAACACTACCAAACTCATTCTATGAAGCCATAGTCACCTTGATACCTAAACCACACAAAGATCCAACAAAAAAAGAGAACTTCAGACCTATCTCTACCATACTTTCAAAGGAGAGCTATAGCCAATTCTTTTTTTTTTTTTTTTTTCAGATCTTATAGGTGATTTTTTTTTTTTCATTTGGTCAAACATGTGATACAATCATATAGATCATGACACTGCCTGAAAGGTACTGGTCCAGGCACAGCCCTTTGTCTAATATGCTATTACCTCATCTACCTATTTTTTTTATTTTTTTATTTTATTAATTACACTTTATTTACTTTGTATCCCCCCTGTGGAATCTCTCCCTCCTTCAGTCTCAATTCCTCCCTTCCTCCACTCTCTGCATGCATGCCCCTCCCCAAGTCAGGATAAACCTATTAACTTCTGTACACCTAAAGAAACTAATCAAGAGGGAGGACTGTTGCTAAAATGCTCAATTCTTATCCAGACAGGCAAAGAGGATGGACATCAGAAGAAGGAGAAAAGAGGGAACAAGTCAGGACCCTGACACAGAGGACCTCTGAAAGGCTCTGCCCTGCAGACTATCAATGCAGATGCTGAGACTTATGGGCAACCTTTGGGCAGAGTGCATGGAATCTTAGGAAAGAAGTGGGAAACAGTAATATCTGGAGAGGACAGGAACTCCATAAGGAGAGCAACAGAACCAAAAAATCTGAGCACAGGGGTCTTTCCTGAGACTGATACTCCAACCAAGGACCATGCATGGAGATAACCTAAGACCCCTGCACAGGTGTAGCCCATGGCAGTTCAATATCCAAGTGGGTTCCATAGTAATGGGAACAGGAACTGTCTCTGACATGAACTGATTGGCCTGCTCTTTAACTGCCTCCCCCTGAGGAGCATTACCAGGCCACAGAAGAAGACAATGCAGCCAAGTTTTAAATTACTCTAAAACAGTAAAAGCAGAGGGAACACTCCCAAACCCCTTCAACAAGGCCAGTTACTCTCTAACACCCAGATAGAGACACAGCAAATAAATCTACAGACCAACACTACTCATGGATGTAGATTTAAAAAATGTTCAAAAAAATACTTGTAAACAGAATATACACATACATCAAAAAAGATTATTAATATTGTGCTCAAATTGCTAGCTGAAACAATAAAGTGAGAAAAGAAATATAGAATACAAATAGGAAAAGAAAAAGTCAAACTAGGCTCATTTGTTGATAGCACATATATTGGAGACCCAGATAATTATACCAGACATCTAGAAATAATTAGCTCAGCACTGTGTCATCGTACAGAATCACCTTGATTTTTATTCATTTAATTTGGTCTTTTAAAAAGATGAAAAAATGTAGATAGCCTTGAATGACAGGAAATAAGAATGTTTGTGCTTGTTGAATTGGTCTTAAATAAAAGCTGAAATTCTACTGTTGACAATTTTTAATTAATTCACATGTGTATTCTATTAAGAAAAGTACATAGACAATTAAATTATGTATTAGACGGATCAAAGTTCATAGGAGAAGCTACCTGAAACACTTCAGGAATTTATACAAGAAATTAATTCCACAAGCCAACTTCACATCTGACATTATAGATGCTCCACTTCAGTGCCCAGAACTGTTTTTATATTCCACTCATGCAGAGTTGAAATCATGGGCTAACTTCCCATATTGAGTTAAAAGATCAATATCTTAGACCTTCAGTTCCTACTTTTAACAATCTCTCCTTTTGCCAATAATTCATTTTTTGAAAGCCATCTTCCATCACCTCATAAGCATTTCAACCTGGCCAAACAGTGTCCACTGACATTAAAATATGCCTAACAACCACACTGCCTCTTGGTAAGGAAGTTCAGAGACATTATGTTTATAACTGAATTTTTTGAGAAATTACCTTAAATTCTCCCAGCAGCTAACCTTTGTATCAGCGAGAACAAAGTAAGAGCTCTTAGAACCTGCCCCACGGTATTCTAGTGTAGCATATAACACACACCTCTTCTGTCTCCCTCTCGTGGAATGTGTGGCAGTCAGCTGTGTTCTTGATCTGTGCTCTCACATACCTTCACCACTATTTATAGGTAGGAAAACAACCTCATTCCTCATTTAATTCTCATATATTTTGTTTCTTCATCATTGCTCCCTTTTTTTTTTTTTTCTGTATGGTTAGCCAATCTACTAAACTGTCTTTATCTCAAAAGTGAAACGAATCCAAATTCTAGACTTTTGAGTTGTCAACCAAGATTTTCTCTGATGTGTTCATCCTGAATTTAGATTCTAACAGTGCAACTGACAGTAGGGAATTTTTTTTTCTGAGTATATGTCATTAATTCTTCTATCAAAGAACAGATTCTTTTAAAAAAAAAAAAGTACATTTGCTACTATTCTCACTTTTGTTTCACTCACATTTAGTAATCTTCCTCTTCTCTAGCCAAAACATGAACTTCTTCCGATGTAAAAATAGAAAATGGCACCCCTGCTCAAATTATGCTCTCAATCATGATATGCATTACCATACATCAAAGCTAGACATTCACATTAATGGTGTTGCAGTATTTTTTTTCTTGTTTTGCTTTTTTACTTACTATAGATACTACTTTATTTTGAACAACTCTTACAGCTACATCTGTTCTATGTTTCATTCAATATCTTATGTTTTATGCTTCAAATCCTGGTCTAATTTTCGTATTAGTAGCCTTATATGGTTCCCCCCTTTACAATGCTATCAAAGTTTTTTTTTATCATTCAAATCATTCTGAATTGTTTTTGTTGTGTTGTTATGGGGTTTCTTTGTTTTTAACTATGTCTTTTACTTTTTGAGACTGTAATTACAGCATTTCCCCCTTTCATTATCTCCTTCCAAAACTTCCCATATACTATTAATTACTCTCTCTCAAATTTGTGGCTTTTTATTTGTTTCATTAATTGTTGTTGGAGGTTTGAGGTCTTGTGGAATTTTTCTTGACACTTCAACATCTATTGGTGTCTTTTTTGTTCAGCTTGGGCAGTCATGTTGGTGAGTATAGCTTTATGAGCATAGCTTCTGACAGTACTAGGATGTATTCTCACAGCCAACTCCCTGGTCGTCTGTGTCTTAAAATGGTTCAGGCCCCTCTTCCACAAGGATCCCTGAGCCTTATATGTAAAAAGTGTTTTGCAGAAGCATCTGTTAGGACTGTCCTCCACAACCCTGAATTTTGATTGGTTGAGCATTTCCCTAAAAGTCCATGTCTGTTTCAAAAGGAAGATTTCTTGATGAGGGGTGAAAATTACACTCATCAATAGATCCAAGGAAACGTTTTAGAATGTGGTTAGGGAGTGTACTGGTTTAGTAAAGTGGAGGTTGAAGGTTCTCCTGCAAATGTGGGATTTCAGTAGGCCAGGGTGTTGGCTAAGTTTTCAACACCACACATGGTTTACATCTCATCAGGAAGATTTTAAGTGCAATTAGTGAGGTCTTGGTTATCACCCGGTATGCATGACACTTATTGCTCCCTCCCTCAGTGGCTTGACAGGCCCTTAGGGAATTCTTGTACTTCTTTTGTCTGCCTACATGTTCCCTTCAGTGTAATTGTTTTGAATCATTCTTACTTTTTATTTTCCTTTTGGATGCAGAATAACCTCTGTTTCATACACATTCTCAAAAGGAAAGTGTAGAATAAATATTTGAAGAAAATGGGATTGCCTTTGACTCATGGCTCAGTGAATCGTTCTGCTGTTTAGATGTTTCTTCTCTAAGGCTGATAGCATTTCCCTGCCTTTCCATGACACTGAATATTGTCTGAACACGTTGACTCTAGCGCCCTGAACATTTAATGACTAGACTAGATGATTGTTTGCTCACTTTCTGAAATTTATTTTAAATATCTTTTAAAATCTCTGTGTTTGATAGTTTGCCTTCATGAAATCAAGTCTTTAAATGGTAATGGAGATCCTTGCTATATGGTAAACACTAAGCGAGAACTGAGTACTTTGTACTTCATATCCATCACCCCCACAGACCTTCTATGAACAATTACACACATCTTCACTCAAGATGAAACTCATAAGTGAAAATAAGTATATTTAAAATTTCAGCACGTTATTAAATTTTGGATAGAAGTATCAAACCCAGAACATTTAGTACCACATCAGGGGGTTTTTAGCTTTGTAATTTACTCTTCTAGGAAAAGAAAAAAATACCTAAAGAAATAGAATTCCTGAAATTGAAAGAAATGAACAGATTTGTTTCAACTTTGATACAATTTTTTCTTTATTTTTAATATTAATTTAAAAAATAAAATATTGTGCATACATATTACATCAATATCATTCTACTCATCACATGCTATCTTCCAGTTATCCCTATTCCTTGCTCTGACCCTTGAATTTGTGATCACTTCTATAATTACACACACACACACACACACACACACACACACACATAAAATTATATATAAATGTGGGCATAAGGGTCAAAATATATGCTGAATGAAATTTGAGTCAACTGAAGCAATAGTACAATTTGAATCATATCCTGCTTATACTCACTGTTTTTGAAATCTAATTAAGAATTATTATTAAAGTTCTCAATTTTCTTACACTTTTAAATGAATGCTAACGCTTACAGAATCTTTCCCAGGCTGGTGTCTCAAAAGGCAATCACCATGGTAATCTACCACATTTTAAAATCCTTTTCTTCTGTTAGAATTCTTGCATCTTTTTAGTCTTAAAATACTTTCCAGGGTCATTCTCTATCACCTTAAAGAAAGGTGCATTTCAGAACAATCGACTGTTTCTTTCCAAAAAGTACTTTTTATCAATTTCTTAAGATGAGAGGAAGGTGGCTTCCAAGAGACTATCTTATGCATTTTCAATAAGTTTTAAATGAATAGCTTCAGATTTAGAGATTTTTATAAAAGGGTGAATTTTAAAACTAAAATGGGAGGTAATGATATAGAAATGTTCACTTTTTTTTTTTCCTGAGGAAGGACTTGCATCATGTAACCTACTTAAATATAACTAAGATTATTGTAATTCACTAAAGAAAATATTTTTATAATACTATCATTATGTGATAGTTAAAAATTATCATAGGGAATAAACGGCTGGCTTACTTCCTATTCATCTTACCTGATTTTGATTCTTTGTGCACACTGTTTTATGGTCTTTGGGAAATATATTGTGTTTCCGATAAACAAGATATTTTTCTTCAATAAATTTGTTACTTCAGTCATTGGCCACATGCATATTTTATATTTCATCTTGATTTACAAAATGCAAAATAATCAAAAATGAAAAAAATTTAGGTATAAAACATAGTTTGTTTTTTTCTTTCAATTATTAACTGACTTTTATTAATAAAACTTGGATGTATATTCATATTTACATCAATCTTAAAGACTGTTTGAACTCTTATTTAATAAATACTTATTCTAGGTTTATGAAATTATAACAAAAATCATGTAATATTATAATTAGTAATTTTAGACACATAAATAAAATGAAAATTTTAATCACAATGCAAACATTAGTTTATTTTGCATCTACAAAATAGTTATTTATTTATATATTATATAAAGTTTATATATTATATATAATTTACAATATATATCATTATATAAATTATATACAATACATATCATTATACATTATAATTATAAATTACATATGACTATGAATCTTCAGTCACAGGGATTAGAGCATATCAGAAAATACAAAATCTCACTCTAGTGAGATTAACATTGGTAAAAAACATCATAGTAAGGGGAACACGGACTATTTCTAACAGGATCTCAAGGGCAGGCTGTTTGACCCCCCTCTCCCCCCGGGGAGGAGCAGTCTGTTAGGCCACAGAGGAGGACTTTGCAGCCAGCCCTGAAGATACCTGATAAAACAGGGTCAGATGAAAGGGGAGGAGGTCCTCCCCTATCAGTGGACTTGGAAAGGGGCAGGGAGGAGACCAGGGAGGGAGTGTGGGGTTGGGGAGGGAATGAGGGAGAGGGATACAGCTGGGACACAGAGTTAACAAAATGTAACTAAAAAGAAAAAATAATTAAAAAAAAAAAAAGAAAAAAAATCATAGTTTCTTAGGCATCACACATATGCCTACATTTTTATTTTCTTGTAATGTTATGTGATGCAGTCTAAATAGTAGTTCTCAACTAATACTAGCAGCTCCTCATACAGAAGGTCTGTTAAGGTCTGTAAAACAGTTTACCATAACAGGATGCAGAAATACATATGAATGTGTTAATAATGACAAAAACTCCCAGGTGATGAAACATGCCTTACCATAGTTTACTCATTAATCTTACTAAATATGGAAATTATTATCCTCAGAGGAACTCATTTTACCCTGCAAGTGAAAAGAAGATGGTTTTCTTTGCTGCTTTTAAATTTTTCTCTTAAATTATTTTTGTTTCAAATGTATTACATTGTAGCCTATTTTCTTCCAAACATACACATATCTTGATATGAATATAATTAGTATTTTAAAAGGCTTGTCTATATTAAATCTATATTTTTACTATTACAGTCAAGAGAATTATAAAATATTCTTTAATTTTTTCATCATAATTTCATAATCTATATAATTAAATGGCTTTTTTCTTTGTAATGATATATCATCTAGTTCTTTATTCACATATTACTGAACCTAAATCTTTAAAACACTCTGAGATAAACCAAACTCGAAACTACAATTAACTTAAATTAACTCTCTTTTTGATGACATTCCATTCTTTTGGTATATTGGTTTGTTAATATTTTAGTTAAATATCTTGCAACTGTTTCAATGTATACACCTGTGTTTATATATCTATATATAATTTTCTCATTTGATGTTTACACATTAGTGGAGTTTGAGTATAGTGTAAAATTGCTGCATCTATGAGTTGGAAAGCATTATTCTATTTCTCAGAAAAATTATGTCACAATAATATCATATTTTTCACAAGCCAGCAAGCAGCACTCCTCTATGGCCCCTGTGTCAGGTTTTACCTCCAGGTTCCTGAACTGTGTGGGTTCCTGTCTTGACTTTCTTTGATAACAAGAAGCCAATAAACCATTTTTAAAATGTTGGGGTGACGCACAAATATTGTATTTTCTGGCTCTGTATGTGTGTTTTAAGTTTATTTGTTCACTTTTCATCCTAAACTCATCCTCCCTTCCTCTCATCATGGTTCCACCGCCCCCCCTCTTCTCCTTTCACCCCCTCTTATTCTTCTCAGAAAAGAGGAGCTCCACCACATAGTAACCCTCCCCAGCACATCTGCTGGTCTTTTTCTGAAGTTCTTGTTCCTTTTGGGACCTTCTATACTTCCTCCCACACTCCCACAAGACTCCCTGACCTCTGCTCCATGTTTGGCTGTGAGTCTCAGCATCTGTTTCTGTCAGCTGCACATGCTGGGTGGAGCCTGTCTGAGGACAGTTATGCTGGCTCCTGTCTGCATGCAGAGCAGAGTCATTAATAGTGTCAGGGTTTGGCTCTGTACACTGGGGTGTGTCTCAGATTGGGCCTGTCCAGCCAATGAGGGAGAGAGCAGTAGCGTCATGCATACCGGGTGATAACCAAGACCTCACTAATTGCACTTAAAATCTTCCTGATGAGATGTAAACCATGTGTGGTGTTGAAAACTTAGCCAACACCCTGGCCTACTGAAATCCCACATTTGCAGGAAAACCTTCAACCTCCACTTTACTAAACCAGTATACTCCCTAACCACATTCTAAAACGTTTCCTTGGATCTATTGATGAGTGTAATTTTCACCCCTCATCAAGAAATCTTCTTTTTGAAACAGACATGGACTTTTAGGGAAATGCTCTACCAATCAAAATTCAGGGTTGTGGAGGACAGTCCTAACAGATGCTTCTGCAAAACACTTTTTTTAAAATTTTTATTAATTACACTTTATTCATTTTGTATCCCCCCATAAGCCCCTCCCTCCTCCCCTGCCGATCCCACCCTCCCTCCCCTTTCTGCATGCATGCCACTCCCCAAGTCCACTGATAGGGGAGGTTCTCCTCTTCTTTCTGATCTTAGTCTATCAGTTCTCATCAAAAGTGGCTGCATTGTCCTCTACTGTGGCCTGGTAAGGCTGCTCCCCCCTCAGGGGGAAGTGATCAATGAGCAGGCCAATCAGATTATGTCAGAGGCAGTCCCTCTTCCCATTACTATGTAACCCACTTGGACACTGAACTGCCATGGGCTACACCTGTGGAGGGGTTCCAGGTCATCTCCATGAATAGTCCTTGGTTGGAGTATGAGTCTCTGGGAAGTTCCCTGCGTTCAAATTATCTTGTTCTGTTGCTCTGCTTGTGGAGTTCCCGTCCCCTCCAAAACACTTTTTACACATAAGGCTCAGGGATCCTTGTGGAAGAGGGGCCTGAACTATTTAAGACCCAGAAGATCAGGGAGTTGGCTGTGAGAATACATCCTAGTACTGTCAGAAGCTATAAGGTCTCATAAAGTCTCACCAGCATGACTGCCCAAGCTGAACAAAAAAAGACACCAATAGATGTTGAAGTGTAAAGGAAAATTCCACAAGGCCTCAAACCTCCATATAGGTAACTAAGGAATGCTGAGACTGGGCAGAACAGTATTCCCCGGGAAGAGCTTACCAATTTCTTATACAATACCAAACAGAAATACACAGAGAAGTAACAATAATGCAGGCTGAGCAAGTTAGATACATGAATTTAGAAATATATATATATATATATATATATATATATATATATGTAATTTTAGTAAGATATATATATATTTCTAAATTCATAAATCTATCTATCTATCTATCTATCTATCTATCTATCTATCTATCTATTTATCCCTGAACTTCTTGTAGGAATGGTAAATTTTAGGTTCAAGGTTTTGTGGATGAGTTGGTTTTTCCCTGCCTCCACTAGGAGTCCTGCATGGCTAGTAGGAGGCCCCTTCAGTCTCCCTGTCTTCTGCTGCTAGGATTCTCAACTAGAGTCACCTCCATATTCTTCCAGGAGCCTGTCCAGCAAGTTGCAGGTCCCCCAGAGATGGCCAGTCTCTAAGGTTACTTTCCTATTTATTATATAAAACCAGTAACTCCTGGCTAACAGGATATGTAAATGTCCTTATCTGCCTTTAAAAGTAAGACCAGCTGACAAGAGGAAGGAGACCTTTCCCAGCCTACTATTAGAATAAGGAATGTGACTTTTTTTTTTTTTTTTTTCATAAGAAAGACCTGGCCTTAGCTGAGTGAGGAGGTAGAGGTAGAACTTCCAGGCAGACAGAGGCTCTGGCAGAAGTGGACTGACTCAGAAGACTGAAGGGACACTGAATGGAAAAAGCAGGTAGGCTGTGAGAAACACATAGAAAGACAGAGAGAACTACAGAAGTCAGATTAAGTTAGTAACTAGCTGAGAGACTACTCTGTAAAATGAATTAATTATTTTGTATATATTAATTAAATGAAGGACATGATTAAGGCTGCTGTTATTTCTTAACCAGCTATTTTATAAATAAAAGACTCAGAGACCTGTTAGATTTATGATAAGCCTGAATGTATTGGAGCTGGGCAGATATTAACTCTATGCTATCTTGTCTGCCTCACAGCCAAAATCCCCATAAATACTCACATAGTTTCCATTGGCTGCTTCTGCTTTATCAGGTCAGTCCCCCAAACAAGTTGATCTTGGCCATGTAATTTTAGTATATACTAACCCCAGGAGACCTCTCCTTTCTTCCTCTCCATCTTCCTGGTCCTTCTGAGAACCCATAAGTCTGTCAACCTTCACTCTTCTCACCTCTCTTCTGATCAGCTCAGGCAGTATGCAACTTTATTAGCCAATCAGGAATAATCTTGGAGGCAAGATTCACACAACATTTTGGATATATGAGAATCTCCTTTTGGACAGTAAGGATCTTTGGGAGGTGGGCAGAACAATTAACATTGGAATACATAGTAGTTCCAGATCAATCCCATCCCTGCTCCAGAAAAAGACCAACAGTTATAAGCTATATAGATGTCTCTGTGTCTGTGTTTTAATTTAACCTCAAGTGGTCTGCAAATGCTAAATAATCACATTCTTTGTGGTCAAGTATATTTTAATTGAATAAGAATATGTCTAGATTTTTGTAAAAATATATTACAGCTATTAATCAATATTTAGTTTAAAATTTTCTTTCTGTAAAATACTTGTGATTTTGAAGAAAAGTGTAAATTTTAGTTTTAACTCATTAATGTATTTTCACATTTCCTAGTTATCATTATATCTCCGAACTTTTGTAAAGATTTATGCATAGCTTTTATTCTGAATTTGTAGTGAGAACCCCTCATATAGAATAGATTTCTAGATGAATTTCAGATTCTGCAGATTTGGTTTCATGCTTTACAATTTCATTGCTGCTTAAGGTTCTTAAAGTTTCAATTTAACTTATATTTTCAATAGTTTAAAACTAATTGTTAGTACACTACCCTTCCTATATCATACTTTAATTTGCATTTTCTTCATTGTTTTGTGCAATTTCTTTTCATATATTTTCATATCTTGAGCATTTTTGATTTTTTTCTAGTTTCAATCATATTAAAAATAAAATAAAATACTGTTTGATAAGATTATTTTATCATGAAATCAGGATATTCAACATACTTGAGATTATACCGAATCATGAGTTCTTAAGTACTTTAAATATATTTTGATCAGTTTTAAAAATTCTGATTTTCCTTATTTTTCATTTTCTGCTTTTTATTGATGTAGATTTCTACCTTTACAATTTGTTTTTATACCATTCCTATTCCATTGCATTTTCTTCTCGTTGCAAGTATTCCTCCACTTCAATGCAACACCTTCTACCATTTTATTGACACAATCTCATAACTACTTCATGTTTTCATTTAGCTTCCTTTTAGTTCTCCTCCTTTTATGTCTAATCATCTCTTAATAAAAACACTTTTTAATTGCAATAGTAGTACCTTAGAAGACAATGGTGATAAAAGAAATGTGACCTTTGGAGTTCCAGTTCAACAAGTTTCAGACAGGAATAACATTACATGGATGCAATTCTTGTGGTATAGCTGCAAGAATATGGTTGGTTTTAAGCCTTGTTCTAAGGTTAATTTGAAGTGTTTTAAGTTAATTTCATCAGTAGTGGGGGTTTCATGATAGTTTAACATTGAATCTCTGGAAGAGTTAATACAAATTACTCTTATGGGAGTCTATAACACAAAGGAGAATACAGGCCCAATAGAAATTAAAAAAGAAAAACAAACTCTAATTTCAGAAGAAAAATCCCCAACGTTTGTGCTGGGAAGAATAAGGAAGGAAGAACTTTTCTTAGCATGGAATAAAGGGAGTGGTGCACTCAGCACAAGATCCCACCTTTCTAAGCTTTCAACTTGTAAAAAGAAAATCTGCAAGAGAATAAAGAAAAACTCATAGAGCAAAAGAAAACAATAGATCAAGGCTTATACAAATGTATTTCAAGAAGGTGGCCAGACTCCATCAGGAGTAAGCAGTGGCAACATCAGCCTTGAGAAGCAAAAGCAAAAACAATAAACAAAACTACAAAAAAACTAAACAGGATTAAAGAGGTTGTGAGATCTTTGTCTATAATTAAGAAAAACCACTAAGGCTAGGCCTGTGGAAAGAGAGTCCCTGCATGAAGGCCTGGACAGGCCATTGTGTGAAGCTGTGAAAGTGAGATCTGGACTGTTTTGGAGATTACAGGTTTGTAGATTATCTGCCAAGGAGAGCTGCACAAAGGGAGTGGAACCAGCTCAAGAGAGAAGTGTGCTGTAAGCAGTAAACAGGAAAGCTAGAAGGACAAATCCATCTAAGGTCTTTGATATCGGATGGAGAACTAAAGATTTGGAGCGTACCTTGCTGTGCTTTGGTACTGCTTTGGATCAGCATTTCCTCCTTGTGTCCATATTTCTTCATTTTTGGAATTTTAATATATATTCTTTGCCACTGTGTATTAGAAGTATAAAGTTTGCATTTTGATTTTGATTTTACATTGTGTTATAAATAAGATATTGCCAAGAGATTTGAAGAGACTGGATTTCTAAACTGTGTTCAGATTATGAAGCTTTTTAAGTAGGACTACATACATTTTAATATGGAATTTTGAAGTTAGACTAAATATATTTGTTATGGCCAAAAGCCTATGGAGTCCAGGATATGGAAATTTAGTTTTTTGAATGAGAATGACCTTCATATGCTCAAATATTTGAATATTTACTCCTAGTTGGGAAAATGGTTTGGGAAACATTAGGAGGTTTTTCACTGAGGGTGGACTTTGAGGTTTCAAAAGCCCAGACCATTTCTGGTTAGAGCTCTCTGTCTGTCTGTCTGTCTGTCCCTGCCTGGTACTTGTGAATCAGAGGTAAGCTTTCAGCTACTGCTCCAACACTTCAACCTGCCTGCTGCCAAACTTGGTACCATGATGGTTGTGAACTCTATTACCCTCTGGACTCTGAGTCCTAAATTAAAACCTTTCTTTTATAATTAACTTTGCCCTTGGTAGCTTTACTACAGCAATAAAAAATGACAAAAATAGGGGCTCATCCCTGGGAAAGCCTAATTATTCTCTAAGCAGTTATTTGTTGTCCATAGTTCTTTATTTAGGAGTGGTCCTAGGTCAAATTATCCCCTTTCCACGATGATGTTTCCATTGATATTACTATTGTTCAATCTTGTTTATATATTTATTTCTGTAAGAGACTGTTTCACTAAAGTCTTCCCAGTATTTTGTCTTTTACAATACTTTGCCACCTCATTCATAATGTTCTCTGACCCACAGATGCAGGAACTGTGATATAAATGAAACTACTGAGACTAGGAAAATAATCTTTGATTTTTTTCATACTTTTAAATTCTTTTCTTTCCATATTTCCTATTACCCTCCCCATTTTGTTTGAAATATTCTTGTAAGTCTTAAATTTATTCATAGTACCCATGTCAAAATCCTTATAGAGTAACATCATTTATGCAATAGTAGAATATGCTGTGATTAACCCACTGTTACTCTCCTCACAGATCTCATTACCTGCTTTGTTGGCAAGCTTAATAATTTTGAATGCATGCAAACAGTATGACAAGAAAAATATATTTCATGCATTACTTTTATTGTGTTGAGTCTTGTTACATAGAAACTTTTTCTCTGAATGGCTTTATTTTGAGCATTTTAGACTATGCTGGAGTGTGAACTTCATTCTGGGACTGCTTTAACCCTTTACTAAGAAATGAACTTGGTAGTGCTAAGCTTGAACATATTAAATATTCATGAATTCATTAAACATCAGCAGACATTCAGAATTTGAGAGTCACCATGAGAGGTGAACTCTTCCACATCTTCCAATTCTTCTTTGGTGCATATGCAACACTCTTATTATGTTCAGGAATAGCTCCATGCATCAACGAGGTAATAATATCTACATATGTCAGATATCTTTCTCTGGAACATTATAAAAAGCTTCCCTCTCCTATTATATTCATATTCAAAACCTTCCTCTTGCTATACTATATTTTATATTAATATTTTTGATCTTTGAAAATTTATTGATTATATCCATCCACAATCACCTTTTCCCCACTCCACACTGGTTTTTCCAAACACATATTCTTCCTACCTTCATGTCCATATTAATATTAATATTAATATTTATAGTGGTAAGGCATGTGTTTTTCCCCCTGCCCCTATAATTCCTTAGAAATAATTACTCATGAGACTCAGTTATTACTTACAAATACCTAGGCTATATAGCTAGGCTTTTCTCTGACTATCTCATAACTTAAAATAATCCATTTATTTTAAACTGCATTCTGTCATGTGACTGGTTACCTGAGCTCAAGAACCATGCATTCATCCTCTTCACATCTGGCCAGCTGAATCACACACACCTCTCTCCAGCCGAGAATTCCTTCTGCCTGCCAGCTGTCCCATCTATTTCCTGCCTCGGCCATAGGCTATAGGTTTTTTAATTGACAGGTGTTGTAGCCATACAATACAAAAGAGATTTCTTCTACAAATATTTGTTATTATTAACTGCCCCCAGTGCATTCATATTGTCTGCATAAACATGACCATGTGGTTGTCAACTGGGTCATCAGATGGACTGCCTTGTCCTTTCAGTTTTCTTCCCACTGATAGTTTGTTGTTGATTTATCTTTAATTTCTTTCTCCTACAGGAGTTATTTTTCTGCTCTAGTTCTTTTCCAATATCTAATGGAGCTCTATTATTTATTTATTTTTTCAGTTGAAAAGTATGCACTTTTAGATTAACTGAGATTAACCTTTATTACATGTATGATCAGCTAGTTTATTGTAGACAGGACATTGAATTTAGGGTCTGAAGAAAGATCATCATGTTGCCTAAAATTGTGTTGGGTTGTTTAAATATGGTAATTTATCATTTAAATATGATAATCATTTTACCATGAAAACTACCATAAAAAATTCTATTATCCCTATGTACTCAATAAAGGAGGAAATAAAAAGAAATAAGGTAAAAGGATAACAAGATGCTTTATGAGTTCTAAAAAACTTAGTACAGGATTAGCTCCGTGGTAGTAGATGAAATGGGGAAGGGAGAAAACAGAGGTACGAAAGAAAATTATCAGAGGAAGCTTTCGAGAATAAACTTATTTTCACTATTAGGGGGATCAAAATAACCTGCCATAAATCTCAGGAAAAGTAAGATACTCACACCATAGAACCCAGTGAGGACAATTTCATGATTCAGTGTTTTGTGCTTTTAAGGCATAAGTCTTTAAAACAGGAGTATTCTAGTGATCATGTAACTAACTCTGTATACAAGTTTTCTGACAGATCTGGAGCTTTATCTTATATCCCTTAGGAAAGGTGGTGGTGGTGGTGGTGGGGTTAGAAAGGTACGTATCAAATCTGGCTTTAAGCACTATAGGTATATCTTATTTTGGATGACTGCATTGAATTGTTTTCAAAGACAGGCAATCAATGCTAAAATGTGTTTCTATTGCTGAATGCAAAATTCCTAACATTACAATTAGAGCTATAGAAAAAGGTGACAATAAGACAAACAGAGAATCCTTTAAAAATATACGTGTGATTGACTGACAAACAGAGGGCCTATCTTCAAACCATCAGTAGCATAAAACCAGATAGGACAAAACATTTGTTTTGTATTGCTACACACTGATTTTTATATATTATCAAATCAGGAGGGAACATATTAGCTATCAGAGGGAAAAGGGGAGATTCAATTTTTCATGGCATCTTACCTCGTCACAGGACAAAAATGCATTCCATTCATGTAGCAAATGTAGAAACCATTTGAGCACGGCAGTCCCTAGAAATACTATTTCATTTGTGAAACCACATGCTGTCTGGAACACTGGGTAAAACCTCAACTTTGTTACTTACCCCCTGTGTGTTTAAGTGAAATAAGTTATATTACCAATTCAGATGAGCATAAAATATATGGAATGTGTTAGCTCTCTGGGGGTGTTTGTATCTCCTCCCACTCCATAAACATGATCATGATGGCCAAGAAATGACAAAACTCTTACAATATTTTTTGCTCCAAATAAATGTATGGTTTCTTACTAGATTATTTTAAGAATCCGTTATATAATATCTGAAAGTAACCAAGGTGTGAAGCTATTGCTGATTTTAACTTTGGTCATCAAATATTTTTATTACCTTTTATTTATTTAGTCCCCTTGTATCTCTCTCTTATTGCCTTCAAGCTTTGGTACATCTTTTTTTAATATATATATTTTAAATTTCATTTATTTTTTATTTATTACAATTCATTTTGTATCCCAGCTGTATCACCCTCCTCATCCCTTCCAAATCCCACCCACCCTTCCTCATCTCCCATGCCCCTCTCCAAGTCCACTGACAGGGGAGGTCCTCCTCCCCCACCATCTGACCCTAGACTATCAAGTCTCATCAGGACTGGCTGCATGTCTTCCTCTGTGGCCTGGTAAGGCTGCTTCCCCCTCAGGGGGAGGTGATCAAAGAGCTAGCCATTGAGTTAATGCAGAGACAGTCCCTCTTCCTCTTACTAGGGAACCCACTTAGACACTGAGCTGCCATGGGCTACATCTGTGCGGGGATTCTAGGTTATCTTCATGCATGGTACTTGGTTGGAGTGTCAGTCTCAAAAACGACCCCTGGGCCCAGAATTTTGGTTTGGTTACTCTTCTTGTGGATCTCTTTCATTTACCATGGTTATTTTCAGCACATCTTTTTTTTTTTCTTTAGAAAGACATTTGTATTTTTACAGAAGAAAATAGATTACAAACTTACGCACACATACACACCACACACACACATTTCCCAATTACTGAGCTTACTTGTAATTATTTTTTTCACTTCACTCATCAGTTATTTCAATGGGAAATAAAATATTTGGCTGCATAAAGGAGCCCCAGAAGTTGACTGGATATTTTGCAATGTCCTTTGTGCTTTAAAACTGTCAATAACTGACCATTGTAGACAGTGGGTTGACAAACCACAAAAAACTTTGTTTGCTTTGTCTGTGTGCTTTCTGCCTATATAGATGAGATAGGGTAGTTTTAGTGATTTCTATTACCCATTATATCATTAACAGAGCAATCTTAATTTCTGAGCAAGATTTCATGATTTCCATGAAAATCATGCCTTCACCTATGCCTTATGCTTAGCATAATGAGCTCTGAGTAAAGTCATTTGTCCCTGGTCAAATGACATCATTTCAAGTGGATGAAATGAGATTCTAATTTTAGCTGTACAAGAACTGGTAGAGTGACCTTGAAACCACTATGCAGCCCCCGTTGACATGTTTTATCACCTGAAAATTGCAGTAGGTTCCTTTGCCCTCTTTATGGTACCAAAGTATAGTTACCTTACTATTTTAACATGTCTATATCCATACGAAGCTATGCTTTATTGCAGCTAGTGTATCAGGAATCAGACCCTAGACCAGGCCTGCAACCATTAACATCATTCACCTGTAACTTTATGTCAAGTCTTTGCTTCTTAGACTAACCTCACTCTATCTGAACTTTAAAAGCCTCTTTTAATAGATTCTTGCTTCATTTTAAATTATACTAAAATGAAACATGCCTTTATGATGAGAGTGCCAAGCCCTAGAGAAATTAGATTTTTATTAAAAATATCAACTCTAAAGATCTTTTAAAAAGAGTTAGCAATGAGTTAAAATTGCTTGAATCAAATTGAAAACACTTAATTTCAGAATAAAATGTGGTACAAATAAGTAACTTCTATTTTGTATGGTGCATTGCAGAAAACTTTTACCTTTAAATGTGTTAATTAGTATTAATCAGTATTTGTCGCTTTAAAATAATAGCTCCTTTGTTTTACTCTAGCACAATCTTAAATATAACATCTATGTGTTCCATATACATAATATCATTTATTCTCTGACTTGTAAAACTGTCATTTTGTTATCCAGTTAGATGTGTGGGCACAGGTTAAGTAGCACAATTTGCAGATGATGCTGATATCTGCTTTGTCTCTTGTCTACAGATGTATTTCTCTCTGACATTGTCTTCTCAAGTTTACTGCACATAATAAGCAGCTTAATCAGAGATCCTATTGTTCCCCTTGCTTTGCTCACATTATATTTAGAATGAAGAGTATATAGATTTGATTGGGCAATATCTTAGTGATAATTTTGCGTATGAGAAATTTAGAGACAGTTGCAAGACATTGCTCTTGCATATGACAACTTGCTTAATCACAATGAAGACAACTGAATCAATTTGTTTAACTCTTTCAACTTAGATATAATAACGACTATGTTTTACTTAAAGTAGTCTTTACTTAGATACCAAAATCAAATACAACTTAAATTTTCATCCTGCTTAATAATACTCTACACAACCTGAACATAATTTTAAAAGAAAGAAGAAAGGTTTGTAAATTTTTCCTTGAATTATTTTAGTGCATTACATGATTTGAACATTTAATTTCAAAATAGAATTTTTAGGCAATTAGATCTATGGGATTGCTGATAATTTGTAGAGAATATGTTAATTTAATTCTGTCTTTTCTTCTATTCTAGAATTTCAAACATCCAACTTGATATCCAGATAGTGTGTTTCTTGAGTTATCATTGCTATGAATCATTACCTTTCACCAATACGTCTATAATGAAACAGAAATTTATCCTGGGTTCTTATGGAAATTATGAGCATCCAGCATGATCCTGAGTCACTTGTGTTCATACACCACCAAGAAATCGCTTCAGTTTAGAACTTTGTACAGTTGCAAGAAGTAACAAATTAGAATATGAGGTTTTTGGTGTTATAGAGACAATTAATGAACCAGTATACTAAAATCAAAGATAGATGTCTTTTCCATGTGACATAAAAAAGCCTGGTTTGCAAAAGTAATGAGAGCAACAAATGCTGACATGTGGGAAATAACCTCATGGAGAGTCAGTAACTGTTACAGCTCTGTCTAACATAAGGTAATTCAGAACGCTTGGTCATGATGATCTTGCATAAAATTTTTCTTGTAGCAATGTTTTCCATTCTCCATCTCATCTTGTAACTTTAACTTTTACTTCAATTGAGATAAAAGAAATAGAGAAATAGGTCATTATTGGCTAATAAGAATTTTTGAGTTTGTTGTGAAAAAAGAGAAAATTTTTTGGTAAATTCTAAATGCACAATTGAACATGGATTCCCCCAACGCGAGTTATAGACTCTCACTAGTTCATTTTTTAAATTACATTACTTTTAAACAGATACTCAAAAGTAAGACATCATAGTAATAGTACCTGATGACATCAACAGCCACCTTCATTTACAGATAAACAATGTCTTAGAAGGTTGACTTAAGATCTTTGTAGAATCAGAACTAGAATTCTTTGAACATTGCATCATATTAAAAAAGCATTAAATATACTTGTTAAGATTATGCACACAGACCAAAGAGGGGTGTCATCAAATGCCAGTAAATACTGCACATAAACCCATCTGAGCAGATACATGTAAATATACTTGCTGCATGCATGAAATGTCCACTGTATCTACAGATTTATAACGATTACAAATGCATGTGTATCTGCATACTATGTTCTCTCTATATGTGATATTTACGACATTGCATCTATAAAATTTCTCTTTAATTAATGCTTTAAAAGATTTTTTTCTCACATACATATATATCTTGATTATCATTTCCTCTCCCTTGGCTTCTCCCAGTTTCTCTATATCTCTCCTTCCATCAGGATCTACACACTTTCGGTTGCTCATTAGAAAACAAGCAACCTCCCGTGGGATAATTATAATAATAAAATAAAATAAAAGCTAAAATATCGAAATGGGCCAAACGAACAGGAGAAACCAAGAAAAGCTCAAGAAACAGAGACACATCTGTTCTTATGCTCAGAAATTCACTAAAACCACTATACTAGAAAATATATTACAAACAGAAAGGATGTGTTGGGTTAAATTAAAGAAAAGAATATATACATTACATTTAAATTGAATATAATGGAATAAAAAGAATAAGATAAAGTTGTTTTAAAAGGAAAATTCCTGATATGATGCTGTGGGACAAGGAATCTCTAAAAGTTTACTTGACATCATTTTTTTGACCATTTTTCATTTGTGCATAGGAAAGTTACAGATTTTTGTGAGGTGTTTTTTTTTTTGTGTGTGTCTAGCTACTTTGCTGAAAGTGTTTTCAGCTGTAAAAGTTCCTAGGTATAAGGTCACTTATATATACCATCATATAATCTGCAAATAAAGATAGTTTGATTTGTTCTGTTCCAATTTCCCCCCTGATCTACTTTAGTTGTCTTATTACACTAAATTTGACTTCAAACACTGTATTGAATAGGTGTGAATGGATTCAACAACTTTGTGTTGCTCTGTGTTTTCATGGAATTTGGTTGAGTTTCCATCCACTTACTAGATATTAGCTATGGGCTTGCTCTATCTACTTTTTCTATCTATCTATCTATCTATCTATCTATCTATCTATCTATCTATCTATTAATATTACAGTCATTCACTATGTATTCCTATTGTAACCCCTCCTCTTCTCCTCCCATTCCCACCCGCCTTTCCTCTTCTTTCCCTATTCGTCTCCCCTAGTCCACTGATAGGGGAAGTATTCCTTCTTTTTAACTGACCGTAACCTATCAGGGCTTATCAGGACTGGCTGCCTCCTACTCCTCTGTGTCCTGGCGAGGCTGCACATGCCAGGGAAAGGTGATCAAAGATCACTGAGTTCATGTCAGAAACAGCCCCTGCTTCCCTTACTAGGAAACACACTTGGAAACTACCTGCCTATGAGCAGCTTTATCTGAGCAGGGAGTCTAGGTCTGCTCCATGCATGGTCTTTGGTTGGAGTATCGGTCTCTGCTGGTCCCCTGGGCTCTGGGCTCTGGTCTTTTTGGCTCTGTTGGTCTCCTTTTGGAGCTCCTATCCCCTCCAGGGCTTTCTATCTCCTCTTTCTTCCCATTTCTGCATACTAAGCAATGTATGGCTGTGAGTCTCTGCATCTGTTTTGATATCCTGCTAGGTAAAGTCTTTCAGAGGCCCTCTGTGGTAGGCTCCTGTCCTGTTCTCCTTCTTCTCCCACCTCAGCTGTCTATCCTCTTTGCTTTTCTGATTGGGGCTTAGGTATCTTCCCTTGGGTCTTCCTTGGTTAACTTCTTCAGGACTACAGATTTTAGTATATGTATTCTATATTGTAGGTCTAGTCTCCACTTCTTAGTGAGTATATACCACGTGTATCTTTCTTCATGTGGTTTACCTCACTCAGGATGATCTTTTTCTAATTGTTTCCATTTGTCTGAAATGCTCATAATTTTGTTGTTTTTAATTGCTGAGTAGTATTCCATTGTGTAAATGTACCACAATTTCTTTCTCCATTCCTCCATTGAGGAACAAAAACAATCCTGTACAATAACAGATATTCTGGAGGTATCTACATCCCTGCTCTCAAGCTGTACTACAGAGCAACAGTAGTAAAAATGGCATGGTATTGGCATAGAAATAGACTGGTTAGTCAATAAGAAAAATTGAAGACCTAGAAATAAACCCACACAAATACAGATACTTGATTTTTGACAAAAAAGACAAAACCGTACAATAGAAAAAAAATAGTACCTTCACAAATGGTGTAATTCTACCTGGATGTGTACATGTAGAAAAATGCAAATAGATCTATACTTATCACACTGCACTAAAGTAAAGTCCAAGTGGATCAAAGAACTCAAAATAAAGCCAAACATGTTAAATCTGTTAGAAGAAAAAGTGGGAAACAGTCTAGAACTCATTGGCACAGGAAACAACTCCCTGAACAGAATACCAACAGCACAGGCTCTAAGATCAACAATCAATAAATGGGAGCTCATGAAAATGAAAAGCTTCTGTAAAGTAGAGGACACTGTCATCAGAACAGAATGACAGCCTACAGACTGGCAAATGATCTTCACCAATCCTCTATCAAGATATAAAGAGCTCAAGAAGTTAAACACCAACAAACCAAGTAATCCAATTTAAAAATGCAGTACAGAGCTAAACAGAGAATTCTCAACAGAGGAATAACAAATAGCAGAGAAACACTGAAAGAAATGCTCATCACCCTTAGTCATCAGGGGAATGCAAATCAAAATGACTCTGAGATTCCACCTCACACAATTCAGAATGGCTAAGATCAAAAACACAAGTGACAACACATGCTGGAGATGAAGTGGAGAAAGGGGAACCCTCCTTCACTCTGGTGTGAACTTAAATTTGTAGAACCACTTTGGAAATAAGTACAGTGCTTTTTCAGAAAATTAGTAATAAGGTAGCATTATTCTTAATTGTCTGAGAAAGTGCCAGATTGATGCAAGCAAATGGTGGGAACTAGAAATGGTCATCCTGAGTGAGGTATCCCAGAAGCAGAAGACACACATGGTATATATATACATATATGGTATATATACTCACTTATAAGTAGATATTAAACATATAGAATAAACATACTAAAATCTGTACACCTAAAGAAACTAAGCAAGAAGGAGCACCCTTGGCAATATGATCAATCCTCACTCAGAAAAACAAGTGGGATGGACATTGGAAGAGGGAGAAAACAGGGAACAGGGCAGGAGCCTACCATAGAGGGCCTCTGAAAGACTCTACACAGCAGGGTATTAAAACAGATGCTGAGACTCTTAGCCAAACTTTGGGCAGAGTGCATGGAATCTTATGAAAGAAGGGGGAGATAGAAAGACATGGAGGGGACAGGAGCACCACAAGAAAAGCAACAGAACCAAAAAATCTGGGCAGAAGGGAATGTTCTGAGACTGATACTTCAACCAAGGATAATACATGGATAGTACCTAGAACCTCTGCTCAGATGTAACCCATGGCAGCTCAGTCTTCAAATGGTTACCTTAGTAATGGGAACAGGGACTGTCTCTGACAGGAACACAGTGGCTGGCTCTTTGATCATCTCCCTCTGAGAGGGGAACAGCCTTACCAGGCCTGAAAGTAAGACAATGAAGCCAGTCCTGATGAGACCTGATAGGTTAGGGTCAGAGGGAAGGGAAGGAGGTCCTCCCCTATCAGTGGATTTGGGGAGGGGCATGGAAGGAGATGAGGAAGTGAGGATGGGATTGGGAAGGAATGAAGAAGGGGCTACAGCTGAGACACAAAGTAAAAAAAAACTGTAACTAATAAAAATAAATTTTAAAAAATGATTCAGGGTGTTATTTCAACTTTCTCATATCTGTTGAGACTTTGTTTCTGAGTATGTGGTCATTTTTTGCTGGTAATAGGAACATTCTTTTGTGTTCGGTGAAATATTCTGTGAATATCTGTTAGGTCTATCTGTTTGTCCATAATGTCATGTAGGATCCAGCACTTTTCTTATTATTTAATTTTTTACTCTATGATGTATTTATCGACAAAGGTGGGGCACTAAAGTCTCCCACTATCATTATGTGAGGGCTAATATGTGATTTAAACTGTAGTAGTGTGTTTGTTTGTTTGGTTGGTTTATTATCTTGGTTGCCCTTGTGTTGGTGCATATATATTAAGACTTTCAGTGTCCTCGTGCTGGTTTTTCCTTTATCAAAGGAAAAACTTTATCAAACACTTTATCAAAGTGTTCTTTCCCAATCTGTTCTACTTAGTTTTCATTTCAAGTTTATTTTTTCAGATATTAAAATGGCTATACCAGCTTCCATGTTAAGCCCACTTGCTTAGAATACCTTTTTCCATCCTTTAACCTATGGTGATATCTAGGCTTCATATTTCTACATTTCTTGAATGCTGCTGGACATGGCAGAAGGATCAGTCCTGTATTTGAATGCATTCTGTTAGTTTTTTTCTTTTGGGAAAATATTGAAACCATCGATGTCGGGAGTTATCAATGAGCTCTTTCGTGTATACCTTTTATTTTGGTTTTACTCTTATTTTTGTGGTGTTGTTTGTGTGTGTGTGTGTGTGTGTGCGCGCGCACGCGCGCGCGCGTCTCTCCTCTTTTGATTTGCTGTTTTGTTAATGTTTATTACTTATGCTTTCCTTGGTGTAGTTAGAAGGCTTTTTAATTTACTAACTAGTAAAATATGTTGGATTTCATAAGTCTTATGTGAAGGTATTCTTTAACATTTAAATATCGGAGGACTTGGGGAGGGGCATGGTAGGAGATGAAGAAGGCAGGGTGAGATTAGAAGGGGTACAAAGTGCATAAAGTGCAATTAATAAAAAGTAAATTATTTAAATTTTTAATAAAAATGAGATTACTTTTTTTATAAATAAATAGCTAAAATTTTACATATTTTGAAAAAATTTCATCAAAAATAACTCCAATACATAAGGACCTAATATCTTTATAATAACACCAATGGATATGAAACGACAATTTTTAGATTTTAAGCCAAAGGATGAAAAATTATAGAAAACAATCTTGTTTTATTCTTTGCTTACGTACTACAACTTGTTATTTGAGATTTATAAAAATAAAGTAATATTTGACTTTAAATTCAAGATGCAGAAGCCAGGTGCAGTAGTACAAGCCTGTAAATGCAGCACTTAGGAAGGCAGAGGCTGGTGGATCTCTGTGAGTTCGATGCCAGCCTTGTATACAAAGTGATTTCAGGACAGCCACGACTACAGGAGAAACCCTGTCTCAAACAAACAAACAAAATCAAGGCATAGGAAAGAATGCATTAAAAATAATAAAAATTGGTATAGGCAAAACATAAATTATAAATAATTTGTCTTAGCTACTGATAGCTGTATTAAAATTTAGAAATTTAATGCTTGCTTCAGACTACTATATTTGAAATTCTTATTAATTAATATTTGCCATGAATAGAGGTTCATTCTTGTATTTTCTACACTCAGTGGACTGAGGCAAGCCAACTTTGAGTTCTAGATCATTTGAATTGTGAAATAAAATTGATATTGGCTAATCACAAAGGAAGATCCTGTCATGAAAAGGAAGAAGATATGAAAAACACTGTAAAATGTTTAATTTAAATTTTTGTGCAACCATCAATATTCAGAAAATGCCATAGTTTTTGAAGTATTATAAATTGGATGCCCATAACTAAAGTTCTAGGTTACTTCTTAGCAAGAATCGCTGTTATATATTATGCTTTTAATAACCAATTATCTACATAATGTAAAGTATTTAATTACCATAATTTTGTAAAACTAATTAGTTTGCGTAGGGTAGCTTCAAGTTAAAATAGACTTAGGCATCTGTTTAGATTGACTTTCTTTGAAATTGACACAGTATTAGAAAGAATCTTGTTTTACTAAATACAGACTTGATTTTCCCACGTTTTCTATAGTACATAGCAAAGACTGAGATTCCTAGTTATTTTTCTTTCCCAGTTTTTTAATTAAAGTACAGAAAACAACAAAACAGTAGAGTAAATGAAAGGATACTTAATTATTCCACATTTATCTTTAACAGAGAAATGGCAAATATGATGAAATGTTATCTTTTAAGGAGATCTTAGCACAGAGAGTTAGTAGGCATTTTTGTCTATCTAGTTTGGGGCTCATTGCTAATGCTTTTAAAATTTTAACTATTATTATTTATTACAGTTTATTAATTTTGTCCCCCAGCTGTAGCCTCCTCCCTCCTCCCCTTCCATTTCCACTCTCCCTCCCTCTTCTATCCTTATTCTCCTCCCCCAGAACACTGATAGGGAAGGTACTCCTCCCCTTCTATCTGACCCTTGCCTGTCAGGTTTCATCAAGAATGGCTGTATTATCCTCCTCAGTGGCCTGGCAAGGCTGCACCCCCCAGGGGAAAGGGATCAGGGAGCCTGCCACTCAGTTCATGCCAGTGACACTCCCTGCTTTCCTTACTAGGAACCCTACTTGGAGACCCAGTCTATGGGATACATATGAGCAGGGATTTTAGATTCTCTCCATGCATGCTCCTTGGTTGGGGTATCAGGATAAATATACTAAAACCTATACTCCTAAAGAAGCTAAACTACAAGGCTCAATCTTCATTCAGAAGACCAAACGCAATAGACATCGGAAGCAGGAGAAGACAGGGTTCAAGGCAGGAGCCTGCCACAGATGGCCTCTGAAAAACTCTACTGTTCGAGGTAGAGGCTGAGACTCATAGTCAAAATTTGGACAGAATGCATGGAATTTTATGAAAGAAAGGGTTACAAAAGGAGCCCAAAAGAGTCAAAAAACTGGGGGGCCTCCCGAGACTGATACCCCAAAAAGATTTATGCATGGATAGGACCATAAGTAGGCTTCTTAATAAGTAAATACTTTTGAAATATTACTCCAGAAATTCAGAGGCATTAAGTTGATGTGCTAGAGTCTATGCCAACTGCTAACTAGTTATGTTTTCATCAACTTTATATCTTTTACCTTGATGTACAAATCACAGTTTTTAATGCTGTTTACATAAAGCCTTGTTTTCAGTCATCCATAATTCATCTCTATAGTGGAATACATGTATCCTGTATGAAAGTACAAATATTCTCAATTGTGTCTCATCTATTCATACCAATATTCTTGAAACTAATGAAACAGCACAAAACCTCTGAGAGTTCTGTTGCAAAGATTTGTGTTAATATTTGTTAAAACCTGAAGTTTATTTATTTCTATTCTTGTCTTTTATAAACATTTCATTTATGAATATATATTCTCTGTATATTTTAGTTTTTCAGGATATGTAATCTCTTCATATTTCATGCAGACTTAATTTATACAACCAAAAGAGGGCAGTGCTTCATCAACTATTCTTTTACTATCATAGTTAATATTTATTTTCAAGACATTAAAAACTATTGGGTACAAATTTTGATTTCAAGAGTGAAATTGTATTCAATATTAACAACTCTCAAATAAATATTTTAATTTTCGAGCTCTTAATCATGATAGTGTGCTGTTTAAAAAAGAATATAAAAAAACTACATAATAATTTTAAATTGGATATTTTCTGAGTAGATATCATAAGAATTCTCCAGCGTGTTTCCTGTCTTTATTTGATTTTTTTAATGCATCTCCCTGAGAAGGAGTTTTTAGATGCATGAGGACCAATTGCTGTTAACAAAGGATCATTATTTAAATTTAAAGAACTTCAGTCCTATATCTGTGCTTTTACATATGACTAGAGGAGACTCAGTTATAAAACTGTTCATTGACTTATTATATATTGGCTAAGTTTACAATAAATACAGAAAGCTTTTACTTAATTACTGTCCTATAAATGTAAGGAAACATTTTATTTTTAAAACTACCAGTACAGACACATCATTTTAATTTGATTGTGGAATAATAATTTTTTGTTTGGAATATTGCATGGAAAGCAAACTTTCTTTAACAGCTATATCTTCTTCTACTTCTTGTACATTCCTACAGTCAAAGCCCATAACAACTTTATCAAAATGGAATAATATCTTTAGAAGATATTATAAACTACAAAAAAATTCAGTTCAGTGTTACTATTTTCAATTTACTATTAATATTGAATTCTTCCTCTTACATGAAAGCATCCTAATTTTTTATATATAATTCATAAGGATGGCCAGTTCACAATTATTACATATATTTTGAAATTGTCTATTAACTAAAAGACTCAACAGTCTTTTTAGTGTTTATGAACTTTTAACAGTTTCATTTCTGAGGTCTTTCATTTCCCTGATCCTAGTAAAACTCTCATGACTAACTTTAAGTTATTAGTTAATATTTGGGATTCTATGAGACTGCTTTATTCCCCCTCAAATTCTTATTTTGAAACCCTCAGATTTTCTTTCCAAAACTCTTGATGTCATCTTTTGGAATTTTTATTCCAAGGGAGGGGTATAGGGGTGGAAGAAGAAGGAAGGGTGGGAATGGAAGATCAGGGGGAGGGCTACAGCTAGAATGCAAAGTGAATAAACTGTAATCATAATAAATGATAATAATAACGAGAAGGAGACAAAGGGTTCTTCCTAGCGTCGGAATCTTAGTTGAAGCCTAGCAGAAAAGTGCACTGAGCACATGCAGACGCCAAGCGTTTCTCTTGATGCACCTTGCACCCACTCGTGCTTTGCCTTTTGCATTGGAGTACAATCGCTATTCTCACTGCAGTAAGCTTTATCCCATTGCATACGTTTGGATTTGTCTTGTTTCTTTAACTCCAGGCTTCCAGCTTTTGTTTGCCGTAAAATTTTGTCGTTGAAACTGCTGACAGAAAACATACCATGAATAAAATGACATAAGCCTTTTATGTAGCAAATGCTTGAGAAGGAAGTCATCAACATCTACCTCTTTTTGTTGCAGATCTTTCTTTTTCAAAAGACAAAAGCCTTTTTGCTAACTCTGAGCTATTGGACAGGAAATTAATGCTGGGTCTCAGTGCCCCTTGCTGATGTTTTCTGTTTCTCAGTCTTATTTCCCAAGTTCACCCACAACTTCACAGAGTCTTCTTTCATCATAAAGTTATGGTTGAAGGCTAGCAAACCATACTGGAGGGAACCTTATTGCCTAACAAAATATATCCTAAAGGTAGGCTAGTGACAGTCACAGTGAGGTGTTATATTGATAGACCAGTTACAGGCAGAAAGAGATTTGGCTGGGAAAATTGAAGAAACCCTCTTTTTAGTCTGTATCAATTTACATAACCCTGTAAAGCAGCTATTGAAACACTTGGAGGTTTAGAATGTAAGGAAACACACATATCCACACATAAACACACAGAAAGATGAACAGACAGACAGACAGACACACACACACACACCCCTCCCACAAAAAAGAATGAGTTATAGTTAATAGGTATCCAGGCTGGTTAGGACTGTTGGTTTCTTTTCTCCTTTGGAAGATTGAACCTTTCCATCTTATACCATGAGGACTAGTACTCAGGGAGGAGGCTGTCTGGTCAAATCCACACTGGGCCATGGGGTATGAATAGTGATTTACCTTCCATGATGCAGGGGCCACTAAGGAAAACAGCAACAGCCTCTGATATAGGATCCTCATGGAAACCTGGACCATCAGTGAGAAAGAAGGCTTCTCAGACCTAGTGTTGGAATTTTTGTTAGCTAGGCTGTGGCCCTTGTGTGAAGACTATCATAAGCTCACATTTAAAAATCTTATATCTATCTATCAACCAGCCTATCTTCATCTACCTATTTATTTATCAATCTGTCTGTCTGTCATCTCTCTATTTTTCTATCCATCCATCTCTCATCTTTGCATTTATGTATCTATCTATCTAACGATCTCTCTATCTGCTTATTTATCATCTATCGGTTATCTCTATTGATTTATATATTATATATATATATTTTATGTATATAGTTACCAGCATAATTTCTTATGCTGGTATCTTATGCTGGATATCAGATATCCTCAGTGATATTTTACCCTCATAATTTCTTCTGTATGTGGAAAAAATTATTGTGAGATCCAGAGAACAGAGAAGTCTGAAGTGTTATAGTGACTTTTTTAGAAATATTGGAGAAGCTACAATTATGAAGAGTAGACATTCCAACACGGAATGAGAAAGCTCATGAAGCCTCATCCTTAGACAAAGTAGTACAGGAAGGAAAGAAATGCTGGGAGCTAAAAAAATAAAGTCTTCCCCAGAAAATAACGGACCAATTGATTACCTAATATCAATGTATATTGATATTAACTTACACACACACACACACACACACACACATACAATGCCACAAATGTAAAAGAAAGTTAGGAGGTGTAGCAGCAAATTAGAGAAACGGGAGGTTTTGTAGAGTGGACGTGTTTAAGAAATGCAGCTTATGGAGAGTACTGTCGAGTAAGGCAGGCTTATTCTCTTCAAGCCAAGGGAGAAAATGATGCCTGTTCACACGGAGTGCTGGAGTGGATGTCGTTAAACAAGCTAGTGATTTCTTGCTATGCTGTGAAGACAGCTTTGACATGAATCCCCTAAATCCTGAGCATTGTGTAGGCCCAAATTCTGAACTTTATCTCTCGTTGAATAAATCCCTTCCTTATGAAAGAATTCCCATGTTCTCTGCATCCTCACCCCAAAGAATCTGTCATTATACTTGCTATAATTATTTCCACCCTAGGCCCTTCTGTATGCTGAGCACTACTTATCAGTAAACAGAACTCAATCTTATTCTAAGAGTCACAGGTGTTTTGCTATAGAGGTGTACTTTGCACAGGAGGTTTTTATGTAGCCATTCTTGAAACTTTGTTGTGATAAAAGTAACGTGTAGAAGTTTTCCTAAATTTTTGCTCTGCTTAAATATGTAAAAATAAAATAAAGTGAAATAAACTACCATATTAGACTCTAGATGTTGTTGAACTAGCATCTGCTACAGTGGTGCTGAACCAGATCTATTCTTCGCCTCTTGCTAATCATTTCTCTGTCTGCTGTGATGCTTGCATGGACCGTGTCAGAAAGGGAATAGGGAAAAGATGTAATTATATAAGAATCTCAAAAAATAAAAATTAAAAAAAAAACAGAATAAAAGAAAGATGTACTTATGGTTGCACAAACCCTTTCAGAAATCTGTTTTCACAATAATTTAAGGGGAGTAATTTTCAGATTCTTAATTTTATGAATGCTACTTTCCAATTATATGTGAATGTTTACTTCTAGGCTGGTGGAATGACTTCCATTGTTTCTCATCCTCTTAATTGTTCTTGGACTATATTTTTAATATATACGGAGATATAGCACTATCATCAACATTTCTTGGACTCTAATTCTGAGCCATTTTTGTAGGCATTCAAGATAGAGACCTTGTCGAACACACCAGATCTTGTCTGAAGATGGAGATCTCCCAAATCTGAGGACTATTGGAAAACGGAAGACTGTGTAAACAGAAGTTTTGCAAATGAATATTATTTTATAAAGATCACTCTCAATGAATTATGGGGAAAATAGTCAATTCGTTAGAGGACAGACGTGAATATGATTTAATTTTGTGTATATGTTTCTTGCCTATATGTCTTTCTCTGTCCCGCTTGTGTGCCCAGCACATACAGAAAGCCAGAAGTCATAGATACAATGGAATTGTAGTTACAAAGCTTTGTAATGGGTGCTGAGAATCATACTTGGATCCTCTGGGAGATAAGCAATTTTTCATGACTTCTGAGCCATGTTTCCAGCACACTTGAAGATGATATTATTCAAACATTTCTCTAGTATTTGCTGCATAACAGCATGATTTCGGAAAATTAGATCACACTGAAATTAGAAAAGATAGTACTCTTTTCTTGTTTTTGTAGAGGATGTGTTTATAGACATTAGGAAGAATAAAAATTAGGAAGAATAAAAGATAAACATTCAGTCTCATTTTAGAAAATGAGTAGTATTTATCACATGCATGGCTTTTCAATACAATGTGATAAAAAACATAATTTTATATGTTGACTGTATATGTTGTTGATATTGTACTGACCCAATAATTATTGAAAAATACTTTGAGGATTAAAATCTTAATATATTTTCACCCAAATATACAACAGAATTCAATCTTACACATTTTTATAAAAAATTATAGCATTAAGAAATACTTTGTCTTTTAATAAAATTTAGAAGGTATACATTGTAATGCAGATATTTCATTATGTTCTCCACTTACAATAAAGTCTTTAAATAAATTTCAAAAGTAGAGGATTCATATAATTATGTAGTGTACTTGTATCTTTGGAGGCTGTTTCTAAAATTCAGAGAATTTTAAATGATGTTAAAAACTGTAAAAACATATGCTTAGTTCTAGGATGTTATGTACTGACACAATACGAAAATTTGTGTTTTAATGAAGAAACGGTGTTTCCGGTACTTTGTTAGAGCCTTTGCTTATATAATTTTAAAATCTTGCTCAGCGTTCCTCATGCAGTGCACTTCTTTAGTCTCAGGACTCAGAAAACTGAGTTAGGCAAAGCTCCATGTGTTCAAGGCCTGTATGTTCCACTTAGCAAATTATAGGACAGCCTGAACTACACAGAGAGACTGTTTCTAAAAACAACAAAAAGTAATGTTGGAATTATTTGATTATTTGCTCTTTATAGAATAGCGTGTCTAACTATGTTTTGTGAAATAACAATTAAAAATCCTTTGCATATCATTTATCGAGTCATAAGGATAATTTGAAGATTTAAAAGATGTATAATTGAATTTCTCATTGTATGATATGCCTTTGGAATATTTACAGATATGAGTCATAATATATTTTTCTACCTGAAAGCACAATACAAAACTATTTGGGCTTAGATGCAGAACTGATTATTCCCCCTGTTTATTGTAGAATTATTTTAAAAAACTTTGTCACCAAGAAAAAAAAAAGGAACCTTCAGATTACACCATTCTTTCTTAATTATACCATAAACATTACGACATCTAGGAAAGAAGTTAATGGTTAGGATCTCTGCCAGAATAAGACAATTTGGAAGTTAGTGCCACCCCCAAAAAATGACAAGAGCAAAATCCACTTTCACAGTATCCCAACACATAC
The DNA here is from genome assembly GCF_907164565.1 of Psammomys obesus. NCBI lineage: Eukaryota > Metazoa > Chordata > Mammalia > Rodentia > Muridae > Psammomys > Psammomys obesus. Next base: position 38,673,521 of record NW_026596051.1, read on the forward strand.
CGTAGAGTAATATGAATTGGGATTTATGTTGCGCAGAAGGGGCTAACAGGGAAGAGGTCACCCTCCCTTCCAAGAATCCAAGCCCTGCCTGAGGTGCTCTGAACTAGATATGGAAACAAAATCACATAATGGTGGGTTGGTAGACTTAAGACACCATGAAAATCATATCCTTTCCCTTAGAAAGAATATTGTCCTCAAGTCTTTTTCCTCCCGGATAAAATATGTCCTTTAATGTTGTTGCAAAGACTTGGTGCTCTTCTCAACTTCACATCTCACTCCACTTCCTCAGCCTTCTCTTGTGCACTTTCCTTGTTCTCTGTCTTTGTTGTAAGCTGTTATAGGCTGCAATATTCCAAAAGAAGAATCTCATTCAGTTTTACATTTGGATTCCAACTCTACTCCCAGTTCTCCAGGAAGCCCTCCCATAATCTAGGTTTATTTTCCTTTGTCTTTGGATCTCAAGGAGGAGGCTCCATATGGATGAGAACTTGGCAACTAATATTTAGTTAGCTCTGACTGTGTGTCAGGCGCTCATTAGCTCTTTGAATCGTCACAACAGGCTGGTGAGGTGGATCCTACCATGCTATTATCACCACACTAAAACAAAGTGTTAGACTCTGATAGTAGTGACTTGTCCAAGGTGACAGGACTTGTAAGTGGCAGGCTACTTCTTCATTGTATTATATTCTTAGCAATCCCTTATGTCTGCGAAAGTAGTGATAGACACTGATTTTGTTCTTCTTTGTGTTCAAATTGAGACCCGATGCAGCGCATATTTAATATACATTAACTGATGTATGTATTCTGTAGTATTGCATATGGAGATAACAAATGCCATTCAATTGTACATTTGTGTTATGACACAAGTCTCACTTTGTGTCTGAGCGTGTGTGTGAGAAAGCTGCATGACACAATGAAAACAAGCTATATTTCATGTTTGATTGAAATGTTTTGAAAATATCTGTTAGGTTTATTTGGTTTATGACATCAGTTAGCTCCAGTATTTTTTTGTGAGTATTTTTTCCCTTTAGATGATCTGTCTATTGGCCAGAATGGGTTACTGTACTACCCCACAGTCACCGTGTGAAGATTAATATGTCATTGAAGTTGCATTAGTGTTTCTTTTACAACCTTGCCTGCCCATGCATCAGGGACATAGATCTTAAGAAATGAAAAGTTCTCTTGGTGGATTTTCTTACTTTGATGAGTATGTAATGTACTTCTTTATAGGTTCTGATGAATTTTCATTTGAAGTCTATTTGTCAGATATTAAAATGGCTACAGAAATATTTTTCTTAGGCCCATTTTTTTGGAATATCTTTTTCTAATCCTTTATCCTGAGGTGATGTCTATCCTTGTTGTTAAGATATGTTTATTGGATTCAGCAGAATGATGGATCCTTGTTTTCACACCCATTCTGTTAGTCTGTCATTTAACTGGGTAATTGAAACCATTTATTATTGGGTGTTAGTAATGAGAAATGATAGTTGATTCCTGTTATTTTGCTTCTTTTTAGTGTGTGTGTGTGTGTGTGTGTGTGTGTGACAGAAAGAGAAAGACAGAGCAAGAGAGAGAGAAAATGTGTGTGTGTGTGTGTGTGTGTGTGTGAGAGAGAGAGAGAGAGAGAGAGAGAGAGAGAGACAGAGAGAGAGAGAGAGAGAGAAAGAGAGAGATTTTGCTGGTCTGGCATTATTTATTCCTCATGATTTCTTTTTTATTTTTATTTTTAATATTAGTTACAGTTTATTAACTTTATATCTGAGCTGTAGCCCGCTCCCTCATTCCCTCCCAACCTCACCCTCCCTCTGACAACTCCTCCCTGCCCCTTTCCACATGCACTGATAGGAAAGGTCCTCCTCTTCTTCCATCTGACACTAGCTTATCAGGTATCTTCTGCTCTGGCTGCAAATTCTTCCTCTGTGGCCTAGCAAGACAAAGGGGATGGACATTGGATGTAGGAGAAAACAAGTAACAGGACAGGAGCCTACCACAGAAGGCCTCTGAAAGACTCCACCTAGCAGTGTATCAAAGCAGATACTGAGACTCATAACCAAACCTTGGGCAGAGTGCAGGGAATCTTATGAAAGAAAGGGGAGTTAGTATGACCCAGAGAGGACAGGAGCTTCACAAGGACCTCATGATTTCTTAAATGTAGTTACCTCTATAGGTTTGAGTTTATCTTCCAGTACCCTCTGTAAGACTGAATTTGTAGATAGATATTGTTTAAATTTGGTTTTATCATAGAATATCTTAATTTTCCCATCTTTGATGACTGAAAGTTTTGTTGGGTATAGCAGTGTGGGCTGGTAATTAGTCTCTTAATATCTTGAGCATACCCATCAGTTACGAACATGACCTGACCAGGGATGCACCAGGTCTTCTGCGTTTATATTATAGAGCTTCAGGTTATTGTTTTTATGGGAATACCAAAGTCTGTGACCAGATGGGTTTATGGTTCTTGTGCCTATTCTTGGGGTCATTCTTTTGTTGGTAGTTTTTGTACAAATTCAAGGTGATAGTTTTGTTTTATTTTATTATATTTTATTTTGTTATATTTAAAAAACATGATTTAATTAATGAATGGAAACTTAACTACTAAGGTAAAGGTTAACATCAAAAATGTTATTTATATCTTCTGGAAGAGCTGAAATTGTTTTCTCCAATGGAGTGACATTAATTGTAACAACCATTCCAGAGCAGGCCTCTTGCTTAGGAGGAATTGACCAACGTAAAATGTACTTCACAGATTGTGTGTGTGTGTGTGTGTGTGTGTGTGTGTGTGTGTTTCTATTTGGTTACAGTTTGGTGGTATCTATTTTTATTTTTTATTTTCTTGGTTGCTGTTATGCTTTGTTTTCTTAGTTTTGGGGAGTAGGATTTTCATTATTTTTTTTTTTGGTCTAGTTTTTAGAAATAACCTATACTAGGGTTTGTAAAGAGGGACAGAGGACCTGGAAGACTGTGGGAGAGGGTAATAATATGATGAAAATATATTTAAATTTAAAAATGTTTTAAATAATAAAAATACAACAAAAATCATACCAAAGGTATGTTAGGCACATTTCTGGGTGAGAGATCCAAAGGTGATGCTTAGCTAAAACTAAGATAAATG
>NW_026596051.1:38676642-38690405 GCF_907164565.1 Psammomys obesus
CAGACTCTTTGCCTGATATTGGGGGTCTTTTCCTCCTATTTAGTTGTCTTGTACAGCCTCAGTATAAGGGTTTTTGCTTTGTATTATTGTATCTTGTTTGTCTTGTATAGTTGCTGTGTCTCAGAGTTCTGCTCTTTTCTGAAGGAAAACAACTGGGAGTGGATATGGGGGAGAAAACAAAGGGATGATTGGGATGAGAAGGAAAATTTGCTTAGGATGTATTGTATAACATTCTATTTTTAATTAAAAAAAGAAAGATGCCTAGAATAGAGTGAAATAGAACGAGAAAATCTTGAATAGAATGCATCACATTCCTGATTTGTTTACTCTGCTTCCTTTTTTTCTTTTATAAAATTCATTAATTAACCTGACTTTACTTTTCCCTTCCTCCTCTCTTCCCTCCCCCTCCTCCCTTTCTCTTCAGACAAGAGGAGGCTGCCCAGCCCACAAATATTAACTAACCTTGGCATATGAAGTTTCAGTAAGATAAGGGCATCTTCTCCTTCCTGTTGAGGCTAGGCACCCCAGGGGGGAAAGCACCCCGAAAGCAGAGAACATAGAAGGAGACAGCCCTGTTCCTTCTTTTAGGAGGGCCACATGTAGACCAAGCTGCACAATTGTTACGTATGTACAGAGGGCCTAGGTCAGTACCATACGTGTTCCCTGGTTGGGTTGTTCTGTCTCTGTAGGCCCCTATGGGGCCATGTTAGTTGGTTCTATAGGTTTTATAACTAAAACTCCTGTAAAACTGATCTTCAATGACATAAAGCAGATTTAAAATATCTCACTTTATTTAGTAGACTACTTCATTGGCTAGGAAATGACATAAAGCAAAGCTGGTATAATGATGTAAGTTATTAGAACAAAGCAGAAAATATGACCACAATAGATTGATGAGTGAATCTAATCAAATCTAAGGCTATTGATGAAATTTGCAGTGGTATTTTATCTATTGTTTTTTTTTAATTTTATTTTTCTTTTTAGTTACATTTTATTAACTCTGTGTCCCAGCTGTATCCCGCTCCCTCATTTCCTCCCCAACCCCACACTCCCTCCCTGGTCTCCTCCCTGCCCCTTTCCAAGTCCACTGATAGGGGAGGACCTCCTCCCCTTTCATCTGACCCTGTTTTATCAGGTATCTTCAGGGCTGGCTGCAAAGTCCTCCTCTGTGGCCTAACAGACTGCTCCTCCCCTTGGGGGTGGGGAGGACAAAGAGCCTGCCCTTGAGATCCTGTTAGAAATAGGCCTTGTTCCCCCTTACTTTGGAAAACTACTTGGTTACTGAGCTACCACGGGCCATATCCGAACAGAAGTTCTATGTTATATCCATAGATGGTCCTTGCTTGAGTGTCAGTCTCAAAAAAGACCCTGTGCCCGGATATATTTGATCCTTGTAGAGCTCCTATCCTTTCCATATCATACTAACTCCCCTTCTTTCATATGATTCCCTGTACTCTGCCGAGGGTTTGATTATGAGTCTTAGTGTCTGCTTTGAAACACTGCTAGGTAGAGTCTTTCAGATGCCTTTTTTTTTTTTTTGAATTTTGTTTTTTTTCTTATCAGTTACATTTTATTAACTCTGTATCCCAGCCTGGTCCTGATCCCTCATTCCCTCCCAGTCCCTCCCTCCCTCCCTCATCTCCACCGTGCCCCTTGCCAAGTCCACTGATGGGGGGACCTCCTTCCCATTCATCTGATCCTGTTTTATCAGGTATCTTCAGGACTGGCTGCAAAGCTCTCCTCTGTGGCCTAACAGGACTGCTCCTCCCTTGGGGGGTGGGGAGGCCAAAGAGCCAGTCATTGAGTTCCTGTTAGAAATAGTCCTTGTTCCCCTCACTATGGGAAACCAATTGGTTACTGAGCTACCACAGGCTACATCTGAGCAGAGGTTCTAGGTTACATTCATACATGGTCCTTGGTTGCATATCAGTCTCAGAAAAGACCCTGTGCCCAGATAAATTTGGTCCTTGTGGAGCTCCTATCCTTTCTTCATCAGACTAACTCCCCTTCTTTCTTATGATTCCCTATACTCTGCCAAAGGTTTGGTCATGAGACTTTGCTTTGAAAACACTGCTAGTTAGAGTTTTTCAAATGTGCTCAGTAGACTCCTGTCAATGTTCAATGCGCATCCCCTCTGTCAGATGCCTTTTGTGGTAGACTCCTGTTATATGTTCAATGCACATCCCATTTTTCTTTCAAAACGCTGATTGATCATCTTCATCAGTGTCCACTTTCTTGCTTATCTTCTTTAGGTGTGTAGATTTCATTATGTTTATCATATCTTGTAGGTCTATATAAGCGAGTATATATCATGTTTGTCTTTCTCCTTCTGGGATACTTCACTCAGAATGATCTTTTCTAGATCCCACCACTTGCCTGCAAATTTCATGATTTCCTCCTTTTTGATTGCTGAGTAGTATTCCATTGTGTAAAAATACCACAGTTTCTGTATCCATTCCTCCGTTGATGGACATCTGGGTTTTTTCCAGGTTCTGGCTATTACAAATAAAGCTGCTACAAACATGGTTGAACAAATGTCCTTGTTGTGTACTTGAGCAAATTTTGGGTATATACCTAGGAGTGGTATAGCTGGGTCTTGAGGTAGCATTACTCCTAGTTGTCTGAGAAATCACCAGATTGACTTCCAAAGTGGTTGTACCAGTTTACATTCCCACCAGCAGTGGAGAAGGGTTCCCCTTTCTCCACAACCTCTCCAGCATGTGCTATCATTTGAGTTTTTCATCTTGGCCATTCTGATGGGTGTGAGGTGAAATCTCAGGGTCGTTTTGATTTGCATTTCCCTAATGGCTAATGAGGTTGAGCATTTCTTTAAGGGTTTCTCTGCCATTCGATATTCCTCTTTCGAGAACTCTCTGTTTAGCTCTGTTCCCCATTTTTTAATTGGATTACTTGGTTTGTTGCTTTTCTGCTTCTTTAGTTCTTTATATATACTGGATATTAGCCCTCTGTCAGATAAAGGGTTGGTGAAGATTCTTTCCCAATCTGTAGGCTGTCTATTTGTTTTGATGACAGTTTCTTTTGCTTTATGGAAGCTTTTCAGTTTCATGAGGTCCCACTTATTGATTGTTGCTCTTAGAGCCTGTGCTGTTGGTGTTCTATTCAGGAAGTTGTCTCCTGTTCCAATGAGTTCTAGGTTGTTCCCCATGTTTTTTTCCAACTGATTTAGAGTATCTGGTTTTATGTTGAGGTCCTTGATCCACTTGGACTTTAGTTTTGTGCCGGGTGATAAATATGGATCTATTTTCATTTTTCTGCATGTAGACATCCAGTTGGTCCAGCACCATTTGTTGAAGATGCTGTCTTTTTTTCCATTGAATGGATTTGGCTTCTTTGTCAAATATTGAGTATTCATAGGTGTGTGGGTTTATTTCTGGGTCTTCTATGCGGTTCCATTGATCCTCCTTTCTGTTTCTATGCCAATACCATGCAGTTTTTATTACTGTTGCCCTGTAGTACAACTTGAGATCGGGGATGGAGATACCTCCAGATGATCTGTTGTTGTACAGGATCGTTTTGGAGATTCTGGGTGTTTTGTTTCTCCATATGAAGCTGAGAATCTTTTTTTCAAGGTCTGTAAAGAATTGAGTTGGTATTTTGATGGGAATTGCATTGAATCTGTAGATTGCTTTTGGCAGGATGGCCATTTTCACAATGTAAATCCTACCAATCCATGAGCACGGGAGATCTTTCCATCTTCTGATATCTTCTTCGATTTTTTTCTTCAGAGACTTGAAGATTTTCTCAAACAGGTCTTTCACTTGCTTGGTTAGAGTCACCCCAAGGTCCTTTATGTTATTAGTGGCTATTGTGAAGGGTGTTGTTTCCCTAATTTCTTTCTCAGCCTTTTTGTCTTTGGTATACAAGAGGGCTTCTGATTTCTTTGAGTTGATTTTGTATCCTGCCACTTTGCTGAAGGTGTTTATCAGCTGAAGGAGTTCTCTGGTTGAATCTTTGGCGTCGCTCATGTATACTATCATATCATCTGCAAATAGTGACACTTTGACCTCTTCCTTTCCGATTTGTATCCCCTTGATCTCTTTTAGTTGTCTTATTGCTCTGGCTAGGACTTCAAGTACAATGTTAAAGAGATATGGAGAGAGTGGGCAGCCTTGTCTTGTCCCTGATTTCAGTGGGATTGATTTAAGTTTCTCTCCATTGAGTTTGATGTTGGCTATAGGCTTGCTGTATATTGCCTTTACTATCTTTAGGTATGTGCCTTGTATCCCTGATCTCTCCAAGACTTTAAACATGAATGGGTGTTGGACTTTGTCAAATGCTTTTTCAGCAACTAAGGAGATGATCATGTGGTTTTTCTCCTTCATTTTGTTTATGTGGTGGATTACATTGATGGATTTCCGTATGTTGAACCACCCTTACATGCCTGGGATGAAGCCTACTTGGTCGTGGTGGATGATATCTTTGATGTGTTCTTGGATTCGGTTTGCAAGTATTTTATTGAGTATTTTTGTATCAATGTTCATAAGAGAGATAGGTCTGAAGTTCTGTTTTTTTGTTGGATCTTTGTGTGGTTTAGGTATCAAGGTGACTGTGGCTTCATAGAATGAGTTTGGTATTGTTCCTTCTGTTTCTATTTTGTGGAATAGTTTGAGGAGAATTGGTGTTAGCACTTCTTTGAAGGTCTTGTAGAATTCTGCGCTGAAGCCATCTGGTCCAGGGCTTTTTTTGGAGGGGAGACTGTTAATGACAGTAGATGGAATCTGTCAAGAAAGTTATCCATTTCATTTAGATTTTCAAATTTTGTGCCATATATGCTTTTGTAGTATGACCTAATACTCGTTTGGATTTCCTCAGTGTCTGTAGTTATGTCCCCATTTTCCTTTCTGATTTTGCTGATTTGGATAGTTTCTCTCTGCTTTTTAGTTAGTTTGGCTAAGGGTTTGTCTATCTTGTTGATTTTCTCAAAGAACCAGCTTTTTGTTTCATTGATTCTTTGGATAATTTTATTTGTTTCTAATTGATTGATTTCTGCCCTTACTTTGATTATTTCCAGCCCTCTGCTCCTCTTGGGTGTATCTGCTTCTTTTTTTTTCTAGGTTTTTCAGTTGGGCCATTAAGTTGTTTGTATGTGGTGTTACGGATTTCTTCTTGTAGGCACTTAGTGTTATAAATTTTCCTCTGAGCACTGCTTTCAATGTGTCCCATAAATTTGGGTATGCTGTGCCTTCATTTTCATTGAATTCTAGGAAGTCTTTAATTTCTTTCTTTATTTCTTTCTTAATCCAACTGTCATTGAATATTAAGTTGTTCAGTTTCCATGTGCATGTCGGCTTTTTGTTGTTTCTGTTGTTGTTGAGGTCCAGCTTTAGTCCATGGTGGTCAGATAGTATACAAAGGATTATTTCAATCCTTTTGTATCTGTTGAGGCTTGCTTTATGACCAACTATATGGTCTATTTTGGAGAAGGTTCCATGCGGTGCTGAAAAGAAGGTGTACTCTTTTGAGTTTGGGTGAAAAGATCTGTAGACGTCTATTAGGTCCATTTGATTTAGGAATTCTGTGAGTGCTTTTATTTCCCTATTTGGTGTCTGTCTAGTTGATCTGTCCCTTGGTGAGAGTGAAGTGTTGAAGTCTCCCACTATTAGGGTATTAGGATTAATGTATGATTTAAGCTTTAATACTGTTTTATTTACGAATGTCGGTGCTCTTGTATTTGGGGCATAGATATTCAAGATTGTGATGTCCTCTTGGTGGATTTTTCCTTTGATGAGAATATAGTGGCCATCCTTATCTTTTTTGATTAACTTTGGATGAAAGTCTATTTTATTAGATATTAGGATGGCTACTCCAGCTTGGTTTCTGGAACCATTTGCTTGAAAGACATTTTTCCAGCCCTTTACTCTGAGGTAGTGTTTATCTTTGTTGCATAGGTGTGTTTCTTGGATGCAACAGAATGTTGGATCCTGTTTCCATAATCATTCTGTTAGCCTGTGTCTTTTTATTGGTGAGTTGAGTCCATTAATATTAATAGATAATAGTGACCAATGCATGTTAGTTCCTTTTGTAATGGAGTCGGTGATCTTACCCTGTTTCATTGCTTGTTTTCTTTTCATTTTTGTTGGGATATTATCTGTATGCCCTATTGTCTTGGGTGAATTCGTTTTTGTTAGATTGGAGTTTTCCTTCTCGTATCTTCTGTAGGGTTGGTTTGCTGTATAGATATTGCGTAAATTTAGTTTTGTCATGGAATATTTTGTTTTCTCCATCTATGTTCATTGAAAGTTTTGCAGGGTATAGTAGTCTGGGTTGACATTTGTGATCTCTTAGAGTCTCCATGATACTTGCCCAGGCCCTTCTGGCTTTCATAGTTTTTGATGAGAAGTCTGATGTGATTCTGATAGATCTACCTCCATATGTTACTTGGCCTTTTTCCCTTGCTGCTTTTAATATCTTTTCTTTGTTCTGTAGATTTAGTGTTTTGACTATGATTTGACGTGATGTGTTTCTTTTCTGGTCTAGTCTATTTGGTGTTCTGTAGGCCTCTTGTATATTTAAGGACATCTCTTTCTTTAAGTTGGGAAAATTTTCTTCTATGATTTTCTTGAAAATATTTTCTGGACCTTGGAGCCTGGAGTCTTCTTTTTCATCAATTCCTATAATTCTTAGATTTTGTCTTTTCATAGCATTCTTGATTTCTTGGATATTTTGTGATTGGAACTTTTCTGATTTTACTTTTTCTTTGAGAGAAGTATTAATTTCTGCAAGTGTGTCTTCAGCTCCAGAGATTCTCTCTTCCATCTCTTGTATTCTGTTGGTGATGCCTACTTTTGTGGTTCCTGCTCTTTTCTCCAAGTTCTCCAGCTCAAGGGTTTTCTCATTTTGTGTTTTCTTTATCGATTCTAATTCTGTTTTCATGCCTTGCACCATTTCTTTCATCTGTTTGAATTTGGATTCCTGTCTCTCTACGATGGACTCTATTTCTTTGTTCATTTCCTTTTTATATGCCACTAATTTTTTCTCTACTTGTGCCTCTATTTGTTTGGCTATGTTTGCTTGTGTTTCTTTAAGGCTTTTGTCTATTTCTTCTTTCTTTACCTCCAATTGACTGGCCAACTCTTTGAAAGATTTGTTCATTTCCTCCTTATGAGCCTCAAATCATTGAGCAAGCATGGCTTTAAGGTCATTTTCCTGTGCTTCTGATGAATTGGAGTATTCATCGATTTTGGGGTTTGCTGGTGAAGTCATGATGTCCTGATTTATGTTGGAAGTATTCTTTCGCCTACCCCTGGCCATTGGCTTATCTGAGACCTTCCCTGTTTGTTTTTGGATTCTGCAGATCAGACTGGTACTGTCTCTCTCTGGAGTCTGGATAATTCTTCAGGAAGCTGAGAGAGATTCCGTGTCCTTAGCGTGTGCTGAGGACTAGCTGTACCTGTGGGAGAAAAGTACACAGGTGCAGACGGGGCAAATGCAAGTGTGTGTGTGTGTGTGTGTGTGTGTGTGTGTGTGTGTAGGTGTGCGTGGATGTGTATCTCAAGGGACAGAGTGATGGCTAATGTTGAACCCTTGAGTGTGTGGGAGAGGCTCTGCACTGTATATGTTGTAGGCGCTAGTGATGATTGCAGCACAATTTCTGGCATTAACTGCCTTAACTCCTCAATTAGACCCACAGAGCAGGAACTTCAATGTTCCAAGTGCCCCTCTGTTTCCCAAAGTGGGTATATGGGTGGGAGGGGGTTCGATGCCTGGCTTCTGTTTTAGAAGGACCCAGGATCAGTGGAGCTGCAGATTCTCAAGTGTGCACTCACTTACAGGCAGGTCACTTGGCAGAGATCAGGGTATCCGGGCTCTCTGCTCTCTGGTTTGGCCCTGCTTCTTGATGTGCTCCGCCAGTTCTGTGCTGCTGTCACTGCCAGGTTATGAGGTCTTGCTGCTGCTGGAGATTTCACGGTGATCACGTCAGTAGGAATCGGGGTAACCAGACTTTCTGTTCTCTGGTTTGGCCCTGGTTAGTCTTAAACTGGAGGGCTGATGTGTCCTGCCAGCTCTGTGCTGCTTTGACGCCAGGTTAGAAAGTCCCGCTGTACTGGAGACTGGGTTGCTAGTCCTGATGCTTTCTGGGAAGTCCTGGGGTCTCTTCACTGTGCTCTCCAAGCTTCGGAGGCCCAGCGCCTGGTGTGTCTAGCTTGTATGGTGTTTCTGCCTGGTTTTGGTGAGTATATATCGTATTCTCTGTCACTGTGGGATTGGGCAGTGATCGCGATCCTGCCAAGCTAGTATGGCGTCTAGCAGACTCACGCCCTGGGAGGATGGTGCAGCTGCTGCGTGAGTGAATCTGGGACTCCGAGACAGGTACTGCTGGCCTTTGCCGATAAAGGGCTTGGGGCTCCGCCTCAGTGGCTGCAGGCCCCAGGCAGTTAGGTCTGTGCTGAGAAAGATGAGTCTGCTGTGCTGTGCCAAGGAGGAGGGAAGTCTGGGGCATGGGAGTGCGCCGAGATCAAAGGATCTTTTCTCACCTTCCCCAAACAAGTCCCAGAGACCATGGTTTTCACCTCCTGCGATGTTCCCTGTTGTTTAGAAAGTCTTTCTGTCGTTTCCCTGGCTTCAGAAGTTCTTCCACTCACCCACTCAGAACTTTATCTCTTCCACAGCTCGGAAACTGTGTGTGCTAGTCGCCATCTTGTCTCTGCCTCTATTGTTAAATAAACATAATGTAATACCTTAAAAATAAATGCCACTCAGCCTGTTTGTGAAACTCTGCAACATGAACGCTATTCCAAACAGTTAGCAGGGGTGTTCAGTATCTCAAATTTCAGGTTGATAGATAAATTTAGAAGCTATATTAAAATAACAATGCTAGAAATTCCTGATACTGTAGGTGTTACATCAACTGATTTCTAGTGGGTCCACAAGCTGATTTTGTGCTTAGCTAGTATTTATAGGAGTCAATGGAAGACACTGTTGTCCTGTACAATTTTCTAAGGATTGCTAACTTACTATGATTTATATTGTTTCATGGGTTACCAAATAAAAGTTGACATATATATACAGTTGACGTGTATGTGTGTGGTTTTATATATATAGATATGCAACCAGAATTGCATAAATATGTGGAATAAATAAGTATGTGCAATAATAGTTCATGAGATAAAGAGGCTCTGAATTGGAAGGAGATACTGGAGGGGTATGTGAAGTGTTTGAAGGGATAAAATGGAAGAAAAAAAATGTTATTATTAAAATCCAAACCAAAAAAAAAAAAAAAAAAACAAAAAAAAAGATTAACATTTGTATTTTCCTTTCATATAATATCAATAGCTAGTGTATTATTTTTCAATATTACTTCATATTTCACCGCATTATATAGACATGCTACTAAAATATGTGTACAAAATCTACATACATGTATGTTTAAAATTCATTTATTTATATTTGATGCACATATTACATTTATCAAAATATTATTTTAGTTTGATACATACATATCTATCTATTGATTCATGTATTTGCAAAGCTCCTTCTTACAAACATATTTGACATTATAATTACATAATTTCTCTTTTTTTCCTCCCTTTAAGTGTTGCCATACATATTTCTCCACTATCATTCAAATTTATGACCTATTTTTAATAATTGTTACTATATTCATATGTATATATTCCTACTTTGTCTATATTACTATCACTGTGTATGTTTCAGGGTAGCCATTTGGTATTGGAGAACCTTTTGGCAATGCTCTTTTTGGTGAGACAATATTTTTATGCTCTCAGAATTCCTTATTTTTCTCTGTTTCTTTGTGTAAGTTTTAAGTCTTATGAGATTCCCCCATTCTGTTAGGCATGTCTGTTGTTGTCTTTAGTCCATATTTAGGGAGTAATGTTGATGAAACTTTATGGGTATAGCATCTGAAATTACTAGGATTATCTCACATACACACAAAATACACTCCATGATCCAAGCTATTTTTTAAAATTGATTTTAAGATGAAAGATTTATTTTCATGAAGCAGTAAATTTCATTATGTATGAATTATTCCTTGCTCATTTTGAAGTATTGTCAATAAGTCTAGACTTCTGTAGCCCTGCCAATTAGCAGTCAGATACTTCCTAACCTATAGCAACAAATGTTCTCCTGAGGCTGTTTAGAAGGCAACATGGAGAGCTTTATGTACAGAAATATTCTATGATGAGAGCCACTTTATATAAATCCAAATAAATTGTCTTATCTTTTTCTACAGAAGCAAGAATTGTTACTAATTACAAGAGTCTAAAATATAGTTTTTCAATATTTAATCTATAAACAGTAGCAATTTGTTTTAAATTCCAAGTTTTCTAAACAAAATACCAAGACAATAAATATATTCATACATATGTATGCAAACATATCTGAAGACATAACAAATGAAAATTGGTAAGAAGAGTAACATTTACCCATTTTATAAAGGAATTGTAAAGTCATTTGGGTAAAGTATTACCTTACTTAACATATGATGAAATTATATTTTATTCAATCTCTATAGAAATAGCATAAAATGTCAACAGAATAGTCTTTTCTGCTGTAAATAATAGAAATCCTTACTCCTATGTTAATAGGCCATTGTCATTTATTTATGAGCCAAAGTCAGACACAGTATATATATGCATATAATACATAGAGATTATGTATAACACATAATGTATATATATTATATATATATAATGAATTATATATATATAATGAATTATATATATATATATATATATATATATATATATAATGGCTGAGCTACGAAAAAACTACCATTAAAAATTTATAACCAAATATTATACATTATAAGAATATATATAATATCTTATAGTTATTATGAGAAATAAAGAAGGGATGAATGTGACTGAGTAATACAGGAGTTACTGAAATGTTTGTCTTGGAAACCAAGAAAACTGAGTTCATCTCCAGTCCCTCCCCCACTACTCATCTAGGCCTGTTGGTGCACAGAAGATATCTTAGTATTCAGATATGAGAAACAGAGCTATCCATCTTAATGACTTTTGGATATTATTATTGGCCAGTGATTTTAGCTTGCCTGGCCTGTTTTAGGATAGGGAGATAAGGTCTAAAGAGAGAAAGCAAGAGAAAGTGAGAATGAGAGAGCCAGAGAGTGAGAACTAACAAGATGGAGAAACTGAGGAATAAAGATCAATATTGTCTTTTGTTTTACAAACACACAAACACATAAACTCACACACAAGTGATTGTGAAGAAAAGCTGAACTTAAGAAGGCTATTCTGCAATTGCCTTTTAGGATAGGCTGATACAGTTAAACACACTTGTTAAAGAGGTAAATGAAAAATAAAAATAAAAAAACCCCTTTCTTCACAGTCTTAATAACTCTGGGCCTAGGTCCTCTTCATGCATGGTCCTCGGTTGAAATATTGATTTCTGTAGGCCCCCTATGCCCAGGTATTTGGCTTTGTTTTTCTCCCTGTGCAGTTCCTGTCTCCTCCATGTTTTCTCTCTCCCTTTTCTTCCATAAGGAACTCCTGCTCAGTTTCTAAGTGGGTTTTCTAGTAAGGGGGGCAAGGACTGTCTCTGACATGAACTTAGTGGCTGGCTCTTTGATCACCTCCCCTTAAGGGGGGAGCAGCCTTGTCAGGCCACAGAGAAGACAATGCAGCTAGTCCTGATGAGACTTGATAGGCTAGATTCAGATAGAAGGGGAAAAGGTCCTCCCCTATCAGTGGACTAGGGAAGGGACATGGGAGGAGATGAGGGAGGAAGGGTGGGATTGGGAGTAGATAGAGGGGGCTACACCTGGAATACAAATTGAATAAATTTAAATAAATAAATGAATGAATGAATGACTAAGTTCAAAAGTAAAATAACACTGGGCACTTGATAACTCAGTCTTACAAAATTCCTAGTCCTCTGATCTAGGACATTTCCTATCAAGGGAATAATATCTTTCAATATGACATCAACATTACATTTTAATTATTTTCATAGATTTGCTTTTATACTCTTTTATAATGTTATATTTTAATTCTTTTTATTAAAAACTCAATAACTAAAACAGTCAATTGTCAACTAATTTTTTATTTATATATTGAATTTTTATCTCACAAAATTGATCCATATCTATTTTTTGGAATATTTTATGAATATTTTATCTTATTATTTTTTTCTTTATAAATGCTACTACAGTTGGTTCAAAAATACTAACTATAGAGTTGGCATTATGGACTACTGATAAGTTGACTGACAATGAGGCATTTTGTAGAAATAATTTTCTTCTTTAAAAAGAGTGAAAAAGAATACGTATACATGGTAACTTTTCCTATAATATTGGGATACTAAGCACTTGGGATAACAAGACACTGAGTTTGTCACTAGTTCCAGGTCAGACTGAACTTACAAAATCTTAACAACAGCAGCAGAGGAAAGAAAACAAAAGCAGATGTCCATCAAAGGAGGAATGGATACAGAAATTGAGGTACTTTTACAAAATGGAATACTCTCAGAAATTAAAAACAAGGAAATCATGAAATTTGCAGGCAAATGGTAGGATCTAGAAAAGATCATCCTGAGTGAGGTATCCCAGAAGCAGAAAGACACACGGTATATACTCACTTATAAGTGGGTACTAGACCTATAAGATAGGATAAACATACTAAAATCTGTACACCTAAAGAAGATAAACAAGAAGGAGGACCCAGAGTAAGATGATCAATTCTCACTTAGAAAGACAAATGGGATGGACATTGAAACTAGGAGAAAACAGGGAACAGGACAGGAGCCTACCACAGAGGGCCTCTGAAAGATTCTATCTAGCAGTGTATCAAAGCAGATGCTGAGACTCATTACCATTCAGCAGAGTTCAGGGAATCTTATGAAAGAAGGGAGAGTTAGTATGACCTGGAGAGGACAGGAACTCCACAAGGACCAAATATATCAGGGCACAGGGGTTTTTTATGAAACTGTTTCTCTAACCAAGGACCATGTATGGATATAACCTAGAACTCCTGATCGGATGTAGCCCATGGTAGCTCAGTATCCAAATGAGTACCCTAGTAAGGGGAACAGGGACTATTTCTGACATGAGCTCAATCGCTGGCTCTTTGACCTCCCCCTCCCCAACCTGAGGGGGAAGATGCCTTTCCCGGCCACAGAGGAGGATATTACAGCCAGTCCTAAAGGTACCTGATAAGCTAGGGTCAGATGAAAGGGGAGGAGGATCTCCCCTATCAGTGGACTTGGAAAGGGACAGGGAGGAGATGAAGGAGGGAGGGTGGAATCGGGAAGAAATGAGAGAGGGGGCTATGGCTGGGATACAAAGTAAATAACCTGTGATTAATATAAAAAATAAAAATTATAAAAAAACAAAAACAGAAAGCTAGGTAAGATGTAGTAGTACGTGGAGCCACAATTCTTAATTGCAGAATGCTTTCGTAGGCATTGAAATTTGGAAGACTCTCATGTGTACAGTATTTCACAATCCCCTTCTCTCTAGTAAACTCTTTTTACAATTATTTTTATTCACTTTACATCCTTGTTGTTGCCATATCTTTCCTTCCTTTCCAGTCCTCCCCTCCTTTCTTCCCTCTCCTTCCTCCACTTTTCCTCAGGAAAGGAGGGCTCCATTTCCCATCAAGCCTAGTTCATCAAGTTGCATCAGGACTAAGCCTGTACTTTTCCCCTGTGGCCTGCCAAGGGAGTTCCACCAGGGAAAGTGATAAATAAGTAAACAAATACATACTTACATACATACATACATACATACATACATACATACATACATACATACATACATA
>NW_026596051.1:38690415-38696775 GCF_907164565.1 Psammomys obesus
ATACATACATACATACATACATACATACATACATACATACATACATAAAAAAATAAATAAATAAAACTGACAAGTGAGTCCATGTCAAATGCAGTCTTCACTTCCCTTACTAGAGGATCCACTTGAGGCCTAAGCTGCCTATCTGCTACATCTTAGAGGGCCTAGGTCCAGCTCCTGCATGGTGCTTGGTTGATGCTTCAGTCTCAGCAATCCCTTCTAGGCAGTGGTTAGTTGGCCCTGTTGATCTTCTTGTGGAGCTCCTGTCACCTCCTGCTTCTTTTCTTACTTTCCACTTTTCCACAAGACTCTCTATACATCACCAATGTTTGGCTGAGTTTCATTCAGCATTTGGTGTAAGTTGCTGCTGGGTAGCGCCTCTCAGAGGACAGCTCTGTCAGGCTCCTGTCTGCAGGTTTATCAGAGCATCATTCATAGGGTCAGGGGTTGGTACTCTCCCGTAGGGTGGGTCTTTGGTTGGTTCAGGCATTGTTTGGGCATTTCCTCAATTACTGTTCTATCTGCTCTATCTTTATACCTGCACATCTTACAGGAAGGATAAATTTTTGTTCAAAGTTTTTCTGGGTGTTTTGGTGTTCCCTTCCCTCTGTTAGAAGACCAGTCTAGTTGGTGGGTGTCCTTTTTAGTTTCTATGAACTCTGCTACTGAAGTCTCTGCTTGAATCCCCCTCCTAACCTCTCAGGAGCCTACCCTGACTTAGGTCTCTAGCTTGTCACAGAGATACCCCCACTCTCAGTTTCTTTTTCCTCTACAAGTTTTCTCTCCTTTCTGCCTTGTTCTCCCAGCTCTTTTCTCCACCCTTTTAACTCTCTGCACCCCTCTCCTCCTGGTTCCGCTCTTAAGTCATTACCTCTGTCTATTCTATATCACCCTTCGGATTGAGGTTTATACAGCCTCCTTTTGATCGTCCATGTTACTTCTAGGTCTATGCCTTAAATACCTCTATAGCGCTTTATAAGTAGAAGTTGTGTGTTTTTTTTATTCCTTTAATGAGGTTTCATTAGTTTGCAAAATTACATGTTCACAAATCATAATATCATGTTTGTTTCTCATTTAATGATTTATTACCCACATCAACATACACTGATGTCGTCTTTTTCTCTTCAAAGGTTCTCTATTCTAGATCATGACACTTTCATGATTTATCTATATATTTATTTACTTACTTATTTTGAATGTTTGTATTTATTCTTTCAAAATTCTGTGCAATATATTTTAATATTAATATTTTCCTTATTCTAACTCTTCCTAGACCCTCCTTCACCTCTCTATCCACCAACCTCATGTTTCTCTCTCTTTAAAGAACATGGAATCTGATTTATATTTACAAGCTACACCTGAGCATTTGGTCTTCCCTGGAGTGTGGTTGATTTTATCTCTTTCTAAAGAACTTATAAATAAAAATCCACTTATCCTCAGTGAAATTAATAACTGACTCAGGCTTGAAACATAAAAAAGAATGGAATAAAATAAATAAATATTAATTCAATTCACCTATAGGTCATGTGGGGAGTTTCTTCTAAGAATTTATTGTTATTTCGATGATAAATTGTTTGTCAAATATTTTCTATTCCTATTATCATTTATTATTCATTATGATAAACTTATATGTGTAAGAATATGGTTACAAGGAATATATTATATATGTTTACTCTTAATACTGCACCAAAATATTTTAATATCTAATTGTAGTAAGATATGTATTATTTTTTGAAAGAATTGTACTTTCTAGATGATTACTCTTGAGACTTCTGTAAAATCAAGTATTTTGTTCTAGTGATATGAGTATACTGTGTATGATTATAATCACATTTGTCAGACAGATGGTGTATTTAAAATTTTTGATATAAAAAGAAATTAGCTGACTATATTTTATTTGAAATTTATAATAAAGTGATCTTAAACTTGTATATATTTTCATTGTATAGTGAACATAAGGACAGATTTTATACAGAAAATAGAAAACACAGTTATTTTATAATATATTTCTATATAATGTGATAATCTAACTTGACAAAAGGCTTTTCATGTCTCAATTTCTATCTATATGCATTTCCTCAGAAACACTCAATTCCCAGCAGACAGCAGAATATAGAACTTCATAGTTTATCTATTCTAATCTATTGGGATAAGTACATTTTAAAAATCAACATCAGTAAGTATATTATTGGCTACCTATCATTTTAAATGTTCTCAAATAATGGCTATAGATTAATTTGAATATGTGTATATCTAAGAGACATCTAGCTAGTTCAATAACAGAAGCTCAATTATTTTAATATTAAAATAATATTTTTCAAAACAAAATATGTTATAGAAAAAAAAGTCTTTGTATTTAAAAATTGGGACATTTATTGAGCCAAAATAGTTGGTAAGATTTCATATATACATATATTGATTTTTATAAGTCAGACAGAACAATCAACACTCCATTTTTTTATTTAAAATGCACATTTCATTTTGAAATTTGGTGTATGTTTTTTGGCTTTTTTGCCTTTTATAAAAGTTTAATTTTTTAATTTTTTATGTTAATTACAGTTTATTCACTTTGTATCCCAGCTGTAGCCCCCTCCCTTATTCCCTCTCAATCCCATCCTCCCTCCCTCATCTCCTCCCATGACCCTCTCCAAGGCCACTGATAGGGGAGGTTTTCCTCCCCTTCCATCTGACCCTAGTTTATCAGGTCTCATCAGGACTGTCTGCATTGTCCAACTCTGTGGCCTGGCAAGGCTGCTCCCCTCTCAGGGAGAAGTGGTCAAAGAGCCAGCCACTGAGTTCATGTTAGAGACAGTCCCTGTTACCCTTACTAGGGTACCCACTTGGAGACTCACCTGCTATGGGCCACATCTGAACAGGGGTTCTAGGTTCTATCCATGAATGGTCCTTGGTTGGAGTATTAGTCTCAGAAAATACCTCTGTGCCCAGATTTTTTGGTTCTGTTGTTCTCCTTGTGGAGCTGCTGTCCTCTCTAGGTCTTACTATCTCCACCTTAGTTCATAAGATTCCCTGCCCTCTGCCCAAAGTTTGGTTATGAGTCTCAGCATGTGCTTTGACAGAGGCCTTCTGTGGTAGGCTCCTGCCCATCCTGTTTTTCTTTCTGAGTGAGGATTGATCATCTTACACAGGGTCCTCCTTTTTGCTTAGGTTCTTTAGCTGTACAGATTATAGTATGTTTTTTAATATATTTTGGTTAAAATGATATAATTTTTTTAAAAATGTGATAAAACACCTAAATGAGCTTTGTTTCCAAGTGTTCAAATTAATATAATTCAGTTTCTTTGAGTTGCTCCTAAATACATGCATTTTTCCCTTAAAATTAAGCATAGCTAAGAGGAGTCATAGGTAAATATGATTATAATATGGTGTATGAGATTCTCAAATAATTTTCTACCAGTAACTGGACAGAATCAGAAGATAGCAATTAATTAGTCTTCAAGGATATGTCTGTATTTGCAAAAACAAGCTATCAATGGGCTCCCTTACACAGTGAAGCTAGGACTGTCTACTGAAGCATGTGCAATATAAGCAGTCCAACTTACTCTGGAATGTTCTAAACCAGAACAAACATGGAAGTGTTCTCTGTAAAAATTTCCATGTGGGTTTAGGAGGACGTTTTTAACAATAAGAATGCTTTTCCACTTAAACATTGGTTTTGATTTATGAAATGCCTATGGGCTATTTATTTATTGGTGTAATAGCATAATATTCACATTTTTTTCACCGACACAATCATTTATAAGCTGCTTTAATGAAAATATTTTTTGATATATTATGTGACTTATGAGTTGAATTCATTCTCTTGTTCCTTTCTTTTCTCTCTCTCTCTTTCTCTCTCCTCTTTCCTGTGTGTGTTTGCACATACATGCACGAGGGCATGAGCCTGCACACACACGGGTGTGTGCATGCTTATCTCACAGCCTGTGTAGAGATTGTGATTGCAGCAATCTTTCAGGAGTTGGTTTTCCACCACTCACTGAGCTTGTGGACATCTTTTTGAAACATTCATAGAACAAACTGTCAAATTGCAGAAATGTAGAAATTTATTTTGAGTTATTTCCTTTACATTTCTCATTGTCAGGAACAAGAAAGAATAAAGCATATCAGGCTTTATTAATCCTACATTATCAATAAACCACATAAAAAGCTGCTCTCATTTTGAATCAAATATTTTCTTTTCTTCTTCTTATCATTATTATTTAAAATTCATTTGCTTTGTGTCCCAGATGTAGCCCTCTCCATCATCTCCTCCTAGTCCTACCTTTCCTCCCTCTCTCTTCTCCTCTCCCTCTTTCCTAATCCATTGATAGGAGAAGTCTTTCTCCCTTAATATCTGACAAAATATGTTCAGAATTCATCAAAAATTTATGTAGAGCTTCTCTTTTACAATGTACAAATTTAGAAGGTGCTTTCCCACTTTCAGAGTGCAGGGAATCTTATGAAAGAAGAGGAAGATAGAAAGACCTGGAGGGGACAGAAGCTCCACAAGTAGCTCAGAGGTCTTTTCTGAGACCTCTGAAAAGCTCAGGGCTCTTTTCTGAGACTGATACTGCTATTAAGGACCATGCATGGAGATAACCTAGAACCCCTGTTCAGATGTAGCCCATGGCAGCTCAGTCTCTAAATTGGTTCCCTAGTAATGGGAACAGGGTCTGTCTCTGATAAGAATTCAGTGGCTCGCCCTTTGATCACCTCCCTCTGAGGGGGGAGAAGACTTACCACACCACAGAGGAAGACAGTCTTGATGAGATCTGTTCAGTACAGCTAGTTCTGATGAAACCTGATAGGCTAGGGACAGATGGAAGGGAAGGAAGACCTCCTCTGTCAATGGACTGAGAAGGGGCATGAGAGGAGAAGACAGAGGGAGTGAAGGTGGGATTGGGAAGGGATGAGGGAGGGGGTACGGCTGACATACAAAGAGAATAAACTGTAATAAATAAAAAAAGAAAAAAATAGAAGACTATTTTCTACTTTCAAATGTTTTTCCTATGTTTTATAATTATTTTAATGGATTCACTCTAACATCCAAGTGAATGAGGATTTACCCTACTTGTCCTCTCCTCCTCCTTCCCTAACTCCCCCCCCCCCATCTAGGGCCATCAGATTCATTCCTACACAGCTCTAAATTTTAACTGAGAAAACATCTTTATTCTGTTTTTCCTTCTGCTCTGTAGTGATATTTTTAAACAAGATACATTTATATTCATAACTTCATACTTAAATTTCTGAAATAACTCCCTAATTGATCTGCTCTCTATCCCTGTTGCCATTATCCTGCCAAACTTTCCTTTCTAACTCACAACACAGATACTAAAATAAACACTTGTTTATGCATTATTCTACCTCCTTCTATATTTTAAGTTACCACGCTTAGCAATATGAAAATCTATGGTTTCACCAAAAGAAAATCAATAGAATATTGTAGGTAAATTCAAAACAGGAAAATATTGATTTCAGAGTTATTTTATGTCTTCTTCCTATTAATAAGCATAGACTATCACGTTCAGTGGATTAAGTCAAGGGCATATATTTTTCTTTGGTCATAGAAGTACACCTCAACCTGATAAATGATACGCAACTCAGCTTTTAAATTAAACACAAATAATAAGATAACTAAAAGAAAAATGAACATTAAAATAAATATATCACTTGCAATTCACTGAACCTAGATCCTGATATTTAAGAAAAACATTTAGTGTTTAAATTTTTTTATGTTTTCAATTTTCTTGAAGATTTAATATTATTAAATAAAGTGGTACTTCATCTATATGAAACTCAAAAAAATGGTACTGATCTTTTAAGAAACAATGAAGTACAGCTGTGGTAGAATTCTGAGATCTTTTAGATAATTTAACACATACTACCTTCCTATATTTGAATAACATGAAAGAAAATTACAGTAACAACTGGGGCACACTATTTAAATGTTATATTTTTAATCAGAAAACCGGATGCAAGATAGTGTTGTATAGACATGAAAAGGATAGTACTTTCATGAAATCCCAACATTCTTTCATAAATAAATTCTATGTAATGACCTTACCATTACACCTGCCAACATGGATGGGGGGATTTTATAATGACTGACCAGCAGAGCTAGAGGCAGGGATAGGAGAGATTACTTAGCAGTTAAGAGCACTGAATATTCTTTCAGAGGACTCAAAATCATCTCCTAGTGTCCATGTAGAGGCTAAAACTGTAGAATTCTTGAATTCTCTGTCAAGTTCTGATGTTCTATTTTCTGTATCAGCGTTCACATGATACAGAAACATATATGCAGGGAAAACACCCTCATATAAAATAAATAAATAAATAAATAAATAAATAAATAAATAAATAAATAAA
>NW_026596051.1:38696785-38716276 GCF_907164565.1 Psammomys obesus
AAATAAATAAATAAATAAATAAATAAATAAATAAATAAATAAATAAATAAATCTTAAAAAATGGCTAAGGCAACCAGTGATCACAGAGATGTGGAGAATCATTATCAGGGACATGTTCTCTGATAAATTATTCAGTCTCAAGGTGATCAACCTTAAACACACCTACAGACTAGCAACACTGAATGGGATTTATAGTATTTGTGTCTATATTTATTAATCTGTGTAATTTTATATTAAGAATACATTGTCATATAATAAATATAGTATAGTAATATAATATATTAAGTAGAAGCCACTAGTTTAAGTGGAACACACAGAAAGGGAGAGGGAATGATGGTATGATGTAAAATACTGAAATCATACATAAAATTCTCACAAAATAAAGAATAGCTTATGTGTTCTTGTCTCCTGAGTGTGTTTTGAGATTCTTCAGTGCGTAGGAGAATCATATTCTGGAGCTGGAGTTACAGGAGGTTTTAAGTATATTGGATTCTGAAATCTGAGCTAAGGTCCTGCGCAAGAACAGTAGTTACCCTGAACCACTGGTGCTGTCTCCCTAACCCTTACACTGTTTACATCACCTTTAAATAACTAATTAGTGTGTGTGTGTGTGTGTGTGTGCCTGCCTGTACTTTGTTAAGTCCACTTAGTATTGCATGTATGCTTTCAAGAATGACAAAGAAAGAATGGATAACCTACTTAGGGAGATCATCCCTGGAGAAGATCGATCCTTCTTTCTCGAGCAGCCATTGATTTCTTGTGGCTTTTCATATAGACAAGGCACCTGGTGAGAGTCCCCTCTCCAACTTCATTACCATGTTAGTTAGCACTGTCATTGAGCTGGTCTTGTTTAGGCCATAGGTCGTAGGTGCAGTTTATCAGTCATGTATTGAAAGGACTACCTTTCAAGGGACCACCTGGTCCTCTGATTTTTAAAATGTCTTTACCCTCTTCTCTCACTTTGCCCCCTGGGCCATAGGTCTAGGGTGTGTGTTGTAGATAATATTATGGTATGCATAAAACAATGAGTATGATGAGCTTTTAGAATATAACTAAAAGTTGTGTTTGGAAAGTGACAGCAGTAGATTCTTCTCTATTCTATGACCTCACAAACTATAGAAAATCATTTGGGTTTACAGGATCAGAAATGAATTCATTGTTATTGAGTGAACCTTAAATCCAATTAGATACATATTAGTTAGCCCCAAGATAAGTGCCTTTATTGCACTCTTGATGATTTGTTGGTCATTACTATCTGGATAGGACTATTAGTTGTTTTATCTCTCTTTTTACTTGAATAGGAATTTTAGAGACTGTGTTAGTCCCCAGACAGAAAACTTCCAAATCATTTCCATATAAATTTCTTCTAGTCATTTGTCTAAATTATAGTCTATCTTCAGCAATAGGGTCTTACTTTCAAGTATAGGATGACAAAAAGAAAGGAAATTATAGTATTACATAATGGAAAAGAAGAGGTAAACTTTGTTCTATTTGTAGATGTCAAAAAACTCTTTGTTTTCCTGTTCTTATGGTATGAGAAGGTGCCACACAACCTTTCAAAAGATAGAAGCCACAATTATTTCTGTCCACCCCTGATGCCTATGATCTAGACAATGACAAACTTGGTGTGGTAACCCTACAGGTACTAAAGTGGCCTGATAGCCCACGGTGTGTTTTTTCAATTATGATTTCTACATTTGATATCTGACAGAGCAAATATCACCAAAACTACATTCTATAAATACTCAGAAATCAAACAGTGTTTCCAAATGTCATAAATGGGGGTATTAATGAGGCAAAGATTAGAGATGCTGAATTTTCTGCTTTCATGAAACTTTATGTAGCGGGAAGAATATAGATCCTATGTAAAACATAGTGATTTTATTCAGGAAAGAAGGAAGAGTCAAAGTTTGTGGATACAGAATTTTTTAAATAGAATGATGCTAAGATTTACCTCAACAAAGAAAGATGTTCAGAAAATTGTAGGATTCTTTATTTTTCTGGATAGCATGTCATGGTAGAGTTCATGTAGAAGCTGTGAACTTAAATGAGATTGTTTCGTTTTGTTTGCAATTTATTCACTTAGTATCCCAGCTATAGCCCACTTCCTCATCTCCTTCCAGTCCTGTACTCCCTCCCTCTTCATCCCCCTATGCTCCTCCCCTAGTCCACTGATACTGAGGTCCTCCTCCCTTTGTATCTGACCCTAGCCTATCAGGTCTCATCAGGACTGGCTGCATTCTCTTCCTCTGGGGTCTGGCAAGGCTACACCCTTCCTGCCCCCACACCTGCCAGGAAGAGTTGATCAAAGAGCCTGTCACTGAGTTCATGTCAGAGACAGCCCCTGCTCCCCTTACGAGTTTTTAACTCAATCTAAATTCAATATTATAATATATTCAAAATAAAATCAGGAAAATAAGGAAGTCTTCATCACAGAAGTTATGACAAAATATTTGAGAACCATGAAGTACGTGGAATTGAGACAAATAGAATTTTGTTTCCATAGTGATTATATGGCTAGGATAATTATAAAATGCGTCAGTTTTGTTGCTGTTGTGTTGTGTCTATTTGTTGGCACGCAGTGCAGAGGTGTAAAGTTAGCCAGTTCTTATTACCGTTGTTCTGTGAAGGGAACAGTCTCAGTCCCCAGCGGAACTTTGAGTTACAATGTAAGCTCCAGTTTATGACTTAGCAAATGTCATTCTAAACTCAGTTGATTTATCTGGTATATTTCACAGTGATGTCCACTTTTTTTATTTGTTCCTTTCACAAAGTTACTTAGCTACTCACTCTTGAATACTTTTATTACTTTGCTATGCTTCACACTCATCTATCTCACCTTGTCACACTGAGCTGGTTCTACATTTTATTTATGATCACCCTTACACTTTTCTTTTTCCCTCTTTTCATGCACAACTTTTCTCTGAGGTCCTTTTCGCCAGTGCTTCTATTTGGTAAAGGATAATATTATGGGATAAATCTTCCAGGAGAAAAGCTATACAAGCTGAGATTCTTAGAATCAGGTTTCTGGTGCAGTGTCTTTCCAGCTGCACTTGAACTTACTAACAAAAGAACAAGTCTAGTTTCTTTTAATATTAGAGCTATAAGTGTATATTTCATGAAAAAAGTTGCTGCTTTTACTTATAATATCTGTATTCTCCAAGACAGTACAAGACTTTTTGACTATAATTTACATTAGAGATTTAAAATCACCATATTCAGGACAAGGCACAGGATAATACATTATGCAATGAAAGCTAAACCTATCCACACCTGGCAAGTTATAATTCTTTATTTGGCAAAGCCTAAATTAAATTATTAGAATGTATGATGTTTTATTTTGCTGCTGCTCTATTATGAAGCTTCTACTGGTGAGTTTTTCTTCTAAGACAGGAACATCACATTCACAATTCAAAAAACAGTGACTCTTTACCACAAGCTCATGTGCAGCCTTGAAAAACCAAAACCAAAACTAAACAAAATAAAACAAAACAAAACAACAACAACAACAAAGAAAGATATATTAGATACTAAACAAGAAATAGTAGCAGACAAACAGACTCCAAAGAGGTTCCTTTGGGATGTAGCCTTCCTGCTTTGGCAGTAGATATTTTTATAGATGTAAGTTATCATAATTATTTTGTACACAACTGTCTAATGATACTCATTAATGTACCATGCATTTTACCTATGTAACTTTGAATTTATACACGATATGCAACTTTCTATTTCATAAGTCAGAAGTTTTACTAGTATCATCACACATTTAACATGGGGAGAAATTATTTTACTTTTAGATAACAAAAACTTGCCTTTTAAAAGTCTTGCTATTTTCATGTAAGTTTATCACTGCTTATGCTAGTCTCAATTCAATAGCTAAATTACAGAAGACAGTAAAACTATTTTTTCTTTTATAACTAACGTAATCAGAAAAGCTGGAAAAGTATAAGTGATCTATATTCTCTGTGTAAACATGACACTTGAACTTAGTCGTTATTATTAAACAAGAAAAACAGTGGGCAACAAAAGAATAAATTCAAGTCTCAACTCAATGGTGTGTTACATAGAAGCATTCTATGTAATTTTTAACATATTGAAATTATTTACTAAAATACCGTCAAATTTGAGGATTTTGTGTAAGGAGCTATGGTTGTGAACTGATATATTTCCACCTTTGTGGCTTTCCCTTCAGTCACCATTCTGATGTGCAGGTGCCTTTGGTAATGAATGGTTTCACCTCTGATTCCCTTTCACTGAGTATGCACAGATTTCTTCAATGACCACTGAGAGAGAAGCTTTGGGTATATCTTCCAGCTACAGTATCCAGTAAATAGTTGGGTTGAGCACTGCACAGTCCAACTGTGTTTCCTTCTCCTCCTGTTCCTTGAGTTGGGCTGCAGGAAATGCTGACCATATGCATGAAACCCCTTGAGGTATGTAAGCAAACACCCTTCGCCTCCTGCCTTCCAAACCCATGATTCTTACATTCCTCTTTGTCATAGAATGTCTTCCCAAAGTTTTTTTTTTTTTTTTTTTTTTCCTGCCATCAGAAAAGAAACTTGAAAGGACAGTTTATGAACTTCTCAAGGAAAGCTGCGCTCCACATGTGGAGTGATGCTTCTTTATTTTGATCCCTGGGAATGAAACCACCTTTCTCTGACTCTTTAATTCAAGAAGACATTTTCATTCTTCCTTTCATTTCAGTTTAATTTATTTAAAAACTATCACATACAGTCTTTGAATTTTCTTGTTTACCACAAATATTCCAACTTTGTTTCTGACTACCTATATCATCATGCATTGCCAGGTTTGTTTTTTGTTGTGCTGCCAACCCTGTAATTGTGGGCCATAGCTATTTATCGTGAAATTGAATGAAAAAAATCCATGAATAAATATTCTTTTGAAACAATGTAAATCAACATAAATCAACCAAGATCTATTGACTTGCTACTTGTCATTGTAAATCACATTGATACGAGTGGATTCCGGTTTTCCTATTTGGAATTAAGGTTTAGTTCCGTTATCAACAAACAGGGCAGGAGATGAATTTTGCAGCAAATGATAGAGTCAATGGTCAGTGCTGAAGAAATTTAGATGAGTCTGCGGATAGAGAGAGATGAGATGATTTGGTGAAATATAAATGGAGTGTTCGAACTTATTGCAGGCCTCCAAAATCAATAACACCACAGAAAGAAGAAAAGTAAATTAAACATCATAAAAACTTTCAAGATTATTTTGTGAAATGCAGAATGAATAGAATTCTATTAAGAAAATATTTAGATATAATTATTTTTATGTAGGGAAAATGTATAAATAAAGTAATTAAGTTGAACGTTGCCAAAATTATAAGCACGGATATCTGGGTTGTTGGTATGAACATTTCTCACATTTTTAACTGAGAAGAAATTACTACTAGTGGATACCAAAAAAAAAAAATGCACTCAGGTATTGTATAATTACGCTTTCTTCTCTGAAGTACCAAGAACACCATAAATGTGAGTTTTAATAAAATATGTACAAATGCTGACCTTTGGTTGACATGAGCCTTTACAATCTCTGCATGTTTTCTCCGACAGAAATAGCCTAGTACAGTTACCTCAAACTGCACCTGTAACTCATTTTCTTATGATATATTTTTGTAGCATAGTCTTATTGCAAGGAGAAACTAAATTGACTTTACCTGTTTCAAAACAATAAGCTCAAGTTACATGGAAAAAAACTATGGGAAATTAAAGGTAACTTTTAAAATACTCATTATTAAACCCTCAGATTAAAAAAAAAAGCAAAAGTAAACAAAACAGATTCTTATCTCACAAATCTCTCAGCCCAGGATCTACCAATAAAAATGTTTTTTTAATATTTCTTATCATTAATCTTTCAACCTACTGTTCAACCCAAAAATTATTCTTTCATCTTGTCATGAATCTGTCAAAGGTACTGCTTCCAACAAAATTGACTTATTGAATTTATGTTTCCTTCACTGAATCTTGCCAGCTTGTGTTCTCAATTTAGAAAATAAAATCAAATATGCTTTCTACTTCTAAGGTCTTTGGGTCATAATAAAATTGCATTTTTATTTTGTTTTTAATTATTTTAAAGTAAATATATCTAAGTAAAATATTTATATTGACTAAGAATACCATCACAAAATCGTCCTTGAACACATTACATAATGTTATGATTACTTTTAAGCATATAACACTTATTATTGAAATACTTTAATACATATAAAACCATTAAATAGCTGCTCTTTCATAGTTGCTTTATTTCAATTTGATAAAATAGTTGCATGACACAAGGTTTGTGAGATGTATTTATTTCACAATTTTCCTTTCTGGGTGGTTTAGAAGAAAAATATATGGATGTAAAAGGAGGGGTAAGATGGAATTTCTCTGAAATGTGAATAGCAGGAATGAATATGACAAAGCACATCCATAAAGCAAATGCTTCTTGGTTGACTGAGAATACATGCTTCTGAAATAATATACAAATATATATGTATGTAATGTTATAGTGTTTTGATAGATATTGTATATCAAAATGCTAATATTTGGTTGGCACGAGCCATTCATGTATGTGTATAACTTAATACTCTTTTCATATACATTGAATTACTTATCTAGCAAGCGTTTAATTATAGAATAACTACTAGCTATATTTAAGGAAAAGTACTTAGGCAAAATAAAACAGAACGTCTGGTTTTCCCATGACTTCTGGAAGGTTTCCTCTGAATTGACAAAGAACACATAGGCATAAGCAGGAGTCACAGTCTCAGCTCGTAAAAAGTAAATGGTTTTTGAGCCATCCTTATCTTGTTTTCATGTGAGAATAGCACAGTGCCTTTCGTATGTCTGGCTACAGTATCAAACAGGGAGACAAGACAGAAATGAGAGAAACAGAGACAATGACACACACAAGAGACTCGGAGATGGCAACAATAGACAAGGAGGAAGAAAGACACAGAGAGAGAGAAAAAAAAGGCAGAGACAATCAATTCCACATTCCTCTATTAACTGTTTCTTCTTAAGCCCAAAAGATTCTTAATAAATCTCTTCAGTTAAGATATACAAGGTGGGTGAATAAGCTTTTTCAACAGGATAGCATCTGTTAAGTTGTCATCTACAGTAAATAATTGGTAGGGGAAGGTACACATTATACAGAGAGGTAGAATCAGGCTTCCTAATTATTTTTCAAGAAGCCCTTCATGACATTTGTGTAATTGCAAATTTTTTTTGTTTGTTTATGAAAATACAATTCTGAGGAAAATATGTAATCTCACTTTCAGTAGTGTACCGAAATAAGACTATCTTCCTGCCATTATTGGCTTTTCATCATTATGCAAACTAGAACTTGCTCTGCCACAGGTTTAGGCACTCGGAAATGAAAGATGTATTCACTCCAACATGACATAAATTCTGTCAATCTTGGTCCCAGTTAACTTAATTTTATTTACTCATGACTTTTGCATAAAACAAATTTTTTCAAAATGTTACTTTAATAATACTCTATTACTTCTAAGTTTCATAAATATTTCATGAAATTTTGAATGCTGTTTACTGTAAATATTTCTATGATTGTTTTCTTTATTATAATAAGCTTATAATAAAATCAATAAATGTATAACAAGTTATTTTATTATATTAATATATTGATAATAAAATGCTTGTTTATATTAAAAAGTTAATACATATATAGATAATCTTTTCTAATTATAAATGCTCCTAAATTTTGGAACTTTCTTTAAGTACTATTTCTTTCATTTACTTCATGATGAGCCATCTAGTATTAGACCATCTGTAAAATTACTTTGAACTGCTTCTGAGGGAGGTACCTCATGGTGAGAAGAGTGTAGTAAATAGGATAAAAGCTTTAATATATATTTATTAAAAGAAAATCATAGGAGTGTGCAGATGTAAACTAGATGGTTCACCACAAGGAAATTGGAAGTGCTAAAACTTACAGAAATGTCCACAAATAAAACCAAACCAAGATCATTAATGGATGCATCTTTTTACCTTGGAAAGATAAATTGGACAATTGCAGTGCAAGTATATAATCATTAAAATGTGTTGACGACAATTTAGTTATTATCCTGGGAAATTATCAAGCACTGTTCAATACAGAAATTCAAATAAAATCAGTTATGATACAGCACTATTTGTGCATTATAAATTTCAGTACCTGGATAAAAGCACTAGCTCATATATTAGAATTTTGTTTGGAAGGTAATAAAAGTGTTGATGCTGCTCCCTTTTGCTTTGTTATCTTTTTTGCTTCCCAGTTGTGTGGTCTTTTGAGTCAAACTAATAATATTATGTTACAGTCCATTTGACTGTATCATATTACCTCTCATCCAAATCATACCAGTTACATGAGCCATGTTCTAAATATTAGAGAGTGCCAACGCGGAGAAATTCACACCTTTGTGATTCAACATGAATTAAGTGGTTTCATATTCATGAATATTTTCTACTTATAAATAGTTTCATGTTTAAATCACCCTGAAACATGTGGTCACGAATCCTTTCTTTTCCATTAATGACTACCTACAGAAATCCAAACAGACCAAGCGTGCTATATCTGAAAATGAGAACACAATAGCCTTTACATACATAAACATTTTCAGAAAATTTAATGAGAAAATATTTTATAACTCTCATATCAATATGACATAAAAGGACCGTATTTAGTTTCACATCATCTTGCCATTCTTTTCTGTTTAATTAGTCTCTCTATCATGTACGTTCTGTAGAATGTGTGCAACTGAAGAAACTAGTTAAATAAGCCTAATCTGAGAAAATACAAATATCAAAGACAGATATGTGGTTTCCACTGAAATTTGCCAGCAAACTAAGTAATCCAATTAAAAAAAATGGGGTACAGAGCTAAATGGCAGAGCTAAATGACACAGAGCTATATTCCTCAATAGAGGAATATAGGATGGCATAGAAACAGTTAACGAAATCTCTACATTCTTAGTCATCGGGGAAAGGCAAATCAAAACGACCCTAAAATTTAACCTTGCACCCATCAGAATGGCTAAGATCAAAAACTCAAGGGATGATGCATGCTGGAGAGGTTGTGGAGAAAGGGGACCACTCTTCCTTTACTGGTGGGAATGTAATTCATACAACCACTTTGCAGATCATTCTGGCACTTTCTCAGAAAAAAAGAAAGAGTGCTACCTCGAGATCCAGCTATACCACTCCTGGGCATATGTCTGAAAGACCCTCAACAAGGACATTTGCTCAACTATATTCATAGCAGCTTTATTCATAATAGCCAGAATCTGGAAAGAACCTAGATGTCCCTCAATTGAAAATGAATACAGAAATTGTGGTGCATTTACACAATGGAACACATGAACATTTAAGGCAAATGGATGGAACTAGAAAAGATCATCCTGAGGGAGGTAACCTAGAAGCAGAAAGAAGCATGGTATATACTCACTTATAAATGCATTTTAGTCATATAATATAGGATAAACATACTCCAATCTATAGTCCTAAAGAAGCTAAACAACAAGGAGGACCCTAGGGAAGAGGCTGAAACATCACTCAGAAGGGCAAACAAGATAGACATCGGAAGTAGGAGAAGACAAGGAACAGGACAGGATCCTTCCACAGGGGGCCTCTGAAAGACTCTACCCATCAGGATATTGAAGGAAATACTGAGACCCAGAGCCAAACTTTGGGCAGAGTACAGGAAACCTTATGGAAAAAGAGGAAGATTGAAAGACCTTGAGGGGACAGGAGCTCCCCAAGGAGATCAGCAGTCTTTTCTGAGACTGATACTGCAACCAAAAACCATGCATGGAGAGAACCTGGAACCCCTGCACACATGTAGCCTATGGCAGCTCAGTCTCCAAGTGAGTTCCCTAGTAAAGGGAACAGGTGCTGTCTCTGATATGAACTCAGTGGCTGGCTCTTTGATTACATCCCCTGCAGAATACTGAATACTGAATGGCCCTCACCAGGCCACAGAGGAAGCTTATTCAGCCAGCCCTGATGAGACCTGATAGGTTAGGGTCAGATAGAAGGGGAGAAGGTCCGCCTTATCTCTGTACTAGGGAAGGGGCATAAGGGGAGATGAGGGAGGGTAGGTGGGATTGGGAGGAAATGAGGGAGGGGGCTACAGCCAGGAAAAAAATGAATAAATTGTAATAACTAACTAACTAACTAACTAACTAACTAACTAACTAACTAACTAACTAAGAAGAAAAATCTAGTGTGAAATCATTTATGTCAAATATAAATCTACTGGCCATAAGCTCTGACACTCACCAGTTTTGAAAGACACCCACTTCTCTGTATCACTCATCCTTCACTGTGAAAAGACAAGTTGAAATAAAGCTAGCCAACACACAGATCTGTCAGGGGTTTATAAAACAGGAGAGTGGAAATTGTACATGAACAGTTACACTACAACTAATTTGAAACACGTACAGACATGTAAATACCGTGTGTGTTAAGTCAACAAACATGAATGGCTACATAATCCAAACATCATGGATGCTCCTTCCTAGTTAAAAATAAATGTTATATTTTGACATAAATTCAAAGACAGAAAGAGAAGGTGCTTGTTATAAAACAGCTGAAGTCTCAGTTGCTGAAGGAGGAACAGCTTTGCTAGGCCACAGAGGAGGACATTACAGCCAGTCCTGAAGATACTGGATAAACCAGTATCAGATGAAAGGGGAGGAGGTTCTCCCCTAACAGTGGACTTGGAAAGGGACAGGGAGGAGATAAGGGAGGGAAGATGGGATTATGAGGGAATGTGGGAGGGGGATACAGCTGGGATAAAAATTAATAAACTGTAACTAATATTAAAAAAATAAAAATTAATATAAAAATAAATCTCTAAAATAAAAACATTAAAATGTCATTTTAATGGTATTTTTTATAAACTTTCATTTCAAATGAAAAAAGGAAAGAAAAACAAGTTTAGAAGAGAAAATTCATGCAATATACCTAGAGGGCTGGCAAAGGAGAAGGGAGAAGTATGTGATCCTTTGTAACACCATTTGCATTATAATGACAAATATGTATGTTTTTGATGAAAACTAAGTCAGAGTTGAATGTACTCTGAACATAAATGTACATATTACTATTTTATTAACACCAACATTTATTCCATTTTCTATATGAATATTCTTATGACTCTCATATTCAGGTATTATCTTAATACTGAATAGCATAAATTTCCTGATACCAAAGCATGCTCTCTTTAATTCTGCAGCATACAAAGAATAATTATGAATGTTTCACAAACATCATTTTGCTACATTTTCGTGGCTTCCTACTGAGGAAAGTGTGAAAACTTTTAAAGGTCATTATATAAATATTCTTCAATTACTTCTTTAAATTACAGCCTTTGCAATGAATACATTTCTCAAGCATTATATAACAGAGAAGTTCATCCTGTAATTGCTAATTAGTTCAGTAGTCAAAAGCAGGTAGCTTTTATTTCACTCATAATTCTCTAATTGGCTATGACACATAGTAATGTCTGTATTCTCACATTTCTACTTTCACATCCCTATTTTCTATGTTATACATTTATATTCTCCATTTCTCTCATATTCCTTTGGAGGATTAAGTCTTTTAGAAAAGATTTTTTTAAATGTTTTATAATGTATGATAATATTTATTTCACTCTTGAACCATAAGTGTTGGTTTAAGAGATTAAAAAACAACAACAACAAAACAAAACAAAACAAAACAAAAACTTTCTTTACTGGTAATCAATTTTTATGAATTTTTACATCACTTGTTTATTGTTTCCTTTTAGCTCAGCTTTTTTATATTTTTGAAAAATAAGAAATGTATTTAATGTTACTGAAAATAGACTTTTCTCTCATACAACACATTCTAACAAGTTTCCCCTCCTGCCATCCTCTTACCATCCTCATACCTCCTGTCTCCGCTATCTACTCCCTTGCTGTCTCTCTTTAGAAAAGAACAGGACCCCAAGACAACAACCACAAAACACGATAAAAAAAATTATACAAGAAGACAAGGCAAAAGACCCCATATGGAGGCTGGACAAAACAACACAATGAGAGAGAAAGTGTCCCCAGAGCAGGTTAAAGAGTCAGACATACTGCTAGGTAGAGTCTTTCAGATGCCTTCTGCGGTAGACTCCTGTCATATGTTCAATGCACATCCCATTTGTCTTCCTAAATGAGGACTGACCATCTTACCCTGTGTCTGCTTTCTTGATTATCTTCTTTAGGTCTATAGACTTCATTATGTTTATCATATCTTGTAGGTCTATATAAGCGAGTATATACCATGTTTGTCTTTCTCCTTCTGGTATACTTCACTCAGAATGATCTTTTCTAGATCCCACCATTTGCCTGCATATTTCATGAACGTATGACAGGAGTCTACCGCAGAAGGCATCTGAAAGACTAGCACTGTTTCAAAGCAGATACTAAGACTCATAACAAACCTTCGGCAGAGTACAGGGAATCATAGGAAAGAAGGGGCGTTAGTATGATGTGGAAAGGATAGGAGCTCCACAAGGACCAAATATATCTGGGCACAGGGTCTTTTCTTGGAAAGGGGTAGGGAGGAGATGAGGGAGGGAGGATGGGATTGGGAGGGAATGAGGGAGCAGGATACAGCTGGGATACAGAGTTAATAAAATGTAACTAATAAGAAAAAAAAAGAGTCAGACACACACCCTCTCCAACTGTTAAGAATCCCACAGAAACAGCAGATGAACAGCCATAATACAATGCAAGGGACCTGGTGCAGACTCTTGCAGGCCCCTTGCTGGTCACTTCAGTCTTCGTGAACCTATGAGTCCTATTTAGTTTATTCAGTAGTTCATGTTCTCTGGGTGCTCTCCATGCCTTCTGACTCCTACGATCTTTCTTCCCTATTTCCATGGGGATCCCCAAGCTTCAAGACCAGGAACCTGGTGGAAACCATCGATGCAGACTTTTTATCTCTGCATAATGTCTGACTGTAGGTCTCTCCACCTGCTCTAATCTACTGCTGTAGGAACCTTCTCTGGCAGAAAAGAGTATTCCTCAGGACATGGGATTTGAGATTAAAAGCACATTGCCACTCTGTATTAACTCTTTACTTTGTGCTCCTAGGTGAGATACCATACCTGCTGCTTTCAGCCGTGCTACAGTGATGGACAGTTGTCCTTCTGGAACTATAAGCCCACATACACTTCTGTGCATAAACTGTTTTGATTATGATTTTTTATCATAATAGAAATGTAACTAAAATTAATACATTGCTTTGCTCCCTTAAAAATCTTTCTTTATGAGCTGGAGAGAAGGCCCAGCAGTTAAGAGCACTGGCTGTTCTTCCAGAGGTCCTGAGTTCAATTCCCAGCAACCACATGGTGGCTCTCAACCATGTGTAATGGAATCTGATTCCCTCTTTAAGTGTGCATAAAATCAGAACACTCATAAAATAACACATAAATATACATAAAATAAACATTCATAAAATGAATAAATAAATCTTCCCTTATATTAATATCAGAATGTTTACATTTACCAGTAATTTTTCCTTATCATATAAATATCATTGCTTATTTTTAAAATTTATTTCATATATTATCACATACAAAAAGGGTGTCGATATACAATTTTACTGACTTGTAGCTACATATATGTATAAATTTTTATATGGTAATTTTCCTTTCCTTGATCTTATTTTTATCTGATATTTATGTCCTCTCTAACTTATTTATCCCAGTTTTTTCAGCATTCATAATCATTTCTCCATTTGTGCAACCAACCACAGTGAGCTGAGCCCTTCCTCATCAATTATAACACAAGAAAATGTACCACAGGCTAGCCCACAAACTGATCCATTGGGGGCATTTTTTTATCTTCTCACTTCCACATTGGCTCTAGATTGTGCCACATTGACATAAAAATAGCTAGCACATAATCTATCTATTATTTTAACAAAATATCCAAGGGTATTATTATAAAAAGATGAAAAAGGTCTACTATAGTTTCCAGAGTTGTGGACATTGGCCCATTATCTGTTGGCTCTTTCTTTTGAGCTGGTGGCAAGGGAGCTCTGAAAGGATTGAATACTGAAAGACTCCACTGATCTTTCAGTGGAGCAGAAAGTATTGAAGCAGAGGTTGATACTCATAACCAAACTTATGGCAGAATGAACAGATTTTTTTTTTGAGATTGTAATTTCTAATTATTATCGTTTATTACAATTTGTTCAATTTGTATCCAGGCTGTGGCCTCCTCCCTCTACTCCTCCCAATCCCACCTTCCCTCCCTCTTCTTTCTCTATTTCCCCTCCCCGAGGAAGGGGGAGACAGAACGACCTGAAGGAAAAAGGAGTTCCAAAAGGAGACCAACAGAAACAAACAAACAAACAAAAAAACCTGGGCCATGGGAGCCCTGCAGAGACTGACACCACAACCAAGGACCATGGATGGAGAGGACCCCTGTGGCTCAGATGTACCCTACAGACTCAGTCTCCAAGTAGGTACCCTAGTAAGGGGATTAGAGGCTGTGTCTGGCATGAACTCAGTGGCAGGCTCTCTGATCACCTCCCTCTGGGGTGGGGGGAAAGCCTTGCCAGGTCACAGAAGAAGACAATGCAACCTGTCTTGAAGAGTCCTGATAGGCTAAGGTCAGATGGAAGGGGAGTACCTCCTCATTAGTGGACTAAGGGAGGGGTATAGGGGGAGACGCAGGAGGAAGGGTGGGATTGGGAGGAGACGAGGGAGAGGGCCACAGCCAGGATATGAAATGAATAAATTGTAATAAACAATAAAAATGATTAAAAAATATTAAAAAAAGGAATCTCATATATCTTGATACTGGTAATAAGGAATAAAAAGAGGAAAGAGCAAGACATAATATCACATCTCCTTTAAGAATATCTTCTCAGTACCCTAAATTTTTCCTCTAACATCTATCTGTTAAAAGGCTCTACTAAATCTCAATAATTTTCAAAGGGGTTGATGCAGATTCACAGTACAGAATGTCTTTTTTTTTGTCCTCCATGGAATATAATTTTCTCTCTTTATTTCTATTAGCATAGGTTGTTTTCTCCAAAGTATGCACAATTTGTCATCTAGTGGTAGGTGTTGATTAGATTGGAGATGTGAAAACTACTTACTCTTTATGCCGTTTTTCAGCAAATCATCTTATTTTCAACTACAGCCCTCACCTCAGGTTTCAGAGAACTTCATTAACACTTCTAAGTTTTCCTTGAGGTCATTGGTAAATGTACATGCATTCCCCAATTTTTGTATTAGTGAACAATCCATGTTTTAAAAGCCTTCTTTTAGAACAAGTCAAAATTTGTTTTTTTCAGGTATTTTGCATAAATTATAAGATGTTTCTTTGTTTGATTTTTTAAGAAAATATCATTTTAAGTTTCTGCATTTTGGATGATTTAAAAACTTACATATCTAGGAGTTCTGTGTAGAGACAAAATTTAGGGACAAACTTGTGTCATGGAAGTCAGCTATGACTTAGTTTATACTTTTCCTAATACAAAGAAAAGCTTATTCTGGTAATGAAACATCTGTCCTGCTAGGAAGTATTATAATCAACTAAGAGTTGCTGATTTTTGACAAAGGAGCCAAAACCATACAATGGAAAAAAAAAAGGACAGTAGCTTCAAAAATGGTGCTGTCTAACTAGTGTCTACATATAGAAAAATGCAAATAGATCCATATTTGTCACCCTGAACAAACCTCAAATCCAAGTGAATAAAAGACTTCAATATAAAATCAGAAACATTAAGGAGAAAGTAGGGAAGACCCTCAAACTTATTGGCACTGGAGACAATTTCTTGAACAGAACACCAATAGCTCAGGCTCTAAGATCAACAACTAATAAATGGTACTTTTTGAAACTGAAAAGCTTCTGTAAGCAAAGGACACAGTCATAGAACGAAAAGACAGCCTACAGATTTGGATAAGACTTCACCAGTCCTACATCTGACAAAGGACTAATATCCAAAATATATAATGAATTCATGAAATCAAACAATAAACAAAATAACCCAATTAAAAGATGGAGCACAGAACTAAACAGAGGATTCTCAACAGAACAATGGCTGAGAAGCACTTACGGAAATGTTCAACTTCCTTAGTCATCAGGGAAATGCAAATCAAAATGACTCTAAGATTCCATGTCAAGCCCAGTCAGAATGGCTAAGATCAAAATCTTAAGGGACAGCACATGATGGCTAGGTGTAGAAAAATGGGAACTTTCCTCCATACTGGTGGGATTGTAAACTTGTACAACCACTTTGGAAATCAATATGGCACTTTCTCAGATAACTGGGAATAACTTTGCCTCAAGACCCAGCTATAGCTCTCCTGGGTATATACCCAGAGGACACTATGCTGTTCAACAAGAACACTTATTCAACTATGTTCATAGCAGCCTTATTCCGAACAGCCAGAATGAGGAAACAGCCTAAACATCCCTCAAAGAATCGATACAGAGATTGTGGCACATTTAAACAATGGAATACTACTCAGCTATTAAATACAAAGAACTCATGAATTTTTCAGGCAAATGAATGGAACTAGAAAAGATCATCTTGAGTGAGATAACCCAGAACCAGAAAGACTCATACATGGATTTTAGCCATAAAATACTGATAAGCATACTATGAGGCACTGACTCAAAGAAGATAAGCAATAAGCAGGACCCAAGGGAGGATGCATAAATCTCTCTCAGAGGGGAAGATAGAATGGACAGAGGTAATGACTAAAGAGAGGGAACATTGTAGGAGAAGGGCCAGGAAGTATTAAGAGAGTGGAGTTCAGACCTGAGGAGAGAAAAGGCAAGAAGGCCTGTAGAGAAAAGAGAAACTGAGATTGGGTAACCCTGTGGCAAGTGGGAGACCTAAGTCAGGGTAGGCTCCTGGGAGGATATGAGGGCGATTCAATCAGAGACTCTTAGTAGCAGAGACCACAGAGACTGAAGAGAAATCATCTAATCAGATTTGTCTTCTAGTAAATTTTGCGCCCTCTTCCCAACCTCCCCCCCAAAAAAAAAACTTTGACCCAAAATTTTCCTTGCCTATGAGATGCTCAGGAGTAAAGACAGACCAGATAGAGCAGAGACTGAGGGAATAGCCAACCGATGCCTGGTTTATACTATGAACAATACTCTGCTAAGCCTGCAGACAGGAGCCTGTCAGAGTTGCCCTCTAGGAGGCTTTACCCAGCTATGCCTCAAAACGTGCTGATTCACAGCCAAACATCTGTGAATATAGTGGTGGGAATGGCTGGACAAGCCACAGGGGAGGAGGACATGTTCAGTTCTCAGGCAACTTAATGACCTAGAGGGGATAGGAAAGGGAGCTCCCTTTTTATGAGGGAAGGGAGGGGAGAAGGGGCGGAGAGAGTGAAGGACGGGGAGGTGAGGAGTGAAGGGTCTACAAGGATGTTAAGTGAATGAAATAAATAAATGAGAAAAAGATTGATAAATGT
The DNA here is from genome assembly GCF_907164565.1 of Psammomys obesus. Classification (NCBI taxonomy): domain Eukaryota; kingdom Metazoa; phylum Chordata; class Mammalia; order Rodentia; family Muridae; genus Psammomys; species Psammomys obesus. Next base: position 38,714,249 of record NW_026596051.1, read on the forward strand.
AGGTTAGAGGGATTAAGAAGATATTTATGAACGTTAGAGGAAGTAGCAAACAGGTCTTTTAAGGTTGGTAATTTCAAGTTGTAAAAATTAGAGGATATAAAGTCTTTTATGGCAGTAACAAAGTGATTTGGGTTTGTAACTTTGAGCTTGCTTACACAGATAAATAGTGGAACACTTTCTCCAATGTTGCCACATTCTAATGGACTTGACATTGTGAATATAATTCTTACCTGATATTATTTATAATTGTTCTTAATTTATCAAATTTATTGTTGTTAGAGAAAAGGCCACCTCTTGGACTCAAGGAGGAGATGTAGAGGTGGGTTTCTTTATTCATATTGTATTAAGGTGTGTCTCTGTATATTCGATTGTTAATTTCTGAACAGGCAATGAGCTAAATGCTAACAGATTCTGGTATCGTCATTGCTATTGAGGAATATCCTGGCCTAGTGGTGTGTGAAAATTATTCCCCAAATATCTCTAATTGGTTAATAAAGAAGCTGGAAATCCTAAAAAAAAGAGTTATAAAATCTATTGTCATCATTATTCTAATTTTCTTATTAATATTTTCATAAAATGTATTTGATCATTTCCCCCCACTAAAGCCAGCCACAACTTCCACCTCCATCTTCCTTATTATTGCAAAGCCAAAAATGCAAAAACCAAATAGAGCTTCTGTGTTTTCTAATCTCACTAATATTGTTGAGAAGTATGAAGTAAAGAGTATGAAGAAATCATAGCAGTATTCCTGTATATAGGTAAGCATTTGAATTTGAGTTTATAAGTTATAGTATAACACTTATAACTTACATTGTACTGAAATCTTCCTGTTTTATCTCCTTGTAAGGTGAGGAATATTTTTTAATGACACTTCACAGTTTAGTCTTCAAGATGTACTATATTGTATTTGAATTTAAAATTTTATTCTTTCAGAAAAATGTCAAACATAAAAGAAACCTTTCATAATGCAGCATTAACAGTTTTGGGATTGGTAGCCTTAAGAGTCTCAAAATGCCATCCACAAAAACGCTTTAACGTAGAGCTGGTATGTCAATGACTCTTCAGTTCAGAAGATGCCACCATTGTACAATTTTTCTGTGTTCCTCCCTGACTGCTGCGAAATTAGGTGCATCACACTGGATGGACACTAGGAACTTACAACACTTTGTTTTAAAGTCTTCATTTTTGGAAGTCAACCTGGCGCTTACTCAGACAATTAGGAATAATGCTTCCTCAAGACCCAGCTATACCACTCCTAGGTATATGCCCAAAATTTGCTCAAGTACACAACAAGGACATTTGCTCAACCATGTTTGTAGCAGCTTTATTTGTAATAGCCAGAACCTGGAAACAACCCAGATGTCCATCAACGGAGGAATGGATACAGAAATTGTGGTATTTTTACACAATGGAATACTATTTAGCAATCAAAAAGGAGGAAATCATGAAATTTGCAGACAAATGGTGGGATCTAGAAAAGATCATTCTGAATGAGGTATCCCAGAAGAAGAAAGACAAACATAGTATATACTCGCTTATATAGACCTACAAGATATGATAAACACAATGAAGTCTATACACCTAAAGAAGATAAACAAGAAAGCAGACATGGGGTAAGATGATCAATCCTCGCTTAGAAAGACAAATGGGATGTGCATTGGACGTATGACAGGAAAGGCATCTGAAAGACTCTACCTAGCAGCATTTCAAAACAGATACTAAGACTCATAACCAAACCTTCGGCAGAAGGGGAGTTAGTATGACGTGGAGAAGATAGGAGCTCCACAAGGACCAAATATATCTGGGCACAGGGCTTTTTTTCTGAAACTGTTTCTCCAACCAAGGACCATGTATGGATATAACCTAGAACCTTTGCTCGGATGAAGCTTGTGGTAGCTCAATAGCCAATTAGTTTCCCATAGCAAGGGGAACAGGGACTATCTCTGACAGGAACTCAATGGCAGGCTCTTTGACCTCCCCACCCCCAAGGGAGGAGCAGTCCTGCTAGGCCACATAGGAGGACTTTGC
>NW_026596051.1:38716376-38733985 GCF_907164565.1 Psammomys obesus
CAGCAATCAAAAAGGAGGAAATCATGAAATTTGCAGACAAATGGTGGGATCTAGAAAAGATCATTCTGAGTGAGGTATCCCAGAAGGAGAAAGACAAACATAGTATATACTCGCTTATATAGACCTACAAGATATGATAAACACAATGAAGTCTACACACCTAAAGAAGATAAACAAGAAAGCAGACATGGGGTAAGATGATCAATCCTCGCTTAGAAAGACAAATGGGATGTGCATTGGACGTATGACAGGAGTCTACCACAGAAGGCATCTGAAAGACTCTACCTAGCAGCGTTTCAAAACAGATACTAAGACTCATAACCAAACCTTCGGCAGAAGGGGAGTTAGTATGACGTGGAGAAGATAGGAGTTCCACAAGGACCAAATATATCTGGGCACAGGGCTTTTTTTCTGAAACTGTTTCTCCAATCAAGGACCATGTATGGATATAACCTAGACCCTTTGCTCAGACGAGGCTTGTGGTAGCTCAATAGCCAATTAGTTTCCCATAGCAAGGGGAACAGGGACTATCTCTGACAGGAACTCAATGGCAGGCTCTTTGACCTCCCCACCCCTAAGGGAGGAGCAGTCCTGCTAGGCCACAGAGAAGGACTTTGCAGCCAGTCTTGAAGATACCTGATAAAACAGGGCCAGACAAAAGGGGAGGAGGACCTCCCCAATCAGTGGACTTGGAAAAGGGCAGGGAGGAGCTAAGGGAGGGAGGGTGGGATTGGGAGGGAATGAGGGAGCAGGATACAGAGTTAATAAAATGTAACTATTAATAATAATAATAATAATAATAATAATAATAATAAAAGTCTTCATCTTTCCTGTCACAGAGAGGTAGGTGCATGCTTTAGTTACTAAGGACTAATGGAATAATGACAAATACATGATGCAAGTAATTACTTTAATGAACCCTGTTTTCAAGGCCCTACATCTCTCGATTATTTAGTTTTAATATTACATTTGTACTTTAATAAAACTTATTCGAGTTTCCTAAAAATAAGTAGTAAAATGTTCAAATACATTCTCTCCTTGTCATTCAGGCTGGGAAAGTAGAGAGTTTTTGCTTCTTATAAATTTTAATTTTGCAAAGAACTTTCCTGTCTCCACATTTTTGTCACTCAATATTAATAATTGAAATTTTAAAACTGCCAAATTATATAGGCTAGTTAGTAACATAACTGTTCTTTGAGAAAATGCCAACAGGGGAAGAAAAAAAATCACTAACTTATAGATTCAATAACTAATTTTGGTTGCCAACTTGATTGCTTCAGACATCAACTAAAACTTAAGGTACTGAGCCCTCTTGAGACATACTTTCTTGATGGCATTATTTTAAGCAGCAGCACACCCAGCCTAAATATGGGCTAAATATGAGCCATATCTTTTGGGAGGCAGAAGAGATAAAATGATAGTGACTAAGGTAACAGCTTTTGTTTGCCTTTACACTTAGTATCAACTTCTTAATTCTATTAGGTATTCCATTGCCTGTGTAAAAACCAGCTTCTTCAGGATTTGAATCAGATACCTGCAGACTGATTCAGCAAAATATCAGTGATTTTCAAGATTTCAGATCCGGAAGGAGACTACTGAGAAGTAGCCTTTTAGGCTGAACAATTACTGTAAACATTCTAGCTTTCTGTTCTGTCAGAGAACCCTTACTAATACTGTGAGCTTAATCTGTGCAGAAGATATCTGCATCACTTATTTGCCTTTCAATTAGCAATAAACAGAAACTAAATGTGTTTTTTAGTAGAAAAGGTAGGCAACAAAAGCAGGAATATTATTGCTGGGAGAGTCTCAAGTCACTATTTATGTGGCCAATATTTGATTATAATTTTAACCTTTGATATATTATTTTAGTTGAGTACCTTTATTTTAAGATACATGATATACATATGTTTATGTATATGCAATCTGAAACAGAGTAAATTACATAGTTTGTAAGAATGTAAAATTTCATAGTACAAACAATATGATTATGATAATTAAAATATATTTAAATTATATTTCAAAGTATTATGAAGACAGTCCTTAGGTACTGCACTATTTGAAGGGCTTTTAAGTAAATCTTCCATTTTTTGATTTCAACATCACTAAGAAAATATCAATGTAAGAATCATATTCAAATGGAAGTCTTATAGACTAAGACTGTCAAAAGCAATAAATTGATACCACAACTATAACTATTTGCTTCTGTATAAACAATAAACACATGCATCCATGATTCTTCTAATAAACAGTTGTCACTTAATATAAAGCAAATTCTACAATGTAAAAAAATTATTTAGTTCAGTGAAAACAAAATCAATTTAAAGGTGGTATTAAATCCTTTTTTCAAACTTATATTCAAAATTCATTGTTATATAGAACCCTATTCTTCTTTGTTTCATTAGCCTTAGTAATAGATCTAGAAAACAAAATTATTTTAAGTATTGTAAAAATAATTTATTCATTCATATAATATATTTTGTTCTCACCAACAGCCATTCCCTCACCTTTTCTATCGATACTGACTTTTCTTTCTTAACATCACATGCTTTCTCTCTTTTTATTTTGTGTACAATGCACTGAGCCTATTTAATTTTGCACATATTCGCAAGAGTGTGCAGTGATCTGTTGCTCATGTGTAGTATCCTAGGGTCTGTACGCTGAAGAAAAATGGCATTCCCTCTTCCAGTCGCCATCAAATGCCAATATCTCCACAAATATGTGTGACATGAGACCCTCTCTTATTCAAGCTAGCATTTTGATTGGCTCAGTCTTGGGCAATTCGTTTGCATGCAGTCTCATACACGGCGAGCTCAAATGTGCAATTTCACTCTCATTCCTGGCAATATACTATTTTGCTTCAGACATTCCCGTCTCCTGACTCTTATGATCTTTCTGTTCCCTTCTTTATAACCTTCCCTGAGCCTTGAGGTGAATAGTGTTTTATGGTGGTCACATTTAGGCTAATACACGTTACTCTTTCTTTGCATATTTCCCAGTAATCCCTCATGTAGACCCTGTAACCCAGCCATCAACAAATGGGAAGCCCAGTTAATGGTAATATGCATGGATTTCATTTAATGAATTAGAGTCCAAGTCATATCAAGAATTGATTGATTACCTTTGAAATACTGACTCTAGTATTCCCCTGGGCAATAGACTGCAGGCTTCATATCTGGATAATACTGCTGAATAATTTGCTCCTCTGGTCATGCGCATAACAACTTCTATCACTATAATTCTAGTTGAAAGACTTGAAGCTTGCAGGTCAGTATCAGCTGTATGCATTCAAGTCCCGTGACTGAGGTATCGGTGGCATTAATGGATTCTTACCATCAAGTTCTGAAGCATAAACAAGAGAAATACCCTTTGATGACGCCAATGACAAACAACACAAACAGAGGTGATCCATTCTGAGCTTTTCTTGGTACTTAGAATGCTACAAACCTATGAACAGCCTCTCTCTTGTATACGTGTTATATATATATGAGTTATCTGAAGAACAATTAAAGGAGGCAAGATAAACCAGAGCTCCAGCGCCAGGGCTTGTTGTACGTAATATAACGTGACTTTATTTTTGTTCACATTTGCAATTAATCTATTTATGCACACAAATTTATATTGCATAGTTTTATTTCACTGAATAATCTAAATCATTAGTGAGGTACTATGCATATTTCAAACTTGATTTGATACAGCAAAATCCCAATTAAAATACACATATAAATTGACAAATAGACTTCCCATTTCACAATACTTTTGTCAGTCTTCATCACTGTTAAAGTTTTAAATACAGGACAGGGCTGATATTATGAAACAGCCTATTATTATTCAGGACATATTTTATTAATTTCACTAATTGCTGAAAGTTAACATGCAGTAATAGACTAGCATCATGGACTAACTGCTCTGTAGCCAATGAAATGAATATGTTTTTTTATATAAATGTAGCTTTTTTGTAAGTTATATTTTATAACTGTCTTAGAGTTGTATTGCTCTACAGAGACACGTTTTTCACAACAACTCTTATAAAGAAAAGCATTTATGTGTGTTTGTGTTTTCCCTCCATGTGTCTGTGCACCATACGCTTGTAGTCCCGGCAGTGACCAGCAGGGGGGATTGGCTCCTCTGGAACTGGAGTTACATTCATTGAGAGCCACTATATGGGTGCTTAGCCTTGAACCCTGGGTCCTCTGGAAGAAAATCCAGCGTACTTATTCACTGAGCCATCTTTTCAGCTCCCAAATTAACTTTTTTTTATGTCTGTTTGAAAAACTGTGTAGCCCAGGCTGGCCTCGAACTCATGATCCTCCTGCCTCTGCCTCCTTCAACAAATCCTACTTTTGTTCGCCACCACAAGAAACAGGACAGGAGCCTACCTCAGAGGGCCTCTGAAAGACTCTACCTAGCAGTGTATCAAAGCAGATGCTGAGACTCATAACTAAACCTTTGGCAGAGTGCAGGGAATCATATGAAAGAAGGGGGAATTAGTAAGACCTGGAGAGGACAAGAGCTCCACAAGGACCAAATATATCTTGGCTCAGGAGTCTTTTCTGAGACTGACACTCCACCAAGGACCGTGCATGGAGATAACCTAGAACCCTTGCTCGGATGTAGCACATGGTGGCTCAGTCTCCAAGTGGGTGCCCTAGTAAGCAGAACAGAGAGTGTCTCTGACATTAACTAAGTGACGTACCCCCCACTGAGGGAAGATCAGCCTTGCTGGGCCACAGAGGAGGACATTAAAGCCAGTCTTGATGAGACCAGATAAGCTAGGGTGAGATAGAAGGGGAGAAGGACCTCCCCTGTCAGAGGACCTAGAGCAGGGTAGGAAGGAGATGAGGGAGGAGGGTGGGATTGGAAAGGAATGAGGGAGGGGCTACAGCTTGGATACAAAGTGAATAAACTGTAATTAATATAAAAATAAATTCATATAAAAAAGAACAGCATTTAATTGGGATTGGCTAACAGTTTCAAAGGTTTTGTCCATTATTGTTATGGTAAGAAACTTAGCACCATGCAGGAGGGTGTGTTGCTGAAGGAGGAGCTGACAGTTCTTCATACTGATTTGCAGGCATCCAAAAGACACTGCCAGACCATCTTGATCACCAGACCTCAAAGCCTGACTCCACGGTGAAGCATTCTCTCCAGCAAAGCCACACCTACTCCTAATTGTGTCACTCCCTACCTACCAAGTATTCAAGCACAGGAATCTATGGGGGCCATTTCTATTCAAAATACCTGCTAACTTGAAAAAAAAATACACTATTTTTCATTGTCATAAAAGTCTTGTAGGAAATTTAGATACTATTTATGTATTATAATTATAGAAACCTTTTTCTCATTTTTTAAACTGTGTAGTATTTGATAATAATAAAATGTCTCTTAACAACATTTTGCAGTATCATAGACCACTGTCTCACTCAACCATTGTAAGAGAAGCTTCCTCTTGCTGTACATGGGAACTACAGAGACTCACCACTGGACAATGAGAAGAGAGTCAGAGATGTTGGAATATTCAGTCTTAAATGGGATGCCTTCACCGAACTTCTACACTCAGAGCTCAGGGAACTTCCTCTGGGGAAGAGGTTGAAATGTCTTCAGAGCAAATGTGAATGGAAGACACCAAGGAAACTGTCTCCCAGATAGAGCAGGGCACAGATATGAACTCACAGAAACAGTGGCTGTGGACAGAGGGAGGGCTTATACAGATCCAAGTCAGATCCCCAGGAATCACAACACTGAGACAGGGGACTGGACACGGGCCCCCATTTCTATTCCAGGCTATGTCCAACTGACCACTGCTTACATCGAAAAATTAAGTTTTGCCAGTGGAGTCTACTGGGCATATGAACATATGTTAGAGAGGTCCTATTAACAGTATTAGATGACAACAAACAAACAAACAAACAAACTCAATGGTATTTTTTTGTAAATATTTTATCTCATAATGCTTTTGAAATTTTTTTAACTTTCTTGTCTTTTGCTTATCTACTACGTTTTTGTGATTTTGTGTTTTTATGGTGTGTGTTTGTGTGTGTGTGTGTGTGAGAGAGAGAGAGAGAGAGAGAGAGAGACTCTGGGTGTGTTTGTGTTTCTCTTGCCCTTTTTTTTTTGTATTTGCTGGTTTGCTTTGTTCTTCTTGTTTGTTTATTCCCCTGTTTGTTTTATAAAGAGAGAGAGAGGGTGATCTGGGGGTGGGGAGAATTTCCGTGGAGACTGAGGAAGGGAAAACATGATCCAAATATATGTATAAAATGTTTTTCAATAACAAAAACTTTGTAGTGTTTGTTTTGTTATAAAGAAGTTTATTTTGATGTTATCAAATATATCAAGTTTTCATAATATTGGATCTGGACAAAGAAATGTATCTGAAAGCCTGACAATTTTTTTTTTTATTGACTTAGGTTTTATTTCTCATTTTTAGAAATCTCATCTCTTTAAAGTTTATGTTTGTATCTAGAATGAGGTTAGAATTTTACTTTCTTTACCTTATTGTCAGTTTTCCTTACACTATTTATTAGTCTATCACCATATTGCTTATGCCTTTATTTTATGCCAATTTTATATGCATATTGACCTATTTCTGGATATTTCCTGCTTTTGTCATTTCTATATTCATGTTACAATTTAATAACAATTTAACAGTATGGCTTCCAGAAAATAAATTTCAGATTTATACTCTAATCTTGTAACTTACATTCTAATCTTTGACCTGTTTATAATCTTACTTTGTCTTAGGTTCTACATTTGTAAAATATAATTGAGCTTGTGTGATTGGACAATCATGACAGACAATGAGCTGATTTTTACAGAATCAGGCTTTGGAATAATTAAAATCAGTGATGTGTATTTACTAAATAAAACTTAAGAACTTAAGAAGAAAATCACCTATTTTTACTATTTTTCAGTATTTTAAATATTGATGTCTAAGTTTTATAACATTCAGCACTGTGATTTTCCAATCAAACTTCATATGGTATCCAGTATATACATGATGTCCAAGATTTATGTTTATTTTTATGTTGACCGCTCATGTTTGCTGGTATGTTATCAGATTTTGTGTTAGAATAAGTTTATATAACAGCTTTATTAATATGATGGACAACAATTATATATTTTGCTATCATTATGTTTTTATAAGAGGTAAATTTGTTAAAAAGTTAACAAATTCTAAGCTTAAGTTAATGCAATTTTTCATAGTGATCTAAATTGTTTTTCTTTTAATGATATTAAAATCACAAGAATTATTAAAACTTTATTTTGTAAGTATAATTGTTTCATTCATCATGATCATGTGTTACAGTGTAAAATATTTAGTCTAATAAATTATATTAAATCATCAAACAAATTATTTTTGTACATACATGTATAAATGTATCTATTAAATCAGCAAACAAATTATTGATTAGCACATACATGTATAAATGTATCTCCATATTTTTCTATGAGGTAAGCCTATTTCTATGAGGAATTAAAAATAGAAATATGTCTAATTATTATCAAATATGACAGAGTAATATTTTTCTACCTTTAAAATTGTTCAAAGCATTGTAAACATTGATTTTATTAAGCTATGCAATTTGAGGAAGCAATTTTGCTCCTAATATCAGAAAATATCATTTAAATTTTCATTTTTGATAATTTTATTGTAATTAAAAACATTTGCAACATAACTTATCACTTGTTTTAAAATCATCATTAACATTGAGTTTAAATAATTTAGAATATCTAAAAAAATAGATTAGTTACATGAGACATAATTGAAATGAAGTTTTATAACAAGGATTCAAAGATTGTGTAGAGTTCATTGCCCTGCTTCTATAAGTTCTAAAAAAGAAATTTTTGGTAAAATAATAAAAATGAATATATAAAATAAAAAATAAGTCCACACTAAATTACACAAGATGAGGAATATCAAACATTAAAAAGGAGCAGGACTAGAGCTTTCCACAGGGGACCTCTGAAAGACTCTACCCAGCAGGGTATCGAAGAAGATACTGAGACTCATAGCCAACTTTGGGCAGAGCGCAAGAAACCTTACGGAAGAAGAGGGAGATGGAAAGACCTGGAGGATACTTTGACCTCTTCTTTTTCGATCTGTATCCTCTTTATCTCCTTTAGTTGTCTTACTTCTCAGATTCTAAATATTAAACATGTTTATAACTCAATATTATACAATGCTTGATAATAGTGTTTTGCTAATATCTTTTTATATTTTTAAAAAAACAGCAGAAATATTTCTAAAACACATAAAGAGATCTTTTTTGCATGCTTTTATTTTGAATATATTGTTTGTGCTAATAAGAACTGATGATTTTTTAAAAGGTAAGAATGTTCTTATTCTTTTAGTCCCCCCATACCTACCTTCACTCAAGTACACGGCTTTTTCCCCTCTTTGGTTATTGTTGTTACACATATATACCAGTGTACAGATATTTAAATGTAACAATCTGAGTTGTTTTTTAATTGTGTGTGTGCATTTATGGTTTCTGGAGTTTTTACTCTGCATTGGAAAACTAGTAAGAGATATCGATTTTGGAAGAGACTAATTTTCTCTCTCTGAGCACTCACTAGTTGGATGTAGTCCTTTAATTGTGAGACCATGTGAAATTTAATATGTGCACTGATAGCGCCATTGCCCCTATCTTGTTTAAAGAATGATGTCTAGAAGAGATGGCTCCACCACACCCTTCCAGAAATGTTTGCTTTCTCAACTTTCCACTCTTTCTTCCATAATACTGCGTGAATCATAGATGCAAGAGCGATACTATACATGTGTCTGTTAAGGCTTGGTTCACTGTGATCTGTTGATCGCTACCCCTGTCCAGTTGTGATTTCCTGTGATGGTCTCAATTTGCTGTAAAGATAAACTTCTTTGGTAAGGAGTGGTAGCTAAATTATGGTTTTAAGGATACTATTTATAATGTAGTAAGAAAGCATGCTTGTCCAGCAAAGTGGCAATAGTATATTCCTTTCTATTATTCAGGCTTCACTCATCCCAGCATACTGGCCAGATTTCCAGTATCAGGAACGATTTCCCTCCTGTTGAATGGATGTTAAGTCCAATTGGATGACTGTTGGTTGTAAGAGTATGTGATTACCACTTCCTGCGCCACTACGCATACCTCTCTACGCTGGAAATTATGGTGCTTACACGTTGTGGCTTGGCTTGGGAGGACTGTTTAACTGCTTTCATCCCTTAGTGCCTTGTATAGTGTTTTCCTGGAACCAAAATGATTTTGGATTAGTCTGGCTATACTAAAGAAATGTCTTGGTACCAAAAATGATTTTATTGGAACAGAAATGTTATGATGAAGGAGAAATAAAATATTGAGCAGAGTCAAGATATGCTAAATTCATAGTTTTGTTTTTTTTTTTTTTCTGCTTACTATGTATGATTGATTTTAGTAAAATATTTCTTGGCACTTCTCTCCTTTTCTTCCTCAGGACTTTGCAAAATTTCTGACTGTTATGAAATTCCTTTTCTACTCATCAATCTGTATTTCTTGGTTTTTGTTAGAAAAGAGGTTTTAGAAACATTTGCCACAGATAAAAATGTGCTTTAGGCACAGTTTCTACTTATACGATCTTGAAGCTACTTCAGTATTCTCTTATTCTGTGAAATGTGAGCCTGCCAGGAATGTACATCCATTGATCTTTAAGGAACCATTCAGTCCAGTTATGTAGGATTCAGGCAGCTGTCAGTTTACAGGAACTTCTCAGAGTGGTTTAGCTATCACAAAATTCAAAAGGGAGAGCAAAAAGTTAGATTTAGGTTTTTGAGCAACTATAGTTGGTTTATATATCAGAAAGCTTATTTCCCCTTTTTGTTGATAATTTGTAGAAGAAAAATGGATGTAAATTAAAATTATTTCAAATATGCATCTGGCTGTCATCAATATTTGAATGGTCTATATAATTTTAAGTAGGATTTTGTAAATAGAACAAAGATGTCTTTAGCAAATGATACCCATATTATCAAATAACTTAATTCTTATATTTAAAATAGTTTTTCAGATACACATTCTTTATGACGAGGTTTTCAAGCTGTGTAATATAATTTTTTAGAAAAGTAAATGTACTTGCTTTAATGTAGAGTTAGAGCAAAAAGTTACCTGGACTGTGTTTTTTTTTTTCTTATTTTTCAAAATTAATTATGTAGAAAATGATTTTACATTACTGCTCTTATGGTAAAAGTTAGCATTGTTCTGTTTACTGTAAGTCTGACATTTTATTCAGGCTATGTATGTAAATTTTGGTTAATGCTGTAAGTAGCTCCAGAAATCTAAAACATTAAAAAGCAAATTGAGATAATATCTTCTGAAATGTTAAACATATGGTACAATAAGAGACAGATTGAATTTTAGATTATATTTACTATGCATTGAATCAATATAAGTATGTATCATTCTGTTCTAAAGAATTCCATTTAAAATAATTTGAATTCAATATCACTTTAAATTTTTTTCTATTCTCTCGAGGTATTTGCATGGTCCATCATTGCCAGGATTTTAATAATGTAGAAAACCTTACAAATACTATGAAAATAAAAATTCCAATGAAAATCGTCGAAAGAAAATATGTGGGCTACATTGCAACTTTGAATGAGCTAAAATTTCCCTTGGACCTTATAAACTTCTTGACTATATGATTCAGGAATAATCAATATTTTGATCAATAAATGTAGAATTGAAGTACATCATGGTTGAAGTGTATGACTCACAGGAAATCATTATCTGATTGCTCTTCTCTCTAACATATATTATGAAAATGCTTCTTGTAAAAGCATAGAAATAACGTTCAAAGTAATTTCTCTTTTACTAATTTTTGGTTGGTTAAACACACAGAAATTCTAACAATCTCCTCTTTTCGTAAGGCTATTTGACAATGTCAGCCTTTAATTCTAGAACAGTGGTTCTCAGCTGTCCTAATGCTGTGACCCTTTAATACAGTTCCTCATGTTGTGGTGACCCCCAACCAGGAAATTAATTTTGTTTATCATAAAATTATTTTTGTTGCTACTTCATAACTGTAATTTTGCTATTGTTATGGATACTAATGTAAATATCTGATATGCAGGAAAATTGATATGCAACTCCTGTGAAAGGGCCATCTGACGGCACAGGGGTCATGACCCCAAAATTGAGAACAACCATTCTAGAATATGGTGACTTTTTATAAACTGGATGTGATTGTGGATTTTCAATGAATGAATGAATGAATGGGTCTATCTATCAATCTTTCTATCTTTCTACCTATCATTGATCTATATCTAATATTTATCTATTATCTATCTACCTATCTTTTCATCTATCTATATGTATCAACCATTTGCTTGTTATGAAGGAGAGGTATAGCCTAACTCATATCCTATTTAGCAATTTACCCTTGAAATTTTAAACATGTCCACCATTAGTGAACATTCATTAGGCCCTAAAAAACTGTATGCAACTGTATGTGACACTTTGATGAAATAATGCAGCTAATCAGGAAAATTTATTGAGGCAAATTAACCACTGAAGTACAATCAAATTGAATTATGGTCCACTTATTGAATTATTTTTATATATAAAACTATTGGCTAGGAATTGTTGATGGTAGGGTAGATAACTTTATGGCTCCAGGTTGTGAAAAGGGAGGGAGCCAACTCTTGCCCTTCTCACTTGAGATATCCATGGCTGAAGCTCTTCTTGACCTTACCTCTGTAATTCTGGACAGTTACAGTTCCACAGTTCTTCCCTTTTGTTTTATAAAGTATTGTAATAGTCAGCATCTGTATTGGAAATGGTTTAGAATTTAACCAGATCCTTATTTGTGGTGATTTTGGCAATGTTGCTTCCTTATGTTAGAAACTGAATGATACAGGAGGCCAGAGCAAGGAGGACCCCAATAGTCTGTGGTGCCAAGGAAAGGAAGAAGCCAAACCACCAGAGGATTTGAGTAGGAGGTACCAAGGGTATAGTGTTGGAGGTACCAAGGGTATGGTGAGCTCAGAGCTATTGTCAGAGAACCTTAAGCCCTTGAATGTTTTATTCTACTTGGCTGGGTTCATTGACAGCTTTCTTCCTGCAGTGCAGCGCAAGCCTCCTCATGTTCAGCACTCAGTAAGTCCAGAGCTCTCTGGTTTTCTACAGCAACCTCCCCTAGGAGGTGAAAATCATGACCTGAGCAAGCTTGTCCTGGAGGTCACGGGCCAGAAGGTTTGTCTGGATAAGGCCTGCTCCAGCAGCTTCCATGGTGCCCAGGGATGCAATGAGTCCCAGTCAAATGAGCAAAGGATGAAGACGTTCCTTTACTTTTGGTTACCTTCCAGCTATGAGATGAGATCTTCAGGCTCGTGGAGAAAGCTGGGGGACAATCATTATGAAAGTGCAGAATCCTTGGAAACGGGATTTAACATAGGAACTAGTACCATTATTGCACCAGAGAAAAGTGGAAAGGTTAACACAGGTTGGATTGGTGATAGGGATGTTATGGAAACATGTAGATGAGACCTTGAAAAGGGTCCTACTAGCCTAAAGGAGAAGGATAGATTAGGAAGAGGAATGTTTTGTAACTTTTGTGTAGGTACGGGCTCACAGGCTTCATGAAGCAAGATGATAAGGGGAGTAGGTGCCAGTAGTGGCTGGTAGAAGGAAGCCCAGAGAACCAGAGACGAGTGAGGGTGGGTGGGTAGAGGAAGGAGGTCAGCTGTACATTGTATTATTATAGCCTGGGAAGGGTGGCCTTGGCCATCATTTTGAGTTTGTTTCTTCTGTTGAAGGATGTTAACAGGTAAAGTCCTACTGAGAGGCAGGGACAAGCTGTTGGGAGATATGTAGGTCAGCTAGAGCGTATTTGGCAAAGCCAGTGTGGTAGAGCTTACCGGCAAATCCCATTCACCCTTGTTCATCACAGGAATCACTGATAGAAAACTGAAAATGAATATTAAAGTTGGCAAGCATGGTGCCACCATTACTGGTGGACTCAATTCAACATTCAATAAGCAACCTCCCTTTAGAGGCTTCCTGGCGGCGGAGTCACCTTTGTTGTGGTAATGAAAGAAGGGGTAAGGGCTCACAGTGATGGAAATGGAATCAGGTAGGTATAGAGGTGTGGTTACCTGATCCTTGGAAAGCTTGCCACATTGGGCCTGAAGTACGCACTTCTTCCATGTAAGGTCCCAGTGAGCAGAATAGGATGGAACACAAAGTCTGGAGGGAGCAAGGAATGAAGTCCATGACACAAGATCTCAGGTCCAGCTAGGGGTGTGAGAAAAGGAAATTTTCTCTTAAATAAGTGTGCTGCTTTTTTAGCTGGCCTGCTGGCAACAGGCCAGGTGGCAGCTGGGATTCAGGGCTACAAAACCAAGCCAGGGGGATCAACGAGGCCCCAGCCTGACTCAGGGGAGTCGGGTGGAAGCTCTGGGAACAGCCAACAGCTGGCATTGGGAGCTCAGGGCTCCCAGTCCAGCTCAGGTAAAAGAGGTGCAACCTGACTCGGAGAAATCGGGCGTCTGTTTCTGGAACAGCCGGCAGCTCATTGCACAGGTTGGCAGTGTGAGGGCAGAGCAGAACAGCAGATGCTCTCTGGGCCAGGACATCTCCAGCAGTGATCAAATGGTGGTTCTGCAGTGGGTGCCTGCGTGGCAGTCGAGTCTAGGGATCCAGCAATGAGTTCTTTTGGGGAGAAGGGGAGCTCATCTTTTCCCAGCTTTATAGCTCTGAAGAAACAGCCAGTCTCAAGCATCCTTTGGTGAAATAGATGGTGCTGGTGGCTATATTTCATGTGAGACTGGCACTTACAAACCTTGGGCTGTGGGGGGAGGGGCTTTGAAGATGAACCTGTCTCTCACCCGCGGGGCTGAGGAAGCTGGCAATGCCCTATTTACATGGGGAAAGATAGCAGGTGACAAGCTCACATGACTAACCACCTCTAGCCACCTGGGTGTTGTATCATGTGCTCCTGAGGCAGGCATAGAAATGGAGAACTTGGTCCTACACCTTCCGTTCTCAGGATGAGGTTTTAAATCTCAAGTTTAAGATTTTCATGGTTTAAAAATACTCTCTTGATAGTACCATGCCGGTTCCCCTGGAGGCAGGGTCCGTGAGCACCACATAGAGGATTCTCAATCCTGGTCCGACATCCTCCCAGTGGGAAGTCCTGGGTTCCTATGACTTTGGTATGTCTGTGATAGGTCTCCCTAACAAAGAATCTCCAGTACTGGATAGTTACAGGGTTAGGAAGAGGCTAGTCAGAAGCAGGGTTAGAATGAAGAATAACAAAGACAGCCATACTCTGACCAAGGACCATTCCTGGAGATAACCTAGAACCCCTGCTCAGATGTAGCCCATGGTAACTCAGTATCCAAGTGGGTTTACCTAGTAAGGGGAACAGGGACCTTCTCTGACATGAACTCAGTGGCTGGCTCTTTGATCACCTCCCCCTGAGGGGGGAGCAGCCTTACCAGGTCACAGAGGAAGCCAATGTAGACAGTCCTGAAGAGACTTGATAAGCTAGGGTTGGATGGAAGGGGAGGAGGACCTCCCCTATCAGTGGACTTGGAGAGGGGCATGGGAGGAGATGAGGGAGGGAGGGTGAGGTTGGGAGGGAATGAAGAATCGGGCTACAGCTGGGATACAGTGTTAATAAACTGTAATTAATATAAAAAATAAAAATTTAATGAGAGAAAGACAGAAAAGGAAATGAGGGCACATATCCTAGGCAGCTGCTGCTAGGTCATGAATGTTCATCCAAGAGACCTTGTTCTGTCTGTGGTGGTGCCTCCTTTGCCTCCTCAGTTTC
This sequence comes from Psammomys obesus, assembly GCF_907164565.1. Classification (NCBI taxonomy): domain Eukaryota; kingdom Metazoa; phylum Chordata; class Mammalia; order Rodentia; family Muridae; genus Psammomys; species Psammomys obesus. The sequence continues at coordinate 38,731,161 of NW_026596051.1, forward strand.
TGACCAGCCAGTAAGAAGAATCTCTGTATTGTGGACAGTTTCCCGTTGTGAACAGAAGGTTTTGCATTGAGAGCTGGTGAAGGCAGGACCATTATGAGTTTTTGTCTGTTGAGGGCGCCTATGAGGACAAAGGTGGAGGGCAGATTGTGAATTGGCTTCTTGAGTTTTCTCCCATTTGGCTTGTGCCCATGGCTGTACCCATGTGAAATGTAAGTATGTGTCAACAGTGACAAAGACATTTTGGCTATCAATATGGGGAATGTGGGTGACCTCAATCTGTCAGAGGGCCCTAGATTTGAGACCATGGAGGCTAATGCCCATAATTTGCAAAACTGGGGTAATAATAAAGGATGTACAAAAGAAGCATGTTTTTATTATCCTCTGAGGCTGAGCAAAAGGAATGTGGGAGATGGACACAAAAACCATTTATATTTGTGTGTGTGTGTGTGTGTGTGTGTGTGAGAGAGAGAGAGAGAGAATGGAATTGACCTGCTTGCTTGCTGGAGCCTGTGAATGCTTCTGTACAGGGGCTTTTCCATCAGGTATCTTAGATATCAGACCTGGCAGGGGAGATCTGACATACTGGATTAGAGGATCGTGGCTCTTCAATGTAAGAGGATGAGCAGATTCGGGAAAGTGTTGTTTTTAACAAAATCTCAGACTTTAAACTTTACCAATAAAGACTCCTGCACCAGATGCTGGGGTGAAATCCTACTAGCTCAGGGAGGCAAAGAAACCACCTGGCTGAACTTCCTTCTCAGCTGATGTCCCAAAAGAAGCATGCTCCTTACCCACATTATCTTAAAACAACCCTCAAACTCACTGTCCCTCCATTTACTTCCTGCGTGTCTCTCTAGCCTGACTTCCTTGGTTTCTATGGTCTTTCCCTATGTTCACTCCCTGTCAACTGGTTGCTTGTTCTACTCTCGACCTATGGTTGACTTTACTTAATCATGTTCAAGGGGAAAGCTCCTGGATTAAAAGTGTGTGCTAGAGCTAATCCTCACCACAACTAGAAACAGGTTTTGACTCCCTCACTTCTTTCCTCTGTCAGTAAATAGTGAGGAGCCTTGGTGATGGGCTTCTGTGCCAACAGCTGAGGGGAAAGGGTAGCCATCATAACAGAGGTCAGGCAGAAACTCATCTTTTGTTAGGGTAATGTTTATTAACTTGTCCTAAGAATCTTACTAGGCAAATAGGAAAGAAAGCATGATTTCTGAAAAGCCCTTGAGTATCAAACAGAAAAAGGGGTGACAAGGATATCAGATTTATTTCCTATGGTTTGCAAAGCTCACTCTGTGCCATTTCTGATCATTTTAGTGAGTATATCCACCTCAGTTAGATGGCCCACCAAAGTGTCTGCCCATTCCAGTACTTTCTAGGGCTGGAACAGTGCTCAAATGAGAGTAGGGGAGGAATTAAAAATAAGAAGCTCTATGGACATTGTTGGATCATACCTAGTAAGTGCCATGTCTTTTAATGGATGCATTAATAGCATCTAAAGCCTCAATTTTCTCAGAAGAGACTGCTCTAGAAGGAGATGTGCTAGGTAATCTCTGACCTATGGAAAACTTCCAAAGGGGTTCACTTTTCCTCCAGCAAAAAGCAACAAGACCAGAATATTTCCAGTTAGCAAGCTAAAGAGCAATTGGAGAAAACCAAAATAGGTATTAGAGATTTAATGTAAGCCAGAGGGAAGGACTGACCTAGACTTAGCCATAAGCAAAAATCTCACACTGTAACCAACGATGATAGCAGAGAATTGAACAGTAGGCATTGTTTATATAGGATTTCTTAGGGATCAATGCTTTCCAGGGCAGGGATTTCCATGGTGAGGATTGGTAGAATTTCAAGTCCTGAGCTTGGGGGAGCTTAGGGATTGGTGGTTTTCTTGTTTAAGGATTTTGGGGAATTTTATTATAGGGCAGGGTCTGGGGTACTCTCCCTCTTCAAGGCAGGGAATAACAGTTACAGCCATTAGAAAATTACTGTTAGGGCCTTTAGGAAAGTCCACTGGGCGGTGGAGGGGAAGCCTGGCTGTTAGAGCTGCTCAGGCAAGGGCTTTGGCACTTTCCTGCCTTAAGGGTTTACAAAGTTTACAAAGTATACAAAGTGAGTACATGCCAGGGAAAGCTTCCTTACTGCTTGAGTCAGTGTGAAGAGCCAGCAGGTAAGACCTGATCATGTTTCTGTCCAGCAGCCTTTATAGCATCTGTGTGTGCCTGTTATATTTATTACAATAAGTTCACTTTGAATCCCAGCTATAGCCCCCTCCCTCATCCCCTCCCAATCCTGCCCTCCTTCCCTCTTCTCTTCCCTTTCTGCTCCCACAGTCCACTGATAGGGGAGGTCCTCCTCCCCTTCCATCTGATCCTAGCCTATCAGGTCTCATCAGGACTGGCTGCACTGTCATCTTTTGTTCCCTGACAAGACTGTTCCCCTTAGTAGGACACCCACCTGGAAACTGAGTTGCCATTGGCTACATCTGTGCAGGGGTTCTAGGTTATATCAATGCATGGCCCTTGGTTGGAGTATCAGTCTCAGGAAAGACCACTGTGCCCAGATTTTTTTTTTTTATTCATTTGCTCTCCTTGTGTAGCTCCTGTTCCCTCCAGGTCTTTCTATCTCCCCCTTCTTTCATAAGATTCCCTGCACTATGCCCAAAGTTTGGCTATGAGTCTCAACATCTGCTTTGATATGCTGCTCTTTTAACTACCAAAAGAAAGAAAGAAAGAGAGAGAGGGAGGGAGGGAGAGAGAGAGAGAGAGAAAGGAAGAAAAGAAAGAAAGAAAGAAAGAAAGAAAGAAAGAAAGAAAGAAAGAAAG
>NW_026596051.1:38733995-38774689 GCF_907164565.1 Psammomys obesus
AAGCAAACTCCAGGACAGTCTTTACTTGATTTTCTTATATCCTGTGACGATTGTGTATTGTATCTTCAACAATATGAAATCTTACCCTCATATCCTGGTTTTCAACCAATATCAGAGACAATGGCCTATATTGGTTAGACAATTTCATCAATTTTTCCAACAAATTTAGGAGAAACATTCTGCATTTTATAGTGGCTTCTGTTTCATTATTATATTTTAGTTTCTATGATAATCAGGCTAACAATTATTTCTTCTATTTTTCATTACAAAGGAGGTTTTTCAGACATGTTTTCTTTATGTAGATATTCTTTCTTTCTTTGTTTCATTTTTTTTTTTATTCTGGTTGAGTTCATAGTCAATTTGTTTGATGAATAGATAGCTTCCAGATTTGAGAACTATCCATACAACTCCATTTGAAAATGTCAGTGTAATGAGGCTCACTGCTTGTAAAAGGTAATTAGTTTCTCCTAAGATGTTTATTGTCAGTCTTAAAACTGCCTTGTATTTTCATGTAACCAATTATTATTTTTTTCTTGAAGAAGGTATCTAATTAAAAAATACTTTTAATAACATTTGTTTCCTCAGCTGTGATTTTTATTTATATTTTATATTTCAAATAACATAAAATCTCTAGGAATAGCATTGGATTTCCTTGATAGTGGACTGAATTGTTCTGTGTATTGCTGTCTTGTTATGTTCAATATTTATAAAAGAAATTTTGAAAAATCAAAATGATTTCAGATTTAACATGCAAGTTCAAAGGGCTAGTAGCATTTAAATATTAAATAAATATTAGAGTTTCACCATCTGTTGATGTGAACTAAACACTAGTGGATGTTTTAGAATTGCTTTATCTATTTCAGAATAATGTCACACTAGAGAATTCTGTAAATTTAAACATTTTAAGAGATGATCCTTTAAAATGTTCTCAACGAGGAACTGTCCTTTATTTTAGTTATTCCGTACATGTGTCCAATACTTTACATGTGAATGAACATAACCTATTCTGCTAGGTAGGCCTTTAAGATGGTTTCTATGGTGTCTGACCAATAATGCAGAAACTGTTGTATACAACTTTCCCTCTTATGGATGACAGAACCTAAGCATATAGATAGATATCACTTTTAAGATTGTATATCTTGGCTGTTGGCTGTAATAAAGAGGTAATCAGATAATCTTAACCTAGTCAAGTAAGTCATCAGAAAGACTAAATTAGCTTTTTATGAAGTTGACAGAATTTATGCCAGAGATAGACAGAGATATGAGATACTTTTGGCCTTGAGGGTCAGTGAGAAACCCTTTTCCCAAATCAAGGTGTATAGCAACAAGCAAATAGTATTTGAGATTCATCCCTCCTGTCCACGTGCATACATACATGGGATCACATGTTCACACAAACACTTGCATGATTGTATATTGAATAATAATAGAACATCCCACTTTTCTCAGGAAACATAACACATATGAATGTCTGTATTTATATAAACTGGGTACTGTGCAAGGCACTGAAAACAAAAATGCAAGCTTTCGTATAGGTGAGCTTGAAAAGTGAAATTTTTTGTGCTCAGGAGCATAATATGGCTAACTAGTGTTGCTTCATTTTCTTTTTTTTTAATACTTCTATTTTTTATTCTGTTTCTAAGACAGTGTGTTTTAAATCTTTTTTTATAGTCAGACTGAGTCAGAAAATGATAGCCAACAGGTAGAACAAGTTTCTTCAGAAAATAGAAAGTGAACCAATAAATAAAAATTGAGTTTTAATATAATATTATTTTCAATACTTAAACTGGAAGACATTTCTTAAAGATTTATTTGCTGGAAAATTCACAGAAGTAGTGTTACCTTAGCAACTCATGACATAGAAATTAAGCTGTCAAAATCTTGATCATTCAAAAGAGTCCACTGACCTTCATGTCAACACAGCAGATGAAAAAGAGCTACAGTGATATTCTTTGTCAGGTTTTTGAACTCTAATAAACAAGCCAAGCTGTGTTTATGAATTCTCTAAAATAGACAAGTGGAGAATATAACAGTATCTGTGGGTGCCAAAATGGATTTACAGGTAGTTTGGCAACTCACATATTGCCAAAGTAATTTTCGCTTACCCACTCCTTCATTATGAAGAATACTGGATGTATCTCAATCAGCAAAGGAGAGATACAGCCTCACACTTGCCAAAACTTGATGCTTCATCACATTATTTATCCTTGGGAAGAAATCCATTAAGTTGCCTTGCTCTAAGAAAATTAGGGGATGTGTCTGGAGATGGAATGTTAAGGGAAGACTACCAGGAGATCCTCAGGTTTCTAATTTACATTTTATGTTGCTGTTACCATTTTCTCTACACGAAAGCAAAACTAAATAAAAGATAAAAGATTCTACTTCACAGATACAACTCTAACTGGGTGGTATAGGAAAGGCCTTTCTGAACAGAAAGATGGAAGTATAGGCATTGAGCTCAGTAAGTAATATACAGGACCTCATGAAGCTACTATGCTTTAGTACAGCAAAAGATACCATCATTCAGACAACATAACAGTCTGCAAATTTAAGAGTAAACTCTATCAACTATGCGTGAGAGTTAGAATATACACCATGCAAAGAACAACAACGACAAAAAATTCCCTGGACATCAAGAAAACAAATAACCCAATTTAAAAATTAAGATTAGAATGAAACAGAGATGAAGTGACAAACAAATGTCATGAGTGAATTAACAAAGTCCCTAAAGGAAATATCTCTTATATGTCAATATTAGTTTTTAAGCTTTAGATATGTGTATTTCAAGTTGGATAATCATAGAGGTTAGGTAGCAAGTAATGCATGATGGGAGAGTAGCCAAGAATGTGGAAATGGTGTATTGTGGATAAAAGAATAAATGAAAAAGTAGAACATATGGATTTAATTGTGATAGAAGTTTTGGGTAACTGAGGAAATAAGGAATGAGACAGCTAACACCAAAGCCCTTTTGACAATACTTATGGAAACCTACTACTTTAGCAGCTTTCTACAGAAAAACACAAACACAAACACACACATACACACAGAAGAGAGACAGAGAAACAGAGAGAGAGAAAGAGAAAGATAGAAGAGTATATATATATATATATATATATATATATATATGATTAAATGGAGTAAATATATAATAGAAAAGATAATATCCCAAGTAAAGACCCTATGGCACAAAGTACAACCTCTAGTGTGAGGAAAGAAATACATCTCATTGAGTTATTTGTCAATGGAGTCACAGAAGGCAAGGAATATGATCAAACTACAGTGTATATTTTAAAATATAAAACAGTGTTTAATTAAATTAACAGTGTTAATTTATATATACATATATACATCTTATTCATTGGAATGGTTTAATTTCTGTTATGAGTTAAATTCTCTAAGATTATTATTCAATAAAAACAGTGCCGTGTAGATAAGGGTTATGGATAAATAAGTAGTATCAACTCAGGCATGTTGTGACTTCTAGGTTAGCTTGTGCTACACAGTGAGCTCTAGCCAGCCTGAGATACATAAAGCATGAAGTATTTTCTCAAATAAAATTAGGATCCCTCCTCACCTCTGTGGGGTAAATGAATTTTACAGGGAGGATTATTTAAATTCTATAAATCAGGATGGTAGGGTAGAGTGAGAGCCTAACCTAGGGTTGGAAATCCATTTCATTTGTGGCAATGGTGGTCACCTATGAATTCACATATGTGTCTTGCTGGTTTTGTGGGTCTGGTTTCCTAATTAAGGTAGTTAATAGGTGTCCTTTTGCTTGATAGAACAACAACAACAAAAGACTGCTGAAGTCTAGTTTTATTTAACCATCTGTGGATGTTTTTTTCTCAAGTGTTTACATTCCAATGTGAATAATCTGGTCTTGAGTTAAAGGAGAAAATAAGAGGAACACCATGTTTAGAACAAAAATCTTGCTTCATCAAATATAGTCACTTATCAGAAGTTTCTAGCTCCCAATGAAGATTGTCTTTAGAAAATGTGTCACTGAATAAAAACATAGTTATAACTTACATGTCAATATCGGAAGCTATCTCAAGAAAGGTAGTGAGACAGTAATAGCATGTTTTCCAGCCACAAAATAGACAAAACTCATGATTTTTAATACAAAGATCAAGTCCTATAGGCTTAGACTTTCACCAAACCTGCTTTATTTAGAGTTCTTAAGCATCTTACCTCTCTCCAACCCTCCCAACTCTAGGTTGGGGTTTAGAAGGGAAAAGGGCTGTAGTCCTATTTAATCTACTTCCTGCTGATTCAGTAGATGGACCATTAGGGGATTACCAGACTTAGTAGTCAGGATACCAGCAGTCCAGACCAAAGACCAACTTGAAGCAGCAACACAAAGTCAGCGAAAGCCACAAGACCCAATTGGAGCATTTTTTTTTTTCTTCTCTGTGAAGTCTGCTCTTGCAACATGAAGATGAGCACAGCAATGTCAATTGACAAAGTGATGTCTCACTCTGTCTTCCTCTATATATGTCCTTTCTTCAAAGTCTACCTACGGATGTTCTCAGCTGGAAAAAGTCATGTCCTTTGTACATGAGGGGTGACAGCAAAACATCACATGCCCTATTACAAGCCAACATGAGCAAAACATGATGTGCCCATTCAGTCTTCAAAGAAACTAGGAATTTTCACTTCAAAGTCCAATTAATCTCTTTTTCTTCATAAGAAGTATATTGCAACAGGAATATTATGTAGGTGTAAATTTTAGGACTCACAGAATAAGACTCATATCATATTACTGATATGCATTAATCATATATATATTCTTATATGTCTACACGGCTGTATGCTTATATGCCTACATCCCTATATTGCCTATATGCACATATACACATATACATGTATACATGTATATACATATTCGTATCTGTGCAATTATATAGTTCAATACAGAAAAATAAAGGCTGGGTATTAATTGTCAAAACCACCCATACTCTGTTCTCTAGATAATTTAAATTATTTAAGTAATTACATGGGAGACTTTTACAGAGGCAATCGGAGTGATGAACATTCAAATGGGAAAAAACGTAATAGACCCTTCAAAGCTAGAAGTGCTTTGTTTGAAAATATAAATTGGAAAATTATATTAAAAATTGTAAGACTCTAATAGAAAAATCAAAATGAAAGTAGACACAAAACTTAATTTTTACCCATTAGAAGATTTATCAAAGTACTGTAGCCAAATTTACACAGATGACAAGAAATAAATGTATAGAATCATACTAACACACAAAAGTGGCCAAGTAAGAAAGAGGAAGTTAGAATAACAAACCAATAGATGAAATCAGTAAGTAAAATCTCTAATCAAACATAACAGCCTATAATTGAATAGCTCATTTAAAAGACAATTCTCAAATATATTTTATTAGGATATCATAACCCTGATTCAAAGTCAAAACAATTTCCTAGGTACTACAAGAAAAGCAGTAGGCAAGCATTGGAATATTTATAGAAAATTTCTGAAAACATTTCTGACTTAAAAGGTACCAGATATCAGTAAGTAGGAATTATCTGTAAGATAAAGGGATAATTCATTTGATAAAATTAAGTCAATATGCCATAATGTAGTAGAAAATGAAGAAAATGATCATGAAGTTATATAGAAATCAATAACCCACTGGCAAACTTTAGTATGAATTAATGATCATAATTAATAACAGTGCATGAATAAGAAGTGTAAATTTCCATAAAAACCTAAAACTAACATGATACTTGATGGAGAACATGTTGATTAATTGCTCCCTGTGACTCCACAAGAAATTTTTGTCTATTTTTTTGATTTCTGGTCAGCATTATAATACAATCTTAAGATGAAGCCATCACACAAGAAAATCTAAAACAAACTATCTAAATTGAATGCAGAAAGTGTAATAATTCTCATTGATTGTATAGATAAAAATACCAAATACTTGGAGATATCAGAACAAATGAAAAAAGTTATAGTATAGATTAAAGTTGTAGGTGATAAAACCCACATAATCAATTAATTACAATAAAAATAAACTATGAAACAATTAGATATAGGATCATAGCTCAGTAGGTAATAAAGACAGCTTCTTTTTATAATTTTTATTTTTCTATATTAATCACAGGTTATTTCCTTTGTATCCCAGGCATAGAACCCTCCCTCGTTCCCTCCCAATCCCATGCTCCCTCCCTCATCTCCTCCCTGCCCCTTTCCAAGTCCGCTAATAGAGGAAGTCCTCTTCCCCTTCCATCTGACCCTAGATTATCAGGTATCTTCAGGACTGGTTGCAATGTCCTCCTCTGTGGCCTAACAAGGTTGTTCCTCCCTTCGGGGTGGGGAGGGAGCTCAAAGAGCCAGCCATTGAGTTCATGTCAGAAATAGTCCTTGTTCCCCTTACTAGGTACTCACTTGATACTGAGCTACCATGGGTTACATCCGAGCAGGCGTTCTAGGTTATATCAGTACATGGTCCTTGGTTGGAGAAACAGTCTCATAAAAGAACCCTGTGCCCTGATGTATTTGGTCCTTGTGGAGCTCCTGTAGCTTCTAATCCTAACAACCTGAGTCTTAACCTTAAGACCCACAAATGGAAGAAAATAACTGATTATGGCATAAAGGCCCTTAAGACCCCTCACCTCCTCAATGCATGTGTGTGTCTTTCTCTCTAATACATACATAGTAAATGCAATAAAATATTACCAAAATATGTAATCCACAAGAACATCAGAATATTTTGGGCTCAAATGATAAAATAATTAATATTGTAAATATTATATTTGATGAAATCCCTAATAATATCCAATGTGAAATATTTACGTGTTCTGATTTTAAATTATGTAAACCTTTGTAGTCCCCAAAATATTTTTGTTTTTTACATCAAGTTTAAATGCAAGGCACCTGTAGAACTAGCAGTAAAGTTGTAATGAAAGGTCCAGAGATAGGGAAAGTAGAGAGGTAGTAGGCAAGGAAAACAATTTGGCACTATAAAAGAGAAGTCTTTGAAACCAAATTCACAGCAGGGTAAAGTTTAACACAATATATTTCACTTTTGAACTTTAAAAAGACAGAAGGTGATTTGTATTTTCATCCTACACATTGTGAAAATGTGATGGGCATCACACATAGTAAATCTCTCTCTATATATATATGCACAGATTTATCTGTATTATTATTACAATAACAAAGAAAAGCCACTAAACTTGATATTGAGAGAATACATAAGGAATTTGATAAGTGGTAACTGGAATGAGCTAGGTGGATGAAAAGGCAAAGGTAAAGCAATATAATTCTTTTTAAAAGACAAAAAAAAACAACAACAACAATGCATTGAATACTTAAATACATACATTTTGTAATTTATATCTCACAATACTAGAAAAGAAAGATAATGTGATTCTTGAATTAAAAAAGCTTTTATACCATATACACAGAAGAAATGCATACATTTATAGGCAATTCATCCTTATCAATGATGCCAAGAACACATACTAGAAAAAAGTGTTGCTTCTTCAATAAATTCTTTTGTGAAAATGAGTAGTCCTCTTCAGAAGAATGAAATTAGGGCCTTATCTCAAACGTGTGTAAAAGTCAGTTCAAGATGAAAATACAAAAAACATAAAAAGGCAAAGATGTATCTTGTGTGATCTTACTTCAGTGTAGCATATGAAACAGTCAGACTCATCATAATAAAGGGAAGAATCATAACCTGTGTCTGAGTTTGGAGGAAATTAAAAGATATGAGTAAAGAGATACAGGATTTTAGCTATTCAGGATGAATAATACCAAGAGATCAAATGTACAATGTGCTTTACTTAATGACATCATATCGTACATTGAAATTTCATTAGAGGACTTATATGAAGTGGTTCTATGGCACAGAGATGAAGAGATTTTAAGGAAGGATAAGGCTGAGAGGGTTATATAGTAGCTGTCACAAAGGTGGAAAGGAATTATTGCATATGGAAATACATAAGCAAGGAAGGGGGATAGGGAGGTGAAGTCGAGAAGATAGGTCTACCAAAGTATGAAAAAGCCATTTGGAATGTTATTATTGTGTATGTTAGTTCAAAATTTTAAGTATTTGTAGAAAGAGTATACATATATATATATATATGGTCATGTCTACATTTTTTTGGTTATGGTGCACATTTCAAAACATAGATCAATATAGTTTATAATTTTCTTACAATAATTTGTAATCAACTAAAATTTAATAATGTTGAAAAATATCTAAAAATTTTCTTCAGCTTGTCAGAGAAGTGCAGATACTAAAGGGGACTGAAATGATTTGAAATGTACTCATACTCCAATCAAGGACTATCTGTGGAGAAAACCTAGAACCCTGACAATGCATCCACTTCTTATGAGAACTGATAGACTAAGATCAGAAAGAAGGAGAGGAGGACCTCCCCTATCAGTGGACTTGGGGAGGGGCATGCATGCAATAAGGGGGGGAGAGGGGGACCGTGAGGGGAGGAGGGAGGGGCTTATGAGGGGGATACAAAATAAATAAAAAGTGTAATTAATAAAAGTTAAATAAATTTTTTTTTAAAAAAAGTACTTAACCAGTTTTTTTTTTTTGCTAGTTTAATGATGAAGAAGGTCATAAACCAAAGGAAGTAAGAAAATCTTAGTTAACTCATAATATTCCAAGAATAGACCAAGTAAGAACTCACTTTTCATAACTTCATGAGGCCCATTATCATCACAGGCCCTACCTCCAACAAGCAGTCCCTGGAAATCCACAGGCTGTTCTGACCAGTAGGCTAATGAAAGATTCTCTCTCTCTCTCTCTCTCTCTCTCTCTCTCTCTCTCTCTCTCTCTCCTTTTATACATTCACTCTCTCAGTCTGACCACTGGCTATCTGCTTCTTCTTCACTCCTTTCCGCCTTCAACTCCAGTGGCTTAAGGAGATCTCCTTGAATCTCCCTCCCAACTCATTCTCTTATATCATCCCCACACTTGAGTAGGCATTCCATGGGAGCCCACCAGCCAAGCCTGACAGAGAGTAAGTAGCCCAACAAATCAGGTAAGGAACATTTTTTTAAAGGAACTGATCTTACTCTTCCTCCTCCATTCCATAACCAATCTGCGAGTCTCATCTCCATCTCTGTAGCAAACTGCCTATTGCCTCCTCTTCTAACTTTCCTACCTAATCCCTAGGTGACTAACTAGACTAGATCCAGGTGGAATACTTGCTTTCCTCCCTTCTGTGAAACTCCTGATCACCCCTCATCTCATCCCTATTCCTAAGTGTCAGCTCTCAATATCTATAAACACATTTTGCCCAGTCAACATAGTGGTCCCATTCATCAGGATCCCAGTAAAATATCTTACAAGATACTACACAGACATCACACCACACTCACCTAACAACTAGAGAAGGCAAGAGAAACAAAGAGGGAAAAAAACCAAACCAAAACAAAACCCAAAACCCACCAACAACAGAGATAAGATCATCAGAGATAAGATCAGATATCAGCACTAAAATTATTTTTCTCCACCCAGATGCCTTGTCACTGCTGTGAAAACACAATCAATAACAAATATGTCTTCATTAAAGCCAAGCAACCCTGCCACAGTAGGACTTAAAAATCACACATAGCTGAAACACAGGAAAAATACATTAAAATAGCTGTAATGAATATGATACAAGACCTTAAAGAATAAATTAATAAGCCCCTTAAAGAAATATATAAAAATAAAAACAAACAATGGAAGGAAATTAATAAAACAGATCAAAATATGAGCGTGTAAGATAAAAAAAAAATCAATGAAGGAAACCAATATTGAGGGAAATCTGGAAATGAAAATTTTAGGAACTTAAAATTTTAGGAAATGTAGAGACAAGTCTCACCATCAGAATACAAGAGATGGGAGGGTAGGTTTCATGGTGTTTAGGTCTCCCTAGGAAAGACAAACATGATGCTTTAGGCAGACAGAGGAATGAGAGAAACAGGTGAAGAGATGGAGGGGTATAAGAAATAAATTAGAAAGAAAATATGGGAGAAACAGCTAAAATTAAGGGCCATGGGGGGTAGCATGAAAACTTAATACAGTAGAAGCTTCATGAAATATATGTACATATGAAATATATGCATATACACGTGAAATTGCCAAACAATGGGAGACAGAGCTCCGATGGGGTATCTCTTCCCTCCCGAATGACATTTCCAGTATAGAGATTAGATATCTAGCTCAATCTGGTGGCCAAAGGGGTATTGTAGTACCTATGAAACAAACCAGGCTGAGGTCAAGGCTGTGGGTTGCACTCCACAAACTGACAGAAAGACTCCATTGCCTCAGATAACATCTACAAAACTCACTGAACATGGAGAAGTTGAATTGGTACCTACATAGATCTTTCATCCCTATGTGATAGCTTTTTGAATAATATATATAATTATATAATATATATATATATTTTTTCTGTAAGCTACCAAAGGAGAAACATAAACACCAACCAAACCACAGGGCCTTATATCTGCAATGGTGTCCTGCCTGCAAAAGAGTAGTGCAACTGTGGCACAAAGCCTGTGGAACTAACCAATCACTATCTGATTTTGCTTGAGCCCCACTTCATGAGAAGGAGCCTGTTTGAATAAGAAAGGACCACACAGGTCCATAGATTTGAATGCTTTTTCACAGGAAGTGACCTTATTTGAAAGGATTGAATGATGAGGGCTTGTTGGAGGAAGCTTTTAAGTTTGGGGTGGGAGCTTGTGGTTTTAAAAAGCCCATTCCAGGAGGTATAGCTGGATCTTGAGGAATCACTATTCCTATTTGTCTGAGAAAGCACCAGATTGATTTCCAAAGTGGTTGTACAAGTTTGCATTCCCAACAGCAATGGAGGAGGGTTCCCCTTTCTCTGCATCCTCTCCAGCATGTGCTGTCACTAGAGTTTTTGATCTTAGCCATTGTGATGGGTGTAAGGTGAAATCTCAGGGTCGTTTTGATTTGCATCTCCCTGATGGCTAAGGATGTTGAGCATTTCTTTATGTTTTTCTGCCATTCTACAGTCCTCTACAGAGAGTTCTCTGTTTAACTCCGTGACCCATTCTTTAATTGGATTACTTGATTGTTACTTTTTAACTTCTTGAGTTCTTTATATATACTGGATATTAGCCCTCTGTCAGATAAAGGGTTGGTGAAGATCCTTTCCCAGTCTGTAGGTTTTGTCATTTTATTTTGATGACAGTGTCTTTTGCTTTACAGAAGCTTTTCAGTTTCGTGAGGTCCCATTTATTTATTGTTCCTAATTGAGCCTGTGCTGTTGGTGTTCTGTTCAGGAAGTAGTTTCCTGTGCTGATGAGTTCTAAGGTTTTCCCTACTTTTTCATCTAACCGATTTAATGTGTCTGGTTTTATGTTGAGGTCTTTGAGCCACTTAGACTTTAGTTTTGTGCAGGGTGATAATTATGGATCTATTTTCATTTCTCTGCATGTAGACATCCAGATGGACCAGCTCCATTTGTTGAAGATGCTGTCTTTTTTCCATGGAATGGTTTTGGTTTCTTTGTCAAAAATCAAGTATTCATAGATCTGTGGGTTTATTTATGGGTCTTCCATTCAGTTCCATTGATCCTCCTTTCTGTTTCTATGCCAATACCATGCAGTTTTTATTACTATTGCTCTGTAGTACAGCTTGAGATCAGGGATGGAGATACCTCCAGATGATCTGTTGTTGTGCAGGATTGTTTTGGAAATTCTGGGTTTTTGGTTTCTCCATATGAAGTTGAGAATTTTTCTTTCAAGATCTGTAAAGAATTGTGTTGGTATTCTGATGGGAATTGTATTGAATCTGTAGATTGCTTTTGGCAGGATGGCCATTTTCACAATGTTAATCCTACCAATCCATGAGCAAGCGAGATCTTTCCATTTTCTGATATCTTCTTTAATTACTTTCTTCAGAGACTTGAAGTTTTTCTCAAACAGGTCTTTCACTTGCTTGGTTAGAGTCACCCTAAGGTATTTTATATTATTAGTGGCTGTTGTAAAGGGTGTTGTTTCCCTAATTTCTTTCTCAGCCCTTTTGTCTTTGGTATACAGGAGGGCTTCTGATTTTTTTGAGTTGATTTTGTATCCTACCACTTTGCTGAACGTGTTTATTAGTTGAAGGAATTCTCTGGTTGAATTTTTGAGTCACTCATGCACACTATCATATCATCTGCAAAAAGTGATATTTTGATTTCTTCCTTTCTGATTTGTATCCCCTTGATCTCCTTTAGTTGTCTTATTGCTCCTAGGCTTGATAAATTAGGGTCAGATGGAGGGGGAGGAGGTCCTCCCCTATTAGTGGACTTGGAAAGGGGCAGGGAGAAGATGAGGGAGAGAGGGTGGGATTGGGAGGGAATGAGGGAGGGGGCTACAGCTGAGATACAAAGTAAATAACCTGTGATTAATATAAAAATTTAAAAAATGTAACTAATATTGAAATTAATTAAAAAAAGAACTAAAAAAAAAGCCCATTCCAATCCCAGAGTCTTTCTCCCTGCTGCCTGTGTATCCACTTCTTCCCCAGCACCATGTCTGTTTGCATGTTGTCATGGTTCCCACAGTGATGACAATAGTGTAAACCTCTTACCTGTAAGCAAACCACAGTTAAATGATTTCCTTTATCAGGGTTACTGTGGACATGGTGTTTCCTCACAGCAAGAAAACACTGACTAAGACAGAAGAACCCACCCATTTTTTCCTCAACACTTCCTCTCTTAAAGCACTTCCTTTGTGTATATTATTTCCCTTCTGAGTGAGATTCAAACATCCTCCTTTGGGTCATTCCTGTTACTTAGCTTATTCAGGTCTGTGAATTATGGAATGGTTATCCTGTACTTTACGGCTAATATCCACTGTGAGTATAGACCATGTGTGTCTTTCTGGGTCTGAGTTACCTCACTCAGGAAGATCATTTCTATTTCCCTCAATTTGCCTGCAAATTTCATGGCTTCCTTGTTTTTAATGGTTAAGTAGTATTTCATTGTGTAAATGTACCAAGTCCCGCTACCCTGAAACCCCTCATAGTGTTTCCTTCTGTTATCACTAATCATTTATTAATTTAATCCATTCATACTGTTGAACATTTAGACCTTAAATGAAATGGTTCAATAGTTCTTATTGTAAAGAATTTGTTATGTTAATCTTTTTTTTTCTTGTAAAAGAAACTTTTATTTTCTTGTTTATTTATCTTTCTAGCTGTTTATTTGTTTATTCATTCATTTATTTATTTACTTTGTATCCTGGCTATAGTCCCTTCTTTTATTTCCTGCCAGTCCCACCCTCCTTCCGTCTTCTCCTCCTATGTCCCTTCCCTAGTCCACTCATAGGGGAAGTCCTTCCCCCCTACTATCTGACCCTAGCCTCTCAGGTGTCACCAGGACTGGCTGCATTGTCTTACTCTATGGCCTGAAAAGGCTTTTTTCCCAGGGGGAGGTGATCAAAGATACTGCCACTGAGGCTATGACAAAGACAGACACCTGCAGAGCTCACAAGAGAACCCACATAGATACTGCGTTGCCTGTGGGCTACTTCTCAGCATGGGGTCTAAGCTCTCTCCATGCATGGTCCTTGGTTGATTCATAAGTCTCCTTGTGGAACTCCTGTCCCCTCAAGGTCTTTCTGTTTCTCCCTCCTTACATAAGATTCCCTGCATTCTGACCAACAGAGGCCCTCTGTTACCACTCTGCTCCCTGTCTTCTCCCTCTTCAGATGTCTATACTGTTTGCCCTTCTGAATGAGGACAAATCATCTTCCTTAAGATCCTCCTTGTTGTGTATCTTCTTTAGAACTATAGATTTTAGTATGTTTATCCTATGTTATATGACTAATATCCACTTAGAAGTGAATATATATCATGTGTGTCTTTCTGCCGCTGGGTTACCTCACTCAGGATGATCTTTTTTAGTTCCATTCATTTGCCAGCAAATTTTGTGGTTTTCTTGTCTTTAATTGCTGAGTAGTATTCTATTGTGTAAAATGTACCATAACTTCTGTATCCATTCTTTAGTTGAGGAACATCTAGGTTGTTTCCAGATTCTGGATACTATGAATAAAGCTGCTATGAATATAGTTGAGCAAATGTCCTTGTTTTATGAGTTAGCATCTTTCAGATATATACCCAGGAGAGGTATAGCTGGATCTTGATGTAGCACTATTCCTAACAGTCTGAGAAAACACCAGATTGATTTCCAAAGTGGTCGTACAAGGTTACATTATGACAATAGAGGAGGGTTCCCCTTCCTTCATATCCTCTCCAGCATGTGACATCCCTTGAATTTTTGATCTTAGCCATTCTGATAGGTGTGAGGTGCGATCTCAGGGTTGCTTTGATTTGCATTTCCCTGATGACTAAGGACTTTAAGTGTTTCTTTAAATGTTTTTTCTATCATTTGATATTCCCCTATTGAGAATTCTGTTTATCTCTGTACCCTATTTTTTTCCATTGGATTACTTGGTTTGTTGGTGTTTAACTTCTTGGGTTCTTTATATATTCTGTATATTATCCTTCTATCATATATAGGGTTGGTGAAGATGCTTTCCCAGTCTGTAGCCTGTCTTTTTGTTCTGTGTGCAGTGTCTTTTGCTTTTTAGAAGCTTTTTAGTTTCAAGAGGTCTCATTTATTGGTTATTGAGCTTAAATCTGAGCTGTTGGTGTTCTGTTCAGGAAGTTGTCTCATGTATGAGTTCAAAACTCTTCCTCACTTTTTCTTCTAATGGTTTAGAGTGTCTCATTTATGTTGAGTCCTTTGATTCACTTAGACTCTAATGTTAGGTAGGGTGATAAATATGGATCTATTTCTATTTTTCTACAGGTAGTCATCCATTTAGACCAGCACCATTTGTTAAAGATACTATCTTTTTTTTCCATTGTATAGGGGTATAGGAATCTTAAATTTGCCTTGCACATTTGATTAGACATGAGAACATGGTTGCCTTTATGTTATAATAAAGACTGAGGTTTCTTTTCTTATTATATCAGTAAATATGCATTTACCTCTTTTATGCCTGCCTTTCTGTGTACCATAATTCCACAAAATACATTTGTGTTTACTGGTACATCCTTAGCTTCTATCAGAGTAATATTTGAAATATATATGCCATTATAAAAAATAAATAATAATAAAAGTTTAAATTAACACTATTTTTCCTAAGAGATCACAAGGATGGATTTTTCAAATATAGAATGACATACTTTCTCTAAATTAAAATACATATATACACACAATTTTAAAATTTCCTGCTACCAAAATGTTAAGAGAGATGAATATGCATAATCATTAGTTATGAATACATAATAAAATTTTTCATTCATTTTATTTCAATACATATTTCTCTTCCATTATAATAATAAATGGTAGAGAGGCAGCAGAAAAAAATAAGAGGAACAGGAAAAAAAGGAAAAAGTGGTGAAAAATTACTGTAAATTGAAGAAACACAAAAGAGAAAGAAAGAGGAAATTGCAAATAACCTCAAATAGAGGCAGTCAACACCATATCTATCATCAATGAAATGAATGCTTAGATGCTGCTGGACTCATTTTCTTAAGATTAATGGTAGGAAGAACGCTTAAAGTAGAGTCAGTTCACTAGTAGTATGTGGTATTTTGTCTGTGCCCTGTCGTTGTGGCCACAATCTATATTCATTTTCAATATGCAATGCTGGATAGACTCATGGGTTTGGCCTCCAGCCAAGGTCTATAATTTTGGTCTTTGGAACATTCCTCTGAGTTGTATTTTTGCATATGAAGGATCACAATTGTATATTCAGTTTCAGTCAGCAAAGTATGAAGATGGAAAACATTTGATCTCTAATGTGGGGAGTAGGGTGGTAGTGGGAGGAGAGAGGGCTTGCAGAGCGAAAAGAAACTGTGACAGGGGCATCCCTGAGACAAGCTGGAGACCTGTGATAGGACAGGCTCTTGAGAAGATATAAGGTGACTAGCTGAGTCCCCTTGAAGCAGAAGACATGGAGCCTGAAGAGTTCATCTACTAACCAGACAGGACTCCTAGTGGAGGGAAGAGAACACCAACCCACCCACAAATACTTCAACCCAAAATTTACTTTGTCTACAAAATATGCAGAGATAAAGATAGAGCGGAGATTGAGGGACTGTCCAACCAATGCCTGGTCACCCCATAGGACAGAGACAGCCACGGCAGCACTATTAATGTCACTTTTCTATGCTTGCAGATGGGAGCCTATCATAGCTCTAGGTTGAGAGGCTCCACCTAGCAAAAGATCGAAATAGATGCTGAGGCTCAAAGCCAAACATTGGGGGTAGTGCAAGGAGCCTTCTGAAAGAAAGAATTGGGGGTAGGATAGAATGACCTGGGGGGAACAGGAGCTGCAAGACCAACAGAGCCAACTAACCTGTGACCGGAAGGGCTTGTGGAGACTGAAGGACCAACCAAGGACCATGTATGGACTGGACCTAGCTAGTGACAGTTTTGGAGGATGCATAAATTGCTGAAAAGGAGGTGTGTTCATTTGTGTTTAGATGGAATGTTCTGTAGATATTTGTTAAGTCCTATTGACTCATAATGCTGGTTAGTTTTATTACTTCTCTGTTTAGTTTCTAACTGGATGATTTGTTCATTGATGAGGGAGTTGTTTTGAAGTCGCCTAATGTTAGTGTGTGTGGTTCAATGTGTGGTTTAAGATTTAGTAGTGTTTTCTATATAAGCGTGGGTTCCTTTGCATTGGGGCATGTATGTTCAGAATTGAGACATTTTCTTCGTGGATTTTTCCATGGGGTCTGGGACTGTGCATCCTTAGTTCCTGGGGTGCCTCCTTTCCTCAGGGAAACACAGATGTTGGCATTTTGGAGTTCAAAGCCAAACTACATGCTAGATCCACAGTCTCTGATTTACTGGTTCTCAGATACTGTGTGTCTCTCTGTGTGTGTGTGTGTGTGTGTGTGTGTGTATGTGGTCAGCATGCATGTTTATGTACATGTGAGAGTCAGAGTTTGATGTTAGATGACTTCTATTGCTCTCTACCTTATTTTATGATACATAGTTTATGAAAAGAAGCTCACTGATAATGCTTGGTTGGCTGGCCAATGGGGTTTTCTGTTCTTCATTTCTCTAATCATTGGCTAATAATGTGAGAAAGAGCAAGTGAATTTCTATTATGGTTCTATTATGGTTCATCTTAATTTCTATTATGGTTCTATTATAGTTCAAGAGTCAAGTTTCCATGCTTATGTGTGAGCCTTCTCTGCAGCTATAGTTATAGATCAGATCTAATTCTATTTATTTATTTATTTACTTACTTACTTACTTACTTACTTACTTACTTACTTACTTACTTACTTACTTATGGTTTTCTTTCTTTTAGACAGGATCTTTTTTCAATATATATATATATTTTTATTTATTACAATTTATTTAATTTGTATCCTAGCTGTAGTCCCCACCCTCATCCCTTCCCATTCCCACCTTCCCTTCCTCCGTCATCTCTTCCCATGCCCTTTCCCCAGACTTGGAGCTCCATAAGGAGAACAACAGAACCAAAAAATTTGGACTGAAGGGTCTTTTCTTTTTTTTTTTCTTTTTAAAAAATTCTTTATTAATTACACTTTATTATTATTATTATTATTTTCTTTTTAGTTACATTTTGTTAACTCTGTGTCCCAGCTGTATCCCGCTCCCTCATTCCCTCCCCAACCCCACACTCCCTCCCTGGTCTCCTCCCTGCCCCTTTCCAAGTCCACTGATAGGGGAGGACCTCCTCCCCT
Source organism: Psammomys obesus (assembly GCF_907164565.1). Taxonomy (NCBI): domain Eukaryota; kingdom Metazoa; phylum Chordata; class Mammalia; order Rodentia; family Muridae; genus Psammomys; species Psammomys obesus. The sequence continues at coordinate 38,751,722 of NW_026596051.1, forward strand.
TTCATCTGACCCTGTTTTATCAGGTATCTTCAGGGCTGGCTGCAAAGTCCTCCTCTGTGGCCTAACAGACTGCTCCTCCCCTGGGGGGGGGGTGTCAAACAGCCTGCCCTTGAGATCCTGTTAGAAATAGTCCCTGTTCCCCTTACTTTGGAAAACTACTTGGTTACTGAGCTACCACGGGCCACATCGAGCAGAAGTTCTAGGTTATATCCATAGATGGTCCTTGGTTGAGTGTCAGTCTCAGAAAAGACCCTGTGCCCAGATATGTTTGGTCCTTGTAGAGCTCCTATCCTTTCCATATCATACTAACTTCCCTTCTTTCATATGATTCCCTGCACTCTGCCGAGGGTTTGGTTATGAGTCTTAGTGTCTGCTTTGAAACACTGCTAGGTAGAGTCTTTCAGATGCCTTTTGTGGTAGACTCCTGTCATAAGTTCAATGCACATCCCATTTGTCTTTCTAAATGAGGATTAATCACCTTTGCCTGTGTCCACTTTCTTGATTATCTTCTTTAGGTGTGTAGATTTCATTATGTTTATCATATCTTGTAGGTCTATATAAGCGAGTATATACCAAGTTTGTCCTTCTCCTTCTGGGATACTTCACTCAGAATGATCTTTTCTAGATCCCACCAATTGCCTGCAAATTTCATGATTTCCTCCTTTTTGATTGCTGAGTAGTATTCCATTGTGTAAAAATACCACAATTTCTGTATCCGTTCCTCCGTTGATGGACATCTGGGTTGTTTCCAAGTTCTGGCTATTACAAATAAAGCTGCTATGAACATGGTTGAACAAATGTCCTTGTTGTGTACTTGAGCAAATTTTGGGTATATACCTAGGAGTGGTATAGCTGGGTCTTGAGGTAGCACTACTCCTAGTTGTCTGAGAAAGCACCCATAACACTAGGAAATGAAACCAGTCTAGATGTCATTCGGGTAATGGAAACATAGTAGTACACAGAATATAATTTAATACAACTGTAAAGAAAAAAATGAAGGGTCTTTTCTAAGGCTGATACTCGAACCAAGGACCATTCATGGAGATAACCTAAAACCCCAACACAGATGTAGCCCATGGCAACTCAGTCTCCAAGTGGGTTCTGTAGTAAGGGGAATAGGTGCTGTCTCTGACAAACTCAGTGACAAGGTCTTAATGTATGTCAAAAATCTGCTCAAATTCCTTGTCTTTTTTAATATGCTTCTTATATACTGAGATTAGATTGCTACAACTCTCACTTGTATTTTATTCATTGAGTAGCTTATCCATATTTACTCCTTATAATTGATGGTTTCCATAGCAACCTATTCACAGGGAGAATGTGAACAAACTTCTGGTCACTCAAAATTGGGAACTTATAGCAGACCAAATATACATGAAAGTCTAACTTATGAACTAGTGACTTTTATTTGGGGTTGCTTACAGGATCAGAAATGGCTCAAAAACATTTGCCTCACTAAAACTCACCCAATCGTGAGTGACAGGTCGTGAAAGATTAGAAATGGGGCGCACACTGCAAACTTCAGGTAGCTCAACACGGTGGAGAGTGTTCTTGGCATCAATTTGCCTTATCTCTCTCAGGCAGCTTGGCTGGTGTCTTGTTACTTCAAGTTGCTTTGGCTTTTCTGAGGATCCTTTAGGCAGTTGATATTGTATGAGAATCATTGTAACTGTCCTGCCAGATTCTATATGTTCAGGAAAGGGAGTATTTTGACACCTGTCAGGTTCTGTGACTTCCTGAACCTATTTTGAGTTATTTCTTAATTTTGGGGAACTTCCCTGCATATGAAAATGTTTCATATATCCTCAGAAAAACATCCTGCTGTTTCACATCACTTTCACGTCTTAAGTCTTAAGGAGTTTTCCACGAAGGTGGAAGGTTTTAATTCTGGAGAGAACTGCTATACAACAATGCTTTCCTTCATAATAACTCATTTCCATTTGCTTGTCCTTCTCTGCTAAATCTGAACTACATCTCAAAGCTATTCTACTGAATGGTTACCTCCACAACTACACTTTAAAATCAGATGTTAAGTGATTCTGAAAGTAGTTTAATATAAAACTCACCCTTTGGCCAAATTACATATTTCACCCACAATATACTAAAGAAATTAACCCAACTAGCATTATTAATTTCATTATTGCATTCCTTTCTTTAGAATCCTGCAATATATAAGCTTTTCAATGAAAGCTATTTATTCTAATCTTTTAATCATCTTTTAGAGACTGCAATGATTTTTCCAAATGGGACAATTTAGTTTCTCATATTTTCTGAGAATAAAAAGGGCCAATTTGTATTGAATTTTGCTCTTATGAAAACCAGTCAAGTAGGTATTATTATTTTTTAATATTTGTCATGTTATAGGTTTTTTTTTCTTGGACACAGTGTTTAATCTGATCTTAACTTAATCATTATTTGTTAATAAATTTTGTTTTTAATCATTCTATTACAATTAAGTAAAAATTATATGATACTTTCTTTCTTTTCCTTCTTTGAACCCCGTCTCTTAAGGATCACCCTTTAATCCTTTCTAAGCATTCACTCATTTCATCTTAAAATTATTTTCTCTTTTCCTTTTATTATTGTATCACACACACGACAACATCAATAGTCATTTTAATGAAGGAGTAAACTATGTGGATTCCACCTCTAGAAAAAAATTATGGACTGCTAACTATTGAGAGAGATGGAGACTTAAAAATGATTCTACCCCAGAGCTGAGCCCTCTAATTGATCATACAATGAAAATTGGATAAGTCTAAAGCCATATTAACACAAGCAACACTAAAAGAAGTCAATTGGTTATTTACATATTTAATATTTTATTTTTATTTTAATTAGAGTTATTGGTGTATGGTTTGATTATGGGAGTGCAGTGTTCATAGAAGCCAGAAAACTGAGTTGGATCTCCTGGCTCTGAACTTTTTATATCAGTCAAAGTATTTTATTTTTATTATTATTAATTAATTCAATTTACATCTAGGTCAGACGCCCCACCCTCCTCTCCTAAGCATCATACCCTCCATACCACATCCCCCTTCCTCTTATATCTCAGAAGAGGAGAGCCTCCACTACCCAGATAACCCAGCTCATTTATTCACATGAGGACTGAGTTCCTGTTCCTCCCCTGTGGCCTGGTGGGGAAGTCCCATCAGGAAAATCAAAAAGGATGCAAGATAGCTCATGTCAGAGAAATCCCCCACTCCCCGAACTAGTGGGCCACATGAAGCCTAAGATGCTCATCTTGCTTTTCTTCTTGGGGTCTATGCATTGTAGTATGTCTGTCCTGTACAATGTATGTGACTAAATTCCGCATATAAGTGAGTGTATACCACGTGTGTCTCTCTGGAACTGTGTTACTTCCCTCAGGATGATCATTTCTAGTTCGATCTATTTGTCTGCAAATTTCATGATTCTCTTGGTTTTAACGGCTGAGTAGTATTCCATCGTGTAAATGTACCAGAGTTTCTTTATCAGTTCTTCTGCTGAGGGACTTCTAGGCTGTTTCCAGGTTCTAGCTATTACGAATAAAGCTTCTAAGAGCCTGGTTGAACAGACATCTTTGTTGTATGTGGAGCATCTTTTGGGTGTGTGCCCAAGAGTGGTATAGTTGGGTCTTGAGGTGTGGTTATTCCCAGTTTTCTGAGACAGTGCCAGATTAATTTACACAGTGTTTGTAAAATTTGCATTCCCACAAACGATAGAGGAGCATTGCCTTTTCTTCGCGTTCTCGCCAGCATGTGTTTTCACTTGAGGTTTTGAGCTCGGCCGCTCTGACAGGTGTGAGATGGAATCTCAGAGTTGTTTTGATTGGCATATCCATGATAAGTAAGGACATTCAGCATTTCTTTTAGCGCTTCACCACCATTTGAGGTTCCTCTGTTGAGAATTCTAATTTAGCTCTGTGTCCCATTTAATTTTTTAATTAAATTTTAATTTTTATACATGAATTATAATTTATTCACTTTGTATCCCAGCAGTAGGCCCTTCCCTAATTCTCTCCCAATCCCATCCTCTTTTCCTCATCTCCTCCCATGTCCGTCTCCAAGTTCACAGATAGGGGAGGTCCTCTTCTGCTTCCATCTGATTCTAGCCTATCAGGTCTCATCAGGAACTTGGGGTGCTGTCCCAGAAATCCAGATCCTGACCACAAGGGATCAGGAGGGATATTCCAGAGCAGAGGGCCTCTGGATCTGAGGACAGCACTCTGTTGAGTATGTGGAAAGTGCATGGGCTCATAGTTCTTGACTACTGGACCTGGGCAAAGGCCAAAGTGGGGAGGGTGGGCTGGATTGTTCCCAAATCTTCAGCTGTCCATGCCAGTCCGTGCAACATCAAAGTCTGTTTTTAAGTCAGTCACCTCTTTACTCACCAGTTTCATAGTCTGTTATCTTCTGCGCCTTAGATGCATACGCACTGGTCGATGCTATTTTGGAACCTCTTGGCTCTGGCTTTACAGGCTAGAATGGGCTGCTTGATACTGGTGCTGGACACTCACCTCTGGTCCTCTGAAAGAGGAGGTAGAACTTTTAATTGCTGAGCCATCGCTCCAGTCTCTGTTCTGAATATTTTCTTTTTTTTAAATTTATTTATTTTTATATTAATCACAGGTTATTTACTTTTTATCCCAGCTGTAGCTCCCTCCCTCATTCCCTCCCACAATCCCACCCTCCCTCCCTCATCTTCTCCTTGCCTCTTTCCAAGTCCACTAATAGGGGAGGACCTCCTCCCCTTCCATCTGACCCTAGCTTATCAAATCACTTTAGGACTGGCTGCAATGTACTCCTCTGTGGCCTAGCAAGACTGCTCCTCCCTGGGGAAGGGGGGGGGTGTCGAAGAGCTCACCATTGAGTTCATGTCAGAAATAGTCCCTGTTCCCCTTCTTAGAGAACCCATCTGGACACTGAGCTACCATGGGCTATATCCGAGCAGGGGTTCTAGGTTATAATCATACTTAGTCCTTGCTTAGAGAAACAGTCTCATGGAAGACCCCTGTGCCCTTATATATTTGGTCCCTGTGGCACTCCTGTACTCTCCAGGTCTTACTATCTCTCCCTTCTTTCAAATAATTCCCTGCACTCTGCCAAAGGTTTGGTTATGAGTCTTCATATCTGCTTTGATACACTGCTAGGCAGAGTCTTTCAGAGGCCCTCTGTGATAAACACATTCAGGAAAGTGGCTGGATACAAAATCAACTCAAATTGGAAGCCCTCCTGTATACCAAAGACAAAAGGATCTAGAACAAATTAAGGAAACAACACCCTTGACAATAGCCACTAATAACATAAAGTGCCTTGGGGTGGCTCTAAACAAGCAAGCGAAAGACCTGTTTGAGAAAAACTTCAAGTCTCTGAAGAAAGAAATTGAAGAAGATATCAGAAAATGGAAAGATCTCCCGTGCTCATGGATTGGTAGGATTAACATAGTGAAAATGGCCATCCTGCCAAAAGCAATCTACAGATTCAATGTAATTCCCAATGTATGCATATATGTGTGCATGCTAACCATATGATTGTGTATAAAAGAGTAAAAACCAAAAAAAAAAAAAATACCAACACAATTCTTTACAGACCTTGATAGAAAAATTTTCAACTTCATATGGAGAATCCAAAAACCCAGAATTTCCAAAACAATCCTGTACAAGAACAGATCATCTGGAGGTATTTCCATCCCTGATCTCAAGCTGTACTACAGAGCAATAGTAATAAAAACTGCATGGTATTGGCATAGAAACAGAAAGGCGGATCAACGGAACCGAATAGAAGACCCAAGAAACAAACCCACACATCTATGTACACTTGATTTTTGACAAAGAAGCCAAAACCATTCCATGGAAAAAAGACAGCATCTTCAACAAATGGTGCTGGTCCAACTGAATATTTTCTTATGATTTTATACAGTTTGTGAAATGAATGTGGGTAAAACTACACTGAGTGCTTCAGTATTCTTAACTGTTTTCAAATCAGTTCACATTAGTGATTATAAAGCATTGCTTGGGTTATTATGCTTTTCTTCATCCAGAATTTAGGGGTGGCTTTCTTGCATGTGTACCTTACTAAACTAAGTAGAGTTATATTATTTTAATTTATAAGAATCCTTATAATGTTAGAATTTCAGAGTTTTCCATTATATTCTTTCTGTTTGTCTCAAAATGATTGCTTTTATATGAACATTTTTAGTAACCTATTTTTGCATATTTTAGACATGATTTGCAGTTTCAATTTTCCATAAAAGCTTATGGGATATTTAGGGCAAATGTTCTATTGTAATAAATATTTTAATTACATTTTTATTGTCCAATCAAATTACACATTTCAGTTAAAATATTATTTTAAATAAAATGTCTTGAAAAAAAAAAACAGCCTGAGACTGGCTGTATAATTTTTTTTTATTTCCTTTTGCTAAACATAGTTATTCTTAAATTGTTACTGATCAATATTAATTCATTTGATGACATTGAAAACAGGACAGTTTAATAATAAAGTATTCCATGTGCATAAGAACAATCATTTTTAAGAACAAGTGCATCCCTTTACTCTAGAGACAAGCAAAGAAAGACTAGCTAGACTAACTTTCATCAACTATTTCAGAACTAAATGGAATGTATTTCTCTGAAAGTTTTTCCCTTCAAAGAATACTTTTCTCTGTATGATAGAGACTTAATACTAATTAGCATTTGGCAATTCTGCACTGAGACTTTGAGTATCAAGCATGCACTGAAGTAATTTATAAGGCATTTGATAAGGTGAACTGATGATTAGATGTAGGTTAAGTCCCAGCATAAACTTTCTCAAATTGTTCTACTAAATTCAAGTCACTGATTGAAAGAGGATTAAGTATACTTCAGGAACTGTTTTATGATCTTCAGCATAATACAATTGCTAATTTATTTCCTTATCTTACTTTTAAAAGATATTTTTAACAAAATGTAACTAACATACGTATTTCACTTTATACATGCATTTATTTTTTTAGTATTTTAAATATTATATACATCAAAAGCAATTTAAAAACATTGATTCACATTTATTATCCATTGAAACAATAATTAATTATTTATCTAATAATTAATATGCTCAAAGACTGCTAATAGTCCTAAAAAGATTTAACTATATTGAAATTACCTTTTTGTTAATCCCACTCTTTACTATTAATGGATAAATATATAGAATGGGACTTGATTAGGTAATTTAATTATCATAAAACTAGAGATGAATGTCATGAGACAATGATCTAACTTTTAAAATTAGACACGATATGAACACCTTTAAAATTTATCGTTACTAAATTTACCAGTGAAGATTTCAGGAGCTCCTACATCTTCACTTAGGGATCACTCATTTCTCAAGTTTTCTTGTGTGCTACAATTTTTTATTTTTGTCTTCCCTCTTATTTTCAATATTTCTGTATCCATACTTTCTATTGGCTCAAACAAAACCGTCATTTTTTTTCTGTTTTCATTTTGGAAAATTTTCTACAAATGATTGCAAAATTTTGATAGGGTCTTTTGTACACATAAGATTGTGAATTTACTAAAAGAATAGCCATAAAATGTTTTCTTACTCAACTTAAAGACAAGGAAATCATGAAATTGGCAGGTAAATTGTGGGAACTGGAAAAGATCACCCTGAGTGAAGTATCCCAGAAGCAGGAAGACACACAGGGTATATACTCACTCATAAGTGGATATTAGACCTATAATATAGGATAAACATACTAAAATCTGTACACCTAAGGAAGCTAATCAGGAAGGAGGACTCTGGCTAAGATGCTCAATCCCTATTCAGAAAGGCAAAGAGGATGGACATCGGAGGAGGGAGAAAGCAGGGAACAGGACAGGAGCCTACAGAGGGCATCTGAAAGACTCTACCATGCAGGGTATCGAGGCAGATGCTGAGACTCTATGTAAACACTTAACAAATGTATTTGTTTTAAGTTTTAAGGAATGAAAAATTCTTTTGTTCAACCAAAAGTGTAGACATCAGGGAGGTTCAATGGTACATGAAATAATGGTAAACTGTGATTTGTGAGTGAATTCCTGTCCATCCTGGAACACTAAAGAAGCAGGGGGCAATGCAATAAAAACAAAATATGGAAATGAAAACATTGCTATAATCACTTAGGGTGAAGTGAGTTAAGGTGAGTTTTTTAAATATCTGTTTTTCTTAAAAATTAAATGTATTTTCTATTTATCATCTATTATCCATCCATCACCTGTTTATCTATCTATCTATCTATCTATCTATCTATCTATCTATCTATCTATCTATCTATCTCATTATATATATGTCATCCATTATTTGTTATCTATCACCTAGCTATTTGTCATCTATCTATGATTTCTGTATATGTGCAATTAGTGTAAAGCTCTATAAACACACACACACACACACACACACACACACACACACACACACATATATATATGTCACTTACCTAGATGTGGCAAGAGACTAACTCAAACATATTTTTCTCCTGTGGTAGTATTTTAAAAATGGTTTTAAGATCTTACTTAGCTATGAACACCGTAGCTGAAAGTATGTCTGTTTTGCCAAGATTTTCCCATAGTGCTGCAGCGGTATATATGTTATGTGGGTAATAAAAACTTTCTGAGTTGCTTTATGTCCAGTTCTATGAAATATAACCAATAACTGACACCTTATTTAAGGTCAAGAACATGTGGCTAGGTAGATTATAGACCCTAGGGAATAAACTAATAATAATTTTCTGTTAAGTGTACATGTATTAAACTGGTTCTTAAGGAATTATTTCTATATGCTTAAATTAGTATATCTGCCAATTTAGATCAGAAAAAGACTCTTTTTGCAGTAGATGGAAATTAATGAAGAGAACCACATCTCATAAAGCTTTAGAGAGAAAATAAGAGACTATGGAATATTCAGCCTTAAATGGAACATTTCTTTCACATGCCTCCATACATGACTCAGGAAAGAATAAATAGAAAGAATATAAGAGTCCAAGAATGTGAAACACATTTTTTTTTCCAGGACACTACATGATAGTAACACATATAAACTAATGGCAGCTCTGACAGGATGAATAAGAACCGCATAAGATCAAGCCTGCTAAAATTCTGCCATGGACTGATGGAGTTGGCATGATGCTTCACTGCTGGCTGAGGATCTGTAGAAAAACATGTGAAGTTATTTGGTCTTGAATATTTCATAAGGTGCTACCTGATCAAAATGTATTTAATAAATACAAATACAAACATAATAAATAAGTAAAGCTGTGATCAAAATGTTGTTCCATTACTGTAAACTACTGCAATAAGTTGACATCTTAGATAATATTTCAAAAGGACAGTCATTCTGCATCTCTTGGATGCACTTGGTCTGGTACAGAAACTACTTATTGTGTTGGGCTGGATCCTCTACATTTAATCAACCACACAGGCCATAAATATACAATTTTATTGAATCATAGGTCTGTTTTTATCCTGGCATGGCAAGAAACTGTGAGCAATACCTTGATAACAATAATTGCACTGCTCCAAGTACAATCACATGGCCATTTTCTGGTTAGGACAAAACTAATGTGGCCCAATATTGAAATATGCTACTTGAAATTTTAAAATGGACTGACACATAAGTCCTGTGATTGTTTCTTTTCTGCATTTAGTCATCCAAGTACAAGTCACATTATATTTTGTTCTTTCAGTGTTTCTAGTAATTCTGTGCTTAGATTTATGGTAAAGTTCTCATCAATCAAACTGGCAATGCTTTTAGTCACATTTAAGGAAGGAAACCTGGTTGAATTTAATCAACACATGCATGTTTTACTCCTGTGTATCTAACTATGATCCCTGTTCCACTTTTAATGGCTTACTTCAGAGAGTTTTAGAAGACTATCACCATTTGTACAAATGCATTTCAATGCTGCCTCCTATAAACACTTGAAATAATAAGAAGGATGTGCAAGGATCATCCAGAAGCTCAGCATGCCAATACTGCTGTAGCTGTTACTTAGAACTGTCTTCACATAGCATACTTGACTGCCTCTGCCAATTGGATTTGCTTAACTATTATTTGCCTTTAGCCAAGGGCACAGAATGTAGAAAATCTTTATCTGAAGGCTCTGGCAGAAGTTTAGGTGTTTATCATTAGAGTGAGGATCAAGAGGGACAGGTGTACTGTTTATTTTAATGAAGCCAAGATTGAAATAGGAGTTCAGAATACAAAATAAAGCATTATTTACTAACTTTGTCCCTTCTTTAAAGTGCAAGCATACATTATTTTCTTAGGACAAGCATATCAGGCCAGAAATAGCTCATTTTGTCCTATATTTTTCAAGAAAATAAACTACCTATTTAAAAGTGGTTGAGGAGAGCTGTGCATGCACACAAATGCAGGCAGGCATGTTTGATATAAATGTAAGGTTTTCTTTAAGATGAAGTAATTGCACTATTTTTTGATGCACACTGTTTCCCAAACCACAGGCCTAATAGAGAAGTGCTTTTCTCTCTGATATAAAAAGGCTCTGCCCTGCAGACTATCAATGCAGATGCTGAGAGACTTATGGCCAACCTTTGGGCAGAGTGTAGGGAATCTTATGAAAGAAGTGGGGAAACAGTAAGATCTGGATAGGACAGGAACTCCACAAGGAGAGCAACAGAACCAAAAAATATCTGTGCACAGGGGTCTTTCCTGAGATTGATACTCCAACTAAGGACTATGCATGGAGATAACCTAAGACTCTTGTACAGATGTAGCCCATGGAAGTTCAATATCCAAGTAGGTTCCATAGTAATAGGAACAGAGACTGTCTCTGACATGAACTGATTGGCCTGCTCTTTAGTCACCTCCCCGTGAGGGGAAAGCAGCATTACCAGGCCACAGAAGAAGACAATGCAGCCACTCCTGATGAGACCTAATTCACTAAGATCAGAAGGAAGGAAAAGAAGACCTCCCCTATCAGTGGACTTGGGGAAGGGCATGTGTGTAGAGGGGGGAGGAAAGGAGGTATTGGGAAAGAAGGATGGAGGGAACCACAGGGGGGGTACAAAGTCAGTACAGTGTAATTAATAAAGAATTAAAAAAATAAAAAAAGAATTTAGAAAAAGATTACAGGTGTCTAAAAGCAATCGGAGAAAACTGTGAGCTTGTACGAGCAATCAGTAGATAGTGGCGATCTGGAAAGTGATTCCAAAGCTTTTCATCTTCTTCATCACGCACAATATTTGCCATATGTTAGGCCATCCAAGTACTGGTGAACTCCGGTGTTTAGGGTGCAGTGTAAGTTATCGTCAGGCATTTCAACTTGTCCTGCACTGAAACAGTATGAGAGAACAGTGATGGACAAGAAATGAATGGTAGAGAAAGCTGTGAAGTTTTCTCATTTTTTCTTTTTAATTTTAAATTATTTTATTAAAAATTGTTTTAATAATATATGTTCTCATCATATTATTTCTCAGTCTTTCACCTTCTCATATTTTCTTCACCTCCCTATACAACCAACGCCATGTTCTTACTCTCTCTACCTCAAAAATAAAAGAAAAACAAAAAAGCAAAAAGTAAAACAAACAAAGGGAATGTAAAAAAAAAGGAAAATACTTCAGGATACCTTTTCTAGTTCCCTCATTTGCCTGAAAATTTCATGATTTCCTTGTTTTTTCATAGCTGAGTAGTATTCCATTGTGTAAATGTACCACAATTTCTTTATCTGTTCTTTGGTTGAGGTACACCTAGGTTGATTCTAGATTTTGGGTATTATGAGTAAAGCTGCTGTGAGCATAGTTGAGCAAATGTCCTTGTTGTATGGAGAAAATACCAATGGATAGATAGTCAGGAGGTCCACAATGAGAGCAACAGAACCAAAAAATCTGTGCACAGGGGTCTTTTCTGATACTCCAACCAAGGACCATGCATGGAAATAACCTAGAATCCCTGCACAGATGTAGCCCATGGCAGTTCAGTGTCCAAGTGGGTTTCATAATAATTGGAAGAGGGATTGTCTCTGACATAATCTGATTAGCCTGCTCTTTGATCAAATCCCCCTGAGGGGGGAGCAGCCTTACCAGGCCACAGAAGATGACAATGCAGCCACTCCTGATGAGAACTGATAGACTAAGATCAGAAGGAAGGAGAGGAGGACCTCCCCTATCAGTGGACTTGGGGAAGGGCATGCATGAGGAAGGGGGAGGGAGGGTGGGATCAGGAGGGGTGGAGGGAGGGATTTACAGGGAGATACAAAGTGAATAAAGTGTCATTAATAAAAATTAAATTTAGAACAAAAAAAAACTAAAAGAAAAAAGATAGTTCATAAAAAAATCTTTGGATCTGTTTTGTGTTGGGCAGCTGCTCCTGGGCATGGGCCTGGTCAGGATATACACAGTACTACTCCACTGAAGAAAAATGATTTTGTTCTTCCCAGAAGATGTCAATTGCAAATAACTTCTGTTTTGGGGGGTGCAACTTTGTGTCTGTTTCCTCTTTTCCATGATTGGGTTTTGCCTGGTTTGAATGTGTCAAGGAGTCTGCATGCTGTCACCGTGTCTGTGAGTTCAAAAGTAGATATGTCCCACAGTGTCTCCAAAACACCTTCCTCGGATTCATCTACCACCTTTCACTGTTGCAAACATTTTTATCTCTTCTTTTGCTTAATTACCCCAGACACGTGGGCAGGGGTCTGATAAAGAAATTCCTATCAATGTCTTTACATTTTCCAGTTTCATATCTCTGTGTTAATTACCATGTACTGGGAAAACAAAACAAAACAAAACAAACAACAACAACAACAAAACAATTTTCTTATGAGGTTGAAACAATGCTCTGATCAGAACACCAGGCTAATGTCCTATATACAATATTTGTCAGAGCTGTGGGTCCTGGTAGAGTGAGGAAGTATGGGAATTTTCAAAGGCAGCTAGCATTTACCCAGAGCCTTCCTAGGTAACTGACATCCAACATTTGGAATTTTAGTTCCTTCTCATGGATTTGTGGCTTTATAATGTATGAACGAGCACTTCCTTATTTTATTATACTGGTAAATATAGCGCTATGAAAAAAAATAAACCTGCTAATGTAGCTACTAGATCACTTTATTCTTTAAACAATAATTTAGGCTTAATAATTCAGAATTTTTTTTTTTCCAGACATGGTTTGTCCGTGTAACTTTGGCTGTCCTGGACTTTCTTTGTAGACTAAGCTGGTCTTGAACTCACAGCGAACTGAATGCCTCTGCCTCCCTGAGTGTGGTAATTAACTGCTTGTGCCACCACACCCGCCTCAAAGATGCCTTTCTAATGGGATAATATAATTTCTTTAACTCTCCATTCAGGTTTAATTTAGTCCCTGCTCATCCAGACAGTGTTGTAGGCACCATGGAAGCCACTGCTTTCCCACTGCCTTCACAAAGTTAAAGGGTAACATAGAGGAAATCTGTGGCTTCTATTGTTAAGTACTTTGTGGATAGTTGACATAGTGAAGTCAAGTAAAACGTCCCATTGAAGACAACTCCTGGTTAGTAGAGATAATTTACTGATACATTTATAGAACCCCCAAATTAGTTAAAATATTAACCAAATGAGGAAAATATCTTCCTGACTTTAACTTTATACTGACTAGTCACTCCTGTCAGAATATTTTTCCCAAAGAGCTGAATGATCATATAAATGATTTGATTGGAATCTATCCATATATTTATTCAAAGAAGGCCTTTGAATGAAAGTCAGCATTCCATCCCATGATCGCCCCAGAATTTTTTCGTCACAGTGCTCTTGCCCTGCGTTGATGCACAGACCCTTGTCATGTGTCTGGTACACAGCACATTCCTTTCTCTCTACTGAAATAAAACAGTACCAAGGCTCCCTTTTCTACTTCTTTCTCTGTCCCCTGCATCTAGAGTCTTTTCCAGCCAACCATTTATCCAAGTAATGTTTGATGACCATTTATATTTAAATACAATGGGTTGTTTATAAGACCATGAGTAGAATCTCTCTTTTTTTCTTGATGTGTTCATAACGCGATAAAATCATTTCAAAAACATATACTTTACTGCAAAATTTTATTGATTACTAGTTATGACAAATCACTGGATACATTTTTGAACTCCTTTATTTAGAAATATTGATACAAAGGGCCTCTAAAAGACTCTACCTAGCAGGGTATCAAAACATATGCTGAGACTCATAGCCAAACTTTGAGCAGAGTTCAGGGAATCCTATGAAAGAAGAGAGAGATAGAAAGACCTGGAGGGGACAGGAGTTCCACAAGGAGAGCAGCGGAACCAAAATATCTGGGCACAGGGATCTTTTCTGAGACTGATACTCCAAACAAGGACTATGAATGGAGATAACCTAGAACCTCTGCACAGAAGTAGCCCATGGCAATTCAGTGTCTAAGAAGGTTCCCCAGTAATAGGACAGGGACCATTTCTGATATGAACTCATAGGCTGGCTCTTTGATCATCTGCACCTGAAGGGAGAGTAGCCTTACCAGTCCACAGAGGAAGACAATGAAACCAGTCCTGATGAGACTGATAGACTTGGTCAGAGGGAATGGGAGGAGGACCTCCTATCTCATTGGACTGGGGGAGGGGCACAGGAGAAGAAGATGGAGGGAGTTTTGGATTGGGAGGGGTTGGGGAAGGGGCCTACAGCTGGGATTCAAAGTGAATAAACTGTAATTAATAAAAATAAAATAAAAATTAAATAAATAAATTTAAAATTAAAAAAGAAATATTGACATATACTTCACTGTGATGAACATTTGATGTATGCATCTATATACATATAAATAAATAAAATGAGGTTAACTGGTTCTATCAATACATTTTTTTTCTTTTTTTATTGTTTGTTATTATTAGTTACATTTTAATAATTCTGTATCCCAGCTGTATCCCGCTCCCTTATTCCCTCCCAATCCCACCCTCCCTCCCTCAGCTTCTCCCTGCCCCTTTCCAAGTCCACGGAATGAGGAGGACCTCCTCCACTTTCATCTGGCCCTGTTTTATCAGGAATCTGTTTTATTAGTCCTCCTCTGTGACCTAGCAGGACTGCTCCTCCCTTGGGGGATGGGGAGTCAAAGAGCCTGCCATTGAGCTCCTGTCAGAGATAGTCCCTGTTCCCCTTACTATGGGAAACCAATTGGTTATTGATCTGGGCACAGGGTTTTTTTTCTGAAACTATCCATACATTTTTATTGAAAATAACAATCTAAGAAGTATTTATATAGAACCGTTCTATTATTTATCACACTATTCCTTTGTACTGTTTAATTCTTAAAATGGCTTTAAAGTATATAACTGGTTTGATATATTTCATATAAGTGAATTGTGCAATCTTAGGTAGTTTTAAAGAAATGGATATGATTGTGGCCCAACATCTTCAAAAGAACAAACAAATGTCTCCTTTCTTCCATTTCTATCAGTCCCATCAGTCTATCCTCTGTCTTCCTCTATGGATGACCACAGAACCATTTTATGTTATGATCTACTATATTTTAGGGCTTTTGAGAACATTATAACAAGTGTTTGCTTCTATTATAGTAATTTAATTTTTATTATATTTTTAGCTGAGAATAGCACACATATATTTAGTGAAATAAAAGAACATCCTCCCACTCATTCTCTTCTCCAACGACTTTCCATATAACCCCAGCCTCTCCCCTCCCAATACCTCTTACTGAGGAGCTATTGGCACCTGATAGCTACTAGAGGAGGAAAAATCTTTCTTTCTGTTGTTGTGGCCACTGGTAGTTTTCCATGCTCCAATGGATGACTCCAAATCTATGTGTGTGTGTGTGTGTATATATATACATATATATATATATATATACATATATATATACATATATATGTGTGTGTGTTTATATTATACATTATATATTATATATACATATATGTGTGTATATATATTTGTATATATATTAATTCTAATAACACATATACACATATATATATACACACATAGAGTTCTGCCTATATGGATATATACATACATATATATGTATATGTATACATGTATACATATACATATGTATATACATATATATAAATATATGTATATATACATGTATACATATATATGTATATATACATAGAGGCAGAACTAATCACACTCATAGAGTCAGGAAGTGCATCTTCTGTTTATTGCAGTTCAGCCACATGATTAGCTCTACTTCGTTACTTTTTACTTTTGAGTTGATGAGTAGCTTATCCTTTATTATGGGTGATTAATACCAGTATCAGATTATATCTGAGTTTTAGTTGATGTCTTTTAAAATTTTAACTTTAGTCCATTGTGTATGAAGGTGCTACCAAAAATTTTGCTTCAGGCTTTAGGATTTGCATTAGTCTTCAATTTCTGAACTAAATATGATAAAAATCACTCTGTCCTCCTCCTATTGCTGGCCACTGCGTATCACTAATCTGTTCCCTGATTCCACACTAAGATTTAAAGTAACCCAAATAATTTAGATTTTGCAGGACTTGCTCTTTTGTGCCTGGCTTGAATTAATTAGTATAGCATCTCCCATCTTTCTTCATGCTGTCCCAAATGTCAATAATTAGTTCCTTTAAAGACTGAATAGCACCCACATATACTACTATTTTTTGTCTATCTTTTCATTCACATGTATATGGTTTCCAGGTTCTGGGTGTAATGAACAATATTGTAATAAAAATTATTTTGGAGGTCTGATATTTGCAAAATTTATAGGGTGCGAGATAACTGGAGATCAAGGAAGAAGTTAGAGTTTGAAGGTGTGAAGTTGATCTACCTGCAGAATTCTTTCCAGTTCAAGGAAACCAATGGCTTAATTCTAATAAGACATTTCACTGAGTGAGAGTTTACTAAGTAGAGATAAGTTTTTGTTTGTTTGTTTGTTTTTAAGAAGAGTTCACTTACACAAAGGTCACTGTCATACAAACACTGTATGTCAGCAGTGAAGATTGAGGACTTCTTTTCCAGGCACTCCCAGGTCTGTTAGCAGCACATACATCAGGCCCAACTCAACACATGTATAAACATGTACAACTGCATGCATGCAGAAACTTACAATTACACAAAGGAGATTTTTAATTCAACAAGCCACATGTGATTAAGCAAAGGAAATAATAGTCAGGGAGGAGTTGAGGGAGAGGAAATTGTGCTTGGGATGAATTGGATAAAAAAATCTATTAACTAAAAAATCTAAAATGAGCATTTAGAAAGTAATGATAAAATTACTTTCATAATAACCTATGAATTGTTCATTATTTTGTGTATATTTATTAAAAGTTAATTATAAGTGGAAAGTATGAATTTACAATAGTATGTTTATAAAATCAATTATAAGTTCATAATTTTAATATAGTGTTTTATAATTTCTAATAATCTAATTTTACTTCAGAATAGTGATAAAACCCAATTTATACTCTGCTTAGATAATCAGGCACACCTATAAGTGTGCTTTCTGGTAAAATGGGAGGGAACTCACTTTCCAAACCTCCCTTTTATGAATGTGTAGTTTTAAAGTCAGAGCTAAAAAAGAAACAATGTACCAGAAAAGCTAAAATTATCTGCAGCCTCTATCAGAGAAGAAAAATTGAATAAAATAGTGTTTCCTCTAAACAAAATAAATGGTTTAAATATAGAGGTATAGCGAATATAATTTCCCTTTCTTTAGGAAAATTCCCCTATACGTTCTCTCTTTAGAGTTTCAACTATGTTATTACTTATATATTTCAAGGCCTTTTTCAAAATATTCAAATTTTATTGTAAAAAGAGTTAACATTTACAATGATTTTTTTTTTGTTTAAGCAGTCTTTATTTCATTAACTTTCCTTCTGTTAAATTGTGTGCTTTCTGCATCCATGTGGGTGTGTACTGTGTATGTATGTGCACACAGCTGGGCTGTTTCTCTTGGACGCTCAGGCACATGTTTAGAGGCAAAAGGTTGACAGTGAGATGTCTTAGTTGTTTCTCCAATTTCCTTGAGACAGAATCTCACTAAGCATAGAGCTCAACCTTCAGGATGTACTGCCCAGGCATGGATGCCCAGAAATCTCTCTTCCCCCCACTTTTCTCTTTCTCTCTCTCCCTTTCCCTCTCCCTCTCTCCTCCTTAATACTGGTGTTATAGTTAATTCCATCTTAATATATCAGGGAGGGGCATCACCATGTAAAGGGATGACAAAGAAAAATAGCATGAGTTGAAATTCTTTATATTCTGAGTTCAAAATAGTAAACAATGCTAAATCATTTTACTTGGATGATTCTAATATGCACAATATAATAAAATCATAGTAAAACCTCATCTCTGTGTTAGCAAAATATTTCTAGAAAGGAACAGAGAGTTAATAGTTTAAGCTTTCAGAGACAAATGATTGCCATGACAAATCCTCAACCCTACTATATGATATAAAAAGGCCAACAACAGAACAAAAATGACTCTGTGTCTAGTTGTCGATAATTCTTTTTGTAAAAACCTCATAGTCATCTTTCTTCCAGCAGTGAAAACTTGAAACAATATTGCACTTGATTCTGAGTCCTGTCAGTTACTCTGCACACTGCACACCTAAGATAGTTTGATTGACACTTTCCATGGTGCCAGAGGTAGTTGTCTGTCAAGAGAATTGGGCTTCACCCGGTTCTGTGCCACAGATTCTCACGCAGGATTTTGGCAAATCTGATTAGAGAAAGTTTATAATATGACATGAATTTGATATCATCTTTTTTATTAAATGTAATTTAACAAAAGAATCTATTAAAATGTTCTTCACTTATGGTAATAATATTGTTAACAATATTGTCTAATAATTTTACTTGAAAATATTCTAAATACATAGATCAGTTATAGAGTATAGTTTTTTTGTTTTTGTTTGTGTTTACATGTGATATGAGAATTCCATACATGAATTCTGTATTTACATCATTTCCACAACACTATCTCCTGCTTACAATTCCTCTTGTTTTCCATCCCCCTTTACTTTCATATTTATGATGTCTTCTTCTTTAATAACTACTGTTGTATACATATCAATGTGTATGCCAGTTCAGCCTGTTGAGTCCATACAATCCCGTCCTTACACACATGTGTTGAAGAATGACCCTGTGGGATTGGACACCTCTCAGGTGCTTTTCCCTGCAAAAGACCCATTCTCCCTTTTTTATGTTTTTTTTTCTTAATTTTTATTTTTTAATATTAATTGCAGTTTATTCACTTTGTATCCCAGCTGTAGCCCCCTCTCACATTCCCTCCCATTTCCACCATCAGTCCCTCATCTCCTCCCATGCCCCTCTCCTAGTCTACTGATAGGGGAAATCCTCCTCCCCTTCCATCTGACCCTAGCCTATCAAGTCTCATCAGGACTGGTTGCATTGTCCTCCTCTGTGGCCAGACAAAGCTACTCCACCCTCAGCGGATGGTTATCACAGAGCCAGCCATGGAGTTCATGTCAGAGACAGTCCCTATTCCCCTTATTAGGGAGTCCATTTGGAGACTGAGCTGCCATGGGTTGCCACAGAGAGCCTCTGAAAGACTCTACCCAGCAGTGTATTAAAGCAGATGCTGAGACTCACAGCCAAACTTTGTGCAGAGTGAAGGGAATCTTATGAAAGGGGAGACAGAAAGACCTAGAAGGGTCTGGAGCTCCACAATGAGAGCAATAGAACCAAAAAAATCTGGGCCTAGGGGTCTTTCCTGAGACTGATACTCCAATCAAGGACCATGCATGGAGATAACCTGGTACTTAACATTTTTACGTCTTTTCCTACAAATTTCACTATCTTTTTTTTTTAACATTGTAAAGATAACCATTTTATTTTTAATTTTTTATCTTTTTATTTTTTAATAATTTATTCTCTTTAAATCCTGATTGTAGGCCTCTCCCTAATCTCCTCTAGGTCTCACTCTTTCCTCCCCCCCCCCATTGATATCCTCTAGACCACAGGCAGTGGGAACCCTCTTCACTTAATATCTGACCATAGCCTATCAAGTCTCATCAGAACTGTGTGGATTCTGGTCCTCTGTGGCCTGGAAGGCCACTCCACCAGGGAGAATTGTTCAAAAGAGGGTAACAGAGACCATGTGAGAAATAACTGTTGCTTCCTTTACTAGGGCACCCACATGAAGGCTGAGCTGCCTATGGGTTACATTTGAGCAGGAAATCTAGGTCCTTTTCATCCATTCTCCTTAGTGGGCGCATCAGCCTCTGCAGGCCCCTCTGCACCAAGATTTGTTGGCTTTGCTGTTGTTCCTGTGAAGCTCTAGGCCCTTCATTCCCCACTCTTCATCAGACTCCCTGAAATCTGCCTAAATTTGGCTATGAGTCTTAGCATCTGCTTCAATCCCTTGTTGGTTTGACACTTTCAGAAGATATGTAAGGTTGTCTTCTGAATGAGAATTAAGCATTCTCCCTAAGTACATCCATTTGCCTGCAAATTTCATGATTTCCTTGTTATTTTGAATAGCTATTGAGTATTCCGATGTGTAAATGCACTACAATTTTTTTAATCCATTTTTCTGTTGAGGGACATCCAGGTTGTTTCCAGCTTCTGGGTATTATGAATAATCCTGCTATGAACATGGTTCAGCAGATGTCCTTTTTGCATGGTGAAGAATCTTTTAGGTATATACCCAGGAATGGCATAGCTGTGTCTTGGGCTAGAGCCATTTCTAATTTTTTGAGAAAGTGCCAGATTGATTTCCAGAGTGGTTATACAAGTTTGTACTCCCACACAGCAATGGAACAGTGTCCCTCTTTCTCCATTTCCTTTCCAGCATGTGTTGTCATTTGAGATTTTGGTCTTAACCATTCTGACTGCTATGAGATGGAATCTTAGAGTGTTTTGATTTATGTTTCCTTGATGCCTAAGGACTTTGAGCATTCCTCTTAGTGTTTCTCCACCATGCATATTCCTCTATTTAGAATTCTCCATTTAGTACTGCACCCGATGTTTTAATTGTATTATTTGGTTTGTTGGTGTCTAATTTGAGTTCTTTATGTATTTTTGGGTATTAGCCCATCTGTCAGATGTAGGGTTGGTGAAGATTTTTTCCCCATCTGTAGGATGTTTTGTTCTGTTGACAGTGTCCTTTGCTTTACAGCAGTTTTTCAGTTTCACGTGGTCCCCTTTAGTAGTTGTTGATCATAGAGCCTGAGTTTTGGTATTCTGTTCAGGAAGTTGTCTCATGTGCTAATGAGGTTCTTCCTTACTTCTTCTTGAACAGATTTATTGTGTCTGGTATAATGTTGAGTTCTTTGATACACTTGGACTTTAGTTTAATGCAGGGTGATAAATATAGATCTACTAGCAAATTTCTACATGCAGACATCCATTAGATCAGCACGGTTTGTGGAAGATGCTATCTTTTATCATTGTATGATTTTGGCTTCTTCTTGAAAATCTGGTTTCCGTAGGTGTGTGAGTTTATTTCTGTGTCTTCAGTTTGATTACTTGATTCACCAGTCTGCTTCTATGCCAGTACCATACATTTGTTTTTAATTTTATTTTTCTTTATTAATTACACTTTACTCACTTTGTATCGCCCCCCACCCCGTGGTTCCCTCCCTCCTCCTGTCCCAATCCCTCCCTTCCTCCACCCTCTGCATGCATGCTCCTCCCCAAGTCCACAGATAGGGGAGGACCCCTTTTACTTCTTTCTGATCCTAGTCAATTAGGTCTCATCAGGAGTGGCTGCCTTGTCCTCTTCTGTGGCCTGGTAATGCTGCTTCCTCCTCAGGGGGAGGTAATTAAAGAGCAGGCCAATCAATTCATGTCAGAGACAGTCCCTCTTCCCATCACAATGGAACCCACTTGGATACTGAACTGCCATGGGCTACATCTGTGCAGGGGTCTTAGGTTATCTCCATGCATAGTCCTTGGTTGGAATAGCAGTCTCAGAAAAGATCCCTGTGCTCAGATTTTTTTGTTCTGTTGCTCTCCTTGTGGAATTTCTGTCCTCTCCAGATCTTACTGTTTCCCACTTCTTTCCTAAGATTCCCTGCACTCTGCCCAAAGGTTGGCCTTAAGTCTCAGCATCTACATTGATAGTCTGCAGGGCAGAGCTTTTCAGAGGTCCTCTGTGTCAGGCTCCTGACTTGTTCCCTCTTTTCTCCTTCTGATGTCCAGCCTCTTTGCCTTTCTGGATAGGAATTGAACATTTTAGCAAGAGTCCTCCCTCTTGATTAGTTTCTTTAGGTGTACAGATTTTAGTAGTTTTATCCTATGTTATATGTCTATATGAGTGAGTATATACCGTGTTATCCCTCTGCTTCCGGGATAATTACTCAGGATGATCTTTTCCAGATCCCACGATTTACCTGCAAATTTCATGATTTCCTTGTTTTTTATTGCTGAGTAATATTCCATTGTGTAGATATACCACAATTTGTGCACCCATTCCTCCACTGAGGGGCATCTGGGCTGTTTCCAGCTTCTGACTATTACAAATAAGGCTGCTACAAACATAGTTGAGCAAATGTCCTTATTGTGTACTTGAGAATCTTTTGGATATATGCATACATTATTTTTATTATAGTTATTATATATTATAAGCTTATAGTATAATTATTATGTATTATAAGCTAATAGTACAGGTTAACATCATGGACGAAGATACCTCTACAATATCCTTTATTGTACAGGATTATTTTAACTGTTCTGGAATTTTTGTTTTCTTTTTCTTTTTTTCATATGAATTTGGGAATGATTCTTTCAAGGTCTTTAAATGATTGTGTTGGTATTTTGATGAGAATTGCATTGAATCTGGGCATTGTTTTGGGTAGGATTTCCATTTCACTATGTTAATCCTACCAAGCCATGAGCATAGGAAATCTTTTCATCTTCTGATATCTTCATTATTTTCTTTCTTCAGAGTCTTGAAGGATTTTTTCATATAGGTGATTCACTTGGCTTAGGGTAACCCTAATCCAAGAACCTAAGGGTATATATATATACAAATATACATACATACATACATACATATATATATATGTATATATATATACATATATATATATGTAT
>NW_026596051.1:38774789-38874539 GCF_907164565.1 Psammomys obesus
ATATATATATATGTCTACTGTGAAGGGTGTTGTTTCTCTAAATTCTTCCTGTGCCCATTTTTCTTTTGCATACATGGAAGCTACTTTTTTTTTCTTTTTTAGTTAATTTTGTATCCAGTCACTTTGTGGAAGGTGTTTGTCAACTGTAGATGTTCCTTGGTAGAATTTTTATGATCACTTATGTACACTATCATATCATCTGTGAATAGTGATGCTTTGACTTCTTCCTTTCCAATTTCTATCCCTTGATCTCCTTTAGCTGTCTTATTACACTGCTAGGATAACCCATTCTATGTTGAAGAGATACAGAGAGAGTGGGCAGCCTTGCTTTGTCCCTGATTTCCGTGGAATTCCTCCCCAATCAGTGGAATTAGAGAGGGGTAGGAAGGAGATGAGAGAGGGAGGGTGGGATTAGGAGGGAAAGGGGGAGGGGCTACAGCTCAGATACAAAGTAAATAAACTGCAATTAATATAAAAACTAACTAAATAAAAAAGTTTCTCTTTGTTAAGTTTGATGTTGGCTATCAGTTTGCTGTATATTGCTTTTACTGTGCTTAGGTTTGTGCTTTTATCTCTAATCTCTCCAAGACTTTAAACATGAATGGGTGTTCGATTTTGTCTAATGCTTTTTGGCATCTGAGATTTTTTTTTTTATTTCAGTTCATTTATATGGTGGATTACAATGATTGATTTCTGTATATTTAACCACCCCTTCATTGCAGGGATGAAGCCTCCTTGGTCATGGTGGATGATATCTTTGATGTGTTCTTGGATTCACTTTGCAAGTATTTAATTGAGAATTTTTGCATTAATGTTCATAAAGGAAATTGGTCTGAAATTATCAGTCTTTGTTGGGTCTTTGTATGGTTTCGGTATCAGGGTGACTGTGGCCTCATAGAATGAGCTTTGTAATGTTCATTCTGTTTGTATTTTGTGGAATAGTTTGAAGAGATTTGGTAGTAGCTCTTCATTGAAAGTATGATAGGATTCTGCTTCAGTAGGTCTTAGGTATAACTTTCATATATATATATATATATATATTAGATCTTTGTTACTGTTTCTCTTTCCGTGTTAATTGTGTGTACTGAAGAACTTGATGTATTATAATCACTTGGGTTTTTGTTTAACACTTTATGTACAACAGATTAAACCTAGGCTTTCATACACATGCTATGCAAGTGCCTTCAGAGTGAGCTATATTATGATATTATGAGAATGTCAAAGAATTGTTTTTTTTTAAGTTTTTATTAATTACACTTTATTCATTTTGTATCCCCCCATAAGCCCCTCCCTCCTCCCTTCCAGATCCCACCCTCCCTCTTCTTTCTGCATGCATGCCCCTCCCCAAGTCCACTGATAGGGGAGGTCCTCCTCTCCTTTCTGATCTTAGTCTATCAGTTCTCATCAAAAGTGGCTGCATTGTCCTCTACTGTGGCCTGGTAAGGCTGCTCCCCCCTCAGGGGGAGGTGATCAATGAGCAGGCCAATCAGATTATGTCAGAGGCAGTCCCTCTTCCCATTACTATGTAACCCACTTGGACACTGACCTGCCATGGGCTACACCTGTGCAGGGGTTCCAGGTCATCTCCACGAATAGTCCTTGGTTGGAGTATGAGTCTCTGGGAAGTTCCCTGTGATCAAATTTTCTTGTTCTGTTGCTCTCCTTGTGGAGTTCCCGTCCCCTCCAGCTCTTACTATTTCCCACTTCTTACATAAAATTCCATTCACTCTGCCCGACAGTTGTTTTAAGGCAGCCACTCAACAAATTTCCCTGGCTGGCTTTTGTCTCAATGTTTTATGGACAAGTCCTGAACTTGTACATCTTTGTGACTCAGATGCCAGAGTACCTGTGATCACAGATCTGAAATATCAAGTCACAGGTCACACACACACACACACATACACACACACACCAAAATAGAGAGTGGTGTCTGTGTATCTGTGTGTCCCTAAGTGAATATGCTGTGAAGTATATATAAGTTTGGTTTGGTTAGGTCTTATGATTGGTTTTGGTGTTTGTGTGGCTGTGCATAGGCACACACTGTTTCTCTCTCTGCCTGGAACTAAAATGTTAACTTGAGGTGTCATTTCTCTTGAGCTGTCCACCTTCTTTAGTGAGACAGAGCATATCAATGTAGACCTGGGTTTCAGTAATAAGCCTATGCTGCCAGCTAGTAACTCAAGCAATCTACTTGTCTCTACTCTTTCATTTCTATACTGCAAGCTTTCCCCACCACCTATAGCTTCTGGTTTTATAATCTGGGTTTTAAGCAGAAAATCAGGTTTTTCACCTGAAACAGCAGTTTATTAGGATATTTTCCAGGTCAGGGATTGCTTAATTAAATTTTTGTTTGTTTATTCATTTCCCTACTTCTCATTTTCAATATGAATATGGATCCTATTAAATATATTTTAATGTACTAACCTTGTATAAATTTATTTGTATATTTCCATTTTAGCATACATGTTGATATTTGTTTCTCCCAGAATTTATTCAGGAAACTCATATTCCTCATTAGATAAATCAAGGTGGAATAGTATACCGTGTAGGTATGATTAAAGACTAAGTAATTATAAATAATGACCTAGTGATTGAGATGCCTTAAAAAATGAGTCTTATACAACCTACCATAAACCTTGTCCTTCTGGGAGTTTAAGTTGAGCTTGGTGGCATACATCTTTAATTTAAGCACTGAAGTCCAAGCCAGCTAATTTACAAAGCAAGTTCCAGGTCAGCCAGGGCTATATAAAGAAGTTCTGTCTCAAAACAGAAAGAGAAAAGTGGAGTTTAGCAAAGAAGAGATAAAGTTAAAGGTAAAGTACAGAGTTCAGAGGGTTTCAGTTATATTCTCCTTCACGCTCTTTGGCAAAATAAATCAGTAGACTAAAGTGTCTCAAATATATCATGGTGTGCATGTGTGTGTGTGTGTGTGTGTGTGTGTGTGTGTGTGTGTGCTGTGTGCTTGTGTGTAGACACTATGGATATTGTGCATATGTTTGGGACATCATTTATTATACAATTAGTAAGGCATAATCTCCCGCTTTGTGATACATTTCTCAAACTCTCCAAACCTCATCTCCCTAATCTTATAATAGAGATACTGTTAGTGCTGAGTTCTTACATATGTTGCATAGTTTCAATGGAATAATTTAAGTCAGTGTGTACTCCCAGAGATCATGGAGGTACACATCTTGGGAAAGTTAGCCGCTACCACTTTATCACTAGGTTTGTAAAGGAACAACGCACAGATGGTTGCTCTTTGCTTTGTGATTGTACCTTTGCCTCCAGTCAGCTTTCCGGAGGGTCTTGTTAGCATTTGTTACACTGCTACGTCACATGGTAAAGTGTTTTGTAGGCAATTTCTCGAGATATTACATAACCTTTGCTAAACAAATTTAGTGCTAACAACACGAGAACCCTCTACCAAGAACCCAACAGAATTCACTCTGCAAGTTACTGTCCACATCCTAATCGGGGTTATATCCTCTGAGACTGGATTTTGTGTTAGAGTTGAGTAATGAAGTATTAATCTAAGTGCTGGTGACATAGTTCGTTTCTTGAAGTTCAAATAAGGACTATGCCACACATTTCCTCAGCAACGTATAAGTGTACTGGAACTACATTTTGGTTTAATTTTATTCTTATCATGGGATATTCTGTGATCATCTTCCATCTTGTATGGAATTTATTCTAAGTACATGGTAAAATCAAGGATAAGATACTTCCTTGAGAAAGATTTACTTTTTTTTAAATTTATAATAGTAAATGAGAGAAGATCCAGAAGAAGGGGAACACATAGATTATTAATGTCTTTCTCCTTTATTACTCAACATTGAGTTTTACCATGCTTGTTTGAGTCCTCCTGCCCCAACTTCCTTCTGGGCATCTCTGTGCCTCCTAAGACTACCAGATCGCCACTGCTAGGAAAGTATGACGTGTGGCTGTGACGAGCTAGTCCTTCCCATGGGTAGGGTTGCCCACTTTAGTTCTTCTGTATATGAAAAGCTGCAAAACAACGTAACTAACAATTGAATAGATAACACCGAAACAGAAGCTGCATTTACCCGGGATATTTTAAGCCTCTTTTTCAAAACATGAAATACGTTATCACAAGAAGAATGTTGATACTGAGTTTATTTCCAGTTTTTATTTATTTTTTTCTCTTGTTAAATTGCATAACCCATTAATCTTATGGCAAGTATTATAGGACTCTCAGAAAATTTTCAGATCACTGCTTGCCTGAATCTTGTGTAAATAACAAAGCTCTTTTTTATGTGTCTAACTATGCTGAAAATTATAGAAAATAGTGTATATATGAAGCTCTTTTCTGTCTTTTCTGGTTAAGATTGATATTTATTTTATATGAATACTTTTTATCTTTATTATTTTTTTAATTTTTTGAATGAAATGTATACAAATTATAGATAAAAATCATTATTTAATTAAAACACAAAATGAACTCAATAGTATATAACCCAGCTTAAATCTTTTTATTATTTATTATTTATTATAATTTATTCACTTTGTATCCTGGCTGTAGCCCCCTTTCTCATCTCCTCCCAGTCCCACCCTCCTCTCTTCTTTCCCTATGCCTTTCTCCTAGTTCACTGATAGGGGAATGTTTCCTCCCCTTCTATCTTACCCTAGCCTATAAGGTCTTATAGGGACTGTCTGCTTTGTCTTCCTCTATAGCCAGGTAAGGCTGCCCTTCCAGGGGGTGGTGATCAAAGAGCCCACCACTGAGTTCATGTTCTGATTCCCTTACTACGGAAGCCACTTGGGGACAGAGTTTTTAAAAAAACAGAATTTTTAAAATTAAATTTTTATTTTTTATATTAATTACAGTTTATTCACTTTGTATCCCAGCTGTCATTCCCTGACAATTCCACCTTTCCTCCCTCATCTCCTCCCATGCCCCTCTGCAAGTCCACTGATATGGAAGTCCTCCTCCCCTTCCATCTGACCCTAGACTATCAGTTCTCATCAGGACTGGCTGCATTGTCTTCCTCTGGGGCCTGGCAAGGCTGCTCTCTCTTCAGGGGGAGGTGATCAAAGAGCCAATCACTGAGTTCATGTCTGAAACAGTCCCTGTTCCCCTTACTAGGGTACCCACTTGCACACTGAGCTGCCATGGGCTACATCCATGCATTTGTTCTAGGTTATATCCATGAATGATCCTTGGTTAGAGTATCAGTCTCACAAAAGGCCCCTAGGCCCAGATTTTTGGTTCTGTTGTTCTCCTTGTGGAGCTCCTGTCACTCCTCTCTCCTCTTTCTTTTATAAGATTCCATGCACTCTGCCCAAAGTTTGTTATGAGTCTCAGTATCTGCTTTGATACACTGCTGGGTAGAGTCTTTCAGAAGCCCTCTGTTATGGCTGCTGTACTGTTCCCTGTTTTCTTTCTCTTCTGTTGTCTATCACATTTGACTTTCTGAATGAAGATCAAACATCTTACCCAGGATTCTGCTTCTTGGCTTAGCTTCTTTCGGTGTACAGATTTTAGTATTTTTATCCTATATTGTATGTCTAATATCCACTTATAAGTGAGTAGTGAGTATATACTGTTTGTGTCTTTCTGCTTCTGTGATACCCAACTCAAGATGATCTTTTCTAGATCCTACCATTTGCCAAAACCTTAATAGATGGAGACTTCATTACTCCACACTCAACAAGGGACAGATCATCTGGATAGAAGTTAAATAGGGAAACAATGACACGTAGAGATGTCCTAAATCAAATGGACCTAATAGATGTCTACAGAACTCTTCACCCAAATTCAAAAGAATTCACCTTCCTTTCAGAACCTCATGAAACCTTTTCCAATATAGGTGATACAATTGGTCACAAAGCAAGCCTCAACAGATAGAAGAAGATTGAAATAATCCCTTGTATGACCACCATGGAGTAAAGCTGGACCTTTGCAGGAACTTCTAAAGGGATTACCATGGAGCCCTTGACAGATGAACAGTATTTTGTCAGTACTAAATGTCAGGAAAAGGAATTCGTATATCTAAGAACAAATCAGTGGTAAAGTTAATTATGTTTCAATATTTTTTAAAGATTCACAAGCCTCTTTTTATTGTGACAGCATATATTTATAATCAGTACTGAACAAAACTTTCTACAAAAAATATAAATTTTTAGAAGATAAAGTAATTTTTAGTAGATACTGTGTTATCCGAATCCTGGGGTGGAGGGTAGAAATGCCTTCATTTTCTTGGTTGCTTTCCTCATTCATACTTAAAAGCATGCACTGTGCCATTCTTTCCTGGTTTATTACAGTATTCAAGTTGAACAGCCAGCATCCAAACATGTTCATTTTATTTTTCTTGAAGTTTGACATTTGTCAGAGACATTCTTTGAAATAAATAGTAATGAAGAAGCTTTTAAATCATAGCCCCAATTTAAGCTGTGAGGAACATTGCATTAATTTTCAATTAGCTTATGGCATAACACAACTATTCCAGCCTTATCTAACTTTTTCCCAGTATCTGTTAAAGGTTGAATCAGGAACATTAAAAATATGAGAGATCTTTCCATCTTCTCATATCTTCCTCTAATTCTTTCTTCAGAGACTTGAAATTTTTTTCATACAAGTCTTTGACTTGCTTGGTTAGGGTTACGCCAAGGTACTTTATGTCATTTGTGGCTATTGTGAATGGTGTTGTTTCTCTAATTTCTTTCTCAGCTCTTTTGTCTTTTGTATACAGGAGTGCTACTGATTTTTTTGAGTTAATTTTATATCCGGCCACTTTGCTGAAGGTGTTTATCAGCTGTAGGAGTTCCCTGGTAGAGTTTTTGGGGTCACTCATATATACTATCATATCATCTGCAAATAGTGATAATTTGACTTCTTCTTTTCCCATCTGTATCCCCTTGATCTCCTTCGACTGTCTTATTGCTCTAGCAAGGACTTCCAGCACTATGTTGAAGAGATATGGAGACAGTGGGCAGCCTTGTCTTGTCCCTGATTTCAGAGGGATTGCTTTAAGTTTCTCTTCATTCAGTTTGATGTTGGCTATAGGCTTGCTGTATATCGCCTTTACTATGTTTAGATATGTGCCTTGTATCCCTGATCTCTCCAGTACTTTAAACATGAATGGATGTTGGATTTTGTCAAATGCTTTTTCAGCATCTAGGGAGATTATCATGTGGTTTTTTTCTTTCAGTTTGTTAATATGGTGGATCACATTGATGGATTTCCGTATATTGAACCACCCCTGCACACCTGGGATGAAGCCTACTTGGTCATAGTGGATAATATCTTTGATGTGTTCTTGGATCCGGTTTGCAAGTATTTTGTTAAGTATTTTTGCATTAATGTTCATAAGGGAGATTGGCCTGAAATTCTCTTTCTTTGTTGAGTCTTTGTGAGGTTTAGGTACCAAGGTGATTGTGGCTTCATAGAATGAATTTGGTAATGTTCCTTCTGTTTCTATTTTGGGGAATAGTTTGAAGAGAATTGGAGTTAGCTCTTCTTTGAAGGTCTGGTAGAATTCTGCGCTGAAGCCATCTGGTCCTGGGCTTTTTTTGGATGGGAGACTTTTGATGACTGCTTCTATTTCTTTGGGGGATATAGGACTATTTAGTTGATTTACCTGGTCCTGATTCAGCTTTGGTGAGTCAAATCGATCAAGAAAATTGTCCATTTCATTTAGATTTTCAAATTTTGTGTCATATAGACTTTTGAAGTAAGTCCTAATGATTGTTTGGATTTCCTCAGTGTCTGTAGTTATGTCCCCCCTTATAGTTTGAGCCTATAGCTTGAACTATACGCTGAAGAATGAGCATGTCTAATTTGGACAAAGACTGGTTGGTAAACGTTTAGATTGAGGAAATACCTGTGTTGCTTTGGCATAGTGTTTTGTTGCAGACCCGTACCTGCACGGTACACTGCTTTGTTTCAACTTCTTTATTTTTATTTTAGTTTTATGTGCACGGGTGTTTGCCTGAATGGATACGTCTGAATACCACATATGTGCCTGCTGCCTTTGGAAACTAGAAGAGGGCATCAGATCCCCTGAAGATGGAGTTACAGATAGTTGTGAGCTGCCATGTGGGTGCTGAGAATTGAACCCAGGGCCTCTGAAAGAGCAGCAAGTGCTCTTAACAACTGAACCATCTCTCCAGGCCCTGAGTTCCCATTTTTTCTTCAGGGACGTTTAGTAACTATAACTAAACATTCACACTCTTAGGCTGGCTGGTTAGAATTACACAAGAAAGGCCACATCCTCCAGACTCAGCCAATACATATACTTCTATCACTAGTATCTTACTTAAGATCTGAGCTTTTCTATGAAGTGAAACGAGCACCAGGAATAGGTTTTGCTGGGAAATTAATATCACAGAGAATGTTAGAAATGACGAAGTCATTAAAGTCTTGCAGATTTACTGAAATATGTTAGACAGTTTTGAGGCCATATTGAAATGTAAACTATTTTTCTAAATGGAAATACAGTTTAGTTTTCTGACTGGAAGAAGTGACATCATCCAGAATGGTTTACTAGATATCACATGGGGCTGTATGGAGGATGAGGGAATTGAATCTGGCCAAAATGGAGACAAGAAGACACTTGTGAAGCTATAACAACAGTAAAGGAAGGGACAATGGAGAGTAGTGTAGAATGGTCACAGTGGAGGTAGGAACTAAGTTAGAAATGCACTGGGCGGCAGTGTGGCCAGGAGTTGGCAATTAGTTGGATGAGGATGTTAAAGGCAGATGTTGGTGAAGATTCTCAGATTTTCAGTGACAGTAAGAGTATGAATGGAGTGGCTAGGTGTTCAGAAAGAGCTTGGGGATCAAGAGTTCATACCTGGAACACTGACTGCGTCTGGAATCCTCTAACAGACACACTTCTTGCTATGCCTGTGAGGGTGTTTCCAGAGAGGTCTAAGTAAAGAGAGAAAATACACCTTGACCGTGGGCGGCATCCTTCCACAGCTGACTAAGAAGACTGAAAGGAGAAAGCCAGCTGAGCACCCACATTTGTCTCCTCCTGACTCCTGACTGTGGAAGCAACGAGACAAGCCTCCTGCTCTTGTCACCGCAGCCACAAACATTTTTACCACCATACTTTCCCTCTCATGATGGACTGGATCTGCAAACTGTGAACTAAAATAAACCCTCCTCTCTTTAAGTTGTCTTTGTCAGGTATTTTGTCATCAAAGTGAGAAACAGAACAACAGAGTGTGGCAGGTTTTTTTTTTTTAAATGTATTTTATTTACTTTTATTGTGTTTGCGTATGTATGCAGGAATTAAATGACACCTTGCAGGAGTTGGCTCTCTACTCTGGCTCTCAGGGACCAAACTCAGGCTATCAGGCATGTCAGCAAGCTCCTTTATTTCCTGAGCCACCTGGATGGTCTGGTGGCAGGGTTTATGAAGTGCTTCTGATCTGAGTATTTAAAATGTAAATTAGAAAATAAAATCTACAAGCATTTTGGAGTAAAAAAAAATATGAGACATTCATTTTTTAATTCCAATGCATACAAAAACTGAAAATTCAATTATTATTACTAATGGTATATTGTGACCTATAGAAAATTCATGGAAACAAATTTACAGTGAATTCTTTTGCTACTGTTGCAAGATATAAAAAGACAAACTTATCCATACAACATTGTGGAGAATAGTTTTACCGAGTCTGAAGAATGAAAACACAACAGAGAACATAATGATCTTATAACCTCAATTTTCTTTCTTAGAAATTCACGGAGTTGAGCTAATACATGCCAGCCTCAGAAAGACACAAGCTGCTTTTCATTACCTCATCTTTTCAAATGTTTGTTTATATTAAAACATGATACAGAAATTCAGGGGTAGCTGGATAAGCACAAATAAATCAGAACAGCAACTCTTAACATATTTTATGCTCATTTATTATGAAATTTATGTGTATGAATTGACTGTAGTTTAATGTGGGAATAAAATGATAGAATCTACTAAAACAGTCATTTTCTAGCAATGGAGTTAATAAAATAATAACTATTCTAGAATAGTGATATTTTTATTTCTCTGTTTGATACTGATTTTTCTTTTTCTTTTCTTTTTTTTTTTTTTTTGGAATTGTGTAGATAAAACTCTCTGTTTCTAATTATAATACTTGGAGATAAAATTTGAGGAGACTGACAAACTTAGTCCAAAAAAAGAGATTCTAAAATGTCTGTTAATCCTTTGTGGAAAATCTGAGTTTCCTAAATCAAGTCAATCATATTCTTCGCTAAAAAGCTCTTCATTTGCATCTCTAAATGTCACTTCACCATATTACAGAGTGTCATGTTTCATTCTAGACTACATTACTAAACTATCACAGGGTGGATAGGAACCTCTTCTAAAGTTATCACTGATCACTTTACTGAGCTAAGTTGAGTACTTTTCATCTTACATGTTTATGGACGTAATTGTTAAAATTTTAAAAATATTTTTGTGCCATTTGAAAATTTGACACTGTGGTTTATTCCCATTTTAAAATTATTATTATCATTTATTACAATTTATTCAATTTGTATCCCTGCTGTGGCATCCTTCCTCATCTCCTCTCAGTCCCACCCTGGCCTCCCTTCTCTCCCCCTGTGCTTTCCCTTAGTCCACTTAGACTGAGTCTCCTAGTGGGGTCTCTAGAAGGGGAGAAGGACTCTATATTTTTTAATCACATTCTTCACAACCCCTTCTCTTAACTCTTCTGGGATCCGTCAATCCACTAATGCCTCAAATTTGTGTCTTAATGTTTTACTTAATAAGTCAATAGCTCAAATTTGTGTTATCCATATACTCCTAGGTGTGGCCATCTGCTACAGAATAGACAACCTACCAGGAGCCACGATCTTTAAGAAAACTGACTTTTTCTCTATCAGCAAACATTATCTATCCATAATTACTCAATTAAAGACGTGGGCTCTTGAACCCTTTCTTATTCTACCTAAAATATTTACTGGCTTTGTGTTATGCGAGTTTATACAAGGCAACTCTAGATAATGCTAGCTCCTGAGTATGAGATTCCTGTCATGCCCAGAAATCATTGATTTCCCTGACATGTGGCCCATACTAGCCTTTCTGCCCCTTTCCTATAGCAGTCCCTGGGCCTGTAGGTAGGGGTGGCTAGAGATGTCCATTTGTGGCTGAGCTTTCTATAGTCTCTTATTCTCTGTACTTTGACTGCTTGTCAACTCTTTGTTAATCACCACCCACTACACAGCGATCCTTCCATTCTTCTGCCTTTTCAGATAGCTGTGTGAGTCAACAGGTTTAGAGCTATGAATTTAGAGAAAAGAAAGATACATGTATCATAATAGTCCTTGGTTAAAACCTGGGTCCAAACATGAAATCTTGACCAGAATTGCAGTATTTGAAATATGCTGTCTACTGTGGAACGGACCTTCAGTCTAATGAGTAACTGCTGGCAATTCCTGTAAAAGTCATGGCATTATTACACCTACATATGAGTCTTGCCTCACAGGTCGTTATTACCGTCCAGTGGGTCAATAGGTAGAAAAAAAATGTGGATGGCTTTTCTTCTACCGCTACCCGTGAAACACTTTCCATTACTGTAAAAGCTAGCCAGCAGGGCTGAAGCTTCCTAGTCAGTACTGACTTGTAAATAAACTCAAAAATTCACCAATAACCTGGATGTATCCCAACATGCCTGTAAGTCTCAGCACATGGGAAGCTGATTTAAAAGATTTTTTTTTTTCACTTGAGGAAAATCCAGACTATTTGGAAAATGAAAGCTATGGGTGACAAATCACGAAACTGTACCAAAAAGCAAGTAAAAGTAAAAATAACCAAAAAGGTAACTAAAAACACAAAATTGTAGAAAATTAACCAAACACCAGGATACTGAGCCACAAATGTTTGATTTCCGGTGTTTGCCTATGAAATTCCAACTAAGTTACTGTTATCGTTGCTACTTTTTCTCCGAGTGTCTGCATTTTAAAATGTTTCATCAACCTGCTGGCGAGTCCACTTGACACCACTGGACTGTTTGAAGGTCACCTTTTTGTCGTGCCATGTACTTATTTCCCTTGAGCACACTATTTTATTTCTCACTGTTGACTATTACATTCAAATCTGATTTTTTTTTTTTTTTTGCTGACCCACTGCATTTAATGAAAGTTGTTTGCATGAGACTGAATTGAGTGTTTACTGGAGCTTAGACAACTTATCAGTAGATACAGGACTTTGGAAAATGTCAAACTCTCCCCCAGGACCCAATAATTCGCCAAAGACCCTCTGGGCTCAGTGAAGCAACATGAGCCTCCCCTGGGACTCCTGATGAAAGTATGAGGGCCCTGTGATGTTCCAGTCTTTGAAAGTAACCCCAGCTGCTCCTGAGTTTGAGTGTCATGCTCAGGTCATATACAGAAAGCATTGTTTCACAATAGTCTTTTGCAACCTCTGGCTTTTACTGTCTTTTAGACCCCTCTTCAAAAAAACATTCAGAGATGTTTCTTGAGCCTTTGACAAGGGCCCTGAATTGATATGAAATATTTCACTATTGTTCACAGTTTCATGACAGCTAACCCCACTATGTAACTCGTTATGTGGCAATGATCTCTAGTTTAAGCAGAGGCAGAGGATATGTGGCGAATCTAGTGAGACCCCTACTACTGGGATACTTGGAGATTGAAGAGGACACGCTGTAACCAGACAGAATGTCTAGTAGAAGGAAGGGAACACCAGCCTGCCCACAAAAACTTCGACAGGAAATTTACCCTGCCTTCAAGATGTGCAGAGATAAAGATAGAGCAGAGATTGAGGGAATGTCCAACAGATGCTGGGTCACACCATGGGAGAGAGCCAACCCCCGCCACTATTAATGTCACTCTGCTATGCTTGCAGATGGTGAGCCTAGTACAGCTGTAGGTGGAGAAGGTCTACCTAGCAAAGCATCGAAATAGATGCTAAGACTCTCAGCCCAACGTTGAGGGTAATGCAAGGAGCCTTGTGTAAGAGTTGGGGGAGGATAGAGGGACCTACAGGGTACAGGAGCCTCACAAGATCAACAGAGCTAACTAACTTGGGTCCAGGGGGCTTGCAGAGACTGAAATGCCAACCAGGGACCAGGTGTGGACTGGACCTAGGGCCCCTACACGTATGTACCCGATGGACTGCTTGGTCTTTATGTGAGTTCTCTAGAAGAGGAATGGAGTGTCTTTATGACATGGACTTTCTTGTATACTATTACATTACTGCCCCCCCCCCCCCCGCCCTGGGATGCCTGATCAGGCCTTTTTGGTAGAGGATGTGATCAATCCTCATAGGACTTAATGTGCCCGGATTTGGGGGCGGGGAAGTTTCCTTTTTGATGGGGAAGGGAAGGGAACTGGGAAAGAGTGAAGGAGTGTGGGACTGGGAGAAAAGGAGGGAGGGGCCTACCATTAGGATGTAAAGTGAATTAAAAAAAGGGGGGGAGTAAAAAGGTTAACATTCAGTATTTTAAAAACGCATATTTTCCTTTGGGGAACAATATACCATCTAATTAACCGCATTCTAATGACACCTATTATTCATTTCAAAAGAAAACTAACATTTTCACATATTTAACCTATGAGCAAATTACAATAGAGTATTGCTTCCAAAAGTCTACAGTATTCATTTTTTTAACTTTTATTAATTACACTTTATTCATTTTGTATTCCCCCATAAGCCCCTCCCTCCTCCCCTCCCGGTCCCACCCTCCCCCCCTTTCTGCATGCATGCCCCTCCCCAAGTCCACTGATAGGGGAGGTCCTCCTCTCCTTCTTTCTGATCTTAGTCTATCATTTCTCATCAGAAGTGGCTGCGTTGTCAAGGTTCTAGGTTATCTCCACGGATAGTCCTTGGTTGAAGTATGAGTCTCTGGGAAGTTCTATTTTATGAAATTGTTAAGATTTGTGTGTGTGTGTGTGTGTGTGTGTGTGTGTGTGTGTGTGTGTTTATTTTTAACATTTTTAATTTTTTTTTATAAATTACACTTTATTCATTTTGATTCCCCCCATAAGCCCCTCCCTCCTCCCCTCCCGATCCCACCCTCCCTCCCATTTCTGCATGCATGCCACTCCCCTAATCCACTGATAGGGGAGGTTCTCCTCTCCTTTCTGATCTTAGTCTATCAGTTCAAAAGTGGTTGCATTGTCATCTTCTGTGGCCTGGTAAGGCTGCCCCCCCCCCCTCAGGGGAAGGTGATCAAAGAACAGGCCAATCAGATTATGTCAGAGGCAGTCCCTGTTCCCATTACTATGTAACCCACTTGGACACTGACCTGCCATGGGCTACAGAGTGAATGGAATTTTATGTAAGACGTGGGAAATAGTAAGAGCTGGAGAGGACAAGAACTCCACAAGAAGAGCAACAGAACAATTGTTAAGATTTTTAATGTCACACCCTAAAAATAAGAATGTAAATTCCTTCCTCTTAAAACCTTGTCATAGACTCACAGTAGCACTAAAAGGTAACTAGCAAGTTTGATTCACATAAGTTTCTTTTTGTGAATTTCAAGAGGAAAAACGACCTGATTATATGTAACAAAAAGGAAATTATTTTGTATTAAAATATTTTAATTATAATACTTTTAATAAACATGACTCTGAAGCTTATGTTTCTTTTTTTCTAGGACTGAACTAGAATTGTGACATTATTCAGAGTACAAATATATAGTTAGCAAAGATAACTAATATTTGAATTCAAGCCTCATGATCTGATGGTAGTAGTATCCTGTTGAGAGTATATACCAGTATATGTGGAAATGGTCCCACATCATTTCTTGAAACGTATATCCTGTTATCTGCATGCTGGGGAAAATATATATATAAGAGGACTCGCAACATATGCAAGATTTTCAGTGTTCTAAACCATTGGAATATTAAATGATAATAGAGGAAAGTGAGTAGTGAGAAATGTAGAGAAATGCGCTCGTTGGAAATCTCAATTTCTAGACAAATAGTAATTAAGGACATTCATCTCAAAGACTTCTGTATAGACATATTTGTTTTTCAAGATAAAATCATCTATAGAAAAGCAACTTGAATTTTGGTGACCAACTTGTGTGCAATCAATCAGATTGACCCACTGACACTCCACTCACTCATTCTGGTGGGATTAAGCAGTGAACTGACCTTGCTATAATCCAGTTTTTGTGTCATACAATCATGAACTAAGTTCACATGGCTGGAGTAAATGGATGAAGGAAGACAGCAAAGTCAATAAGTTCCACTGACCCATTAAGCTTGATCTATTTAGATTCCCTATAGCATCCAATACGAGTCCTGTACATCAGTCATTGACAGGGTTACAAACTCTAGTAATTAAGCAATTATTCAGTGTTAGCCTTTGTGATTATAAAATTCAATAGTGAAAGATGTTTTACCATTTCCCTTTATTGACACATAACATTCCTTTTCAGTGAAAATATCTTTTCATGAAAATTTGTGAATATTTTTCTAGAAAACTAATATATTTTTTCAAAAAGTCTAGTAATTTGTGATAAAAATCTAAAAAAACTCTAAAATATACTGTTGATCCAATATTTGAAAAGTGACACATAGTGGTATAAACTTTGAAAAAAAATATAGTTTTCCTTCATCTTTAGAAACAAAATGTTTGGAGATATAGAAAATCATATTATTAAGTTATTTCTGCTTACTTAAAATTGTTTGTACACAGCATTAAGAATCTTCCAAGCTTATATTTATTATATGAATCAGTTATTTAAATCACCGTGTGTGTATGTGTGTTGCGTGCAGTCCTACATGTGCACATTTCACAGGCTACGTGTGGAGGGCGGACAGCAACTTTCAGGAGTTGATTGTTTATTTCTAACATGTGGATCTTTGATTGAACTGAGGCTTTCAGGCTTAGCAACACGCACCTTTCCCTGTGGAGTCAACACACCAGCGAAGTAAGACAATATAATTCCTTATAACTTTTCAGAGCACTTTAACATTTATCGGGTTTTCAGCTTTATCTGTTATGAAATATCTTTTGAGATTCTAAAAGGTGGTTCTCTTTATTAATATCTAGAAAAGTGAAGGCTCTTGAGAGCATCATCTTTCAGTTCATGTACCGTCTCTTCCTAAAGTTAGGTAGTTTTTAATATTTGAACTGCAGGGAATTTTTAGACTTATATACATGTTTATGTTTATTAGCGTTTCATAGTAACTACTTAATTGAAGATAATTCTTACCCTGGGGATTACAAATATTACAGATCACTCCAAGATTTTCCTATCTTTATTTACGTGGACATTTTCTGTTTTCTTTAACTTTAAACGCACTGCAAGCTAATTATTCTCAATTAGTGTGATATTAGTACTATTTCCTCTAAAATATAAGACAGTGAAAGTAAGGATGTTATTCTACAATATTTTTCTTCATGGTTTACTCTTTCAAATAAAAATATTAAAAATATTAGAAAAGTATACAGATACAGAAATGGAAAATATTGAACTCTATGAATTTACTGTTATTTAAGAGAAACTGACATAGACAGCAATCATTATAGTCAATCAGTCATCCTGTTAAATTTATATGTTTAGCAAATATTTAATAATAACAGTATTTATTGGTCCTATTATATGTTTTTCTAGAGACAGAACAGACTTGAATCAAAGATAAATATCTTGCCCTCTGCTATTAAAATTCAGAGTAATAAGAGAAAAATAAAATATCAACATGTATAATATTAAGCAATAGAAATGAAAAAATACATAATGCTCACATAAAGACTAAATTTATTCTCCATGGTATTCAAGATGTAAAGTCACTGTTAGATACCTAGATTATTATGGTTTATCCATGTGCATTCCTCTCCTCTCCAGCAGACTTGTGAACTTTCTGAAAGCACAGCTTTCCCTTGTGATTACCTCCCAGAATCTATATTATCGACAGTGTATCACAGCTCCTTCAGGTATTCATCATCTGGACAAGTGATTGCCAAACTTTCACTGTGACATTTGGATAATAAATGCTTTATTTCTTGTTCACTATATGGTCTTGGTCAAAGCCAAGCAACTTAATTGTGGTAGCTTAATCACCTATAAAATGTACACAACGATGTGTTTGGTAGAACTTCAGAGGAACTCAACTTACAAATTCAAGTAGAAGGACAGCTTTGGACCACTGATTGTAGATCCTGGGATTTTACTCTAGAGAGACAAATTGTATATAGTACAAAAGATGGTTTGAGGATACATAGATTCAGCTCAAACAGTGCTCTTATTTACCACTTTTGTGTCTGAGTCCTTTGTAGTCTCAGGTAATAGACCTGGTTTACAGTACTATGTGTAGTGAGAGTTTTGGTTTCTTTAAAAAAAATTAGTAAAGTGATTTGCATTTCCCAAATAACTATGGACATTGAGCATTTCTTTAAGTGTTTTACTGCAATTCTATGCTCCTCTATTGAGAATCCTCTGTTTAGCTCTGTACTCCATTCTCGCCCTCCTCCCCGGATTACTTGGTTTGTTGGTGTTTAACTTCTTGAGCTCTTTATATATTCTGAACATTAGCCCAATGTCAGATATAGGGTTGGTGAAGATCCTTTCCCAGTCTGTAGGCTGTTATTTTGTTCTGATGACAGTGTCCTTTACTTTACAGAAGCTTTGCAGTTTCATGAGGTCCCATTTATTGGTTGTTGATCTTAGTACCTGTGCTGTTGGTGTTCTGTTCAGGAAGTTGACTCCTG
Organism: Psammomys obesus; assembly: GCF_907164565.1. Lineage (NCBI taxonomy): Eukaryota > Metazoa > Chordata > Mammalia > Rodentia > Muridae > Psammomys > Psammomys obesus. Next base: position 38,792,447 of record NW_026596051.1, read on the forward strand.
TGCCAATGAGTTCTAGGCTCTTCCACACTTTTTCTTCTAACAGGTTTAGTATGTATGGTTTTATATTGAGGTCTTTGATCCACTTGGACTTTGGATTTGTGTAAGGTGATGAATATGGATCTATTTGCATTTTTCTACATGTAGGCATTCAGTTAGACCAGCACCATTTTTTGAACATACTATTTTTTTTTCTATTGTATGGTTTTGGCTTCTTTGCCAAAAATCAAATATCCGTAAGTGTGTAGGTTTACTTCTTGGTCTTCAATTAGATTCAATTTATCCAATATTCTGTTTCTATGCCAGTACCATGCCACTTTTATTACTGTCGCTCTGTAGTACAGCTTGATACCTGGGATAGAGACACCTCCAGAAGATCTTTTCTTGTTCAGTGTTGCTTTCGCTATTCTGGGTTTTTGTTTTTACATATGAAATTAAGAATTGTTCTTTCAAGGTCTGTAAAAGATCAAAAACTCAAGGCATGATGCATTCTGTAGAGGTTATGGAGAAAGGGGACCCTCCTCCATTGCTGGGGAGAATGTAACCTAGTACAACTAAGATTGATTGTAAATCAGTCTTGTGCTTGCTCAGAAAATTAGAAATAGTGCTACCTCAAGATGCAGACTTACCACTCCTATGCAGAGACCAAAAATACCCCACCATCTGATCAGGACATTTGCCCAAATATATTCATAGTAGCTATATATGTAATAGCCAGAATCTGGAGACAACCTAGATGTCCCACAATGGAGGAATGGATACAGAAAGTATGGCACTTTTACACAATGAATTAATACTCTTCAATTAAAAACAAGGAAATCATGAAATTTTCAGCCAAGTGGTAAGAACTAGAAAAAAATCATTCTGAGTGCAGTAACCCAGAAGCATAAACACACACATGATATATACTCACTTATAAGTGGATATTAGCCGTGTACTTTAGGGTAAACATACTAAAATCTATAGTCCCAAAGAAGCTAAGCAACAAGGAGGTTACTAGGGAAGATGCTTAATCCTCATTAAGAAGGGCAAACCAGATAGACATCAGAAGTAGGCAAAGACAAGGAACAGGACAGGAGCCTTCCACAGAGTACCTCTGAAAAACTTTGCCTGCCAGAGTATCGAAGGAGATACTGAGACTCATAGCCAAACTTTGGGCAGAGTGCCAGAATCCTTATGGAAGAAGAGGGAGAGAGAAAGATGTAGAGGAGACATGAATTCTACAAGAAAACCAACAGAGCCAAAAAAAAAAAAACCAAAAAAAAAAAAAAAAAAAAAAAAACGGGGCCCAGAGACAGATGTTCCAAATAATGTCCATAAATGGAGAGGGCCTAGACCACCTGTTCAAAGGAAGCTCATTGCTGCTCATATTCCAAGAGGGTTCCCTAGTAATGGATACACGGGCTGTCTCTGACTAGAACTCAGTGGCTGGCTCATGGATCACCTCCACCTGGGTGATGCAGAAAGCTTTGATGAGACCTGATAGGCTAGGATCAGATAGAAGGGGTGAAGATCCTCCCCTATCAGGGGACTAGGAAAAAGGCATAAGGGGAGAAGAGGGAGTGTTGGTGGGACTGGGAGGAGATGAGGGAGGTGACTGCAGTGCGGACACAAAGTAAATAAATTGTAATACATAATAAATAATAATAGTAAATCGAGTTAAGTTATACAAATGTTTTTATTTTAATTGCATATGTGAAGTAAAAGGATACCTCACAGCAGGTGATTATGATTTCCCTCCTGCATGAGCAGAGTGTAATCTTTGCCAGCTGCATATCATCTAATTCTGGGGACTCTGGAGAGGGTGTAATGGAAGAGCCCCAGAGGGCCTGTGTGGCTGCTGTTCCCCATGCTGCCGCCACTGTTGGTGTGTCCTACTGTCACATTTCCTGTTGCATTCGCTATCGCTTGTTTGCTGGTTGGCTGGTTTGCTAGACGGTTGGATACACTGGCAACAAAGATTGGACATCCCCAAGGAACCCAATGTCCCTTATCAGCAGGAATTATCCTGTAGAGTTCCATACCACCTTCCTATCTAACTCTCATTCTATCCTGCCTAGTGATGGGGGTTTGAAAGGGATTAGGGATGAATAAGTGTTGGACATTAGGTAGAGGTATAAGAACCAAATAAAGTAGATTTAAAAAAAAATGCCATCAACTAGGTAACTGTTCCTATTTAGGCCATGGTTAAACTAAAACTACTTCTTTCTTTCCCTGTTGCTCCTGATGATATTTGTTTTCTGATTGCTGCTTTGTGCCTACCACCATCCATCTCCTGCTGCTAGCCCTCCCTCAGGAAACATCAATGCACTGGCTGACTGAGATATTGCCTGACGTTCTTGTGGCTGCCATCATCACTGTGTCAATGTGTAGATACTCTCGAAACCATGATTACTGCAAACTGTATAGTATGTCATCTACACATGGAAAGATAACCACTCTGTGACATTGCGCACGGTATTCAGTCAAGCCTGCTGATATCGGAGTGCCTCCAAATGGATCAGAAACAGGATTTTTTTTTTCTTTCAGAAGCAGGGATAATAAATTCTGGAATTTTAAGAATATAGACCAAGATCATTATAGGAGGAAGAAATTAGATGCCAAAGATTTATTCTTCTTTGGAAGATTTACTGGGTGCTCTGAAAGTAGACAATGCTCAATGGGAAACAGGCAAAAACTGGTGAGATTCACTCTGGGAAAGTGAATGTACAATGACAGTGCTAAGACTTCAGTCTCTTACCCTACAGTCTGAAACATCTCAGTGGTCAAAATCTTGTTAAGTTTTTGTATTAGGCGAAGTCTTATTAGGATGGAATAAAGATGTGTTAAAGACAAGTTGAAGACCTCATAAAAAACTGAAACCAATGAAAAGCTTATGCAAGAAAAGATCTGTTCATAATTTCAAGGTTAACATTGTAAATAGGATATCTCACATTTCCTATTGATAATACACTTCATTGTTTTATTTATATATTTTACAGGAAGGCAAGAAGCACCTGTATACAGTTCAGGGTAACATGGGATCCAAACACAAGGACTGTGCTAATCATCTCCTGCATCTACCAAAGAAAATTGTTTTTCTCTACAGACTTAATCAATTGTGCTATCTTGGGTATGAGACAACTATAAATTCTCTTACCATTATACCGACAGTTGACTATTTATTGTGTTTTTTTTTTCTTGTATGTGCAACATGGAAAAGAAACAAAGATGGGAAGTAATGATTTTATTTTTCAAGCAAAAACAATTATATTACATTCTTCAAGTAATTCAATATTCCAGGAGCACAGTCACCTGTCATGGTGATTCCTAAATCTAAAAAAAAAAAAAAAAAAAAAAAAAAAAAGCACTGTGGACACACCTCTGATGCTATTTTATTCTTAAGTCACATCAAAGAGATTTTTTTTCTTTCGATTTATATGTGGTCTAAGATTTTCTATATTTTTTTCCTTCATTGACGTTATTTTTATCCTTTTCTCCCATCCTTGTTGGCCTTAGATTTGCAAAAGTACTGGCTGATTTGCATGGCAATGTAAAAGATCACAGAAAAAGCAGAAACCCAGCACATTTGTAGGAGGAAATGTGGGGCATCTTGCTGGCAGATGCCACTTTTGCCGACCTGGCTCTTTAAAAGTGTCTACCCATTAATTTTGCCAGTCAAGTGATGCATTTCATGATGACTTTTCACTGAAAGAATTACCTTATTTGATTTTTTAGATTTATTTTAATAGATTGCAGGTGAAAAATGTATCCCTATGCTTTGGCATTAAGAAAATTAGATATTTGTGTTTAATTGATGTATGTATAACTAATGTAGAGATAATTAGTATACATTGTCTAAATGTATAAAACAACTATTAAAGACATCTATCCTTATCTAAAATACCTTTGCATGATATTTATACATTATCAATTTTGAAAGACAAGGAGAATAAAGGCGACCAGTGTTCCAAAACCATGACGCAGAGTTCAACACCGCAGAAGACTGTAGACACCGAGTACATCCAAAATGGTGTCGGCTGGAGTAGAAGACCTGAAAAAAACTTATTGACGATTCTGTTATATAACTTGTGACATGAGCTAATTTGTCATTCAGTTCACCTTGCAATACTGACTACATAATTAAATGATAAAACTAAACAATGTAATAAATGTTTCTCTATTTTTTTTAGAAATTTGAATCAGAGCCTTAAATGTGCATGTATTAAAATTCTATTTTTATAATGATATCAGAATGATTTTAATATCATAAATCATTTGTGAAGAATGATAGAGACCACATCTCAAATTTAGCTGTATTTTTGGAATGAATATACTTTTTTCAGCAATAAAAGCAGGAAGTTAGGGCACAATTATAGCTTTCATGAGGTTTCAGATGGATGTCTGTCATTAAACTTGCTGTGTGTAACTATGGGTTTTAAAAATAATTCATATCATACCATATTATTAACAAAAGCATTTTGGGGTTATGTCATTATTACACAAGTATCTGGCCAAAAACAGAACCTTTGCTTTGTTTAGAGCTCATATTTATTCTCTTGTCTGCTAGAATGTATTTTTCTGTGTATTTTTTATTTATTGGGTCATTACTACATGTACAATTTATTAGAGCAATAAGTTTTATGAGAAAATGTCAAATTCCAATTTTGCTGATTTTTATGTTTGTCATTATTCACTAGAAAACATGTATTGTACTAATGCAGAAAAAACAATGTACTTGGAAACAAAGATCAGCCCCCACACATGCTACAGAAATTGATATCAGGTAAAGCTAAAATAAGAGATACATTGTGAAGCTGCACTGAAAACCAGATGAGCTCCTCAGACACCAACACATGCAGCAGGGGCTGGGGAGCTTCAACCTGCTGGCTATGGAATTGCACTGTCTCCTGACTCACAGTGGCAGGACTTCCACTAGTATCGGTGTCCGTGGCTTCTAGAAACATCATCGCAATATAGGGCTCCAACTTCACAAGTTATACTTATTGTATAAACTTCCATCTCCACTCTATCTCCACATATAGGGAATATCTGTGGTCATTAACTTGTATAACTTCTCTCCTTTTAAAGCACTATTCATGATAATTCATCTGGCCTGAATAATGTAAAATCATATTTTATTTTATTTTATTTTATTTTTTCTATTTTTTTTAATTTTTCTTTTTAGTTACATTTTGTTAACTCTGTGTCCCAGCTGTATCCCGCTCCCTCATTCCCTCCCCAACCCCACACTCCCTCCCTGGTCTCCTCCCTGCCCCTTTCCAAGTCCACTGATAGGGGAGGACCTCCTCCCCTTTCATTTGACCCTGTTTTATCAGGTATCTTCAGGGCTGGCTGCAAAGTTCTCCTCTGTGGCCTAACAGACTGCTCCTCCCCTGGGGGCGGGGGGTCAAACAGCCTGCCCTTGAAATCCTGTTAGAAATAGTCCCTGTTCCCCTTACTTTGGAAAACTACCTGGTTACTGAGCTACCACGGGCCACATCCGAGCCGAAGTTCTAGGTTATATCCATAGATGGTCCTTGGTTGAGTGTCAGTCTCAGAAAAGACCCTGTGCCCAGATATATTTGGTCCTTGTAGAGCTCCTATCCTTTCCATATCATACTAACTTCCCTTCTTTCATATGATTCCCTGCACTCTGCCGAGGGTTTGGTTATGAGTCTTAGTGTCTGCTTTGAAACACTGCTAGGTAGAGTCTTTCAGATGCCTTTTGTGGTAGACTCCTGTCATAAGTTCAATGCACATCCCATTTGTCTTTCTAAATGAGGATTAATCACCTGTGTCGCCTGTGTCCCCTTTCTTGATTATCTTCTTTAGGTGTGTAGATTTCATTATGTCTATCATATCTTGTCGGTCTATATAAGTGAGTATATACCAAGTTTGTCTTTCTCCTTCTGGGATACTTCACTCAGAATGATCTTTTCTAGATCCCACCACTTGCCTGCAAATTTCATGATTTCCTCCGTTTTGATTGCTGAGTAGTATTCCATTGTGTAAAAATACCACAATTTCTGTATCCATTCCTCCGTTGATGGACATCTGGGTTGTTTCCAAGTTCTGGCTATTACAAATAAAGCTGCTACGAACATGGTTGAACAAATGTCCTTGTTGTGTACTTGAGCAAATTTTGGGTATATAACTAGGAGTGGTATAGCTGGGTCTTGAGGTAGCACTACTCCTAGCTGTCTGAGAAATCACCAGATTGACTTCCAAAGTGGTTGAACCAGTTTACATTCCCACCAGCAATGGAAGAGGGTTCCCCTTTCTCCACAACCTCTCCAGCATGTGCTATCACTTGAGTTTTTCATCTTGGCCATTCTGATGGGTGTAAGGTGAAATCTCAGGGTCGTTTTGATTTGCATTTCGTTAATGGCTAATGAGGTTGAGCATTTCTTTAAGTGTTTCTCTGCCATTCGATGTTCCTCTTTCGAGAATTCTCTGTTTAGCTCTGTTCCCCATTTTTTAAGTGGATTACTTGGTTTGTTGCTTTTCTGCTTCTTTAGTTCTTTATATATACTGGATATTAGCCCTCTGTCAGATAAAGGGTTGGTGAAGATTCTTTCCCAATCTGTAGGCTGTCTATTTGTTTTGATGACAGTGTCTTTTGCTTTACAGAAGCTTTTCAGTTTCATGAGGTCCCATTTATTGATTATTGCTCTTAGAGCCTGTGCTGTTGGTGTTCTGTTCAGGAAGTTGTCTCCTGTGCCAATGAGTTCTAGGCTGTTTCCCACTTTTTTTTTCCAACTGATTTAGAGTATCTGGTTTTATGGTGAGGTCCTTGATCCACTTGGACTTTAGTTTTGTGCAGGGTGATAAATATGGATCTATTTTCATTTTTCTGCATGTAGACATCCAGTTGGTCCAGCACCATTTTTTGAAGATGCTGTCTTTTTTCCATTGAATGGATTTGGCTTCTTTGTCAAATATTGAGTATTCATAGGTGTGTGGGTTTATTTCTGGGTCTTCTATGCGATTCCATTGATCCTCCTTTCTGTTTCTATGCCAATACCATGCAGTTTTTATTACTGTTGCCCTGTAGTACAGCTTGAGATCGGGAATGGAGATACCTCCAGATGATCTGTTGTTGTACAGGATCGTTTTGGAGATTCTGAGTGTTTTGTTTCTCCATATGAAGCTGAGAATCTTTTTTTCAAGGTCTGTAAAGAATTGAGTTGGTATTTTGATGGGAATTGCATTGAATCTGTAGATTGCTTTTGGCAGGATGGCCATTTTCACAATGTTAATCCTACCAATCCATGAGCACGGGAGATCTTTCCATCTTCTGAGATCTTCTTCAATTTCTTTCTTCAAAGACTTGAAGTTTTTCTCAAACAGGTCTTTCACTTGCTTGGTTAGAGTCACACCAAGGTACTTTATGTTATTAGTGGCTATTGTGAAGGGTGTTGTTTCCCTAATTTCTTTCTCAGCCTTTTTGTCTTTGGTATACAAGAGGGCTTCTGATATTTTTGAGTTGATTTTGTATCCTGCCACTTTGCTGAAGGTGTTTATCAGCTGAAGAAGTTCTCTGGTTGAATCTTTGGGGTCGCTCATGTATACTATCATATCATCTGCAAATAGTGACACTTTGACCTCTTCCTTCCCGGTTTGTATCCCCTTGATCTCCTTTAGTTGTCTTATTGCTCTGGCTAGGACTTCAAGTACTATGTTAAAGAGATATGGAGAGAGTGGGCAGCCTTGTCTTGTCCCTGATTTCAGTGGGATTGATTTAAGTTTCTCTCCATTGAGTTTGATGTTGGCTATAGGCTTGCTGTATATTGCCTTTACTATGTTTAGGTATGTGCCTTGTATCCCTGATCCCTCCAAGACTTTTTTGTGTTTTCTTTATTGATTCTAATTCTGTTTTCATGCCTTGCACCATTTCTTTTATGTGTTTGAATTTGGATTCCTGTCTCTTTACGATGGACTCTATTTCTTTGTTCATTTCCTTTTTGTATGCCACTAATTTTTTCTCTACTTGTGCCTCTATTTGTTTGGCTATGTTTGCCTGTGTTTCTTTAAGGGTTTTGTCTATTTCTTCTTTCTTTACCTCCAATTGACTGGCCAACTCTTTGAAAGATTTGTTCATTTCCTCCTTATGAGCCTCAAATAATTGAGCAAGCATGGCTTTAAGGTCATTTTCCTGTGCTTCTGATGAATTGGAGTATCCATCGATTTTGGGGTTTGCTGGTGAAGTCATGATGTCCTGATTTATGTTGGAAGTGTTCTTTCGCCTACCCCTGGCCATTGGCTTATCTGAGACCTTCCCTGTTTGTTTTTGGATTCTGCCGATCAGACTGGTACTGTCTCTCTCTCGAGTCTGGAGAATTCTTCAGGAAGTTGAGAGAGGTCCTGTGTCCTTAGCGTGTGCTGAGGACTAGCTGTACCTGTTGGAGGAAAGTATGCAGGCGCAAACAGAGGCAAATGCAAGCATGTGTGCGTGTGTATATGTGTGTGTGTGTGTGTGTGTGTGTGTATGTGTGTGTGTGTGTAAGTGGGTGTGGGCGTGTGTCTCGAGGGACAGAGTGATGGCTAATGTTGAACCCTTGAGTGTGTGGGAGGGGCTCTGCAATGTATATGTCGCAGGCGCTAGTGATGATCGCAGCGCAATTTCTGGCATTAACTGCCTTAACTCCTCAATTAGACCCACAGAGCAGGAACTTCAATGTTCCAAGTGCCCCTCTGTTTCCCAAAGTGGGTATATGGGTGGGAGGGGGTTCGATGCCTGGCTTCTGTTTTAGAAGGACCCCGGATCAGGGGAGCTGCAGATTCTCAAGGGTGCACTCACTTACAGGCAGGTCACTTGGCAGAGATCGGGGTATTTGTGCTCTCTGCTCTCTGGTTTGGCCCTGCTTCTTTGATGTGCTCCGCCAGTTCCGTGCTGCTGTCACTGCCAGGTTATGAGGTCTTGCTGCAGCTGGAGATTTCAGGGTGGTCACGTCAGTAGGAATCGGGGTAACCAGGCTTTCTGTTCTCTGGTTTGGCCCTGGTTAGTCTTAAACTGGAGGGCTGATGTGCCCCGCCAGCTCAGTGCTGCTCCACCGCCAGGTTAGAAAGTCCCGCTGTAACTGGAGACTGGGTTGCTAGTCCAGATGCTTTCTGGGAAGTCCTGGGGTCTCTTCACTGTGCTCTCCAAGCTTCGGAGGCCCAGCGCCTGGTGTGTCTAGCTTGTATGGCGTTTCTGTCTGGTTTTTGTGAGTATATAGCGTATTCTCTGTCACTGTGGGATTGGGCGGGCCGTACCGTCAGTGATGGCGATCCTGCGGAGCTAGTATGGCATCTGGCAGACTCGGGCCCTGGGAGGATGGTGCAGCCGCTGAGCGCGAATCTGGGGCTCCGAGACACAGTACTGCTGGCCTTTGCCGATAAAGGGCTTGGGGCTCCGCCTCAGTGGCTGCAGGCCCCAGGCAGTTAGGTCTGCGCTGAGAAAGGCGAGTCCGCTGTGCCGAGGAGGAGGGAGGTCTGGGGGAGGGGAGTGCTGAGAGATCAAAGGATCGTTTCTCACCTTCCCCAAACAAGTCCCTGGGTGACCAGAGACCAAGGTTTTCACCTCCTGCGATGTTCCCTGTTGTTTAGAAAGTCTCTCCGTTGTTTCCCTGGCTTCAGAAGTTCTTCCACTCATCAACTCAGAACTTTATCTCTTCCACAGCTCGGAAACTGTGTGTGCTAGTCGCCATCTTGGCTCCGCCCCCCATAAAATCATATTTTAAATATATGCTGGGCAATGTGTTTATGGTCTGAGATCCCATATTTTAATATAATTATTTGATTAGAAAATGATACTTAACAGTCCTGTTAGGCCACAGAGAAGGACTTTGCAGACCTGATAAAACAGGATCAGATGAATAGGGAGGAGGTCCCCCCCCCATCAGTGGACTTGGAAAGGTGAAGGGCAGGGGGAGGGAGGGAGGGAGGGTAGGATTGGGAGGGAATGAGGGAGGGGGATACAGCTGGGATACAGAGTTAATAAAATATAACTAATAAGAAAAAATAAAAATTAAAAAAAGAAAATGATACTTAAATTTGATTAATTAGTTAATAAATTTTGATTTTCTAGCTTATAATATGAGCTTTATTTTGTATAACTTCCAGTTTCCTCTCACAAACTGATTATATATGGATATTAGGTACCATTTTCAAATAATTTACTAATTAGTTGGAACTGTGACTTTAGTGTACACACACACACACACACACATATTGTTACATAATGAAACTTTTTAAGAAATAGTAAGAGCTGGAGGGGATGGGAACTCCACAAGGAGAGCAACAGAACAAGATAATTTGAACACAGGGAACTTCCCAGAAAATCATACTCCAACCAAGGACTATTCGTGGAGATGACCTGGAACCCCTGCACAGATTTAGCCCATGGCAGTTCAGTGTCCAAGTGGGTTACATAGTAATTGGAAGAGGGACTGCCTCTGACATAATCTGATTGGCCTGCTCTTTGATCACCTTCCCCTTGAGGGGGGAGCAGCCTTACCAGGCCACAGTAGAGGACAATGCAGCCACTTTTGATGAGAACTGATAGACTAAGATCAGAAAGAAGAGGAGAACCTCCCCTATCAGTGGACTTGGGGAGTGGCATGCATGCAGAAAGGGGAGGGAGGGTGGGATTGGGAGGGGAGGAGGGAGGGACTTATGGGGGGATACAAAATGAATAAAGTATAATTAATAAAAAAATGCCATATAATAAAAAATATGAATTTTGAGCTAATACTTTTTATAAAGAATACATTGCTATTGTGTATCTTTTCATCCTCCCCTTATAAATAGAAACTATCCAAGAGATCTTTCACAGAAAATGAAAGAAAGAAGAGAAACAGGAGTAACTATTAGATTTTTAAAGTATGTATTTTACATTTACAACACATTTTACCTTAAGATGTCATGGCTTCATTATTACCTATTTAATTTGCATTTACTTAGCCTGTGAAAATTTGTTTTTCCTAAGCATTGATCTATTGAATATGATTCTAGTTGAACAAATTCTACTCAGTAATTTTATATATTAAGGCAACGGATTGTTTTTATTTGAACATTACATATTTTAAAGTGAAAAGAAAATATTTTATAATATGTCCTCTAAGTAAACACTGTGAAAAATATAATTGATTTTTTCTAAGAGTGAATATGTTATTGCTGTTTTATATTAAAAAAGATAATACAATTGTATATTATGTAAGTGATAAAATGACATTGATAGGCACTTAATTTTTAATTCCTTTTATCATGTCTCTTACAAGTAAGACAATGTCTAGAGCCAAATGTCACTACCTGTTGGCTGACATTATGGTTTTTGATAGACCCAATTGGCTAGTTTTAGGTAAAGGACCTCACTCAAGCTCTGTGTGAAACAGACATCTCACAGTGGAAAAATAGTGGAGACTTTTAGGCCAGAACACCGTGTTTTGTTTCATGGTTATAAAAGCATGATTCAGTGACAAATACCCTCAAAGGACGACTGAAAACATGCAACATCTGAAGGTACCCAGAAATATATAACTAAAGTTTCATTTGGAATAAAATTTGTAATAAGGACAACTCACATACCCTTTAGCTTCTGTTCTTTCATCAGAATGTGTTTTTAGTACTCTGGAGGTTTTTAATCTCTTTTACAAAGATTCCGTAGAGGCCTCCTAGTGCTGATGTCTAGAAATATAATTGGCAAAATGTCTGCAATGCACACTGCCATCTGGTAGTAGTCCCCTGATTATCACACTAAATCCCCGTTCAGACAAAATACCGAGGTTGTCCTTGTTCTGCAGTTTTTAAAATGTCTAGCAACCTGCTGAGGTGACTGCACACCTGGGGATAATGGTGGATCTCAACTTGTATGCTAGAATGTGCAAGTCACATCTGAACATATGGTAGGGAAACCAGCAGTCAAAAGGAATGCATTATCGCTCACACTAATAATGCTCTTTCATGAGTAGAGTAGCAACTCCTTCAAGCGGCATTGTGTAATACTCAAAAAAGGCGAGATGGGAGGGTAAAACCAAAAGTCTTCCATGTAACCTTTCATGTTAGTCACTGTAAAATATGTATGGTTGGAACTGAAAAGATAACCAGCATTAAAACACAACACAAGCATGCAGATGTTTATTCTGATACCCAGATCCACACAAAATGACAGGCCAGGAGGCATGCTGTGGCAAGTTCGGTGCTGGGGAGGCAGAGACAGAGGAAGCCCTTGAGTTTTGTGGCCAGCTTCGTGGCAAACTCCAAGTCAATACTGGATGCCTTGTCAAAAGAGGTCAGCAAGGGGAAGAGAAAAGTGAAAAGACTCCCTGTTTAAGAACTGTGGCTGCCGACAGTCCCACATGCCTGTGGAGACAGCGCCATATGAGGCAGCTCTGCCTCTAAGCTCTAAGGTACAAGGATTTGACCAGAGGTCGACATTATCATAATCTGTTCTTAGAAATTCAACCCATATGTTATTACTTCATAGAGAGTAAATACACTGTTGAGTCATTGTCCCACTAGCCTTTCTGACTCTGACCTTTCTGCAAGCTGACCCTTTTGGGTAACTGTGGCTCACCCCCTTTGAATTTGGCCTCTGTACTCCCATGTTACCATGCCAGTACCAATATTTCTGGGGTGGTGTAAATGTAGTTCACAGGGACAGCAGATACAGGTCCTTCAGCCTTCAGTGACAACTTTTACATCTGTAAATTCAAGAATCACATTATTTAGCTCAGCAACTACATAAAAGCGAAGCCGTGTTCTCTGAAAAAGCAACTTCCTCTTGTTGATTGTAAAGTACAGTTAGATAAAGAAAGCCCATATATATTTAAAAATTAATTTTATTGCAGAAGTTTGGAGGTTACAATTATAGCTTTTAATTTAAGTTTGAATTGGTATTGAACAAACAAGGTCTCTGCTTTTCACATGATTTGAAAGTCACATTTATTTGCTTCTTTGTTGTGATGGTGGTTTGATTTTTTTTTTCTTTTTTAAGTAAAATTAGTAAACTTGTGCAATAGCATCAAGGAAATTACATGAGGTGTCTCATATGAGTAGGCCCTAGCCAGGGAGGACACAGCTTAAATTATAAAAACTAAAGATTGAAATACAAAGAAGTAAAAGTTCATGCTGACTCCTTCTAAGAGAACTTTTGTTCTTCTAACCATGGAGCACAATGCCACTGATTCATGGGACTTTAAATGAATCCTGTGGGGTGAAGCAACAGACTTACTAGCGTCCATTTTCATCCAAGATCCTTCCTCTCTAACATTCTTGGTCCTATTGAAACATTTCAGTATCTGAAAATACTGCAATGTTCCTACCCAAGAGAAAAGCCATTATGTGTATGCTGGTCACAATGATCGGTGTGGTACCGTTTCATTTTCCTGTTGTTGTTTTGTTTTTTAAATAAACTATCACGCCCTTCAAGGAAAAAAAAATTGTGGCTGCTATTATGAATAAAGCTGCTATGAACATGGTTGAACAAATGTCCTTGATGTATACTTGAGCATATTTTGTATATATGCCTAGGAGGGGTATAGCTGGATCTTGTGGTAGCACTATCCCAAATTTTCTCAGAATGCTCCAGATTGATTTTCAAAGTGGTTGTACAAGTTTACATTCCCACCAACAATGGAAAAAGATTCCGCTTTCTCCACATCCTCTCCAGCTTGTGTTGTTTCTTGAGTAACCAACACCCATTCTGATGGCTGTAAGGTGAAATCTCAGGGTCAATTTGATTTGCATTTCCTTGATAACTAAGGAAGTTGAGTATATCTTTAAGTGTTTTTAAGCCATTCAATCCCTAAAGTAGAAAGACACAAATGGTATATACTCACTTATAAGTGGATTTTAGAAATATAATATAGGATAAACATGCTAAAATTTGTACACCTAAAGAAGTTAAGCAAGAAGGAGGGCCCTGGGTAAAATGATCAATCCTCACTCAAAAAAGCAAATGGGTTGGACACTGGAAAAAGGAAAAAAAAAAAAACAGGAAACAGGACAGGAGCCTACCTCAGAGGGTCTCTGAAAGACTCTACCCAGCAGGGTATTAAAGCAGATGTTGAGACACATCACCAAAATTTTGGGCAGAATGCAGGGAATCTTATGAAAGAAGGGGGAGATAGACAGACCCGGAGGGGACAGGGGCTCTACAAGAGGGCAATAGAACCAAAAAATCTGGACAAAGAGGTCTTTTCTAAAACTGATATTCCAATCAAGGACCATTCATGGAGATAACCTAGAACCCCTGCACAAATGTAGCCCATGGCAGCTCAGTGTCCAAGTGGGTGCCCTAGTAATGGGAATAGGGACTGTCTCTGACATGGACTCAGTGGCTGGCTCTTTGATCATCTCCCCCAGATGGGGGGGGGGCGGTCTTACCAGGCCACAGAGGAAGGCAATTGGACTAGTCCTGATGAGACCTGATAGTCTAGAGTCAGATGGAAAGGAAGAAGGACAGTACCAATCAGTGGACTGGGGAAGGGGCATGGGAGGAGAAGAGTGAGGAAGGGTGGGATCCGCAGGGAATGAGGGAGGTGGCTACAGCTGGGATACAAAACGAATAAACTGTAATTAATAAAAAAATAAATTAATTTAAGAAAAGAACAGTGGCTGCCCTTCTGAATGAGAATCAAGCCTCTTCCCTGGAGTCCTCTTGTTGTTTAGCTTTTTTAGGACTATGGATTTTAGAATGTTTATCCTAGGATAGACCTTGGAATTAAAAGACAGGGAACTTGACAGGAATCATCTTTCACAGAGGGCCTCTGAAAGATTCTGCCCACCAGGGTATCAAATCAGATGCTGAAACTCATAGCCAAAATTTGGGCAGAGTGCAGGGAGTCTTCTGGAGTAAGGGAGAGATGGAAGCGCCTGGAGGAGACAGGAGTTCCACAGGGAAACAAACAGAGCCAAGGGATGTGGGCTCAGAGGGTCCTGCAGAGACTGATGAATCAATCAATAATCATGCGTGGAGAGGACCTGGGCCCCTGCTCAAATGCAGCCAATGGGCAGTTCAGTCTCTGTATGCAATTCCTAGTAAGGGGAGCAGAGGCTGTCTCTGACAAGGATGCAGTGGCCAGCTCTTTGATCACCTCTTCCTGCTGAGGCCACAGAGAAGGAGGCCACAGAAGGAGGCCTAACTAGGCCTCAGAGAAGGAGAATGAGACCTGATAGGCTGGGTCAGATGGTAGGGGAGGAGAGGCTCCCCTGTCAGTGGACTAGGGGAGGGAGATGGGGGAGAAAGGGAGGGAGGGTGGTACAGGAGGGAGATGAGGGAAGGGGCTGCAGCGGGAATACAAAGTGAATAAATTGTAATAATAATAAAGAAAAAGAAAAAAGAATAGTAGCTGTTTTTCTAGAGTACCTAGGATCAATTCCTAACACACACATGGCATCTCACAACTGTCCGAAACACCAGCTCCAAGGGATATGACAACCTCACCCAGACACAGGCAATACACTAATGCATATCAAGTCAAATCAAATAAATCATTTTATAAAAGGATATCAGTGTTCCCGGGGATGACACCTGTGGTTGTTTTCAGAGCCGCACACATGTCTGCACTTGTCCACATGTGCATCAAAATTTACACGTACACTCACACAAGCACATATACACTTATTAGAAAAGTGGATATTTGGAAATTGTTTCTGAGACTTTTCTTCTTGCAATCAACCTCTTGATAATAAGAAACATGTTACTATTTGGCATCAGTTTTTAAATAATTAATGATACTACATTTGAATAGACATATAGAGAACATATAGTTTTTATGTATGATTACATATAAATACTTATATGTTTAAAAACATAAAAATATTTAAAGTTCTCTCAAGAAAGAACATTATAAATAGAAAAATATAACTTGTTTAATAATCTTATTTGTTTAGGTACAATATCAGAGGGTTTAAAGACTGTATTTAATGTCAACTATAAAACAAAGTTAATTTATAATAGGTGAATGTGCTTAAATATAAGTCATACAAGTATATGATTTCAACGTATTCAATATTGCTCTTTTCTATATGCATATAGAAGCCATACAAGGTAGCAGCATAAATAATTTATAGTAGTTTATATTGGATGTGCATTACTTTTTCTTAAGAATCAAGTAAACTTACTTTAGTTCCAAACCTTTCCTGGTAGACTATTTACAACTCATTAAGGGATGTTAAGTGACAGTAGGAGAGTCAACTGTGTTTTGCTCTTGGCTGAAATCACAAGCTTCCTGAGCACCCTTGTCCTTAGAGTAGCCACATCATGCAGCGGCTCCTTGGTTGCACACTGTCCCATGCACTCTTGAGTTACAGCGATTCCCAGGAGTGTGCAAAAGAACTGTGCTTCATATCTCACACCTATTACAGATAACAATTTCCACACTTTGCTCAGTCTCTTGTCTCTTAGGACAGCAAAGCCAACAGGTATATAATTTCATGAATGTCTTTATTTTATGTATACCTAGTAGTTTACTAGTAATAACTTTCCAAAATACTACCAACAGTTTGGCTTAAAGAGAAAGTACTTTTGTTCACTGTTCTGGACCCAAGTTGTCTCAGATCAATATATTGGTAAGCAGAATTCCTAAGGATTAGTATTTGGTTTGCTAGCAGATACATTTTT
Organism: Psammomys obesus; assembly: GCF_907164565.1. Taxonomy (NCBI): domain Eukaryota; kingdom Metazoa; phylum Chordata; class Mammalia; order Rodentia; family Muridae; genus Psammomys; species Psammomys obesus. The sequence continues at coordinate 38,809,032 of NW_026596051.1, forward strand.
TTCTGTGTTTCTCAAGGTGATTTTTTCTGTACATTAACATTCATAGTGCCTCCCTCTTTTTACATCAGCCATGTAAAATTAAATTAAGACCCTGTAATAGGACTCCATGGGCACTTAATTAGCTCTATAAAGGTCCTATTTTTTATATATAGGTGCATTGAGAGTAAGACTTGACAAACTGAAGAAAAGAAGGAAGAACACAAAATTTGTCTTTAACAGTCAGTAGAACACCATCAATATAATTGGAGTAAAAACACATTTAAAAAATATTTTATGAAACATTCCTTCTCAAAATATTTTGCTAATTAATCTTTGTATCTATTGACTAGGATTACAGTGTTTTAATTTTTCAAAAATTACTAAACATAGTTAATAAGCAACACATTTTCTATGTAATATAACATCTCCATAGATTATCAGATTAAATATTTGTTTTCCAAAGTGGTTGTTCAAGTATACATTCCCCCCAGCAATGGTGGAGGGTTCCCCTTCCTCCACATCCTCTCCAACATGTGTTATCACTTGAGTTTTTGATGTTGCCCATTCTGGTGGGTAATGTGAAATCTCAGGGTCATTTGATTTTCATTTTCTCCATGACTTAAGGAAGGTCAGTGTTAAACATTTCTTTAAGTGTTCCTCTGCCATTCGATATTCCGCTGTTGAGAACTCTCTGTTTAGCTCTGTACCCCATTTTTGATTGGGTCACTTGATTTGTGTTTTACTTCTTGAGTTTTCTTATATATTCTGGATATTAGCGCTTTGTCAAGTATAGGATTGGTGAAAATCCTTTCCAAGGGGTTCTAATGACAGTGTCCTTTGCCTTACAGAAACTTTTCAGTTTCATGAAGTCCCATTTACTGATTGTTGATCTTAGAGTCCGTGCTGTTGATGTTCTGTTCAGGAAGTTGTCTTCTGTGCCTATGAGGTCAAGGCTCTTCCACAGTTTTTCTTCTAACAGGCTTAGTATGTCTGGTTTTATGTAGAGGTCTTTGATCACCTTTGTGCAGGGTGATAAATATGGATCTATTTCTATTTTTCTACATGTAGACATCCAGTTAGACCAGCACCATTTGTGGAATAATGTTACCTCAAAATCCAGCTATACCACTCCTAAGCCTATACACAAACTATGCTCAAGTATACAACAAGGACATTTGCTCAGCCACATTTGTAGCAGCTTATATTTATACTAACTAGAATCTGGAAACAACCCAGATGTCCCTCGACTAGCAATGGATACTGAAATTGTGGTGTATTTGCACAATGCAATACTACTTGGCAATTAAAAACAAGGAAATCATGAAATATGCAGGCAAATAGTGGGAATTAGGGAAGATCATCCTGAGTGAGGTATCCCAGAAGCAGAAAGACACACATGGTATATCATCACTTATAGGTGTATATTAGACATATAAAATAGGACCAATATACTAAAATCTGTACACCTAAGGAAGCTAAGGAAGAAGGAAGACCCTAAGGAAAATGCTCAATCCTCATTCAGAAGGGCAAAGAGGCTAGACATCTGAAGTGGGAGAAAACAGGTTAAAGGACAGGAGCCTACCACAGAGGGCCTCTGAAAGACTACCCAGAGGATATGGAAGCAGATGTTGAGACTCATAGCCAAACTTTGGGCAGAGTGCAGGGAAACTTTTGAAAGAAGGGGGGGATGAAAAACCTAGAGGGTACAGGAACTCCACAAGGAGAACAACAGAGGCAAATAATTTGGGCCTGGGAGTTCTTCAGAGAAGTTTACTCCAACTAAGGACTGTGCATTTGGGAGGACCAGAACCCCTGCTCAGATATAGACCATGGTAGCTAAGTGTCCAGGTGAGTTTTCTAGTAAGGGGAACAGGGATGTCTCTAACATGAATTTAGCAGCCTGCTCTTTGATCACCTCCCCCTGGGGAGTGCAGCCACAACAAGGCACAGTGCAAAACAATGCAGACACTCTTAATTATACCTGGTAGGCTAGAGTCAGATAGAAGGGGCAGAGGACCTTCCCTATAGGTAGACTGAGGAGGGGCAAAGGGGGCGAAGAGAGAAGGAGGGACTTGGAGAAGAAGAGGAAGGGGATACAGTTGGGATACAAAGTGAATAAATTTTAATAAATAAAAAGACTTAATATTTGAATATTAGTAATGTATAATATACAATAAATATATGTACTTACTTCCAAAGTAGAGAAACGAGGTTACGAGTCTAAATATAGATTTTACATGCCAATGTGTAAGTTTCATACAACTATTCACTGAGACTTTAACCCTTAATCAGATGTGATAATCAAGTTCTATATATGCATGAAGAAAATGTTTAAATATAGGAAGGCAGTAAATGTTTTCTCAGATGGATAAGTTCTTTAATAGAGCTCTATCCTCAGCAAGTACAGTATTTGATACTTCACTTTTCAGCAACCCATTATATTCTGGAAGCAGAGCTAATATGTGGATTTTATCTATTCTCTAGTTTTTGTAGTCTTACCTGCAATGATAACAGGATGCAATTTAGAGTGTGTTGTTTTAATAAAAATCTCTTTGTTCTTTATGTTTTTTTCCATTAACTTTCTATTTCACTGAAAAATTTGTACACATCTTAAGTATAATTTTGTGTTTTTATCAAGTGTACAGTGGACCATGACCAATCTAGGCACAAAACTTATATTTGAACTTAAATTTTTCCTCTTACTTATGAACAGCATGTGCATAGCCCTTTTCACTTACTTCATGCACTTACACTACATTGTGTTTATTCAGTGGTATCACAAACACCATCCTCTTTTATCACTTACATGAATTTTTGAGTATTTATCTTCATCATAAATGAAATAAAAATATATGGCATTTATCTTAATATAAAATATGTGATGAAGAATATTTTAATGGGACAGGAGTGATATAAAGAAAAATAATGGTAAAGACCAGTAGCCATATGCAGTTTCATCAATAATTTATTCTCTGCATCCACCTGATAGATGAGACAAATCAATGAAATCAGTCATTTGAAAGAAAAATCCTCTGGGCTTAAGACCCCCTAAACTATATAATCATGAAAATTATCTGTAGTTTTTCCAGTGGGAAGAATTCTTGCACAGCAAACAAAGAGAAGTATCTTACTTTCAGATGGTATTGATTAGAAAATGTGTTCCAATACAGCTCAAATTATATACAATGAATATTTTTGTCGAGGCATACTTAGTCCCTCTTCCATGAAAAGAATCCATGTAATGGCAACTCGGCAATCATATATACATATATATATATATATATATATATATATATGTGTGTGTGCATATACATATATAATATATATTTACTTTTTATGTATATAAAGTATATATATGTGTATATATACATATAGTATGCATATATATATATATATACTATTCTCTAGTTCTGTGGGTTACAGTATGGTTATCCTATATCATATGGTTGATAACTTCTCATAACTGAGTATATTCCATGTATGTCTTTCTGGTTCTGGTTTACCTCACCCATGGTGATCTTTTCTAGCCATCAGTTTGCCTGCAAATTTCATGATTTCTTTGTTTTTATTTGCTGAGTTGCATTTCATTGTGAAAATGTCCCACAATTTCTGTATCCATTCCTCCACTGAGGGACATCTGGGCTGTTTTCTGAATCTGGCTTTTAGGAAGATAGCTGCTATGGAAATAGCTGAGAGAATTTTCTTGTTGTATGGTGGACTACCCTTTGGCTATATGCCTAGAGGTGGTATAGCTGGGCTTTGAGGCAGTACTGGTCCTAATACTACAATACACAGAGTTAATAACTCTAAATAACAAAGAGGACCCTAGGGAGGATGCTTAATTCTCATTCAAGAGGATAAATAGAATAGACATATGGAAAGGTTGAAGAGAGAGAACAGAATTGGAATCTATTATAAATGCTCTCTTTAAGATTCCTCCCAGGAGGAGATCAAAGATGATAAGACTTGCAACCAAAATTTGGGCAGAGCACAGGGAGTCCTAGGAAAGAGTAGGGGAATAGAAGGACCAAGAGCAGGCAAGAGCACCATCGAAGACCAACAGAGTCAACAAATATTGGTCCCTGGAGGCCTGTACCAACAAAGGACCATGCACGAAGAGGACCTAGATGCCCTGTTCAGGTGTATCCCCTGGGGCAACTCTGTCTTCATGGTGGTCCCCTTGTGAGGTGAACAGGGCCTGTCTCTGACATTGACTCTGTTGCCTGGTCTTTGATGATGTCCCCAAGTGATGATGGTGATAGTGAGGTTCTTGTCATATCACAGGGGAAGAGGATGCAAGCAGTCTTAATGAGTCTTGTGTGCTGGGGTCATCCCCATTTCTAAGGACTAAGGGAGGTGAATAGGGATAAAAAAAGAGGAAGAGTGGGACCTGGAGGTAATGAGGGAGGGGCTACAATCAGAATGTAAATTGAATAAATTACAAAAAAACATATTCTCAAATCTTGTACATCTATTTCTTCTTTTCTGTTTCACTAAATTCTTAGCTCCCTCCCTCATTTTTGATTAGTTGGTAAGGGTAGCAACTATGATACTGTTTTTTATGATTTTATATTTTTTTCTTTAAATAACTTTATCTGTACATTACAAAACAGTTGGCATACTGTGTCTGGACTCTGGCTTAATTTTGTTTAATCTTGTATTTACCATTTACAGAAATCATCATACACTGATGTGCAATAAAGGGTTTTGCATCCATGACTGATTACTACAACACATAAGCTGAGAAAAGTTATGTGCTATCAAATGTTTGTATTTATCATAAGAAAAAATTGGCATAGATTTTTTTCAATTCCATTACAACTCTTTTTTTTTCTTTCCAAAATTCCCAAGGCTTCCTAATTTTTTATCATTAAATAGGTGCATTAAAATATAATTCTTTCCATATTACTTCCAAGTGCAAAATTGAAGTAAATTTATAATTCAAGTAATAAATAAAAAAAATACTCCGCGCATATGTACAGAGACTATGCTCTTCCTTTTGCAAATTGGAGGATGTAATTTATCTGCTGAATACCAAGATTGATGCCTTCTTACTGTTATCTTTCTGTGTTAATAAATCAGGACACAGCATGCACCTCCAAATGTTCAATCCTGACCCTACAATTAACTTTCCACTGACTCTCTTTCCTGATTATCAGTACAAACCCTTACTTTGAGCTATCCCATAATTAGCCAGACAATAAGGTTTCGTGTGCTAAAATATCCTGGCTGGTTGAACATTTGCTAACCACTCATCTGTCAGGTCCCCCGGATGGATCACATGCCTGTGTTTAGTTAAGAGGATTGTCAGGCCTACTTCCATTAAGCTGACATTAATGTGGCCTCCAAAATTTGAGTGTAGCAATTAAAAGTTTTGGGCTCTACTTAAATAACACTGAGCTAAATCCTACAAGCAAGAATTTGTACCGATCTTCCTTAAAATAAAATTTCAAAATAAAAGAAGCACAATGGTAATAGGACAAAGAAAATATTTCATTATAAAAATAACAAAATTACAAATTAAACTTGTTAACCATGTCAACTGTGTCATTTTATTGTGTTCTTCCAAATCTTTCAAGACTTATCGCATTAATTTAATAAATACATCAATTCCTCCTCTTAAATTTGTTCTCCTTATGTGAATGTAAGAATGATTGTCTTTATTTATTATCTTAGAAAAATACAAGATCAAACCACATACATTTTAGAATGACTAAGTCTAGCTAAGAATCAGCTGCATTATGTTTGTTTCCTGATTTCTGCTGTCTCTCAGTTTGGGAATAACTTCTTAAAATTATTCAAATTTGCATGTAAAATTGTTTCATACATATACATATGAAAAAGTTTATATTTGCATATTATATGAAAGAAATAAAAGGCTAGTATCTGCTCCATTAGCTCTCATTGTTTATAAATATTGTTTGCATAATTTCTTCCTAAAATTAATTGGTACACTTCACTTTTCTTACACAAATTCTTCTCATGTAATATTCACATTGTCCAAATATTAAATATTTTTTCTCATGGTTGTGACCAATCGCTAACAAGCTAGATTATGTTCTGGTTTCTCTTTCAGTAAAGCCTCCAGGGAGACCACTCATTGATATATCCAAATGCATAAGGCAAATTTATTTATTTTTCTTTCTCAAGACAGGGTTTTTATTGTTAAATACATGCTAGACGTACAGCCTCAGAGCAGAATATTGTATTTGAAGAAACCAACACAAAAATCTGGACTAAAGTTCGTAAACAGAGAATGTGAGAACCAATCTTCTTCTTCTTTTTTTATGTGAAAATCTTTTTTCTTTTTAAAAATTTATTATTATTATTATTATTATTACTATTATTTACAATTTATTCACTTGTATCTCGGTTGTACCCTCCTTCCTCATCTCTTTTTAGTCCCACTCTCTCTCCTTCCTCTTCTATCCCTCTTTTCTTGGACACTGATAGAAGAAGTCCTCTTCCCCTATTGTCTGACCCTAGCCTATCTGGTCTCATCAGGACTGCCTGGATCCTCTTCCTCTGTAGGCTGGCTAGGTTACCCCACTAGGGAGAGGTGATCGAAGAGCAGATAACCATGTCAGAGACTACATCTTCTCCCCTTACTAGGACTCCTACATGGAGACTAAGCAGTCTACAGTCTATATCTGTTCAGGGGATCTATATCCTCTCTATGCATAACCTTTGGTTGATGCATCAGTATATGCAGTCCCATCAAAGCACCCCCCCATTCAAAAAGAGCCCAGGTCCAGATGGTTTCAGAGAAGAATTCTGCCAGGCCTTCAAAGAAGAGCTGATCCCCATACTCTTCAGACTATTTCACAAAATAGAAAAAGAAGAAATCTTACCAAACTCATCTATGAGGCCACAGTCCCCTGATACCTAAACTGCACAATGAGCCAACAAAGAAAGAGAATTTCAGAACAATGTCTCTTATGAACATTGGTTAAAAATAATAATAATAATAAAATACTCACAAACTGAATCAAAGAACATACCAAAGATATCATCCACCATTAGCAAATAGGCTTCATCCCAGGCATGCAGGAGTGGTTCAATATACAGAAATCCAAATGTAATCTACCATATAAACATACTGAAAGAAAAAAAAAAGATACATGATCATCTACTGAGATGCTGAAAAAGCACTTGACAAAACCCCACACCCATTCATATTTACAGTTTTAGAGAGATCAGGGATACAAGGAACATACCTAAACACCTAAACATAGTAGAGGCAATATACAGCAAGCCTATAGCCAATATCAAACTAAACAGAGAGAAACTTAAATCAATCTCACTGAAAACAGGGAAAAAACAAGATCCTCTCCGTATCTCTTCAACACATTACTGGAAATCTTTCTCTTCTTGAGTAAAATAATGATGGCAATTAATGGCAGGATTAAACAACATTGTCCATTATCATTGATTGTAAAGTGTTGATGGCTACTCATGACTGTAAACTAAAACATCATCTGAAACAGCAATCCAACTGGTCCATTTCAGTCAGGATCTCAAAACAGTATAATATACTTCAATTTTATTTTCAGTTTAATGCTGATATTGCAATTAATGTGTAATACAGCTGTAAATTTGCTTGGATGCATGCTGTAGCTCTACATTTAAAATTATTTTAGGAAATTTTCATCATAACAAGAGAAAGTAGTTTCAGCTCTGCTGTATGAAGGAAATGGAAAGAATACAGTCAAATAATAGTATGTTTTTAAATATACTATTTAAAAGCTCAAGTACATGATAATGGAAACATACTATTAGTGCTTGGTCTATAGAAGGCAGCCTGCCTGACTTACAAGTGGATTTCAACTCTTTGTCTCACAGAACTCTCAGTTCTAAACTTGACCATTCCTTTCTCTTGCAGACTGTAGAAACCAGACACATCCTGTTGTCTCCTTTGTGACTTCATATGAAGTGACCCCTTTGGTATCTTCTGAATAATTTCCCTCATTTTTATATTAGAAATTAGAAAATATACATGTTAGCTTTCAAGTTCAACTTGCATTACTTGTACATGATTCTTTTTTCTATCCTTTGATGGTGTAAGCTTCTGTTTAGCAGTGACTATCAAGGGAGATTTGAACAGACAAGAAATATGTATATATTATATATAATATTATAATATATTATATATTATAATATATATATATGTATGCCATTGAGGTGTGAATTGATTTATATAATTTTGTTATTCAGGTGTTTGGTACTTTCCTAATCTGTGTTCACTTATTTCTTATTCTGGAACCTTCTGTTAATCTTGTGGCCTCATGGGGGGGGGGGTTTATCCATCTCTATGTTAGTAAAGTCCTTTCAAGTATGTACTGTAGTTCTCACTTGGTGATATTTAGTTGATATTCATTTGAAAACCTTTCTCTTTTTCTTTCAAGTATTAAGGATAGATTTGGTGATACAGAAATATAGTTATCTGATTAACCTGTGGTGGCAGCTCTCAATATAAGAGAAGTCATCCAATGACCTCTTTGGTTCTTATACTTTTTATTGAGATATCCATCATGACGATGAATCTTTCTCTGTATGTGATTCAGGACTTTTCCGGAAGTTTTTCTGTGTATGATTCTTTTTGTTGTTGCTGTTGTTGTTCTCTGAGTATTCCAATCAAGCTAACGTGTATTTAAGCCTTCATACTGTGTGTTTACTTGAAAGCTTCTGTTTGTGAAGCTTTGCACTAGTCTCCTTAAGATATTTTTTGGTCATTTATTTTAAAAATTCAATGTTTTTTCAGCATTTATGTTTATTTATTGAACCCCTCTTTTGTATGTTGTATTGGCTCATTTACTTTATTTACTCATTTTTTAAGTCATTATTTCCGCTTTTAATTATCTAGAAATCCATGTTTGGGGGAGGGGAGTTTCTTTTTTCTTTTAACTTTCCATATTCTTTTTTTTAAATTTTTTTTTTATTATTAGTTACATTTTATTAATTCTGTATCTACTCATTTTTATTCCACTTAAAAATTTCAATTTGATTTAATTTTGTTGAATAGTCTTATATTCAGACTTTTGGTTTAGTTTGGATTTTCCAGAGGCTTGTCTTCAAGTAATTCTTGATTATGTCAATAATCTGAAAACACAGACCTATGATGAAAAGAGAAAAAATGGCCAATTAAAATTAGTTCCTCCTTCAACTTCACGTTTAGATAGATATAAGTATAGTGTATATTAAGTTAGTATATATTAAAAACAGAATGGAGTGGACTTGGAGAGGGGCATAGGAGGAGATGAGGGAGGCAGAGTAGGATTGGGAAGCGAGGAGGGAGGGTGTTCCAGCTGGGATACAAATTGAATAAACTGCAATTAATATAAAAAGAAAAATTAAAAAAACAGCACTGGAAAGAAAAGTAACAAAATCAATATTTCAATTCTGATTAGAAAAATAGAATGGGGGAAATAAATTAATAAATGAAAGGTGCTGGGGAAGCCAGCTATCATTAAAAAGAGAACAAAAAGATAAAGAGCAAAGGGCCTACCCACAAAACCTTTGACCCAGCCAATCAATGAGTAGCTTGCTCAAATCAAGTCACATGCTCTGATAGAGAGCCCACCACAGGCACTACTACTAATTTCTACTTTACTTGCAGACAGGAGGCTACCATAACAGTTAATCTGAGTGGTTGCACACAGCAGCTGATGAAAACAGATGCAGAAATACAGCCAAACACTAGGCGGAGCTTGGGGAATCTTACTGAAAAGGGCAGAAGGAATGACCAAGTCCAAGAGGTTACGGACACCAAAAGAAAACCTACAAAATCAGCCACCCTGGGCCATAGGGCCACACGGAGTCTGACCCATCAACCACAGAGCATCCATGGGACAGTTTTAACCCTCATCTGCACATAAGTAACACATGTACAGTTTGGTCCTCATTTGACACCTCTAAGAGCAGGAGTAGAGGTCACCTCTGCCTCTTGTTGTATGCCTTTTGGTACTTTTCCATCTTGGACAGCTTTGCCTAGCCTCAAGAAGAGAAGATGGTCCTACTCCTACTTTATGTGCCAAGGCAGGCAGGTCTCACCTTCTCTGAGAAGTTAAGGAAAGCTTCACAGAGGGAAGGAGGGGGAAGAGGAAGGGACAGGGAGGAGAGTATAGAGGGAATTTTCTATCAGGTTGTAAAGTAAATAAATTAATGAAAGAAAGGAGGACAGAATTTAATCAGAAAATGTAAAAGATTTCCAATAGCTGAAATGCTGAATCAGGGAGATTTCCAGGTGTGTTTATTTGTTGGTTTAATAAGGGAAGAATGAAAGCATGGATTGAAAAGCCTGGCTCAGACAATTAGGAATAGCACTTCCTTGAGATCCAGCTATACCACTCCTAGGCATATATCCAAAAGATGCTCAGGTACACAACAAGGACATCTGCTCAACCATGTGTAGCAGCTTTATTTGTAATAGCCAAAACATGGAAACAACCCAGATGTCCCTCTATGGAGGAATGGATACAGAAATTGTGGTATATTTACACAATGGAATACTACTTAGCAATTAAAAACAAGGAAATCACGAAATTTGTAGGCAAATAGTGGGATATAGAAAAGATCATCCTGAGTGAGGTATCCTAGAAGCAGAAAGACACACACGGTACATACTCACTTATAAGTGTATAGAAGACTTACAAGTGTATACAAGTGTATATAAGATAGGATAAACATTAAATCTGTTCACCTAAAGAAGCTAAAAAAGAAGGAGGTCCCAGGATAAGATGATCAATCCTCACTTAGAAAGACAAATGGGATAGACACTGAAAGAAGGAGAAAACAAGAAACAGGACAGGAGTCTACCATAGAGGGCCTCTGAAAGATTCTACTTAGCAGTGTATCAAAGAAGATGCTGAGACTCATAACCAAACTTTGGGCAGAGTTCAGGGAATCCTATGAAAGAAGAGGGGGTTAGTAAGAACTGGAGAGGACAGGAACTCCACAGGGACCAAATATATCTGGGCACAGATGTCTTTTCTGAGTTTAATTCTCCAACCAAAGACCATTCATGGATATAACTTAGAACCCCTGCTCCAATGTAGCCCATGGCAGCTCAGTATCCAGTGGGTACCCTAGTAAGGGGAACAGGGGTTGTCTCTGACATGAACTCAGTGGCTGGCTCTTTGACCTCCCCCTGAGGAAGGAGCAGCCTTGCCAAGCCACAGAGGAGGACATTGCAGCCAGTCCTGATGAGACCTGTTAAGCTAGGGCCAGATGGAAAGGGAGAAGGACTTCCCCTGCCAGTGGACTTAGAGAGGAGTATAGGAGATGATGAGGGAGGGAGTGTGGGAGTGGAAGGGAATGAGGGAGAGGGCTACACCTGGAATGCAAAGGGAATAAAATGTAATTAATGTAAAAAAATAAAAACTTAAGTAAAAACAACCGTGTCATAGAATCAAAATTAGGCATTAGTTATGGAAATGGAACTACATAGAGACACAGTGAAAAGGTGTAAAGTCTTCCATTATGAAATTACTTACTATAGCTCAGGTGAAAATTCTCTCTCTGTCCATTCCTCTCTGTGTTTGAGTGTCTTTGTGTCTGTTTCTTTGTGTTTATCGCTCTCCCTCCTTCTTTCTCTTTCTACCTCAGTTGTCTGTCTGTCTCCCTTTTCTTTTCTTCTTTCTTCTTTTCTCTCTCTCTCTCTCTCTCTCTCTCTCTCTCTCTCTCTCTCTTTCTTTCTTTCTCTCCACTCTCTGGTGTGGGTTCAGGTGCAGGTCTGTCTGTTTTGGTCTCTATGGGATCATCCACTGAACACAGGCACTGGGGACTCATACAGACACTGACACAGAAGCTAGCTCTGTGTGGTCAGTTTTGTGGTTGCTCAGTACAGTCATTCCTTATAGTAGCACTAGCCTGGAAACAGTTGCAGTCAGTCTCTATGTGATCATTCCCATAGATGCAGACATGGAGTTACTTCTATGTTATCATGTGCACAGGCACAGGGGTAGATCCTGTCTCTATGCTGTCACTTGCCTGAGCACACACAGGTGGACAGACAAACTCCAGCCTACATTGATTTTCCTTCACTGGTTATTTAGGCTGGTGTCATCTGGTAATTTCACAATCTTTGTGGCATTGTATTTCCTCTAGGTATCTACATGCTGTTAAGTTCCACAAGCAACTGATGTAGTCTGTGGGAAAGGTATCGTGCACCTTATTTATTGTCTTTAATGTTGGCTAAGGTGTAGCAAACTTCCCCCTTCTGTGCTTTTGATATTCACATGTCTAAGTACTTTCTATTATTCCTGTGTCTTCTGGAAAGTGAGTGAGTCTTAGAGGAATCTGTGGTTTAGACCAGAGTCATTCCACATATAATAATATTGAACAGTTCTGATTCACTGTGTGTGTCTAGTTCGAGTTATTCTGCAGGCCAGGTTTTATGCTGCAGAGACCTGATAGGTATACTGGATTTCCAGAATGGACCATGCATGGAGGGGATTTGAACTGTAGTACCACACAAAGAGAATCCTGTCTGACTGCCCTACAGATCTTGCTCAGTGATGAGTAGATTGTTGATTTTGCTACCAAGCATTCTCTTTCTAATCTTTGGTCTCTAACCTTGTTTTCTTCTACACAGATGTCACCCTAAGCTTTTATCCCTTTGTAGCATGCCTCTGTCTCCCCTCCCACTTCCACTCTCTTAAATTTTTTTTTCTGCTCTTTAAATTCTTCTCTGAGCCTTTATGTCCTAAGCTATGGGTCCAACTTTCCTCAGTTGCCCACACTCTGCCTTTGGAACAAACTGCCCACTTGGGACTGTACTCTCAGAATTGTGCTGGCTTTCTTTCACTTGCATATAATTTCTAAACTTCCCTTTCCTTTGCTATAGAAACTAGTGTTTTACTTTTTTACCCCAGCCATAGAATAGCTGTTCTTCATCTGTACGCAGTTTATTTCCTGGAGATTATATCAGCAGTTACACAAGTATTATCTGTCATGTTCCCTGATCCATTACTTATCTTATGAAGCCACATATTCCACATATTACTGTCAAAATTTGAATGAATTCTTATCAGGAAGTAGAAATAGACTCTTCCTTATCTTTCTTAACTTTCTTTAATTTGTTCTACACTCGGATTCTACAACCTAGTGACTACTTCCTGATAATTCTTCCAATATGTAAAGACAGCTTTAGCATTACAAAGGTAGAGGCTGTAAAAAATTGGCCGTTGTATCTCCCTGAGAGTCTCACACATTGATCTTCATTCAGCCGATCACCTGATATTGTGAACATATTAAATTGGAATAAAAGTAAAGAAATATTTTAGAATTATTTTTTTTTGTGGTACACGCGAGGACAAGACACTATCACACACTTTTACACATAGAGACACACACAACTTTTTCCAAGAGTGCATACTCCTATACTGACCAGCTGGAAACAATAGGAGGTTTCTTATTATTAATGCCCCACCTCTCTGCGCTTAGCTCCTTGCCAATGCTGCATTCTGCTTCTGTGAAACATCAAAGTCTATTCTACCTTTCACAGGACACCATTTCAAATATTGGCAATCAGTTTTTATCTCCTTGAGGACTTCACTGACATATTTTTTTCAGTACTAGAAAACATTGCTTAATGCTACATTTTAAGTTTTCTTGGCACAGTATCTATTTCCCAGGTAGAAAATTCAAAAGAGTAAGGTGTTGATAACTTGTTTTAGACCAAACTAATCCCAGCATCATACATGGACTAGATCAACTTGTACATGGTAGTAAAAATACAGTAATTTATCCTTCCCAGGGAGGCTAAGGATTTTTGGTATTTCCAGAATTTATCATTGTTCTCATATTCCAAGATCAATTAAATCAAATTATGGTGTTTCTTCTACACTGTCATGGTGCATTTATAATGAAAATCTTATATACATTTTTACCTTTTTATTATGGTTATAATTAGAAGTTAGTCACAAATGCGTAACGTTAGCAAAGCTTCAAATGTACTTTTGTGTATCACTGCTGTTAACACAAATTTGGCAGACTTCATGCAAAACAACAGTGAAGAATGTAACATATAGCTTTTGACTTTTTAATTAATACACTTGAGATTTATGCTAAGAAATTATAGAAAAACATAAATTGGACATGTTCAACCATTCTAACTCTAAAAGCATATGTAAGAGATAAAATAATATTTTTGCCTTTTCAGTGATTGCTTATGTATGATTACATATTTCCTAACTATTGGGAGAGAAGTGAAAATACAAATCTATAGCCTGGAATATTTGCAATTACAATCAATTGGGAAGGAACCTGGAAATCTTTCCATGTTTTTCCAAATTTTATCTTAATTTTAGTTATTTTTTTTATTTTTTTATTTTTGCATAGAATTTCTAAGGCGTTTTACCCCTACAGGGTCAAACATTTTATATATTCCTAATGTACATATTTTGAAATTTTTAATTTGCAACAGTTTGACAACAGAGCTGTTGGCTAATCATTATTGGAAGGTTTTGCCTTAACTAGCTAGTGTGTTCTTCACAAATGCTTTATACATTTGCCAAAATTGGAAACACCTAGTGGTGTAAAATTTCTTTTTTATTTACTTAGAAGAAGGACTCCTTATTTCCTTCTAATCTCAACAAACTTTGAAGACATTTCTATTCTTTTTTTCTATATTGTTTTTTTTTAAGCTGTTTCTCATTGTACTAGGGGATAATATAGAAGGAGATTTACTTCACTGGAAACAGGTGTTTTCTGATTTAAGTATTTTTTAATGGATATATACTCTTACTTTTCTTGGATGAAAATGTATAGAATGTCTGGATTATGTGAGAAACAGATAATTTAACTTTAAGAAACTCCTGGTTTTCCAAAGCTTTGACATTTTACGTTTTCACAGGTGGTACATAAGGATTCCAGTTGGACCACAGTCTTGTCAACCATTGACATAGTTTTGCCACTTTTAGTAGATGGAATGTGTGTTTAATAGAATCCACACCCTATGTTTATAACTTTCATTTCTCCAATAAAGAATGAGTTTGAGCATATTTTTATCTGCTTCGTGCCTACCATCCATTGTCTTTGTGGTAAAATGTCTCTGTAAATAATTTACCTAAATAAAAAATTCAGATTAATATTCCATTGTGTAGATGTACCACAATATCTGCATCCATTCTTCAGTTGAGGGGCATCTGGGTTGTTTCCAGCTTCTGGCTATTACAAATAAAGCTGCTACAAACATGGTTGAGCAAATGTCCTTTTTGTGTACTTGAGCCTCTTTTGGATATTAGCTTAGGAGTGGTATGGCTGGATCTTGGGGAAGCGCTATTCCTAGTTGTCTGAGAAAGTGCCAGATTGACTTCCAGAGTGGTTGAACCAGTTTACATTCCCACCAGCAGTGGAGAAGGGTTCCCCTTTCTCCACAATCTCTCCAGCATGTGTTGTCCCTTGAGTTTTTCATCTTGGCCATTCTGATGGGTGTAAGATGAAATCTCAGGGTTGTTTTGATTTGCATTTCCCTAATGGCTAATGAGGTTCAGCATTTCTTTAAGTGCTTCTCTGCCATTCGATATTCCTTTACAGAGAATTCTGTTTAGCTCTGTTCCGTATTTTTTAAGTGGATTACTTGGTTTGCTGCTTTTCAGCTTCTTTAGTTCTTTATATATACTGAATGTGAGTCCTCTGTCAGATAAAGGGTTGGTGAAGATTCTTTCCCAATCTGTAGGCAGTCGCTTTGTTTTGATGACGGTGTCCTTTGCTTTGCAGAAGCTTTGCAGTCTCATGAGGTCCCATTTATCGATTGTTGCTCTTAGAGCCTGTGCTGTTGGTGTTCTGTTCAGGAAGCTTTCTCCTGTACCAATGAGTTCTAGGATATTCCACACTTTTTTTTTTCTAGCCGATTTAATGTGTCTGGTTTTATGTTGAGGTCTTTGATCCACTTGGACTTCAGTTTTGTGCAGGGTGATAAGTATGGATCTATTTTTATTTTTCTACATGTAGACATCCAGTTGGACCAGCACCATTTGTTGAAGATGCTATCTTTTTTCCACTGTATGGTTTTGGCGTCTTTGTCAAAGATCAGGTGTCCATAAGTGTGTGGGTTTATTTCTGGGTCCTCTGTTTGGTTCCATTGATCCACCATTCTGTTTCTATGCCAGTACCCTGCAGTTTTAAAACTGTTGCTCTATAGTACAACTTAAAGGAAATCATGAAATTTGCAGGTAAATGGTGGGACCTGGAAAGAATCATCTTGAGTGAGTTGTCCCAGAAGCAAAAAGACACACACAGTATATACTCACTCATATAGACATACAACATAGGACAAACCCACTAAAATCTATGCATCTAAAGAAACCAAGCAAGAGAAAGGACCCTAACTAAAATGTTCAATCCCCACCTGAAAGGCAAAGAGGATGGACATCAGAAGAAGAAGAAAACAGGAAACAACCTTGAAACCTGCCACAGAGGGCCTCTGAAAGCTTCTGCAGTATAGACTGTCAAAGCAGATGCTGAGCCTGATGGCCAACTGATGGGCAGAGTGAATGGAATTCTATGTAAGAAGTGGGAAATAGTAAGAGCTGTAGGGGACGGGAACTCCACAAATAGAGCAACAGAACAAGATGATTTGAACACAGGGAACTTCCCAGAGACTCATACTCCAACCAAGGACTATTCGTGGAGATAACCTAGAACCCCTGCACAAGTGTAGCCCATGGCAGTTCAGTGACCAAGTGGGTTACATAGTAATGGAAAGAGGGACTGCCTCTGACATAATCTAATTGGCCTGCTCGTTGATCACTTCCCCCTGAGGGGGGAGCAACCTTATCAGGCCACAGTAGAGGACAATGCAGCCACTTTTGATGAGAACTGATAAGACTAAGATCAGAAAGGAGAGGAGAACCTCCCCTATCAGTGGACTTGGGGAGGGGCATGCATGCAGAAAGGGGAGGGAGGGTGGGATCGGGAGGGGAGGAAGGAGGGGCTTATGGGGGGATACAAAATGAATAAAGTGTAATTAATAAAAAATTAAAAATAATCTAAAAATTTCAGATTAATTAAATCTAATTTATATATTATAAGTAACCATATATCTGTGTGAAGCTTAAATCATGTGGATTCATTTATTATTATTATTTTAAATTAATTTTATTTTTATTAATTTCAGTTTATTCATTTTTTACCCCCCATGTACCACCCTCATTCCTCCCCTCCCATCCCTACCCTCCCTATTCTCTACCTGTGTCCCTCTCCCAGTCCACTGATAAGGGAGGTCCTCCTCCCCTTCCCTCAGAGCCTACTCTATCAGGTCTCTTCAGGAGTGGCTGCATTGCTTTCCTCTGTGGCCTGGAAAGGCTGCTCTCCCCTCAGGGAGAGATGATCAAAGAGTAGTTCCTGTAAGAGACATTCCCTGTCCCCATTACTAGAGACCCCACTTGGATACTGAACTGTCGTGGGCTACCTCTGTTCAGGGGTCCCAGGCCATCTCCATGAGTGGTCCTTGGTTGGAGTATCAGTCTCAGAAAAGACCCCTGTGGACAGACTTTTTGGATCTGTTGTTTTCCTTGTGGAGCTCCTGACATACAATATAGAATAAACATACTAAAATCTGTACACCTAAGGAAGCTAATCAGGAAAGAGGACTCCGGCTAAGATGCTCAATCCCCATTCAGAAAGGCAAAAAACATGGACATCGGAGGAGGTAGAAAACAGAGAACAGGACAGGAGCCTATCACAGAAGGCATCTGAAAGGCTCTACCCTGCAGGGCATCGAGGCATATGCTGAGACTCATAGCCAAACTTCGGGCAAAGTGCAGAGAATCTTATGAAAGAATTGGGAGATAGTTAGACCATTTATTATTTTTATTCAATTTGAATTTTGACACTGTTCTCTATGAAAAAAAAAGCAATATATTCACTGTGTTGCATATACCTATGAATGTAAACAGTAGATATCAGTAGATAAACTATGTGTGACTTGGTTCTGTTATCCTTTTGTAGCTGATATCATAAGTTTTTTGCTGTGGACCAAAATCTTGAGAGAAAGTCTAATTACTGCATGATGGCTATGTTTTGTCAGTGAAGGAGTAAATGAAACATTAGGTTTGCACACTGGGTTTTCATAGGTTGTTGAAACCATAACTTCCATGACAGTGAGGTGATATTTACACACCGTTATTCCCATAAGAATGAATTATTTTTATGCATACAGACTCACAGTTAAAGAGTTATGTTCAAGTATGTTGAGAAATTTGATTGTTTTATATTGATTGGGACCACAGGATAATTAAATGATTTATATCTAAAAGGTAAATTTCTCATTGTTGTCTTAAAAAATAAAGCCTGTGTTTTAAGAAATATTATTGCTTCCAAGTGATATGCAGTTTTATGTTATATGCATTTGAATGTCTGTGTGGATGATTCCGGAATCTTGTTCTAGTGCTAACATTCTTTCCCTTCTCTAATTTTTCTTCAATAGACTAAACTGTGGGAAACTAAATCTCAAGTTTATGACACACACATCCCCATACATATGTAGGCATATGCATCCCCATACTTGTACACATATGCACACGTGCCCATATCCACACAAACACATACATGACATCTATTTACATTCAGACATCCTCTTACTTACATACAAACAGATGCACACAAATGTCTCCACAATACACGCGGACTCATGCACAGTATTCCGATAATCTATACAGTACACACAGATCATATACAGCATTTTCTGAGAATCCTTTTTGTCTACGTATGAAAGCAAAAAACAATGTGTTGATGTGGCTTAAGCTTTTCTATTGCTGTATATCACAAAATATGGTCTACAAACTATAGCTATGATCATGGAAACTACCCTTGATTTTTCGACTACTACATTCTCATCTCAGCTCTGTCAAATTCTGCTTGTAGTTTAGTGATTGTGCCTGCCTCCAAATGCTACCTTCACATTTAAGATATGACCAACTCACAAATTACAAAAGGGAGAGAATCAAGAAAAATAAAAAGACTAACAGGTACACAGACATTAGAAAAACCTTTAGTAAATAAGCAGATTTTTCTTTCAGTATCATTGTTCATGGGACCATTACATAGGATCCCAGTGAGATGGTGAATGACTGTAATTCCAGCACGTGGGAGCCAGAGGCAGGCAGATCTCCGTGAGTTCAAGGGCAGCCTGCTCTATGTAGTGAGTTCCAAGACAGCCACACTAGAGAAATAGCATATGTGTATATATATATATATATATATATATATATATATATATATATATATATATATATGTATATATATGTATATGTATATGTATATGTATATGTATATGTATATGTATATGTATATATATATATATAAACTTGAAAATATAATGTCCTTGTTAGTAGTTGTACATTTTTTTGGTGTGGTGATATTTTTGTGTTAAGGCTATGTTTTACACTATTATCATCCACCATTATGGGAGAAATTTTATATAATTAAGTAAAACGATTTATGAGTAATTATGAGCATTTAAGTAAACATATTCTCTTTCTGATGTCATATCCATACTAACATTATGTTATCACAAAATATATCAAGAATAATAATGACTTTCTTCTTATCTTCTGATGAATTTGATAAACATTGTGTTACCGGACTGTGATATATGAGTACTCAAAATAATAGAGTAGAAAAAGGAAAACGTGCATTTCAAAATCATCAAATACCCTTACATTGTCTATGAATACTGAATAGTTAAAATTAAAACTGGTCTTGGAAGAAAAAAAATCAATAAATACACCTCTATTTAATGTCTCACATAAGCAGTATAAATGAGACTGGGTGTAAGCTTGACACCTGGACCCCACTAAATGGTAGTTTCATCCACAGAGGGAAATTTCATTCAGGTCAATATAAACATGACTGTCAGAGTTGTCTGAACTCCAGAGTTCAGAATGAACTCCAGAGCTGTCAAGGATATTAACTTTAGCCTTTGAGCATTGCAAACTTTGATAGTCTTTTTCTACTCCAAGTTTCTGGGAAATAAATAACGCAACGGTGTCATCTGATACACTCCAGTATAAAATAAGGAGAGAAAATTAAAATTAAAATGAGAGGCAAAGTATTGCCAGGTTTTTGTATTGCCTTCAGTGCCCTTCAGTTAGTACAAACTAAACCTTTAATGTGCTCTTGAAAGTATTGGTCAAGGTCATATTTTTAACAGAAGAAGACTGAAACTAAGGTATTCTATCAAGTTATTTGTCTTTTACTACTAAGATTGCTTAACCTTATAGTTTTTTCAAAATAAATATAGTAAAGATCATGTAATTCCTGAACTCTAATTTTAATTTCAGATGGCAATGAGGATTGTCAGTGTTCTCAGAACTCTATCCATCATCACATGTACAGTAAGAAAAATGTGTGTTCTAAATAGGATTTGATATGTAACCCATAGTCCCAACATTTTTGTTCCTGTTTAATATAACTGATCCTATTTGTGCTTAGGTATTAGGATGCGATGTGCTTTTCAACCGCTCACTTCTCACATTATTATCACAAAACCCCTGATTCAAAGGAACTGCTACAATTTCTACCTTATTTACTATTTATATATAAGCAGTTTTATACCTTAATTGATTCTTTCCAAAATTTGTGACATTAGGTCATCTGTGAACAATTTCTTAACAGATTGTGCATGTGTGATTTGATTCACTCTTCTAGATTTTTCTAATAATGCAATTCTTGTTTTCTACTTTCTCATTTTCTAATCTCTGAGAAACGTTTTCAGATCAACCACAGATATCTTTCCTATTGATGAATACACACATTCACAGGAATCAGGACAAAATAAATATAACTATTTTAATATCTATATGTAATATAATTAATATATATATATTTAATATATATATTTAAGTTCAGGGAAAAGAGGTTAATGAGACCAGTGTCCCAAAAATATTATAACTAAAATTATTGTAATCTCAAGAAGGTTAATTGTCAGTGAGTTTGATAATTACTCTCTCCTCATTTAGTTTCTTGTTTATCTTTCTTGAAAAACAAAGTGAATAATCAAGTTTTTAGGCCAGAAAGTATGAATTTGATGGAAGAAAACCATGTTAAAATAGAGTACAACAAAAGTCAGAAATTCTATTACATCTCCTCTGTGATTTGACATTACTCAGGATAAAATTGATGATAAACTTAGCCTCATGTCTCCATCTATTATTTTGTGTGGTTTCTATGTAATCAAGTTGAATTTTTGTTCCAAAATATGTTAGGTTTTGAGGTTGCATATTTTATTTCAGGTATTGTGGAAATGATTAGTCCAATAAACTGATTACCAAATAATGGAATTGTCTTATTATGACCCATTATGAGTTCATAATTACGTTGAAAATCACTTTGGATAGTAATGATCCTTAATTTTATGATAGAAAACATCATTAGGTTAATTTTCAAGACTGTTGTTTTTCTTTAATTTAAAAATATTGCCCTGTTTTTAGCACACAATATTTCAAACTATGCTACAAATAATATCAATATCAGGAATAGTATGTGTTACATTTCCTATAAAAAAAAAAGGGGGGGGGAGTTTGCATTCTCAGACAGTTTATTGTCTGTGAACATTCAAAAGAAATCTCCATGATGGAAGCAAGGAAAAGATCTTACCATCCTTAACCTTCCAGGTCATGAACAGTCAATTTCGATAATGCTGGGTAGGAAAGGTGTGGGAGGACAGCTGAAAATTACAAAACAGAAAGGATCAAGATGTATTTGAAGCTCTAAATGATGCAGAATCCACATGTTAAGAAAGGTCATGTCAGCAGCATTCATGGTAAGTTTCAGGGAAAACAGATTCTTTTGTGATGGTGGGTTATATAAGTATATCCTTTCCAAGGAGAGGCTATGAGGAAGACCCACTCATTTTAACTTCAATAATTTTATTTCTCCCCTTTGCTACTCAGCATGCTCATAGAGTTCATTGAATGCTCTGTTCAAAAATAATAGCCTAGAATTATTTCAAAAATGAAATTACTGAAGACTAAATAAACAAATAACTTCAGATTTGTGCTATTTTTTTTTTGTAACCACTCAAAAACTAATTAATCATAAATGACTAGTAGTCACAACATGGAACAATTCAGAAACAGAGAGTAGTTCGTTATTATAAAGTTTTAATTTTTCTGAAATATCAATGAGATAGAAGACAATAAAACTGTAAAAATAAAGAACTGTAGGACTGTGCTGTGAGAACATCAACATGTTTTAAAATGTATATTTGTCATTGCTATGCATAAACAGCAGTTAAAAAAAATGAACACTATGTTTTCGTTTATACTTTTTATTACCTTTTTAAGCTTCTAATGCGATTGTATCATTTCCCTTCCTCTTTATTTCTCCAAACCATTGCGTATAACTCCTCTTGCCCTCTTTGAAATTCATAACATCTTTTCTTAATTAAGTGATATATGAATTCATGTATTTGTTTCCAGATCGAGCCTGTTTAGTTGTATAAGGTTACTCATATGCATATTTTCAAGGATGTGCATTTGGTGTTGGATAGCCAATTGTTGTACTCCTTCTCAGAAAGACTGTTTCTCCCACTCAGCATCCTTAGTTTCTTGTAATACTTTGTGCAGGAATGAGGCCTCTTGGTGTTTCTTAGTCCACTTTATTATATCTTATTCGTATAGTTCTTTTAAAGCTCATGTTTAGGCAGTGATGTTTGTTAGAATATATGGGTGTAGTCTATTAAAAGACATAATCTAACCACAAACTTCCTGATTCTCTGGCTCTTACACTTTCAAGTCTCTATTCTGCAATGTTCCCTGAGCTTAATATGTAAGAGTTTTTTGTTTATTTGTGTTTTTTTGTTATTTTAGATGCATCCATATTGGGACTGGGTTTCACCATTCTTAATTTTGGTTGATTGTGGCTTCCTGTAATGATTGCCCTTAATAATATGAGAAGTTTTCTTGATGAGTGGGAGTGGTAATCTCTACATTTGTCTGTCTCTATGAAAAAACTACATGCAAGCATAGTTAAGGATTATGGTGGTTTAGAAAATTGGCAGTGGTAGGTTCTCCTCCATGATACACAATTTCAATAGTCCTGGTATGGAGAGGTTTTCCAATGTCAGACATGGTTTGCTTTTTTTGAGTGGCTTTTGATTCCAACTAAAGAGCTGCTGCTGACCATTTACTTGTACATGACGGTACTGCTCCCTTAATGCCACTGTGGCACGTGGCCATTGTTGTCTTTTATGAGTGTCATGGCGAGGGAGGACTTTTGGTTGACTCGCTCCCATATAGGCCTACATGGTGCCTTCTGACACCATGACAGCTAGTCCTCATGGAGGAGGGATTCAGCTTATTTCAATCTCAAGGCCCTCTGAAACTCAGGGATAAGGTGCTTAGTGTTTTCAGCCATAAGGATTGAACTTGGTGGGAGTGGGGAACCAAGGAAAACAGCAGTAGCCTATACATTTTGTATGTGTCATTGACAATCCTGATCCAAACTCAAAAGTGGGCATCTCCTGCCTGGTGTTGGTGGTTATATTAGACAGTCTTTGGCATCTGGAGGGGCTATTGCTTTCCCAGATGAAAAATTTTGTTTAAACTGTATGTGTATTTAGACACAAACTTATAAGCATTGTAGGTTTTTTTTTTATGGTTGATAGTTAATAGTATTTCTTAAGACCTTTTCTGATATCCTTACTATGATTTTACCGTGATCTCTCCTTTTGTTTTTATCTCCCTCCTCGCTCCCTTGTTATCATTTCCACAGTTAGATCACATTTTATGGTAAATGTAAAAAATATATAATTTGTACTAGGTATGAAGGAAAAGATCACTAGAGTAAGAGAAAACCCTTAAATCAACAGAACAGATTTAAAAACCACATGCTTGATTAGGGATTGATATCCATGTATGAGATATCATACTACTCCAAAACATTAGAAAAAATATATAATCAATTTTAAAAAGAAAAATAAATATGCAAAACTATATGTTTATCTAAGAAAAAGAAATAAAATATGGCACATATATCTGTGACATAAATACACAGTATAACTGATTACTATAAGCTATACTATTAGCTATAATAGTAACTGATTATTAAGAAAGTACAAATCAAGAGCAGAATAGGGTCTTTCTTCACTACTAAGTATGGTATTTGCAAAACAAAGACAACAGAATGTAAGTGCTACACTACATGCAGAGAAAGGAGAATGGGGCATGGATAGCAGAAGTGTAAATTAGGGTACTGTGTGGAAAACAAAATCAACGCTTCTGTAAATAATAAGAGACTGGCAATGTTAACAAGAATCGCACTACTAGGCATATCTGAGGTAAAAGGAATCTGCATGTTAAAGAGACACACTAACTCCTATTCTCATTGCAGTGCTAGTCATAACAGCAAGAAATGAAAACAACCTATCTGTCCACCAACTAAGAAATGATAAGTAAAACATGGCACATGCATGTCCTATGATTCAGTGCTGCTTCAATAAAGAGAAAACCCCATGGATTTCATTGGAGTGGCAAGGCAGAAAAGAAGAGGGCCGGATCGTCTTTCTCATAGGAAGTCTATGCGGCCTAAAAGCTGTAGAGCATATGATGGTTACGTGAGACTGGAAAGAGTTTACGGCAGGCGATAAGCAAACAGGCTGGTTACTGTATAGTTAGTGAAACGAATCAAACTTTCTTCGGTTGTACTGCAATGTAGAACAATTGTAACCAACGTTTTTCATTGTGTATTTAAAAAAAAATTTAGTGCACTTTCAATTTTGCCCTGATAAATAATAAAAATCTGGAGTAAGGTATGCTTACATTGATGTAAATGTTTCACAATACATACATAAGACATATACCTTACTGTGTATACATTTTTTATATTTGGATTTGTTCATTAATTTAAATTGAATTTAAATGAATAAAAATTAAAAGATGTAGATGTAAAAAGTAACACAAATATATACTGCCAGAAAATATGAAATATATAAATCCCTAGCTTGTATTAGTAATCAGATTAGAATATAAAGCAACAACAGATATTCCTATCATGTTGTATAATTACATCTATAAATCTTTAAGCATTTTGAAGTTCTTTACAGCTGTAACACTTTTAAGACTATAAAATTTTAAGCAGTGCAGTGACAGAAGAAGATAATTACAATTGTAAAGTGGCATTTAGCAGTAGAGAGTAATTAGTGGCACACTCTAGAGACTGTGCTGAACTGAGGAGGTCTGAGGAACTGAGAGGTGGTGCATATTGCGTGAATGGTGCTGGCTATTCTGAATATAAAACAAACACTGAAAAATGGTTTGTTCCTCACGGTTGGGAGAGCAATGTCACGTGAGCAAGGATTCATGAGTGTCTTAATACAAAAAAAGTGACCCAATTTGCAGAACAACCAGCTGATTCAGCCATCTTGAAATAGGGACCGAACAGGAGGCACACTCCATTTTGATCACAACATACCTGCCTACCATCATGAACTGGATATAAGTGTTGGGTGATTATCGTCTATCTGAGAGTTACATAAGCCTTGAAAGGAAGGTAAATTTATCCAGATGAGAGATCCAGTTTAAAGGGCAAGCAATAAAAGTTACTGCTGAGCAACTTCAGCATTTCGTAGAAATAAGCACCTCATACTTTAGAAAACTGGCTAAGGTGAGGGAAGGCTGATTCCATGAAAATAATGAAAATTTCCATATGTAGTCAATAGTGTAGGTTCAGTAGAAAAAGCCCATGGACAAGAAGAAATACCTGGCAAAATGAAATCCTTTTATTCTATGCATTTATTTTTAAGAAAATCTTACCAGTTTTAAACTTAAAGTTCAATATTCAAATAAATGTCTTGACACTAATTTCTGCATATGTAAGTAGTAAGAGGATTGTGACAAAATTCTTTCAAGGGGAAGAAATCAACATTTTTTAATTTCAGCTTTGAATATTTTTGCTTTCTCTATGATTCTCTTGACCTCTTTTGGCTATCGCTGATGATTAATTTTCAAAAAAACCCTCAGGATTTCTCCATTTTTACTTATTTTAAACATACTTTCTTGATTGATTCTACTTATTTGTGAACTAGAAAATTAAAATAAAACTTAGCCTCTCCCAAAATTATTTTTCTATTATTATTATTCACAATTATTTACTTTGTATGCCAGTTGTAGCCCCACCCCTCATCTCCTCCCTGCCCTACCATCTCTCTCTTTCCCTGCCCTACCCATCTTCCCTAATCCACTAATAGGGGAACTCCTCCTGTCCCCTCTGAATCCTTTTATATATTCTCCTTCTTCTGTAAGACTTCCTGCACTCCAAAGTTTGCCTGTGAGTTTGCATATGCTTCGATCCCCTTCTGGTTGGAGTCTTTTAGAGGACATTGTGGTATGCTCCAGTCCTACTTCCTCTCTTCCTCACTTCCAGTTTTTATCCTATTTTCCCTTATGAATGAGAATTAAGCATTTTTCCTAGGTTCTTCCTTATTGTTTAGCTTCTGGCAGTCTGTAGATTTTAGTATGTTTTTCCTACATAATGTGGCTAATATCCACTTATAAGTGAGTTTGTACCATGTATGTCTCTTTGCTTCTGGGATACCTCACTCAGGATGATCTTTTCTAGTCCCATCACTTGCCTGCAAATGTCATGATATCCTTGGTTTTAATAGCTGAGTAGTATTCCATCGTGTAAGTGTACCACTGTTTTTGTATCCATTCTTCGGCTGAGGGACATTGTTTCAGATTCTGGCTATTACGAATGAAGCTGCTATGAACATAGTTGAGCAAATGTCCTTGGTGTATGGTAGAACATCCACCATACAGGAGTGGTATAGCTGGGTATTGAGGTAGCACTATTCCCATTTTTCTGAGAAAGCATCAGCTTGTTTTCCAATCTGGTTGTACAAGTTTAAGTTCCCAGCAGCAATGGAGGAGGGTTTCCCTTCTCCACATCCTCTCCAGCATGTGTTGTCACTTCAGTTTTTGATCTTAGCTATTCTGATGGTTGTGAGATGGAATTACAGAAGCATTTTGATTTTCATTTCCCTGATGACTAAGGATATTGACCATTTCTTTAAGTGTTTTTTTTTTTTTGCCATTTTATATTCTTTTGTTAAGAATTCTCTGTTTAACTCTGTAACCATTTTTTTAAATTGGATTATTTAGTTAATTGGTGTTTAACTTTTTTAAACACCAAAATTACTTTAAAATGTGAAAATGAAATAAGCAAGTGTCAATGTGACAAAAAAGTGGTCATCATTAATATTAAAATTCTAAATATTCTTAATTATTGTATATCTCAACTTATATTGTTAAGTTGAAATATAATAGGGATGGTTGGAATTCAGAACTTTATGAAAAAAATAGCTTCATATAAAAGTGAACATGTAAGTTACCAGAATTTAGCTTTCAAAGATTTAACAAGTTTGAGGTAATGTAGAAACCATTTTCAATATAAAGAGACTACATGTACCAAAACAATATCATGTTAACTACATAGAAATGAAGTTTACAAGACAAATACTGTACTAAAGTTCATGTAACAATAAAGTGTGACCTCAATATGCAGAAACAAATATGTCTGTCGATGTACAATGACTACCCTCTTGACCAGTGCCTGATCCTCTGCCTGTACTAAACTTGAGTTCTGCTACATTCTTCATTTCTCCTTCACTTCTGGAAAAGATCACTTCCTTCTCTTTTCCTCAGAAAACAATGGGCTTGTTTTGTTTGGTTTGACTGTTGCTTTTAAATTTCTTAATTATTATTTTATCCGTAAAAACATTTTGTCTTCACGGATATATACACACCAATTCCATGCCTGATGCCTTAAGGGGTCAGAAGAGAGCATTGGATCTATGTCGAGGTACAGATGGTTGTTAGACACCACATTGGTGCTGAAACACAAACCCCAGTTCTCTGAAAGAGGAACAAATGTTCTTCTTCACAAATTCAGGTTTCCAGCCCACATAGTCATTGTGTTACCATGACTTCAAACTCAGGTTCTACCCCAACACCTCTATGGTTGTTTCAGATGCTCATTGATTCTTATGCCTTATGTGTTAGCGTCTGAGAACCCAGCCTCAGCTCTGGCACCTGAAGCTTCACTTGTTTGTCCATCCTTGGCTTTCCATCTCCTTGCTCTGCACAGTGTCATTAACATTTCTTCGCATCATCACCACTTTCTCTGTTTCTCCTTGAACATTTCATTAGGTACAGATGACATTTTTGTAAGTTCTTCATTTCAATTTATTTTAAATGCTTTGCTAGCAAATGCATGTAATTCCAACACTCAGAAGTAGAAGCAAAAATACCAGAAGTTCAAGGTCATCCCCTTAAATTTAGTTCCTGGCCAGCCTGGGCTATATATTTCTGTCTATATATATATACAGATAAAAAGGATGTTAAATAGAATCATCTCTCTCTTACTGAACATGACAGATAGTTTTATTTTCTTGCCATTTTTCCTATCTAATTCAGCTTAACAACTATACATAGGCTATTTATTTCAAATTAAGTCTTATGTAATCTAGAAAAGATTTGAAGTATATGGGAACACAGGCACATTGATATCATGTACTGAAAAAGACAGAGGTAGAAGAAGGTGGAACTGAAGCATCCCTCTAGGACTACCTGGGAACTCCAGGAGCAAACTGTGAGCTGCTGAAACATCCAGCCTCATTGACTGTACAGCTATTGAAAAAGAAAAAGAAAAAAAAACCAAAACAGTGTAAGCTGAATTATATTGGAACATTGCAACTTATAACTATTTAGGACCACTTTTATTCATTCAGGGATCCATTTTCACATACCCATAAAGCCCAATGATTAACATATGTTACTATGTAAATTATTTAATACGTTTCTTACATTCTGGTTTAGGTAAGGACACATGGCAATAACTTAAACCTCTACTTTTTTTTGACTCTAGCAATGTAACACAGTTTTTACTCTTTGGGCATGTCAAAAAAAGATCATGTCTTGTTCATTCTCAACAGACATCCTAGAGTTTATGTCAGAAGCAAAGCGTGCTTGATGAAATATTACTACATCAAGTTAAGCATTACGATGAATTTCAAAGGAGAAAGGATGACTTGACAAAACTCTCACCTAGTTGTGTGGTCACCGAGGTATCAGCTTGGTACCTAGCAGAAGGAATTGAAATATCATGAAATTCTTTCGTCAGGAGTGGATAATAATGATTTTTCAAAAGGAGTTTTGTTTGTTTTGTATTTCACATATCTGAGAGTTTTGTCAGGTTGTATGTGTGTGCCACCTGTTTGACTGATGCTCCCAGAGGCAAGAAGAGAGACTTTGATCAGTTTCAAAGTTAGTTCCATCATCCTTTTCTATCTATAGTTTAATATGCTTTCTGTAGTTTTTTTTTTCTTTTTCTATGTTCATCAGACATATTATACTTAGCCTTTGAATGAATACTATCTCAATTTCTGGTTTTATTTGAGCTTTGTCACAAATTATTCACTGTTTTGATATTTTAAATATCTTTTATATATCTAAGTTTTATTTATTACTAACAAAGCTGGTATTATTTGCATGATTTTTCTTTTTGAACTGTGACATGGACTGCATAGTTACTTCACTATGTTTAAAAATATGTTAATTAAATAAATGTTTTTTGTATGTGCAATAAATCATATTTCATTTCTGAATCTAACAAAGATTTTAAATTATGTATGTATATGTATATATCTGTATATGTATTTATGTATATACACACCTGTCTGTCATCTATTTCTCTACCTGTGATGGCATGTGTGCATATGCTACAAAAGCCACAGTATGATGAGAGTTTTCTACTGCTGACATCACAGCAAGGAGACACTATCAGATACAAAAAAAGTAGCACATACTAATTCATAAAAGCTGATCCTACTAATAAAAGGTACCAGATATGATATAGTGCACCGTTGATATCTTAATGCTCATTCTACTAATCAAAGAAAACAGTCCATTTGATCCTCCATGCATCTTGTAAGACTGAACTTTCTTTTTTTATTCCTAAAATTTAAAAATAAACTAAATAAAATAAACTAAATCTCTCTGTGTGGTCCTCTTTGTCTCTTTCTTTTACAGGTCTCACTGTGTGGCTCTGGCTTTCCTGGAACTTCCTAGGTAGACCAGAATGGCCTGGTCAAACTCACAGATACCCACCTGCCTCTGCTTCAGAGTTCTGGAATTAAAAGTGTGCACCCTCACACCTGCGCCCGCCCCATTATGTAGCCAAGATGGCTTTGACCTGATTCTCTTGCCTCTACCTCACACCCACTGTGATGAAGACATGAGCTGTTATACCCAGTTTTTTGGTTGTTGTTTTTGTTTGTTTTGAGGCAGGGTCTGGCTATGCCATCCTCGGCCCCAGCTGCTGCACAGGGACCCTCTTCTTTTTATTTTTTACAACTTATTCACTTTGTATCTCCACTCCAGCCTCTTTCCTCTTCTCCTCCTAGTCCCACCCACCCTCTTTCATCTCCCCCTATGCCCTTTCCCTTGTCCCCTGATCAGGGAGGACCTCCTCCCCTTCTACCTCACCCTAGCTAATCAGTTCTCATCAGGGCTGGCTACATCTTCTTCCTCTGAGGCCTGACATGGCTGCTCCCCCCTCAGGGGGAGGTGAACAAAGAGCCAGCCACTGAGTTCATAGCAGAGACAAACCCTGTTCCTCTTACTAGCAGCCCATTTGCTGCTCAGTTTCCAAGACTGAACTTTCTTATCTTATTATGTGGAGTAATTTTTGCAATGCTAGTTACAAAAGATAAGCCACAACATTTTAATGACATACACAGTAAGATTTACTTACATTAAATACCAAATAGATTATCTGTAGTCTGTGTGACAGTGAGGATTGCTTTAGCTCAGAATGTACTTTCTACATTTTCCAGGAAAACTGGCATCATTATTACTCCTTATGAATACAATAAATGTTGTTTATGTGCACTTGTAATTACCTCCCTGCCAAAAACAAACCACATAATTAACTTCATTAAAAATAAAAACTTTATTTTAATTTTTGAATGGTCCCAAAAGTATGAATGTAGATCTGGTGAACAAATAACTAGTCATATACTTTTAACTTAGAAAGATGAAAATGAGGGTAAAATATTGTTGGGCCTACAATATTGGAATGGATATTTTCCCATAAAATATTTAGAAATAATTACTTAGGTAAGTCATATAGATTAATGATATTGGGTACACTTGGTAAGATTAAGTACATCTTGACATTAAATAATGCATTGAGATTTTTAGGCAAGTAGCCAGTGATGCAATCAGTTAATTCAATTTTTACATGCATCACATTGAAAAGAAATGTTCATCTGATGTGTTGCATCTGAAGAATTGCTAAGTTGCAAACATGCACAAATACAAAACAAAGCATTAGGAGCCAATGATAATTGGAGGTAGAATTCAAAAATAAGTTAATAAAAAATTAGATAAAGTATTAACAGTATATTTGAAACTGTCAATAATACTTTGGCGTTTGCAGTCATGTAAATTACTTATTTTAACTTTATTTTTCTCCAATTCTTCATCTTTTGGTGTGTACTATTGATTTAAAATTCTAAGTGCATCTTTTCTTCTCTGTAGTGGATAACATACTAAATCAGAATAAATTTATAAAACCAGTAGTGTAGTAGGATAAATGGCCCCTCTACCTCTCTT
Organism: Psammomys obesus; assembly: GCF_907164565.1. Taxonomy (NCBI): domain Eukaryota; kingdom Metazoa; phylum Chordata; class Mammalia; order Rodentia; family Muridae; genus Psammomys; species Psammomys obesus. The sequence continues at coordinate 38,840,630 of NW_026596051.1, forward strand.
GTTCTTTTTTTTTTTTTTTTTCTTCTCAGGAAGATGTTTCAGGAATCAATGAATATTGTATATTACTGGCAAAGAGGATAGACACTGAAAAAGGTGGATGAAAAAGGGGAGTTAGTATGATATGGAAAGGATAGGAGCTCTACCAGTACCAAATATATCCAGGCACAGGGTCTTTTCTGAAACTGACCCTCAACCAAGGACCATCTATGGATATAACATAGAACTTCTGCTCGGATGTGGCCCGTGGTAGCTCAGTAACCAAGTAGTTTCCCAAAGTAAGGCGAACAAGGACTATTTCTAAGAGGATCTAAAGGGCAGGCTCTTTGACCTCCCCCCACCCCCCAGGGGAGGAGCAGTCCTGTTAGGCCACAGAGGAGGACTTTGCAGCCAGCCTTGAAGATACCTAATAAAACAGGGTCAAATGAAAGGGGAGGAAGTCCTCCCCTATCAGTGGACTTGGAAAGGGGCAGGGAGGAGACCAGGGAGGGAGTTGGGGAGGGGTAGGGAATGAGGGAGCGGGATACAGCTGGGACACAGAGTTAACAAATTGTAACTAAAAAGAAAAATAAAAATTAAAAAAAAAAAGAAAGAAAAGGAACAGGACAGGAGCCTACCCCAAATGAAAGACTTTGAAGCCAGCAGGGGATCAAAGGAAATTCAGAGACTCACACTCAAACTTTGAGCAGAGGGAAGGGTACAGGACAGAAGGGACAAGAGCTCCACATGGAGACCAACAAAGCCAAAAGGATTTGGGCCCGGGGGGACCTGCAGAGACTGATGCATCAACCAATGTCAGGACATGTAGTAAATCCAATTCAGTTTGTGGAGTCCAGAGACAGTTTTGGGTTTTTTTTTGTTTGTTTGTTTTTGTTTTTGTTTTTCCAAGAAGACTGATTCAGTAAGAAGCTGAAAGAAGCCAGAGTGAATCAATCAACATGAAGAGAAGTTTGGCCAGAACAACTGAGTTGAACTAGCCATCCAGAATTCAAAAAGAGACAGAAATGGTGAGCTTATTCAGCAGTAAGTTTGGGGGCTGAATACATCCCAGGCCTACATTAAAAGACGATGGCTAGAAGCTGAAGACTTCAAGATCAGGGCTTGCAGTCCTGATGAGACCTGATAGGCTACAGTCAGTGGACTAGCAGAGAGTCATAATGGGGAGAAGAGAGAAGGAGAATGGTATTGGGAGAGGATGAGGGAGGAGGCTACAGCTGGGATACAAAGTAAATAAATTGTAATAAATAAAAAAATAATTTCATAATTTGCAGGTAAACAGTGGGACCTGGAAAGGAACATCCTGAGTGAGTTGTCCCAGAAGCAAAAAGACACACACGGTATATACTCATTAATATAAACATACAACATAGAATAAACCCACTAAAATCTGTACATCTAAACAAACGAAGCAAAAGAGAGCACCCTAAGTACAATGTTCAATCCCCACCCTGAAAGGCAAAGAGGATGGACATCAGAAGAAAAAGAAAACAGGAAACAACCTCAGAACCTGCTACAGAGGGCCTCTGAAAGCCAGAAGAAGAAAACAGGAAACAACCTCAGAACCTGCCAAAGAGGGTCTCTGAAAGCCTCTGCTGTGCAGACTGTCAAAGCAGATGCTGAGCCTGATGGCCAACTGATGGGCAGAGTGAATGGAATTTTATGTAAGAAGTGGGAAATAGTAAGAGCTGGAGAGGACAGGAACTCCACAAGGAGATCAACAGAACAAGAAAATTTGAACACAGGGAACTTCCCAGAGACTCATACTCCAACCAAGGAGTATCTGTGGAGATAACCTAGAACCCTGACAATGCAGCCACTCCTGAAGAGAACTGATAGACTAAGATCAGAAAGAAGGAGAGGAGGCCCTCCCCTATGAGTGGACTTTGGGAGGGGCATGCATGCAGAAAGGAGGGGAGAGGGTGGGACTGGGAGGGGAGGAGAGAGGGGCTTATGGGGGAATATAAAATGAATAAAGTGTAATTAATAAAAGTTAAATAAAAAAATAAAAACAAACAAAAAATAAATAAACAAATTCATAAAAAAGGTGAGTGCTTGCAGAAGATTAGATTGTGCAGAAACTAGAAGTTTCCAGTCCCAGACTTAGGAGTAATTATAATTGAGACAAAACAAAACAAAACAAACAAACAAAAAATATAAATACTTTGCACTCATCCCTAGCTATGCATTCACAAAATCTGAGTATGGCTCTCACCTCATCCTCCATCTGAGGAAATAAACACTATACATACAGTTTATTTTGGAAGCTGGCATTAAACCTGTTCCCTAATGAATGTTAGTAACGCACTTTCCCCTTGAATATATTCCAAACTTTCTTAATGTTCTTTTCATTTTGAGATGTGGACTGACTGGGTTGGGTATGCTGATCATGAACTTGCTCTGTGGTTCAGGTGATACCATGAAGTCACCATACCTGCTATCTGTACATTCAGATTTATGCCATAAATTCAGTCTATAAAGTAATTTTAATCTTTGTTAAATTATTGCCAAGGAATTTAAACTTTCCACTAGTGTAATTGTATAAAAACATATTATTATATGTGGAGTCAAAGATACAAGTAATTTCAATTAATTTCTTTGCTTTAAATATGTAAGTTTTCTGTTGTTTGATCTTTGATTATATAATGTAAATACCTCATCATATCCAAAATATCCTACTCTAATAAGAGCAAATTGGAAATGACTCATTAATTTTAAATATATTTAAGCAGAAGGATTATCATAATTTTTAAGATTATGAATACATGCACTAAAAACATAGAAGAGAACACTACAATAAATGTTTATGTGGTAATGGAGGCAGGGGAATGGTAGAATGAATGAATAGATCATAAATTAAGGAAAACTAAGGCATTACAATAAGAATTTATTAAAGCCCACTATTCTGTAATGTTTATTTTCTTTTTTATTAATTATTATTATTTATTACAATCTATTCACTTTGCATCCTGGATGTGGCCCCTTCACTCATCTCCTCCCAGTCCCACCCTTCCTCCCTCTTTCTCCCAATATTCCTCCCCTAGTCCACTTATAGGGGAGGACCTCCTCCCTTTCTATCTGACCTTAGCCTGTCAGGTCTAAACAGGACTGGCTGCACTGTCTTCCTCTGTGGCCTGGCGAGGCTGCCCCCAAGTCAGGAGGGAGGGGTGATCAGAGAGCCTGTCACTGAGTTGATGCCAGAGAGAGCCCCTGCTCCCCTTACTAGGACACCCACTTGGAGACTGAGTCTATGGGCTACATCTGAACAGGGGTTTTATGTTCTTTCCATGCATGGTCCTAAGTAGGGGTATCAGTTTCTGCTGGACCCGCAGGCCCCAGTTTTTGGCTCTGTTGTTCTCCTTGTAGAGCTCCTATCCCCTCCAGGTCTTTCTATCTCCCCCTTTTTAAATAAAATTCCATGTGTTTTGCCTAGTTTTCCTATGAGTCTCAGCCTCTGTTTTGATACCTCGATCAATTGAGTTTTTCGGGGGCTGTCTGTTGTAGGCTACTGTCCTGTTTCCTGTCTTCTAAAAGTTAAGGAAAAACGAGTGTAAACGAAGATACTCTGCCTGTATGTACTAACTGAACATACAGGTTATTAAACTAAAGTCACTGTAAAAAAAAAAAAAAAAAAGCACATTACTTTCCTAAATATTATTATTGTTCAGAGTACCTCCAGGAGCACCTAGAACAATATAGACTATAGCCATTACCATTCACTTCCCACAATGAGTATATAGTAACTTTTTTTTTTCTGAAGACAGCCAAACTTTGGCTGCAGGACACTGAGCAGACAGTCTCAAATTGAACAAGATTCTCTCTCCTTGCCTGCAAGTTTTACAGTGTTGGAAGGTGCCATGCAGGCTGCATGGAGAAAAAGACTGGTCATATTATCCAGCACTGGACATTGTGAGCTATATACAGTACTGACTTACTAGGCAAACTCTGCCCACTGGAATACTATTGGCATGACTAGTGTCGGGTAACTAACCACTTTCTCATTGGATTTGAGGCCTGACATTGTAGTTCATGCCAGAAACTGACAAACTCTGTGTGAAGAAACACATGACTTGGGAGATGATTGGGCTTATTAATAATTGGAAAGTACTTAATTGTGGGAAACTACTATTAATTTGCTAAAAGATCATGCAATAAAACTGCATTCTGAATTGTGGTGTTTATTGATCATGAATACATGCTATACTCAATTTTGGTCATAGAAATTTTTTTTTCCAGTGGGCAATCATTAGCACAGAGATTCATAACACCTCAGAGTTCTGAGATTGATGTGAGTGCTCAGCAATAGATATGAAACCTAGAAAATGCTCCCATCTCCTCTCCTGAAGAACACCATAAATGAAGGTATAAATAGACTGTGAGCATATTGCCTTGAAATGCTCTTCACTGGACATGGTATAGCAGCTACATGCATGAAATCATAGAATCTATGGTCACCTCTATAAGACATTTCATAGACAAAGCCACTTAAACATTCCTTCTTGGATTGAAGAGGTGCTACCAACCTCCAGCTGAAAAGCTATCGTCATTTGATGAACTGCTGAGAGAGGGAGAGTGAATTTTCTTTGGGGAGTCATTGGTAGGTTGACCATGCTCCATTGGGTAGTCCTACATTGATGTATATATGACCAGCAAGAATTGGACTCTATAAGTTAAGTATTTTTTAAAGGGCATGTAATTGGGAAGGAGATGTGTTGTGTGAGAATCTGGAGATGATGAGGGGAGATGGCCTTGGATATAATAAAAATATATTTTATACAGGTATAAAATTATAGAATGGTTTACCATTATTTTAAAAAATTTGAGTATAAAGAGAGCTTTATGTGAGACACAGGCTGGATGATAACACTTTGTCCAAGCACAAGTCCAAGCACTTCTTGAAGGCATGAAGCTCCAAACCAAATTATTTCTTTGGAGCATCAAGAAATAAGCCCTGGTTCCTTAGCTACTGAAAACCAATGAAGTAGAATTAAATGAAACTTCACAAAGACAAGCTGTAATTTGGGAAAGCTCATTGCTTGAACAACAAAGGGCCAAGATGCATCTTTAGAGTATATGTAGCCAGCTGATTGTCACTTTAAATGGGGTAAGGTAACATTTAATAGAATTTGCAAATAACTTCTTAGGCAAAAATTTATGTTACAGAAATAAATAATAAAATAGCAACAGATTGTGTACAAGTATGACTACAATGAAGAATATATAAATTAGGAAAAAACATCAAAGAGAAATAACAGTTTCTAGGGGTAAATGAATGAGATATATTAATATACACAGGAGCACAAGTATATACAATTAAGCACTTACATATGCATTATCTTTATCTAGTTAATATATCCTTGAGTTAAAAGAAACAAAATAAATAATTAATAATACTGTGTTTGTAAGTTTATAAGAGGCTAATATGCAATAAAATGGCAAGTTAATATTGTTATAAATTATTTACCATCTAAGAAAGAAAATGGACATAGCTATTGAGAGTAGTTTCATTATATTATTTGAACATATTTTTTAAATTATGATACATAATTTGCAAGATTTTTGTATTTATTAGATTCCTGCTTTAAATTAAGAGATTTACATACATTAATAAATGCAAAGACATTTGAATATTCTTAATGTCCAATCTACAGAAAATAATGCTAAACCTTGACCTATGCCACTCCAGTATGGATTTCCTTAATATTTGGACATAATGAAAGAGTTAAGATGTATAATGGATAAAGCATATATCTTTGATGTAAGGAAATAGCTAAGCATACTATGAAGCTTTTTATTTTTTCATGAAGTACTGTATCATGGCTTCCATAAAGTAATTGCGTTAGAACTAAAATAAGTCTAGCTAATACCCATTAGTTTCAACCTAGTTTCACATAGTATTTAGAAGTTGTCCCAGTTAAATCATTCAAAACATAAATCCTGCTAGGACAGGGGAGTTTTGTCCCTAAGGGCCCTTTTTAATAATTGCAGAGCCATCAGATTTTTAAGTCATATGGTGAGTCAATATGGAATCTCCAGGGAAGCTAGTTCTTTTCCAACTTTTCTATTTTTCTATTACTATGATCACCTCATTTCAACTCTCATTCAAATTTCAACAATTGCAAGAGTAGGCTTATTTCAGAGACTCTTGACATACATTTTTACCTGGAAGAAGAATCCTACAGCCTTAGGGACCATATCAGAAATGCCCCACTTAACAAGAATTTTCTGAAGTGCATTTACAAATGCACTCTATGTATTCAGGAGCACAAGTCTATAATTTTCCTCAAATGAAGCTTGGCCTTTGATCACAGTTATATCTTGTATCAAAATCATGTGCAATTATAAAAATTCAAGAAAGAAAAAGACAGAAACTCAAGGCAGCTGTTTTCATCATAGAGGTCAAAGAAATGACAACCAAAAAGTTTCTACTATATCTTGCTTTCAATAAAAGCTGTATTAAAGCATCAAAGAATGTTAACTAAAGATGAAATACAACAAAAGCAATGTTAAAATAGCATTTACATAGATATCTTTAAATAATACCTTTTAGTATTTTCTTACAATGATAAGCAAAAGAGATATTTGGCAGAAAATGGTTACATTGCATGTGAAGATTCTGTAAAAATGAATAGCAAATGAACATGACTATGTTGTACAGGAGCCTTTATGTTATTCAGTATTAGTCAAATAAGTAATATGTAGCAAATTATAGCATGAATATTTAGAAGAATTATATGTAATTTATGAATATTTAGTGTTTCCTAAGTATACCACTACAAGATCTCAAATGGTTCCCTGGCTTCATTCTTCACAGTACAAATTTCTACCCTGAAGGTTTATCACAATTGTTGATCAAATGTAAAATTCTTTTTATTTTTTTTCAAAAATACACAATGGAAATAGGAAAGGGGAGATAGAAAAGGTATGAAATAATCCAATTTAATCTCAGCCTAATAATTTTAGAAATCAGTATTTTTGAAGACAAATTATTATATTTTTTTTTGTTTTGCAACAAATTACTACAATTAAAAAATACCACTAGAAACCAAGGTTGGATTCCGAACTATCCAGCTCCTTGAGGCTGCTTGCCAATGACTACCACTGCATTATATCACTTTCTCTTATTGGGACTGGAAAGATCAATAATCTTGGTTTGATGTTCACATGTTTCATGAGTTCTTAAAATTCAGTTTTTACTATTAAAATTCCTTTAATAAAGGGTTCAAAGTATGCTGCTTTGACTTTCTTTTATAATTTATTACTTATTACAATTTATTCACTTTGTTTCCCCAGTGTAGTCCCCTCTCTTTCTCTTTCCAATCCCACCCTCCTTTCCTCTTCTTCCCTATGCTCCTTTCCTAATCTACTGATAGAGGAAGGCTTCTTCCTCTTCCATCTAACCCTAGCCTATCAGGTCTCATCAGGACTGGCTGCAGCCTCTTCCTCTGTGCACTGGCAAGGCTGTCGCTCCCCAGATGATCAAAAAGCCATCCACAGAATCCATGTCAGAGACAGACCTTGTTCCCCTTAGTAGGAAACCCATTTGGATACTGAGATGCCATGGGCTACATCTGTGCAGGGGTTCTAAGTTATCTCCATGCATGGTCCTTGGTTGGAGTGTTGGTCTCTGCAGGTCCCCATGGACCCAGATTTCTGGTTCTGTTCTCCTTGTAGAGTTCCTGTCTCCTCCAGGTCTTTCTATCTCCCCCTTTTTTCATATGATTCCCTGCACTCTGCCCAAAGTTTGTCCATGAGTCTCAGCATCTGCTTTGATACACTGCTGTGTAGCGTCTTTCAGAGGCCCTCTGGGGAAGGCTCCTGTCCTGTTCCTAGTCTTCTCCTTCTTCCAAACTGTTTCTTTTATAATGTCTACCTTTTATTTCTATTTTTATTAATTTAAAATTTCTTTGTCTTTTTTGTTGTTGTCGTTAATTTACTCAACAGTTTGCAGTACGATTCCATTTTCCAACATCCTGCATATAATTTTTCAGTGATTTTTATTCTTTTTGTTCTTGTGATTAAGCCCATTTCTATTTTATGAATTTGAGTCTTAATTTCAGTTACGCCTTCCCACATACTCTTTTGGAGATTGATTTTTCTTGTTTCTCCAAGGCTTCAGGTCAACCTTTATGTTATTAATCTAAGCTCTCTTACATGTCTTGAAAGATTTTATTCATTTCTTTCACCTCATTGCTTGTGGATTCCTAAGCAGTAGAAGAAAGGAAACAGGATTGGAGCCTAACACAGATATCTTCTAAAAGACTAAAAGACTTTAACCATCAGGGGATCAAAGCAACTGCAGAGACTCACAGCCAAATTTTGGTCAGAATTCGGGGAGTCTTGTGGAAGAAGGGGAATAAAAAAGGAACTGGAGGTGATAGGGACCAGAAAAAGAGACAAAAAAAAAAAAAAGGCAGGTACAGGGGATATTGCAGAGACTGATGCATCAACCAAAGACCATATATAGGAGGGACCTCAATTCCCCTGTCCTCTCCTCAGACGTAGCTCATAGACAGCTCAGTCTCCATGTGGGTTCTCCAGTAAAGGGAGAAGAGACAGTCTGTGACATGAACTCAGTTGCCTGATCTTTGATCATTTCTCTCTGGTGGGGCGACCCAACCAGCCCACAGGGGAAGAGGAGCCAGACAATCCTGATGAGGCCTGATAGGTCTTACCTCCCATAGTCTACTGATAAGGGAAGTCCTTTTCCCTTACTGTCAGGTAAGGGAAGTCCTTCCCCCTTACTGTCAGGGAGAAAGACTTCCCTTATCAGTAGACTATGGGAGATGGACAGGGGATGAAGAGGGAGAAAGGGTGGGATTTGGAAGAGATGAGGGAAGGGGCTACAATGGGATACAAAGAAGATAAACTGTACATAATAATAATAATAATAATAATAATAATAATAATAATAATAGTAAGAAAGACCTTTTACACTTTTCGACGTACACACAACTAAAGATTTTACCGTATAGATTGTATTCTTTAAGACTGACGAATCTTTTAATTTTTTAAATCTTCATTCAATTTTTTTATATTTCTTTCTTTCTTTTCTTTCTTCCTTCCTTTTTTCCCTTCCTTCCTTCTTTTAATTTATCCATAGATATTCTTGCTAAATGATCATTTCATGGAGCATCAAGTTAATATTCCCAAAGTTGTGGCTACCAATCAAGTGATATGAATATAAATATCAATAAGTTTATAATAAGAATTTGAGGAATTTTTGACTATAAAAAAGATCAGTAGTGCTTCTTTACAAACTATGTTGTTTCTGTTTTTGTCTTTTTTGGTTAATTTACCCAATAGTCTACAGTATCTTGAACATTATTATTATTAGTAGTAGTATTTGCATTATTCCAAATTAACATTGCCAGGAAATGGCTAAAATAAAAGTTCTCATTTGCATTCAGTACATTTGTTTATAATTTCTGCACATAGTTTTTTTATAATTTTACAACATTTATAAAGTGAATTTTGTACATATTCACCTTTAATCACAACTTTCACCCCTTACCTTTTCCCATAGAAATACTTTTTATTTCCTCCTACTTTGCTACTTATTTTTTAATAATAAATTTAGTTTTGATTGCTCATAAGAGCATGAATGGAGTTATTTACTGGAATACAGGCAGGTTATCAATAGCTACATCACTGAGAGAATCACACCTGTATTTTTTTTTGTTAAAATGTTTCTTTTTCACAGAAGCAGTTCCATTCATATGTAATAAATTGTGTTTGAAAAAAGAAAATATATTCAGAGAACCATGTAGGCTACCTGCAAGCCTTCTTCTTTATCCCCTTACCCCTATACCTAATCCTCAGTCTCTTCCTCAGAACTGCAACAGAACATCAGCTTCAGAATTTTTTCCCCTGCAGACATCTCCTGTGAATCCCACAGACTATCCCCTCCTAACCTTCCTCTCCCAAATTATGGCTATATCCCTGTATCCACCAAGCCCTGGGCGTACCACAGCTACATCTGCAAGAAAAACATACAGCCTTTCGCAGACTTTTTCCTCCCTTCCATCTCTCCCTCTCCGTCTGTCTCTCTCTCTCTCTTTCTCCCTAGACTCAATCCACCACTCTATTCTGTAGTGCTGTAACAAAATACCAGATGAAGCCTTTTTTCTCTCCTGCCCACATCTCCTACATATCCCACAGACCATCATCTTTACCATCCTCCTCACACTTGTGGCTATATTCCTGCACCCAACTCCTATAAGAACTCCATGTTCAACCACCAGCCCTGAGTCCCAGAAAACCATCTCAGCTGCCTGCAGATAGTATCCCCTATCCATGGCAGCTTTCCTACTTCCTTTGCTCTCTTCCTCTGTGGATCCCACAGAGCCTTCCTCCCTCTACTTGTCACTTTGTCCTTGTTACAGCAGGCATTCCCCTACAACCCAAGGCTCTCTGTTGCTAAGGAAAAGAAATAGGATGAAGGCAGACTTACACCTCTCCTACTACTTCTAAGACTGAGTCCCCCTAGTCTCATTCACTGCTTTTTAAACAGAAAATCTCCTGAGTCTCCCTCTCCTATCTGACCACATCCCAAATCCACTACAAAGAACATCTTCTCCATCTTCTTCAAACACATTTCTGTATTTCAGTTTCCAAAACAAGCACACCACTGTGAACACACCAACTGAGCAGATCCAAAGAGCAGACAACACACAGTCATCACACTAAAATACAGAGAGGTAAAAGAAATCAAGGAACACACCTACCCAACAAAGAAGAATCCAGAAATTAGCACATAGATGTTCAAACATACAAACCAAGATATTTAAATGCCAGCAAAATATCACAATAAACAACAGCCAGGACTGTACCTCTCCACTAGAGCCCACTTATCCTACCATAGAAGGCCTTGAATATTACAACATAGATGAAGAACAAGAAGAAGACCCCAAAGCCCCAACTATATGAAGACAGTAGAGGTCCTCAAAGATGAAATGAATGATTTTCTTAAATAACTCCAAGAAAACAAGAGCAAATTATTGGAGGAACTGAACGATCATCTTAAAGAGATCCACTAAGACTCATAACCAAACCCTCAGCAGAGTGCAAGGAATCATATGAAAGAAGGGACGTTAGTATGATATGGAAAGGATAGGAGCTCTACAAGGACCAAATATATCCGGGCACAGGGTCTTTTCTGAGACTGACACTCAACCAAGGACCATCTATGGATATAACATAGAACTTCTGCTCAGATGTGGCCCGTGGTAGCTCAGTAACCAAGTAGTTTTCCAAAGTAAGGGGAACAAGGACTATTTCTAAGAGGATCTCAAGGGCAGGCTGTTTGACCCCCCCCAGGGGAGGAGCAGTCTGTTAGGCCACAGAGGAGGACTTTTCAGCCAGCCTTGAAGATACCTGATAAAACAGGGTCAGATGAAAGGGGAGGAGGTCCTCCCCTATCAGTGGACTTGGAAAGGGGCAGGGAGGAGACCAGAGAGGGAGTTGGGGAGGGGTAGGGAATGAGGGAGCGGGATACAGCTGGGACACAGAGTTAACAAAATGTAACTAAAAAGAAAAATAAAATAAAAAAATAAAAAAATAAAAACCAGTATGTAGAAACAAAAAAAAAAAAAGAGAGAGAGAGAGATCCAAGAAAGCACACACACACACACACTTGAAAGATACTAACAAAACTGTTCAAGACAAAAAAAATGAAAATAGAATCAATAAGAAAACACATAGTGAGGTTATTCTGGATTACTTCATAAAAATTTAATAATTTGAACAGGAACTACAGTAGTAAGCTTCAGCAACAGAATACTCGTGATGGATGAGAGAGGATCTCAGGCATAGAAGATATAACAGAAGTAATAGATAGTCAAAATTGTTAAATCTAATAAACTTCTAAGAAGAAACATCCAAGAAATCTTAGATATATGAGAAGATCAAAGATAATAATAATACGAATAGAGGAAGAAGAAAAAACACAGCCAAAGAGCCCAGAAATTTCAACAAAATCATAGGTGAAAATGTTCTTACCATAAAGAAGAGGGTACCTATAAATGTACAAGAAACATACAGAACAATAAATAGACCAGACCAGAAAAGAAAATCCTCTTTCTGTATGAATATCCAAATGCAAAAAAAAAAAATACAAAAAAAGAACAAAGAGAGACAATTAAAACCCATAAGGTATAAAGACCAAGTAACACACAAATAAAGGCAAACCAATTAGAATTATAACTAAGTTCTCAAGGAAAATGGCAAAATCCAGAAGGATGTGAACAGATGTGCTTTGTACTCCAAGAGATCACAAATGCAGTGCAGACCATATACCTAACAAAACTTTAGTCACTGAAAGGGAGAAAACAAGATATTGTATGAAACAGTCAAATTTAAATAAATTCTATCTACAAATCTATCCCTAAAGAAGGTGGTTGTAGTAGAAATTCAACTTAAGGAAGCACTAATGAAAACAAGGAAAATAACTAATTGTACACCAGCAATACCAAAACAAGGGAATCATGCAGGCATGCCCATGTAAACACACACACACACACACACACACACACACACTCACACACACAAAAACCACCATCATCAACACCTCCACCATCAACAACAAAAACAAAAAAAGTAATCGAAAATTATTAGTCATCAATATCTCTTAATATCAATGGTTTCTATTTCCAAATAAAAAGACAAAAAATGGTTGCAAATATATCATTCATCCTATGTCTGCATCCAATAAACACACCTCAGTATCAAGGATAGACATTACTTGAGAGAAATGCATTGGGAAAAGATATTCCAAACAAATGGACCTAAGGAACTAGCTGGTATAGCCATTTCAATATATAACAATAAAGAGTTCAACTAAAACAAATCAAAAGAGATGGAAGAAGACACAACATACTCATCAAAGAAAATATTCACAAAGGTGACATTTCAGTTCTTAACATATTTACCCAAGCTCAAGGGCACCCAAGTTTGTAAAAAGACAGACTACTGAGGACATTGCAGCCAGTCCTGATGAGACCTGATAAGCTAAGGTCAGATGGAAGGAGAGGAGGACCTCCCCTATCAGTAGACTTAGTAAGGGGCATGGGAGGAGATGAAGGAGGGAGGGTGGCATTGGGAGAGAATGAGCGAGAGGGCTACAGCTGCAATACAAAGCAAATAAAATGTAATTAATGTAAAAAAAAATAAAAATTTAACTTTCTTACAAACTGATCACATACCAGACATAAAGCAAGTTGTAGCAGATAAAAGAAAATTAACACAATCCTTTTAATCTGTCTGGTCCACCATGGATTAAATCTAAAAAACAAACAAACAAAAACCAGAAATCTTGCAAACACATGGACATTCAACAACACCCAACTGAGTGAAAAAATGGGTCAAAACATAAAAAAAAAAGAAGTGAAAAGTTTTCTAGAATTCAATGAAAATGAAAACACAGAACTTTCAAAATTATGGTGCACAAAGAAAGTGATGCTAAGAGAAAAATTTGTAGCACTAAGTCCCCACATAAAGCAATTGGAACGATCTCATACTAGCAGCTTAATAGCACACCTGAGTACTCTAGAAGAAAGAGAATTAAGCAAATCCAAGAGGAGTAGATAGCTAGAAATGAACTGCAAGGCGAAATAAATATAATAAACTAAGTATAATACAAATAACAAATGTAGCAGAGTTGATTCCTTAAGAAAATTCCCTAATTCTCTCTATGAAGCCATTTAAAAACAATGAGTTACCTCCACCCTTATGAGGTCACAGAAGAAGACAATGCAGCCAGTCCTGATGAGACCTGATAGGCTAGGATTATAGGGAAGGGGAGGAGGACCTCCCCTATCAGTGGACTTGGGGAGGGGCATGGGAGAAAAGGAGGGAAAGAGGATGGGATCAGGAGGATACTAGGGAGGGGACTACAGCTCAGATACAAAGTGAAAAAACTGTAATTAATAAAACAATAAAAACCCAATGAGTTATAATTTTGCCACAGTTTAAAAGCTGAAGTACATCTCCAATATATATTAATGAAGCCATCTATTTTAAATTCAGCATTCCACTATGTTAGGACACTAATAATTCAATGTTATTTAGAAAAATGTATGGTCTGTAGTCTGATCTCAAATATGATAGTAGGCAATATCTAATAAGTGAATATTTTTGCCTATTACTCACATAGAAAAATTATATTCATTCCAGTAAAGTCATCTCATACTAGTGTTTTGGGTTTTTATCAAGAAGTTTCTACTCCCTTTGCACAGTCTATATTTTTATTATGTGATTAGGTCTCACGTACCTTTGTCTGACAAGAAGCTCCTCTTTCTCACTAGAAATTGAATGCTTCTAGATCATTATTTACATTTTCAGGATGGAAAAAATAATTAGGTCAAACTGAATTATTAACATACAATTATTTAACTAACATCTGTCTGAGATCCTAATGCGTTTGGACCAGTTTGAAATCTCCTTCCTGACTGTCAGTACAGGTAACCAGCCAGACTTCTTTTCCAGGTACCAAGCATTGCAAAGACAGACCGTGTTCTACAGAAAATGTAATGTATAATACGCCCCTTCCACCCTTAGGTTGATATTGACAAGCTATTTTGTCACAGTAACAGGACTACCAATACAAAAATTGGTTCTGATAAGTAGGACTATCACTGTTATAAAAATGACCATTCAATTTATTGGTTTGTCGAAGCATTTTTCTTTAGGAACGTGGAAGCCTTTGAAACTTTGCGCTAGAAAAAGCCTCAAATGATGTAAAAAGGCTTTTTTTCTTAATGGCTGGTCCTGATATGAGTCTCAGTATCAAAGGACAGAGAATGAAGATAAAGTGGAGATTATGATGTGTCCCAGGGGAACAGGTCATTACTAGGAAATGAACTAGAGTTCGTTCAAGTTAAGTTCTACCAGGGAATCTGGCTGCATTCTTCCTGTGTCTTATCACCACAAGTGACTTTTAAAATATATGTTAAAGTAATGAACAAGTTTGTCCGACAGGAGCAGTTCTAAGACAGGAAACAATCTGTCTGTCTGCAGTATGACTACCAACAAATGGTCTTATTATGATCCACAATGAGAATGAACAAACTACTAGAAAAACAACAGCAGCAAAAACAAACAAACAAAAACAAAAACAAGAAATTTTCATGAACAAAGTCGTATGAGCAAGTTTAAAATTGTGGACAAGAGAATCATGATGACACAACCACTGTCATTGTTAAGGGGAAAATTTGCTCTTTTCTGAGACAAAATGAAGTTTTGCTTGAAGCAAGACATTTACAATTTTCATCAAAAGCTGAAATTTATAAAACTGGACATATATATAAAAGGAGAAATGCAAAAGTGAGACACACACACACACACACACACACACACACGCGCGGGGGGTGGGGGGAGATTCCCTGATCTAAACAAGTGCTCAGTATGGTTATTTTACAGGTTCTGCTGTAAATTTATAAAGAAACCAGTAATGAAAAGATTGTGGTGTTAGCCAGGCAGAGTGGTGCAGGCCTGTAATCCTAGTACAGTCTCAGTTTTTCTATAGATTTAAAAACCACACAATCGTTACAAACAATTGATAAGCACACAATGTATAAAGAAGAAATTTGTTTTAGTAACATGAAGGGGAGGCAGAGGTTGGTGGATCTCTGTGAGTTTGAGGCCAGCTTGGTCTACAAAGAAAGTCCAAGATAGTCATGGTTATACAGAGAAACCCTGTCTTGAAAAACAAAAACAACAAACAAACAAACAAACAAATAAGATTGTGGTGTTTGTGTCCAGGCCCCAATCCAATTGGGAAGTAGAATTTGTAAGTATATAATAGATATTATTTTTGCAAGCATGGCAATTCCAAGAATGAAGGATCATACATAAAGTCTTGCCCCATGATCCTAGAAATCAATTGAAAACAAGAAATGAATGGCAGGGAGAGGGTCAGTCTCCGTGCAAGGCAACCCATAGAGGAAACTGCATAGAGCTGGGAAAATAAAACCTATACAGCAATGAAAACATCAGTATTCAGGAAATCCCAAGACCATGGGGCATCTACAGAAGAAAGCTACAAGCATAAACTATTAAAAACTAGGAAGACTTTAAAGTTGGACTGAGTGTATATCCCATTATGAGAAGCCATTGAATCAACAGCAATCAGGGCAGAATATGGTGGTTTGACTGTGCAATGGTCTCCATAGTCTCATGTATAAACACTTGGTTTACAATATGACAGTGTTTGGAGAGATTACAGAATATTTAGAAGGTTGAGAAGTGGATCACTGAAGTTGAGCTTTGAGGAGTCATTCACATCCACCTTGCCTTCATTCTGTTCGTTCTATTGAAGTAACTGTGAGGCATCCAGCCTCATGCTTCTAGAAAGGAGAACTGTTACGAAGTATACTAAATACTGAGATTCTGAAGGGATGGATGCAGGGAGGGGCTGAGGTAAGCAGGGTTACTACAATAAGCGTAGGAAGACAAGAAACATTTCCCATTATGTATTTGCTTGTCTCTCGAAATTAGTAAAACAGTAAACATTGTAATCATTATTGAAAAGATTTTAAGAAAGCAAAAGCAAGAGCAAACAAATCTAACAGCGATTTTAGACATAAAAAATAATCAGTGTAATAGATCAATACATCATTAACTTTTGTAGTGAATAAAACATTACATAAAGTTTAATGTTAAGCTATAGGGTCATAGCTTTGATAAAATAAAGGTTTAATGAAGACTTAAAATGTCAAATATAATTGTTTTATGCAAATGATATTCTTCCATTATTCATACCATGTGAAAAAAATGTATAAAAAATAGTTTCAGAAAAATAATTGACCGAATATATTTATAAGTAACATAAAAAAGTCAAAATTAACAATATGTGAAGACTGAGAAAATAAATATAAAAAAAAAGAAATGATAATAGCATGCAGTAGTGGCAGTATTCTGTCTTGACACAGTGTTTACTGTAGGAACAATTAGTTTGAGGTATAAAATATTGTGTAAATGTACCCAGTTGCACTTACAAATAGGAAAACATATTATTTCAAATTTATTTTTTTCCTCGTCATTTAACCGAAAGAAAATAGTGTCCCCTTTGACTAGGAGCCCATTCATTTTCCTGGTCGCTTTAATGATAGTTAATCATGATAATAGCAGTGACTGGATGATGTAACCACTCATGATTAGCCCAGGCTTGTTTTCTTGTGTGTATTTTTGAAAGGAGGGAGGGGAACCAAGGGTTTTCCAGAGACTTCAATTCTTTCTGCTCTATTTCCCCCTGTTCTTTATATTACATCACTTTACATGGAGACTGGCATACAGGCTTACAAGAGGTTTTATACATTTTTAGTCTAAAAAAGATGTGGTTATTAGTGAATGTTAAGATTTCACATACACAAAAATAGACTTTTTCACCCAGTACACTTTCGGTCTCAAGCCACACAAAGCTTTTTAATTAGAAAAGTAAGATAATGGGATAGAAAAGTGGGAAGACACAAAATATTTAATCTAAGTTTCTGATATATGCTGATATATATATCAATCTTTGTTATCAATTAGTACAAAAGCATAATTGACTTTAGCATTAATGACTTTAAACAAAAATATATCAAAACTTATTAATGACAAAAATAATTAAGTAAAAAACACAACAATTCCAGTCTTTCATAGCAATCTAAAATTCTCTGAAAACTGACTCCCTATGAACTAGCATAGAGTAACCCAAGCTTTATAAAGATTATGAATGCTAAGCACTGAACAGTGCTTTTACAGTTATATCTTCACAATCTACTCTAACTAAAGGCATTAGAAAGTCCATCCATCTTCTAATTAACGAACGGTATATTGACTAATTTTGTTTTTCATCCTTGATTTTAAAAGCAGAAGTGAGGATGGGAAGATTCTTCTGTTCTTGAAGACACTCTGTATATGCATACCTATCTTTTCAAAATATTCTTTGTCTTCCAAATTACCAGAGAGAAAAATTAAACTACATAGATTGCCCTTCCTATGACTGAAATGAAGAGTACTGAGTCTGCCATGAAAATAATTTCATTTTTATTCTATTCAATGTGGTAGAAATGAATCACACAAATACTAAACATGTTACACAAAGAGATACATCACTACAAATGTTAACCAAAGGGGAAAAGAATGTTGAGCTGATAAAGTATTCTTTGATATTTTTCAAGCCTTAAATCATTCTTCATAGAGTGACATCTTGCTATTAAAGTTTGTTTGAACTTTAAAACTTCTGTGTTAAAAGCATGCATAATTACATTTATGTTTTAATAAGTGCATGTGTGTAATACATACATATTCATGTACATATGCATTCACATGCCGTGCACGCATATACACTTCTTCAGTTGTCACCAGTGAATCAATGCATTTTTCAGGTCCAGACATTAATGAGAAAAACATTAAAAACTGAACAGGGACTGTCTCTGACATGAACTCAGTGGCAGGATCTCTGATCACCTCCCCCTGGGGAGTACAGCATTGCCAAGCCACAGAGGAAGACAATGCACCCAACCCTGATGAGACCTCATAGGCTAGGGTCAGACAGATGGGGAGGAGGACCTCCCTATCAGTGGACTAGGGGAGGGGCAAAAGTGGAGAAAAGGTAGAGAGGGTGAGATTGGGAGGAGATGACAGAGTGGGCCACAGCAAGGAAACAAAGTAAAGAAATTGTAATAAAATGATGAATTTTTTTAAAAAGAGTAGGTTAAACATAAATTTCAACAGCTTCCCAATGCAGGGATATAGAGAAAAGGGAGTATGAAAATTAGGCCTTTTGATTTAGGGTTCATGAAAGCCAGCATGGTCAGCAGGGACTTTGACAAGGCTGTGCAGCAGAATGCAAGGGCGCTCCAGAGAAGAGAGGATGAAAGCCCAGTGTCACATAAGCATAATCAGCCTTCAGGTTGTGTTTGAAAGATAAAGAAATAGAAACAATGAGAAGAAATTGTGCTTCTGAGTAGATAAGGTACATGACAGAGGCTTTGTAAGTACCTGGCTGAGGGAGAGATGTCTGAGAAGGACAGGGGATAACATCATTAACGTTTATTTATCCCATAATTTAACACATATTCAGGTGACTCAGTTCTTTTGGGTCAGATGACAGACTGTTTGACAAATGACTGATAGGTCCAGCTGAGAGAGAGAGAGAGAGAGAGAGAGAGAGAGAGAGAGAGAGAGATTCCACTGTTTGCACCAGACATAAGGAGAAGTTTGGATGTTGTCCTTCCTAGCACTATCATGGAAATGGAATTGTATGTAAATCAGAACAGAAGTGATGTGCCAATTAAAAAGTCTGAAAAGTCTCCTATTTCTGAGAAATCGATAAGTTTCTCTCCATTTAGTTGGATGTTGGCTATAAGCTGGCTAAATATTGCCTTTACTATGCTTAGGTATGTGCCTTGTATCCCTGACTTCTCCAAAACTTTAAACATGAATGGGTGTTGGATTTTGTCAAATGTTTTTTGACATCTAAGGGGATGATCAAGGTTTGTTTGTTTGTTTTGGGTTTTTTTGTTTGTTTGTTTGTTTTAGCTGTTCAGCATGTTTTATTAATCTGATGCTTTTCAGAAATAGTGTTATATTAAGATCCAGCTATACCACTCCTGGGCATATATCTGAAAGATGTTCAACAACAAAACAAGGACATTTGGTCAACCATGTTTGTAGTAGCTTTATCCGTAGGAGTCAGAATCTGGAAACCACCCAGATGTCCTTCAGCTGTGGAATGGATACAGAAATTGTGGTACATTTACAAAATGAAATACTACTCAGCAATTAAAAATAAGGAAATCATGAAATTTTCAGGCAAATGGTGGGAACTAGAAAAGATCATCCTGGGTGAAGTAATGCAAAAGTAGAAAGACACACATGGTATATACTCACTTATAAGTGAATATTAACCATATAATATATTTCAGTATGTCCTAAGAAGCTAAACAACAAGGTGGACACTAGAAAAAAGGCTTAATCCTAATTCAGAAGGGCAAACAGGATAGGCATCTGAAGCAGGAGAGATGAGTAACAGGACAGGAGCTTACCACTGTGGGCCTCTAAAAGACTCAATCCAGCAAGGTATCAAAGTAGATGCTGAAACAAATAGCCAAATTTTGCAGAGTGTAGGAAATCTTATGGAAACGGGGTGAGGGGGAGATAGAAAGACCTGGAGGGGTCAGGAACTCCACAAGGAAAACAACAAAGCCAAAAAAACATATCTGTGCTCAGGGGGTTCTGCATGGACTAATGAATCAACCAAGGACCACACATGGAGAGGACCTAGATCCCTGCTCAGATGTAGACTATGGGCAGCTCAGTATCCATATGGGTACCCTAAAAGGGAAGCAGAGGTGGTCACTGGCATGAATTTGGTTGCCTGAGCTTTGATCACCTCACCCTGATGAGGTGGCCTTACTAGGCCACAGAGAAAGATGATCCAGACAATCCTGATGAGATTTGGTAGGCAGGGTCAGATAGTGGGGAGGAAGACCTCCCCTATCAATGAACTAGGGAGGGTAATAGGTGGAAAAGGGAGGGGCATGGGAGGAGATGAGGGAGGGGGCTACAGCTGGGTTATGAAGTTAATAAATTGAAATAAATAATAATAATAGGGAAATAATAAATAAATAAATAAATAAATAAATAAATAAATAAATAAATAAATAAATAAATGGATAGATAGATAAATAGTCTGAAATGTTCCCAGTCTTATCTACCAAAAACAGCAGCTGTAGAAGTCAGTATAAAAGGTCCTCAAAAACTAAACAGTCATACTGAAAGTTAATTACATTATCATTAATCTGATGGATATAATTGGAACTGATTTATTGTAGTACAGAGACAAGAATTCCTCAAACTGTTGATTATTTCCTTCTTCAAATAAAATATTTATTCAATATAGTTTGGTCACATAACTGATGTAATAGAATTCTTTACCTCTTTATTTTATGAGCTTGTTAAAATGCCTCTTTGGGAATAAAGAAATATTTTATAACAATTATTATCTAAATTTTAGAAACTAACATGATGCTCCTTTCTAAAATGATACACATTTTTATTTGAAGAACTTCATTTGTATTCCACTTACTTCAATGCTGTTTTTAACTGAAAAAAAAAAGAAAAAGAAACTAGTCTGCAATGTATTTCTATCAACAACAACAACAAAAATCTCATTTGAGGTAGAACACTTTAATCAAAGAGAGAAATGAATCTAATGTTCAGTTTATTAACTGGGGATTTCATTAATTTCATGACTGTATTCATAAGGTTCCTAAAGCTACCTAAATTTGAATATATTTTATTTACTGAAAATAAAAATACTATTATATACAAAGGAAAAGAGATACAGTAAAAAAAAAAAAAAAAACAAAAAAACAATATGACCAGTTCTTCATTGGGGAGTAAATCATATAGGAATTCATTAAAATAGAAATGTCTTCAGCTTCCACTAGGAATATTTTTATAAAATACATCATATATATAATATACATATGTTAACTATTATTACTCTTTCTCACAAATCTTGGAGAAATTCAATTTGTTGTTTATTTTATAAGCTTTCATTTCATGTCAGGTTCTAAAATTTGGAATATTAAAGTAGTATTTGCCACTATCATTTTTTTCACTGTTTAAATAATTTTTTATTGAGTTACTGTTTTTTCTTCTTTTTATTATTATCATTTATTACAATTTATTCCATTTGTTTCTAGGCTGTAGCCCCCTCCCTCATCTCCTCCCAATTCCACCCTTTCTCCCTCTTCTCCCCCTATACCCCTCCCCTGGTCCACTGATATTATATACTCACTCATTAGTGAATATTAACCATAAAATTTCGGATAAACATACTAAAATCTATACCCTTAAAGAAACTAAACAACAAGGAAGACTCTAGGGAAGATGCCACTATCATTTTTAATTATGTTTTATAAATTATTTTAATGCATTTTGAAAAGACACACTGCTTTCTCCACACCCTACAACTCTTTGTGTGTCCCCATTTATCTCCTGAAATTCATATCATCTTTATATGTATATGGAATCTAGTGAGTCTGAAAAGCATTTCCTTTATCTACAGGGTGCAGGCCTGACCACCTGTGTATGGGCGACCTATCTGCGCGATCAGCAATGAAGAAAACTGATTTTGCCTCCATCAACTTGTAAACTTGTAGAACTCTTTATATAGGGTTGGTATCTTTTTATGTTATATTTTTTTAATTTTAATTTTATTTTATTTTTAATTACACTCTATTTACTTTGTATCCCCCCTTTAGTTCCCTCCCAATCCCTCCCTTCCTCCCCCTTCTCCACACACTCCCCTCCCCATGTCTACTGGTAGGGGAGTGTTTCTTTTTCTTCCTTCTGATCCTAGTCTATCAGGTCTCATCAGGAGTGGCTGCACTGTCTTCCTCTGTGGCCTGGTAAGGCTGCTCCCCCATCAGTGCTGGTATCTTAGAACCTTTCCTCATCTATGATTGAACCTTAAATAATTTTGTGCAAATATTGAAAGTTCATGGGTACATCCCTGTCATGTCTAGATGACACTATTTTTTTTTCAATGCAAACACAATAGCATCTTTTATTACAAGCTCTAGCTTGGGCCCACACTGTCACCACAGTGGTTCTAGAGTGAAGAGCCCCAAGCACAGGAGGAGGAGGGTTTTTATTAGGTTACAGCGAGGTTTGGGAAATTATAGTTTAGCAGTTACACAATTAGGTGATATTCAGCAAGGGCAAGCTTGTTACAAAGTGATTGTGGCTAATATTGAGCAAGCTATCTATACACCTCAGGAATTAGGCATTTCAGTGCCATGAAAATTCTACTACCAGGTCCGTGGGCTGCCCAGCACAGATGCCCCACCCTGAGATAAGATATCTTTCCATTCTTGTGGTTACCGCCAGGCTATTCCTTGGGTAGGGTATTTTATGGCCTAGTTCCTGGGACTGGTGGCTTTTGGAGTGGGGGTCCAGGCCTGGTTCTCTAGATGACACTACTTTAAAGTAGTATTTCCTGGACTCATAAAACCCTTCCCTCCTTCTCCATGTTGTTCACTGAATCCAGCAGTTACAGGTTACTTTATAAATGACTTGATATGTGGATTTTGGTTACATAGTACAGGATAAGCATACTATGGGGCACAGACCCAGAGAAGGTAAGTGACAAGGAGGATCCAGTGAGGATGCATAAATCTCACTTGGAAGGGGTGATAGAACAGACAGATATAATGGCTGAAGAGCAGGAACAGGGTGGGAGCGGGGCCAGAAAGAGTTAAGAAGATGGAGATCATACCTGAGGAGAGCAAGGATGTGAGGACAGAAGGCCTGAAGAGAAACAGAAACTGAAGGTGCGGACTTCTCTGTGACAATTCTAAGTCAGGGTGGGCTCCTGGAAAGATATTAGGGGATTCAAGCAGAAACTCCTAGTCGCAGAGACCAGAGACTAAAGAGGACATCCTCTACCTAGACTAGTCTTCTTGGTAAAGGGCAGGGAACACCAACCCATCCACAAAAACCTTAACCCAGTTTTACCCTGCCTATGAGATGTGCAGGAATAAAGATAGATCAGAGATTGAGAATATGCCCAACCGATGTCTGGCCCAGCCAAAGACCCATCCTATGGCAGAATGACAACTTCTGACACTATGAATGATACTCTGCTAAACTTGTAGGCAGTAGCCTGACAGAATTGTTTTCTACACAATAGCACCTCAAAACAGAGGCTGAGACTCACAGCCAAACATTGAGCAATCTGTAAGTCTTGTGGAAAAGTGATAGGAAAGAGAAAAGGACCTGAAAGTGACAGGAGCTCTACAAGAAGACCAACAGAAACAGCAAACCAGATCCCAGAAGGGATGGTTGAGACTGAAGCATCAACCAAGGGTCTTGCGCCAACTGGACCTGGACCGAAGCCCTCTATCAATAAGTAGCGGATGGGCAG
Organism: Psammomys obesus; assembly: GCF_907164565.1. Taxonomy (NCBI): domain Eukaryota; kingdom Metazoa; phylum Chordata; class Mammalia; order Rodentia; family Muridae; genus Psammomys; species Psammomys obesus. The sequence continues at coordinate 38,864,544 of NW_026596051.1, forward strand.
CTTAGGCTTCATGTAGATCCTCTAGTAACGGAAGTCGGAACTGCATTGGACAGCTTTTAGATCGCTTCCCCCTGTTGGGACTGTCTTGCCAGGCCACAGAGGAAGAGGAGATATTCAGTGCTGGTGCAAACTGATGAGCTGGGGTGGATGGGAAACGGAGCTCCCCTTTTCCGAGGAAACATGGATGGGGAAGAGGGAGAGCAAGGAGATGAGACTGGGAGGGGAGGAGGAACGGGGCTACAATGATGTAAAGTGAATAAAATAAATAAATGAGAAAAGTTTGGTATAATTTATTTTTTGCAGTTTTATCAGTTGTGGTTCTCTCTATTACCCTGCATCAAACAAAGCGTACTGACAGGTGTTGGATATTTCCTTTTGAATTGTTGATCATGAGGTCTAAAGACTTTAATGTTGGCTGCTTTTTCCCTTGCTTTTGATAGTCCATCAAAACTTGAGAATAAGACTTTATTGCTTAAAGATTACACACTTTAGTCATGAAACTTGGGGGTAATCAAGCTTGTATTATCTTAAAATTCTCCTGGTGTGGGTACTGGAGGGATGACTCCAGAGGTTAAGAGCACTGGCTGCTCTTCCAGAGTTCCTGAGTTCAATTCCCAGCACCCACACGGTGGCTCACAACTATCTACAATGAGAACTGGTGCCCTCTTCTGGCGTCCAAATGTACATTCAGGCAGAACACTCTAACTATAAATAAATAAATCTTAAAAAAAAATGTCTCTAGTGTATGATTAGCTCTCATGTGGGATGTTACTATGTAGGTTGCTGACACTCCTACACATATGAAATCCTGTGAACTTCAATAATGACTGACATAGTGAAATAGGCTCAATATTTTAATAGTAGTACTATGAGTCTGGGTTAACCAAGAATTGTCAGATTACTCTTAGGAAACAGTCAATAGGAAGCAGCCCTATCCAGGTATGGCATTCTTACCAGGGACCTCCAGCTGGAGAGGCCACAGACCCTAGAGAATTTAATATAATTCTGCTAATTAGGTGTCATTTTCAACTACTTACCTAATATTTCCCCCCATAAATTAGTAGAGATCTAAGTCTTATAAAGGACAACACTCTGTGTGGTGGTGAGTTATTACAGAGAATTCTATCCTGAGAGAAACAGTTAATTCAACATTTTGTCTTTGCCAACAATTTAGCACTGATAGACATTAGTTGATTTATTTTCTTCATTCTACGATGATTACAGATCATTTTAGTCTGTTTTAATTCCATTATTTCCTTATATTTGAACCCTCAAATCTTAATCATTTTATTGAGCTCTACTTTATGTTGGTTTATTGTTATTATGCATGCAAGTCAGATAAAATGCACCATCAGCAAGTTTTTACTGTTGATTTCAGAACTCTAAGAGCAGGGATGAATAGATAAAGGGAAAACAACATAAACAAAATACAAAAAAAAATGTTTTAAGGACCATTAATCTTTTGTACATAATCTAATCACATTTCCATCAGATTTTGAGTTTTGAATACAGCATGATTAAGGGTTAGAGAGAAATAGGAATATTGTGGACCCAAGTAGACCCTGTTAGCATATTTAGAGATTTGTATAGTACAATATATTTCTCAGATTAGTCATTCATTATTCTGGACAAATGTATCTCCTAAGATGCTAGGTGCAATGGCATAGTTATGAAAACCTAGACCCTGACAAGAAATGTACCTATGACACTTCCGCACTTACGCTCTCATTCTGGGCCAGTATACAGTACAGTGATGTTTGAAAATGCAATGGAATTACATCCCTTAAACTGATAGCTCACAAGAATATGGATCTTACTTCATATGCTCAAGTCAAACACATTTAGTATTCTGTTTGGTTCTATTATCACAGACCCTATAACATATTAGTAGAGCTAATTATTTCCTACCTTGATTAAAATGATCAAAATTATTATAGTGCATGGCTTTCTGTAATATAAGTAATATAAAATGAGAGTAGTTATGACATATAGATGCTAATTTTATGGTATTTTCTTCCTTATGCTTGGTTTATTCTCTCTCAAATTACTTCAACCACTAAAAGTCATTAATTATTTGGGAGATTTTATTAGATAAAATCTTCATATCATTTTCTTTTTGGAAAATAATATTTTAATTTTAAAAATGAAAAATTACACTTTGTAGTTATATGTAAAGTTTCTAATGTGGAATAAATAATAATTGGCATAAATTACAAAAACAAACAAAAAACCCAATCCAGTTTAAAATATTTTTTTTCCAAAGGAGAATAAGAATAGACAGAATCATGCCTAAAATTTTGGCATGGTTTTAAAGAATTAATATGTTTCTCCCACATGTCTAACAGGTGCAGGTGTTAAGAGAAATACTTACATTAAAAGTATGCAACTGAAATGTGGATTTGATTTTTCTTTTTCTGCACAAGGACATTTTACTTAGGATTTTTTAGTCACATATATTAAGTTTTACTGAATAGTCCAAGTTTTACTGGATTTTCCCAGTATATGTTGCCAGTTAAATCTTAGCTTCCACCTCTGACAGAAAAGCAAATGTTCTCTACTGTCCTCTAAACTCCTCCAAGCACACAGAATTCGATGCAGCAGATTCTTCACCTTTTCATAGCCTCCTCTGAGTTTTACCTCCTTCTTAGCATTTTATTGTGGCTATCAAAGGATTTACCACTGATATTTGTGTGTGACAGCCCTGTTTTCAGTCAATAATACCTAAACTCTAAGCTTATTTGTTTTTGTCTTCTAAAGGTTTGTTTGAGTACAAATATATCCTCTTCATATTTGATTCTTAAGTGTTCTTTACTGTTTATCACACATTAAGATAGCATGTGATTAGCAGGCTACAGTCCTTTTTAATCCTAAAGAGATTAACAACCATAGAAACATGTAATGGTCATGCCAGAGAAACAGGTAAGAGACATCAGAAACATATTTGGCCTTTGGTAGGGTAGAGCTGTGTCCATGAGGCTCCCAGTGAAAGATGAGTCACAGTAAGACATACAAGATTCTGTTACCAAGAGAATCTGAAGTTAAGAAGAGCACTGCAGATTTACCAGCAAAGTTATGTCAACATCTGACATTGATGGATAAAAGAAGAGATATTCAGGAAAATGAAGAAATAATAGATAAAATAAGTTGAACACTTCCATAACCATGTGTCTGACTTTTTTTTTTTCAACTTCTCAAAACACTTTAATAATCTCCACACAGAGCTTAGTACAGTGCATACTTAAAATAGGTTAAAGTGAATTAGAACAACAAAACCAGGCACAAATTATATTTAATTGCTATAGATTTTCAAAGGAAACTTTCTTATTTTGCAATCTGAGGTGAGAAGAAATGACAGGTAAAGAGCTAGGGAACAGTCAGACTGACCCTGGCTGCAACTTCATTAAAATGGACGGGGCTCTCCATGTTTACTGAAAGAGTAAAAACGGGTAGATGTGGGATCATTAGAGCAAGTTTCACTCAGGAGATAACAGTTAAGGAGAAACAAACAGGAACAATGAACAAAATTACCTACCATTACACACAAATCGGTAGGGGAAGAAAAGCAGAAACTTCATCGAAAACGGAGATGATGAGGTCTTACTGAAAAGAATCAGGTGTTTTTTTTTTGTTTTGTTTTTTTTTTTTCATTCCTCATGTCTTGGTGGGTTGTGGCCAACTTCCTCTAGAGAAGAGAACTACTGCTTAAAAGAGTTAACCTGCTCTTTGATCACTCTCCCCTGGTGATGCGACCTTACCAGGCCACAGAAGAGATCCAGGAAGTACTGATGAGACTTGATAAGCTCAGGTCAGATGGCAGAGGAGGAGAACTCCCCCTTTCAGTGGCCTAGGGGAAGAGGATAGGGGAGGAGGGTAGGACAGGGAAGAATTGAGGGAGGGAGCTTCAATCAGGACATAGAATGAATAAATTGTGAAAAAAAATTAAATTAAAACAAAACAAAAAAAGCAAAAACCACAACAACAACAAAAGAGTTTCCCAGTAGGCTTGAGATCATAGAGCAGTTCCTTGACAGGGGCCTGAACTCAGCCTTCCACAACCCGAGGGTGGTAGAAATGCCTCAGACAGAACTCCCGGACACTGGGGGACTGTACCATGATCACAGCACAGTGTTTGCTCTGGGGGCAAGATGCAGCTTTAGGGTCGCTTCATCACCGGACAGTTCCGTAGCTGAGTCAAAGCCCTATGGGGGTCTCAGTGCATCAGTCAGCACGTGCCAGGGGAACCACTGCTGGCGACTCAGAACCTGAAGCTGCGAGCATCACAGTCGCATCCGCCACGCAGGGTACCCGGCACCAGTAGATTCTGAAACTCTGCACAACTGTCAGTTTTATAGTTGCTTCTTCCCGTCCTAAAGCACCGTGGAGACAATGACCACCCAGAACACTGACCGCGACGAGGTGTATGACATGGGGAATCTAAGGATCCTAGAGCGACTATCCTGATCTGTAGAACGTGAAGATGAGTGTAATTGTGGCCAGCACAGGCCTTCTTACCACTCAAGACAGGAATCTACAACAGTGAGCTGACAGTCCATGGGGACTTGATCAATATAGGTTCAACAACAGGGCAAACTACAGTAAAGCCTTGAGAAGACCATGCGCTGCCATGTTCAGCCACCCAGGAATAAGATACATTTCCATTCTTCACTCCTTCCCTCACACCAAACTTGGTTTTTTTACCTATACTGTGCATACTATATTTGTCTTCTTTAATTTATTATTTTTATTTTAATTTGTAGTATTTTATTTTACACTACCTATATTCATTTAATGTATTTGATTTTATTTTGCTTTTTTCCTTTTTATTAATTACTATTTATTTATTATTGTTCATTATCCATTTATTTATTATTTTATTTATAAATTATTATTATTATTATTATTATTATTATTATTATTATTATTATTAGTCATGTTATATCCTGGCTATGGCCCACCTCCCTGGTCTTCTCGCAATCCCAAGCTCCTTTCCCTTTGCCCTTCCTCTAGTCCACTGTTAGGTGAGGTCCTACTCCATTTCTATTTGGCTCTAGCCTATCAGATCTCATCAGGACTGGCTGCATTGTCTTCCTCTGTGGTGAAAAAATTTTAATTTACCAGGTATCAGCTTATCTTATGACATTTTAATACATACTTATTTCATGTTAACCATTACAGTACCTCTTCGTTTCCCACTTTTCTCTTTTTCTCATCTCTACCTAAAACTTTCCACACCAATTTTTTTGTGTTCCACTTTCATATCACTAATGATCTGTTATCACCTTTCTTCTACAATGCCTATTTTTTTTTCAGGTATCACTTTCTACGACCTGGGGCCCTGAACACACACATGTGTATATACACACGTCTGAGTATATATGCACATACACATAGATATGGGTGTGCATGTGCATATGTGAATATATATGAAGTATATGTGTACACTATGAGTGTATCTGTAAATATATTTACACAGCAATGTAATTATATGCTATATGTATAGCACATGTAAGCATATGTGCGTATGTAACATCACTCATTATGTGTATTACAGTAATTTTATTTATTTATATTATTATATCATAGTAAGTGCATGTTATGTATTTCATATACACTCCTTCTATCTTATAATAAATTTTAATATGTCTTGAAGCTTACACTCTGAGTTTAGGATTAGGAGCTGGTTTTATCATTCTTTTAATTAAATTTTTGTTTTTTTAACATTTGTTACTGTTTGTTAACTTTGTATCCCAGGTGTATGCTCCCTCATTCCCTCCCAATCCCATGTCCCTCCCTCATCACCTCCTTGCCCCTTTCCAAGTCCACTGATTAGGGAGGACCTCCTCCCCTTCCATCTGACCCTGTTTTATCAGGTATCTTCAGGGCTGGCTGCAAAGTCCTCCTCTGTGGACTAGCAGGGCTGCTCCTCCCTTGGTGATGGGGAGGTCAAAGAGCCAGTCATTGAGTTCCTGTTAGAAATAGTCCCTGTTCCCCTTACTAAGGAAACCCACTTAGATACTCAGCTACCATGGGCCACATCTGAGCAGGGGTTCTAGGTTACATCCATACATGGTTCTTGGTTGGAGATAGTTTGATAACTAAGTCAATGACCAATTTATTGATCAAATGAATAATATACCGTATATGTCTATGTGTGTCTATGTGCACATGATCATTGTGTTCATATATACATATATATGTAAATACTAGAAATTAAGACTAATAAAATATATGGTACAGGTGGTATTTATCATTCTTAGCATCAGCTATTTTAATTCAATATTTTATTTTTTCATCAATTTTTCTTCAAATTTAATTATTTAACTTATTATAGTCTTAATAAAATTTAATTGAATGTATGAGTTACATTTTCAAAATGTACACATATGTGAATAATTGTTTTGGCTTATAATTTACTTCACTCAACTTCCAAACCATAAGTAGTAACACAAATAATATTTATAAAGACTGTTTATATATTTATATTTATATTACTCTGAGTTTTGTGTCTTTTTCTTTTTTTACAGAAAAAAAAATTTACTAATGTTTTGTGTAACCCATAGTTTTCTCTGGTCTTTTTTCCCCCTACCCTCATTCTTAGTTCCTGTGACCCTCCCCAGCCCAAAATAGAGTGAAGTTATGACCTGTTAGCAGAGCAAGGAGTCTATAATTCAATAAAAGCAAGCTAGGACACAAGAATTAACTTTTCGGAAAGAGAGCAAACACATCTGAGCCTGAATCCAGCAGGTTTCTCTCTCCTCTCCCTATTATTCCCTCCTTTGGGTGGGAATTATATTATATCCCTCCCAAGAGTGGATACTTCCAGTAAATTTTGTGTTGTTTTTTTTTTTTCTCAAAATATCATTTATTCAGAAAATAGTCTGCCACAAGTTGGTGCGTAGGAGTCAAGAATGTTTATAAGGATTAAGTGGACCTAAATTCCCAGGCACAGCACTATGTACAAAAGTTCTGGGCTGTGTTTAAGAGGCCCTGCTAGAGTGCACCATGACTAGCCAACAATTTTCCCTTTGTTTTAAAGGTCCTAAACTGGCTTACCCCGAGGAAAACAAACCGCTATACTTTATCTTAACCAGCAATCAATGACCTCCATTATCTCACATTCTACTTTAGGGCACTGAAATAACACAGCTGGAGAGACCTCTACAGCCCAGTGATCTTTAGCCTATTTATATGTGCCTCTTGTTCAGTTTCTTTCAGAGTTAACTTCTTACCTATTATTTTTTAACACTTATATATTTGTTGTTTGTTTGTTTGTTTAATCAATTCAATTTACATCTTGGTCATAGCCTGTCCCTCCTGTCCTCTGCCTCTTACCCTCCCTCCTGGGTCACTCTCCCTTATTTGTCAGAATAGGGGCTCTCCCCTATGCAGGCATGCCAGGTTACCTATGAGCTTTGCATGGAGGAATGCTTTCCTCTTCCTCTCCTGTGGTCTCATAAGGAAGCCCCATCAGAAGGAAGTGATCAGGAAGCAGGCAGCATAGTCCTGGTCAGAGATATCTCCCACTCCCCTAACTAGTGGGCTGACATGAAGCCTAAGATGCCCAAAGAGCTTATGTTCCTGGGTAAGAAGTATGTCTATCCTGTAACATATGACAAAAATCTGCTAATAAGTGAGTGTAAACCATGTGTATTTTTCTGGGTCTGTGTTATCTCATTCAGGATAATCTTTTCTAGCTCCATCCAGTTGCCTGAAAATTTCATGATTTCCTTGTTCTTAATTTGAGTAGCATTTTATTGTATCACAATTTCTATAACTATTCTTCGGTTGATGGACATCTAGATTGTTTCCAGTTTTTGGCTATTATGAAGAAAGCTGCTATGAACATGACTGAGCAAATGTCCTGGTTGTATGGTGGATCGTCTTTCGGGTGTATGCCCAGGAGTAGTATAGCTGGATCTTGTGGTATGGCTAATCGTAGTTTTCTGAGAAAGTGCCAGATTGATTTCCAAAGTGGTTATACAAGTTTGCAGTCCAGTCCACCAGCACTAGAGGAGTGCTGTCCTTTCTCCACATCCTTCCCAGCATGTTTTGTCACTTGAGTTTTTTATTTTATCCATTCTGACAGGTGGGAATCTCAGAGTCGTTTTGATTTGTATTTTCCTAATGACTAAAGACACTGAGCATTTCCTTTTTTCCTCTTCCTATTATTACTATTTATAATTTATTACAATTTATTCACTTTGTATCCAGGCTGTATCCCCTCCCTCATCTCCTCCCAGTCCCATCCTCCTTCCCTCTTCTCCCCTCTTACCCTCCCCTAGTTCACTGGTAGGGGAGGTCCTCCTCCACTACTATCTGACCATAGCCTATTAGGTCTCATCAGACTGGCTGCATCCTCTTCCTCTGTGGCCTAGCCAGGCCACACCCCCAGTGGGAGTTGATCAAAGAGCAAACCACAGAATCCATGTAAAGACAGTCCCTGCTCCTCTTACTAGGGCACTCACATGGAGACTCAGCTGTATTTCTTTAAATTTTAAATGCTTCTCCTCCATTCAAGATTCTTCTGTTGAGAATTATCTTTAGTTCTGTATTCCATATTTTAATTGGATTATTTGGCCTATTGGTGCTTAATTTCTTTTTTATTATGCATATAGAAGAGTTAATGTTTATATTGTAAGGGTAGTTGATAAGCAATTTTGCTTCTTCCTGTATTGGTATAATGTTCTTGTAGAATGTGTACAATTTGCCCTTGTTCATTCAAATGCTGATTTCTCTACCACAGTATCTGGTTTCAATCTGGACATTGCATTGTGATGCTTATTCTAAGCGTCACTCCTCTCACGTTTGTGTACATGTGCCCACCATTTGTTCTCTGTGTTTTCAATTAAGCAATCAGCCAAATCTGAGCAATGGAGAGAATAGGGTGGGACATCCTAGTCAGGAGGGGAGGACAAAAAAGTGAGTGAGGGGAGGAGAGCTTCGCAGGAGAGGACTTGGAACCATGAGGAGAGATGAAGGAGACCTAAGATATGACTAAAAGCAAGTGTAATGTGGGGAATCTGAATGGTAGGAAACTGAGGGATTGGAGGTTTAGGATGAAATAATCAATGCCCAGCATTGTGTTCTATGTTAAGTAAATACATCCTAGTCTCTGTATGGTGATTTGGGTATGCAACTGGTTTAGGAATAACCACAGTTTAACTAAAAAGTAAATCAATGATAAATATTAATAATCAACAACATACCTGCAAGTGAAATTTGTAAGAAAGCATAATATAAAGGCTCTGGTAGTTATAAGCTCTACATGTGTACCGTAGTCAATTGAGAGTAGCATTAAGTAGAAAAGTAAAGATACACTGGATCTTGACAGTCATGAACAAATACTAAAACTAATAAATAAGCAAATGATTCTAACAACATTTCCATCATTGTATCTGTACTAACACTTGGCCTTTTCTAAAGCATAGTTTTGAATGAATTGCTTTCATAGAATTATAAATTATCAAATGTAAATGTGATAACACTGTAATAGTTTGAAAGGAAATGTATGGAAAAGATATTCAATAGATTCAACTTTAAATTGCTTCCTGAATACTCAGCTTTTAGGGTTCGTGACTACACTGGCCCTGTGCATCTTCTGGTGAAACAACACTCACAGTGATTGCTCATGCTCACCATTCTGAAAATCATTAGCTAGATATCTTTTTAATAACTAATCTTGGTAAGATTATACTTCTAATGAAAAGAGATTATTACAACCAAATTATAAACTACTAATATTTTTCTGAAGGAGATACAGATTGCTGTATTTGAGACTTTTAAATGATAGTATACCACATATGATATTTAAGTAGAAGTGTGACTACAATGGAAGATAGCAGAAAATTAGGGAAGTGAATTTTGTGGAATTTTGAAAGCAAGTGGGTAGGTATGAAAATGCCATAATAATATTTACTCCTTTATAAGTCACTTGAAAAAAGAAGAGAAGAGAGAAGAGAAGAGAAGAGAAGAGAAGAGAAGAGAAGAGAAGAGAAG
>NW_026596051.1:38874549-38974086 GCF_907164565.1 Psammomys obesus
AGAAGAGAAGAGAAGAGAAGAGAAGAGAAGAGAAGAGAAGAGAAGAGGATAGAGGATAGGAAAAGATAGGAGAGGGGAGAAGAGGAAAGGAGAAAAGAGCAGAGTAGAGAAGAGAGGAGAAAGAAGAGAAGAGAAAAAAAGACATGATAAATGCATTTTTAAATCAGCCCACAGTTGTATTGTATAGACTTTAAATTTGGCTGGCTGTAAAGTACCATTTTGACCCCATGCTGACAGAGACCACATCTAATAAGATTTTTAAATGTCTCATTCATGGCTTTGTTTCATTCTTATTTCTTGCTCCTTACAAAATTAAATTTTAAAAAAACCAAGAATATTTTTGAAAACATTACAAAACTGGCTCATAATCAATTATTTAATAATCACAATATAATAGCCAAGCTATTAATTATGTTTTAACAAAGATTTGCTTGTGTGAAAGAGCCAAAAAATTGCATTTTGGGATTGTATTTGACCAAAAGCAAACAAATTTGTTTCTTTTAAAATCTTTACTTGTATTGCAAAAACTGTGGGCTGCATAATAGAGTAAGGGGTTAAATTTGAATTGTGCATTTATATTTGTTAGGTTAATTCATTAAATATTTGTTAGAAATCATATATTAAATATGCTATAATTCAAGAACATATTTGACCCCAGAAAATTCAAGATCAGATGACTCTGTTTAGAAGAGCCAATAAATGTTTTCTACAGTAGAAAAAAAAAGATTTTTTTTTATGCTTCTACCCTAGTGCCCTATAAATAATAATGGACAACCACTTGCACTTAAAAACAATACGACATTGATTTGTAATTCAGAGAACGACTGGAGCTGTTTCATTTTAAAAGTTTAGACCCAGATGATGAAAGATGATACATGTATGTATTTCTGGGTTTCAGCAGAATTGTACCTCTTGGTGACATTAAATAGCTGAATAAATAGATTTGTAAAGGATATCTGAGTATACTTAAGGAGAACCTGTTTTCTTTTCTGGTATTGTAGTTCTTGTTGTGTTTTGGATAACAAATTATAACAGTGTCTATTAAGAATAGAATGCCAGTTTACATTCCCACAAGCAGTGGAGGAAGACTCATGACCAAACCTTTGGCAGAGTACAGGGAATCATAAGAAAGAAGGGGAGTTAGTCTGATGAAGAAAGGATAGGAGCTCCACAAGGACCAAATATATCTGGTCACAGGGTCTTTTCTGAGACTGACATGCAACCAAGGACCATGTATGGATATAACCTAGAACCTCTGCTCAGATGTAGCCTGTGGTAGCTCAGTAACCAATTGGTTTCCCATAGTGAGGGGAACAAGGACTATTTCTAACAGGAACTCAATGACTGGCTCTTTGGCCTCCCCACCCCCCAAGGGAGGAGCAGTCCTGTTAGGCCACAGAGGAGAGCTTTGCAGCCAGTCCTGAAGATACCTGATAAAACAGGATCAGATGAATGGGGAGGAGGTCCCCCCTATCAGTGGACTTGGCAAGGGGCACGGTGGAGATGAGGGAGGGAGGGAGGGACTGGGAAGGAATGAGGGATCGGGACAAGGCTGGGATACAGAGTTAATAAAATGTAACTGATAAGAAAAAAAATAAAATTAAAAAAAATGAATAAATACATCATTCCAAAAAAAAAAAAAAAAAAAAAGAATAGAATGCCAGAGACAGCCACTGATTTCACATCAGAAATAGTCACTCTTCCCCTTACTAGGGAAACCCACTTGAATGCTAAGCTGCCATGGGCTACTTCTGACATGAACTCAGTGGCAGGCTCTTTGACCTCCTCCTGTCCCTGATGGAGAAGCATCCTTGCTAGGCCACAGAGGAGGACATTGCAGGCAGTCTTGATGAGACCTGATAAGCTAGGGTCAGATGGAAGGGGAGGAGAATCTCTCCTATTAGTGGACTTAGAGAGGGGCAGGGAGGAGATAAGGGAGAGAGGGTGGGGTTGGGAGGGAAGGAGGGAGAGGGCTACAACATGGATACAAAGTAAATAAATTGTAATTAATATAAAAATAAAAATTAAAAAAAGAATCAACAACAACAAAAATATAATGCCCTTCTTGTTCTTATAATCTTTTAGCCTCTGCTTCTGCATAGATCCCCTGAGCTTTGATGGAGCACTTTGAGGAAGACATCCTTTTTAGGACTGGGAGCTCCAAAGTCACTAACTCACTGCACATTTTCTAGTTCTTAGTTTCTATGTTAACTAACTTCTGCAGAAGTTCTCAGATGAGAGTTGAATTTCATCTCAACACAACAGAACTGATATGCATGATCTCATATGTGATAGCATGTACAAGACCTGCACGGGTTCAAATCAGACAAAAGAGCATCAAGAAAGAGAGAAATTCGACATTAAATCCTACCCCTAATCAAGAGGTTATTTTCATTTAAATGAAAAAAAAAAGGAATTAGTTTTCTCTCATGCCTTGTTACTGGGTGTATTACTCGAACTCCAGTGCAGGCCCTATGTTCAGAAACAGTTGAGTAATATAAAACGTGTGGTATTTTTTATGAGATTATTTTTGATTTGTATTTTGGTATTGCTGCTTAGTCAGTTTTTAAAATTTCCCCCCCTTATTTCGAGAGAGAAAGGGAACAAAATAAAGCTGGGCAGGTACAGATTTGGGAAGAAGCATGAGCAGTTACAAAGTTACAGAAAGGAAAAGAATGTGATCGAATATATTGTATAAAATTAAATAGAAATCAATGAATTGAATTAAAAACAGAATATACAAGTGTTAGTAAATAACATCTAGGTGTTAATAGGGACATATTTGGGACCATGATAACAATTCTGTTTCTATGTTGTTTCCTCATTCTAAGCCATAACAATTCATATGTAAAATGGGTTAGAAATAACTGACAATATTTCTTTTTTCTTCCTTTTGATAATGTGCCATTTACCTTTACCTTCTGTTTTGGACAGTTTCATTTCTCAAGCAAATTCTTTTCCTTCCATATCTTCATGAACATTGTTCTTATATAACCTAGGAATTATTTATTCCATTTATTCAGCATAGAGGAGCTTTATAGTCCAACATATTTTTCAAAAAACATCTTCATTGTAATATTGCAGTGAAAATTATACTTGGCATTTTCATAGGCACATACTTACCCTTTCATAATTTATTATTTTTTTAGCTTATTTTTAGACATGGGTACTTTTGCCAGCATGCATTATTAGAACCTAAAAGATGACTCAAACAATTCCAAAAGTAATGCACAGTGCTCAAGTCACCAAAAGCATATTAATCAAATCAGGATGGGAGCCCAAGTCACCAGCTATAAATTGCAGTCTGCCATAATTAATTTCATTTAATGACACTGAAGTCCGAAGATAAGTATTAATGTTCTTCCTGCTGATCTTTCCATTTGTGTTTTTCTAGTAGAGAGCCCCCTCTCTAATTCTTCCTTACCTCTGCAAAACATCCTCCCATTTTTCCTTTAATGTTGTGTTCTTACTGTATCTATAACCAATCCTATCTTAGCTTATAAACCACTCCTAAATGGAGATCTAAACTTTGTCCTGTAATGCCTTTAGCTGAATCTTCTTACAATACTTTTTCTAGTGTTAAATATGTAACTTAGTAAAACTGTAACAAGACTGAAAATAGCGTTGGAAACTCAGACAGTTTCAGTATGTAGTGAATTATTTTTTCTATTAAATATTGAGCTCATATGACTCCTAAAAATATACATGCAATCATATATGATATATATATATATGTATGTATATATTCCAGTATTTTCCATAAACAGTATCTTAAGCTTTGTATGCCATTTGGTAAAAACATAGTTAACCTTAGTTCTGGTCCTCTGATATACTTTTTGGGGACTTAATAATTTTCTCAAATCATAGTAACTGCTTGGGAAAACATAGGTACTTTCATTTACTTTTAAATAACATGTAATAATAGTCATATCTTCATGTGCTGTGAAGCTCAAAATTATGATTATTTCAATGAATTTGTATAAAATTAAGCTAAAAATTAAAATTCTGCAATATGTATAAGCAAGAATTTAGCTGTGAAGAACACTGTTGAGGCTATTTTCTTTGTCAGGTCATTTCCCATTTAGCAAAATTACTGAACTTTGAAATATTTATGTTATATTATATGATAGATACATATTATATATACGTATATATCAGAATATATATTTATGTATATTCACACACATATAAAATATATATGTGTGTCTATTTTTGTGTGTTAATATACATGAATACACATAAACACACACGCACACACACATATATTTATAAGGACTTATATTGTTTAATACAAATCTGAATTGCAGGGCAAGATGTGGCCCCTGCTGCAACAGTAGCAAGACTCTTAATGGTGTGATAAACCTCTCTCTTGTTTGGATTTGACACTTGCTCTACAGAATGGAATTCCTGCCTAGCACTGTTATGGTCAAAATCCATGGCAAAGGAACTTCTAGCACCTGTGTAAGAATCTGTTGATGTTGCTTGTCGTCGTTGTTGTTAATTTATAAATGTATATTACGTCTTTGACATTATATCAGTTTCTTTCCTTCAGACGCTTCAATGTAACCCTGTTCTCTTTCAAATTTATAGTCACTTATTTTAATCATTTTTACTCTCTGTGTGTTTTATGTGTGCCTATATATATATATATATATATATATATATATATATATATATATATGTTCACACACACACATATATATTCCTAAATAGATAAATAGAACATGTTTATTCTGTATAGTATTATGTATATGTGCAATTACGTGTGTGTGTGTGTGTGTTTGTGTGTGTGTGTGTGTGTGTGTGTGTGTGTGTGTGGTGGTGGTTCATGACTGCTTATTTGGTTTTAGGTCACCAATTGGTGAATGTCTTCTTGGGGAAAATATTTCTCCCACTTTCATCATTCCTTAGTTGCTTAGAATCCTTTGTGAAAATTCCTGTTGCCAAACTGCCTTCTAAATACTTAGACTTGGATCCAGAGATCTGTGCTGCGCTCTTCTGCCAGTTGTGTTCTGATTGTTATTGTTGTGCGTGGTTTTCACTGGAGTCAGAATTGTCACATTCTGGGCCTGTGTCTATGTACAAAGTCACAGATGGGAAATCTATATCAACATCATTTCCATGTCTCAGCTCATAGTACAGAAGGGCGTGGGGGAAGGATGATACTGCTGTAAGACAGACGTATTCTGTAGTAACATACTTGCATAGATGAACTCACAGCAGGAGTGGCTATCTGGACAAGACTTACACAAGATCCAGAAAATTGGAACCCCAGCATGCAGTAAGAAGAGATCAAGAGATGAAGGAGGGACCTTCACTTTTATTTTAGGATTAAAACCATTGGTTTATTGACTGTGATGCAAAGGAGGCCTCACACATACACATGTGAGAAACACTGATTGAACTCTATATTTCAAAACAAACAAACAAAAAAACACATGAAGATGAGAAAGAAATGTATTGGTGAAGGCTCTTGTGAAAGTTTAGAGAGTAGGGGTAGATAAGAACAAGATACAATGCCTAATGTATAAAAATTTCAAGGAATAAATATAAAATATAAAGCAATGAAGCAACAAATGAGATTTTGAAGCAGTTTTGAGAGACTATAAGCTTTTCAGATATTTTATATTTATCATTTTCATGTGCATGCTACTTTGTTGCTATAAGGTGTTCTATGATGAATCATACATACTACAATGTTACACAATAGATACTCTAAAAGCATAAGGAAAAACTAAGTAAATATCACTTTTACTCTTGATAAGTAGTTTACTATTATCACAACTTATTCATGAACAGTTTCAGGTTTTAATACCTATATATCAACATGGTAATATATGATTCATAAAACAGTACACTCTGAATTTACTTATATCATAAATAAAAATATAGTAAGAAAATATAATAAGAAAATATATTTAAGAAATATATTTATATCTTAATGTATTAAATATATTATATATTTAAGAAATATATAAGTAAGTATTGTATATGTGACTCCTACTCTTGTTTAATTAGTAAGGACACTAGAGTGGCATTGCTTTAGCTCAAGCAGCGATAAACTCTGTCATGTCTTAGTATAAGTCTATGGATGAGCTGTACTAAATTTCTAGCAATTTATTGAGTGAGCAAGGTGAAGATTGATGTTGTCAGAACTATAAAGTTTCTTCCACTGCTAATACATACTTTAACTACTAGAAAACAGACATTGAAAAACTGAGGGAAGAAAAAAAAAAACGTTAAACATTGCCTTAGTTTTTTTTTTTTGCTGTCTTTTTTAATTTTAATTTCAATTAATTACATTTTATTCAATTTGTATCCTCCCATGGCCTTCTCCCTCCTCCCCTCCCAGCCCCATTCTCCCTCCACCTTCTCCACACATGCCCCTCCCTAAGTCCACTAATAGGGGAGGTCCTCCTCTCCTTCCTTCTGACCCTAGTCTATCAAGTCTCATCAGGAGTAGCTACACTGTCTTCCTCTATGGCCTAGTAAGGTTGCTCCCCCTTAGGGGGAGGTGATCAATGAGCAGGCCAATCAGTCCATGTCAGAGGCAGTCCCTCTTCCCATTACTATGGAACCCACTTGGACACTGAACTGCCATGGGCAACATCTGTGCTGGGGTTCTAGGTTATTTCCATGCATGCTACTTGGTTGGAGTATTAGCATCACAAAAGACCCCTGTGTCCAGATTTTTTGGTTCTGTTGCTCTCCTTGTGCAGCTCCTGTCCTCTTCAGGTCTTATTATTTCCTACTTCTTTCATAAAATTTCCTGCACTCTGCCCAAAGTTTGGCCATTAGTCTCAGCATCTGCTTGGATACCCTGCATGGTAGAGTCTTTCAGGGGCCCTCTGTGGCAGGCTCCAGTACTGTTCCCTGTTTTCTCCTTCTTCTGATTTCCATCCTCTTTGCCTTTCTGTATGGGGTTTGAGCATTTAGTCAGAGTCCTCTGTCTTGATTAGTTTCTTCAGGTGTATATATTTTAGTAGGTGTATTCTATATTATATGTCTAATATCCACTTATGAGTAAGTATATACCTTGTGTGTCTTTTTGCTTCGGGGATACTTCACTCAGGATGATTTTTTCCAGTTCCCTACAATTTACCTACAAATTTCATGGCTACAGATTGGGAAAGGATCTTCACCAATCTTATATCTGACAAGGGCTAACATCCAGAATATATAAAGAACTCAAGAAGTTAAACAGAAACATATAAAAAAATCCAATTAAAAAATGGGGAACAGAGCTAAACAGAATTCCCAAAAGAGGAATATCAAATGGCTGAAAAACACATAAAGAAATGCTCAACATCCTTAGTCATCAGGGAAATGCAAATCAAAACGGCCCTGAGATTTCACCTTACACCCATCAGAATGGCCAAGATCATGAACTCAAATGACAACACATGCTGGAGAGGTTGTGGAGAAAGGCAAACCCTCCTTCACTGCTGGTGGGAATGTCAACTTGTACAACCACTTTGGAAATCAATCTGGAGATTTCTCAGAAGACTAGGAACACCTCATGATTCAGCTATACCACTCCTAGGCATATATCCAAAAGAGGCACAAGTACACAATAAGAAATATGCTCAACCACATTCATAGCAGCCTTATTTGTAATAGCCAGAACCTGGAAACAGCCTAGATGCCCCTCAGCTGAGGAATGGATACAGAAATTGTGGTACATCTACACAATGGAATATTACTCAGCAATAAAGAACAAGGAAATCATGAAATTTGCCTTAGAGTTTTTATTTCTGCGATAAAACACCTTAATCTAAAGCAACTTGTGGAGGAAAGTATTTTATTTAACATTCCATTTTGTAAATCCATTACCATGGGAAGCAGGATCTAGGCTTCACTGGGAAGCATTACTGTGGGATGACAGGGTCTAAGGACAATAATTTGAAAACCAAAACAGGAGTATAGACCATGGAGCATCTCTGCTGTCTTAATCCCCTCTCAACCTGCTTCCTTATACCATCCAAGACAACCACCCATGGGTAGCAGCACTTCATGTGGGATGAGCTTACCCATATCGATCATTGATTGAAAAATGCCTCCTTAAGGATTTCAAATAAGCCAATATGTTGGTGGGAGTATTTAATCAATAGAATTCCCCCCTTCCAAAATAAACCTAGTCAATGTGATCCACCATATTAACAAACTGAAAAAAAAAAAAAAACATGATAATCTCCCTAGATGCTGAAAAAGAATTTGACAAAATCCAACATCCATTCATGTTTAAAGTATTGGAAAGATCAGGGATACAAGGCACATATCTAAACATAGTAAAGGCAATATACAGCAAGCCTATAGCCAACATCAAACTAAACAGAAACTTCAAACAATCCCACTGAAATCAGGGACAAGGCAAGGCTGACCACATAGTTCTGGAAGTCCTTGCTAGAGCAATAAGACAATTGAAGGAGATCGAGGGGATACAAAATGGAAAGGAAGAAGTCAAAGTATCAATATTTGGAAATGATATGATAGTATATCTGACTGACTTCAAAAATTCTACCAGGGAACTCCTACAGCTGATAAACACCTTCAGCGAATTGGCAGGATACAAATTTAACTTAAAAAAAAAATCAGTAGCCCTCCTGTATACAAAAGACAAAATGGCTGAGAAAGAAATTAGGGAAACAACACCCTTCACAATAGCCACAAATGACATAAAGTACCTTGGTGTGACCCTAACCAAGCAAGTCAAAAATTTGTATGAAAAAATTCCAAGTCTCTGAAGAAAGAATTAGAAGATATCAGAAGATGGAAAGATCTCCCATGCTCATGGCTTGGTAGGATTAACATTGTAAAAATGGCCATTTACCAAAAGCAATCTGCAGATCCAATGCAATTCCCATCAAATTACCAACACAGTTCTTACAGACATTGAAAGAAAAGTTCTCATCTTCGTTTGGAATAACAAGAAACCCATTTGCTAAAACAATCCTCTACAATAAAAGATATTCTGGAGGTATCTCCATCCCTGATCTCAAGCTGTACCATAGAGCAACAGTAATAAAACCTGCATGGTACTGGCATAGAAACATAATGATGGATCAATGGAACTGAGTAGAAGACCCAGAAATAAACCCACACACTTATGGATACCTGATCTTTGACAAAGATGCCAAGACTATACAATTGAAAAATGATAGCATCTTCAACAAATGGTGCTGGTCTAACTGGATGTCTACATGTAGAAAAATGCAAATAGATCCATACTTATCACCCTGCACAAAACTAAAGTCCAAGTGAATCAAAGACCTCAACATAAAACCAGACACATTAAATCAGATAGAAGAAAAAGTGGGGAAGACCCTGGAACTCATTGGTACAGGAGAAAACTTCCTGAACAGAACACCAACAGCACAGGCTCTAAGAGCAACAATCAATAAATGGGACCTCATGAAACTGAAAAGCTTCTGTGAAGCAAAGGACACCATCATCAAAACAAAAATGAATGCCCACAGATTGGGAAAGAATCTTCACCAATCCTCTATCTGACAGAGGGCTAATATCAGAATGCCCAAGATGAAAAACTAAACTGACAACACATACTGGAGAGGTTGTGGAAAAAGGAGAACCCTCCTCCACTGCTGGAGGGAATATAAACTTGTACAACCACTCTAGAAATCCATCTGGTGCTTTCTCAGACAACTAGGAATAGTGATTCCTCAAGATCCAGCTATACCACTCCTAGGCATACATCTGAAAGAGGCTCAAGTACACAATAAGGACATTGCTCAACCATGTTTGTAGCAGCTTTATTTGTAATAGCCAGAAGTTGGAAACAACCCAGATGCCCCTCAACTGAAGAATGGATACAGAAATTGTGATACATCTATAAAATGGAATATTACTCAGCAATGAATAACAAGGAAATCATGAAATTTGCAGGTAAATGGTGGGAACTGGAAAAGATCATCCTGAGTGAGCTATCCCAGAAGCAAAATGACACAGAGCATATACTCACTCATATAGTCATATAATATAGAATAAACCTACTACAATATGTACACCCAAGGGAAAAAAAAAAAACTAATCTAGAGGGAGGTCTCTGGCTAAAATGCTCAATCACCCTTCTGAAAGGCAAAGATGGACATCAGAAGAAGGAGAAAACAGGAAACAAGTTAGGATCCTCCCACAGAGGGCCTCTGAAAAACTCTGCCCTGTCAGACTATCAAAGCAGATGTTGAGACTTATGGCCAAACTTTGGGCAGAGTGCAGGAAATTTCATGAAAAAAGTGGAAAACAGTGAGATCTGGAGAGGATAGGAGGTCCACAAGGAGAGCAAAAGAACCAAAAATTTGAACACAGGGGTCTTTCCTGAGACTCATAGTCCAACCAAGTACCATGCATGGAGATAACCTAGAACCCCTGCACAGATGTAGCCCATGGCAGCTCAGTATCCAAGTGGGTTCCATAGTAATGGGAACAGGGACTGTCTCTGACATGAACTGATTGGCCTGCTCATTGATCACCTCCTCCTGAGGGGGGAGCAGCTTTACCAGGCCACAGAGGAAGACAATGCAGTCACTCCTGATGAGACTAACAGACTAGGATCAGAAGGAAGAAAAAGAAACTCTCCCCTACTAGTGGACATGTGGAGGGACATGCATGGAGAAGGTAGAGGAAGGGAGAGATAGGGAGGGGAGGAGGGAGGGAACTAGAGGGGGATACAGAGTAAATAAAGTGTAATTAAAAATAAAATTAAATTAAATTAAAAAAGAAACAAGAAAATAAAAGTCTGCCTATTGCCACATGTAATTTCTAAAACTACACTGTGTATGTCCCAAAAAACCGCATCACAGATCGGTTTTCACTTCATAAATTTAGATGTGGCATATTTAAAACTTACTTAACTGGAGCAAATACCGTATTTATCAGTAATGGTAGTTTCTATAATATTGGCAAGTCTGCAAGATGAAACTGTTAATAAAATGTTTGATAACTTCATAAGCCATGATATGAGAGGTTGTTAAAAATGGAATTTAAAAATAATATTTTAAAATATTATTTGGAAAGTCTTCTTTTTAATTTTTATTTTTATATTAGTTACAGTTTACTTACTTTTTATCCCAACTGTAGCTCTCTCCCTCAATCCCTCCCAATCCCACTCTTCCTCACCTCCTCCCATGCCCTGCTCCAGGTCCACTGATAGGGGAGTTCCTCCTCCCTTCCATCTGATCCTAGTTTATCAGGTCTCATCAACAGGTCTTTTAATGCTTTTCTGGCTTTGGGAATATTATTATGCTTCCCACCTGCTAACACTACACATGGAATTGTGTGGAGCATTCTAAGTTGTTGAAGTTCAACCCCAAATCTTTGCACAAGCTAAACATTTTACCATAGGACCTATCAGCATCCCCAGTGATAGGTAAGTTTAATGCAGCCCTGTATCAAATTAGAATCTCATGCCTTGTTAATATTTTGAAAGGTAGAATTACATTATTTTAGTTAGGACTTAAGTACAAAGCAAAGATCCCAATCATAGTACTATAAATTAAAAAAAAAATAAAAGGACACTTAATAGTTTCTTTGGTTCGCAAAGGAATTGTATGTAAGTGAAAAGTTTATCAGGTCTGAAAATGTTCAGGTATGCTGGACCAGATTTCAGGACCTTTGGTTACCAGTCTTTGGAACTACTAGTTATGTGAGCTGGATACCTCTTACATGTCCATCCATCTTCCATCCAGATTTCTGAGATATGTGTATACAACCTGAGAAATACCTGTTTAGTGAATCTAGCGAATCACATTAGGAACAAGTGCAAGCCACGTTTTTCAAATTTGTAAAGATCTCCTTAGTCAAAGAAGTCATGTGAGACATCCATATTCAAGGAGTGAAAACGTAAGCCATACTCTTGTGTAAAAGACTCAACAAACTCCTGTCTGAAGGGCTGTAAATTAAAAAAGAAAAGAAAGCATTGTTGGTTTTTGTTTTTTGCAATTTATTGTAGAGCCAATAGTTCTGACTGAACAAATTTAACTCAATGACTCATGTTTTTTTAACTAAATCAATTTTAAGATATTAGAAATAATGATTTACCCTGAGCCAATATAAATTAAGGATTTGAGACTCAAAAAACTTGTCTTACTATATAAACATATCCTACTCATGCAAGAAAAATATGGTACCTTCCTAATACACTTTTTCTTTTTAGAATACTGTGAAACCATAGGAACCATTCTCACTGACTGTATACAATGTTTTATATTCTAAATACACTTGATTTACACATTTGAATGAAAAAGGTTAAAGTGTATGTAAAGATTACATGAACTCTTTATCACTCAAATATTCTGATTTACTGTTCTTCATCCTTTATTGGTAGTATTTAGAAACATGTATTTTTATTTTGGATTCCAAATTTTTGCTATCATGAAAACACAGAACATTGATTCATATAGTTAGCATCATGTTTTTACATTAATAGCTTCAGGAAAATTTTGGTAGTTTCAGCAGTTAATGTTTAAATTAGTTATCTGTTAAAGATTTCAAAATATATTGATAAAGGCCTATCTCAATCTTAATCTCTTCTTAATTCATTATCAAAATTACATAATTATGATATTCACCACTTAGATATATTGAATGTGTTGTTGTTTGGGAAGACTTTTAGTCTTTTTTTTTCCATCTGGTTACCTTGGAAACTATGTTCTTGGAGATAAAATTTGTTGCTGAGTTTGAGCATGTACCATGGAAACCAGGAAAGAGAAAATCACCTGCATGACAGGCAATTGCTGACATGCCTGGGAAAGTACAAGAAAAAATAGGAAGATGTGTGTGGGTTTATTTATAATTTCTATTTTCATTATAACTTTTGATGTAGGTAGATGCTATGACAGTTAGAATTGAGGGACATCTGGTGCATTCTATAGACAAACCTGTTCTTCCATCAGAAAAATATTACATATATTCATATATGATATGATAATTATAATAATCAAAGATCAAAGAGGTCATGCTATTCACCAAAAAATAGTTCATATTAGTTTTAATTTTCTTAAAACATGATTTTTGGCGGGTGAGTCAATAACCAAATATTGCAAGTTGCTGTCTGATTTCCATAGCTATGGGGTAACACCTATATTCGCCTGCCTGTCACCATAAACACATACGTACGCACACATACACAAGCACACACACTCACAAACAAGCTAAATAAAGAAATGAAATATATAAAATATAATTATTTAAAAATATTAAAATATGCTTTGCCATGATTGATTTATATTTTAATTTATTATTTGATATGTTATATAATATACTATTCATCTGCATTAAATTATCACAGACTTTAATGAAAATAAAATATATCAGTGTATTTAATGAAAATGAATATGTAGCTGTTTTCTTGGAGTTATTTAATAGAACTCAATAAACAGAGACCTGTAACATTATTCTCAAATTCAAACCAAAAAACCAACAACAAAACAGAAAGAGATGGAGACTGGGGTCCAATGCAAAGGACCATCTAGATCATCACGGGGCTGGAAGGAGTGAAGAAGTAAAACATACAGAAGGATGCAGAAGAATGAAAGAGACGATGTTGTCCAAGCACCAGACAGGAAAGATACAGCTCACAAAGTCCTTAGTGGTCTTATGAAACTGCCTTCTTACAGGCAGCAAGAGGAATGACATAGCTTCTTCCAAAGAAACTCCAGGGAAACAGCATGTTGACTTTTGCCTTGGAGTATCCACAGTAGCTAAGCAAGCACAGGAAAACTGACAGCTCATATACAGACATATACAAAAACATAAATTAATATTGCTTTAAGATTATGTTAATTTTTATGGCAGTTAAACAACACCAAAATAATTATGAGGGGATTTTATCGAGCATTTTTGAACAATCATGTTTTATTTTATTTGATAATTTGCTTTAAATGACTTTAATTATTCATTCAGACACTAATAAAGAAACTTTTTGTTCCTCATCAGGGTTTAGTGAACTAGAGTTGGACATTCAGTTTTTTTGTTTTAATTCGCTATAGAACCTGCTAGATACAATGATCTATAAAAGAAACCAGGCAACATAGATTAGTTTTATATTTATTACCTAAATAGTATTCTTTCTTTTTGATTAGAGAATAAATGCCCCCCAAATACCCCAAATCAATAACTTATGAATGGCTACATACAAGATGAGAGATAACAATAAAGCTCTCAGGATGTCAAGGAAACTAGTAACAAGTCTGATTAACTGAATCAGGAAAGTTATACACATAATAATGATTTTAATTTTAAAACATTCTAAGAATGTGAACAGTTCAGAATATCCCAAGAGTAGAAAAATTATGAGTGAAGACAAATCATTTAAAAGGATTATATGCAAACTAATGTTTTATATAACGTCCAGTTTATACCCTCCTGGAGACTCTTTTACTAATGAGAGGAAGAAAGAAAAAAGTTTACTTTGTCATTAAAAATAAAATGGTGTGTTACAGACTTGGCTCAATATATAAGAGTTTCTTCTGCAGGCATGAGGATCTGTTTCAACATCCACATAAAATATGAGGCACGGTTTGAAGGTTTCGAATGCCTGTAACATCAGCACTGATGGACAGAGAAAGCAACTTCCAGGTATTCACTGGACAACTAATCTAACCAGATTAAGAAATATCTAGTTCAGACAGACGCGGTAGCACATACCTGTAATCCCAGCACTGTGGTAGGCAGAGGCAAGCAGATCTCTTCGAGTTCGAGGCAAAGCTGGGTCTACAAGGCTACACAGAGAATCTCTGTCTCAAAAACCAAAAGTAAAAAATAAAAAAAGCAGGATCTAGTTCAGCGAGAGATCTCACCTCATGCTCAAGTATGTGAGATGGAAAGCCATAAAGTAAAGAATATGGCTGCTTCAGGCTCCCTATTCTCCACTATTAGGAGTCCTCAGTAGGGTCAACCTCATAGTTCCCACTGCACTTAGTTTGATTATTGCTCCTAAAGCCTCACCTATTTCTCCTGTCCCCATACTGTCTCCCTCTGTCTCTTCCTCCCCAACCTGATCCCTCTGTCCCCACACTCCTCCAGTCCACCCACAAAAATCTACCCTATTTCCCCGTCCCAGGGAGACCCCTGTGCCTTACCCAGACCTCTCACCTTTGTCTAACTTCTCTGAATCTCTGGATTGTAGTTGTATGACCGTTTATTTAAAAACTAATTTCCACTTGTAAGTGAGTATATGTTTGTCTTTCTAGGTGTGGGTTGTGTCACTTGGGATGATCTTTTTCTAATCCTATCCATTTGCTTGCAGATTTTATGGTGCTATTTTTTTCCTAACATCTGAATAATACTACCTTTTGTAAATATACCTCATTTCTTTATCCATTCTTTAGTTAAGGAACATCTAGATTGTTTCCAGTTTCTGCCCATTAACAGCTACAGAGACCCATATCCAAACATCAGGCAAAGCTCAGGGAACAAGGAAGGAGATGGGGAAGGAGTGCTCTTAGCAGCCAGAGGGATGAAGGGCACCAGGGGAACACCACCCATGGAATCAACTAGGCAGGGATCATGGGCTTTCCCTGAGACAGCGGCAGGGGTCTGCACCAGCCGCTCTGGACGCATGCTGTGGTTCTTTAGCTTTAGTTTTGTTTCTGTTGTTGTTGTTGGACTCCTACATTGAGAGTATGGTTGTCTCTGGTCTGCTTGTCGGACCTATCCTCTCGCTGGATTGCCTCATTGTCCAGCCTCGATAGAAGGTAAGTATTTCCTATTATTGCATGGTCTTATGCCAAGTTCCGTTGATAGCACTAGGGGGAGGCCTGCTCTTCTGTGAAGAAAATGAAGAAGCAGTGGATCAGGGGCAGAGGAAATTCGAGAATTGGGAGGAGGAGAGAGGGGAGCCTAAGATCCAGATGTATTGTATGAGCGAAGAGTAAACAAACAAGCAAACAAATCAATAAAATTTAAAAGACAGACAGAGAAGAAGAAAAGGAAGAAGACAGCCAGTGTTCTGCTTTGGCTTCCACATGGGTACGTCTGTGTATTCACACCCCAACACTCCTGCACAAGCCCTGAATACACAGAGACACACAGACTCCACACATACCACAAACCATACAAAAGTATCACTTAGAATTTTTATGTTTGAAGCATAATTCAAAATTATTAATTTTATATTTTAGTACAAAAAAAGCACTTATTAGGTAATTAGCAACATAAATTTAAGGCCTTTGATTTTAGAAACATTTAAAATTACCCAATTAGGAACCAGCCTTTCCTAGCAAAGTAATGAAAAATGTTACATTCACACTAAAGAATAATTTCTAATTACCGTATTTTCCTCAAGGGGAATTAAATTTATGGATTAGATATCTGCTGGGCTTTCTAGGACATAAAATTATTTGTGAAACCACTCCATAATCATGGATAATTTTAAAACCATATCAAAATATGTATGGAAGAAAATACTTATTGACATAACCAAAATAAGTCTACATATTGCATTATGTTAAAGGTTTAGCAATTTTGTGGCCAGATTTTCAATCATAGTGTCATATAGTCTAAGCTTAAAGTTCTGATATTCCTGTTTCTACCAGTTCCTGAGACTGTAGGCTTGTATTCTCAGAGACCACTCATGGAGTAAAAAAAGAGTTTACTAGTTGTGGAATTCTATGTACGTTCTGGGTGTTTGTACTTTTTCTACAAATCAGATCATGTGAGCATGAAACCTAAAAACTGCAAGGGGAAAGACCAATTTCATGACTGTCCAATTTAATAAAGCTGTATTTTTGGGTACACCTAAGCTTAGCTGGCCTGGCTGCATTTTCCTAATTTGGGATTTTAGAGAGCAGCCCCTGCTAGCCTCTTGAAGTTCTATTTATGGGGTAGATAAAGAACTTGCAGGAATGAGAAAGTTGGCTGTTAAGAATAATACAATTAAAGGGGAGGAACAGGGGTAAGGACAAACATCATGTGAATCGGGTCCCAAGTTTAGTTGAAAAATGTCTTTTGCAGTTTATGTCATATCTAAGAAGCTGAAAATTATTCTTTTAAAATTAATTTAGTTTTGTATTAAATACAATTTATTCACTTTGTATCTCACCTGTAGTCCCTCAGGCATCCCCTCCCAAGCCCACGTTCCTTCCTTCTTTTCCTATGTCCCTCTCCAAGTCCACTGATTGGGAAGGTCCTCCTCCACTTCCATCTGATCCTAGCCAATCAGGTATCTTCAGGAATGGCTGCATTGTCTTCCTCTGTGGCCTGGTAAGGCTGCTTCCTCCCCATCCCACAGGAGGAAGTGATCAAAGAGCCAGCCACTGAGCCCACGTTATAGCTCAGACGTTAAGAGCACTGAATGCTCTTCAAAAGGTCCTGAGTTCAATTCCTAGCAACTATATGTTGGCTCATAACCATCCATAATGAGATCTGCTGCCCTCTTCTGGAACTTATCTTAATTACAAATAGAAACCTTAGCCATCAAGGATGAAACACAAAACAAGCAGGGACTTAATTCTTCTACTGTAAACAGAAACCTTAACCTATCCAGGACAAGCATGAAATGTCTTAACTGCAAATATAAATCTTAACTTCAGATGTATATTATTCTTGTTTTGGTCTGACCTGAGTTCTCAAAAATTTGTGAGGTATGCACACACACATTATCAAATATGATTATACTTAACCCCACTATCCACTCCAACTCTGCCATTTATTTACCATCACAACTCCATCTTTGCTGATAACCTACTATTTCCAGTTAGTGCTAGTCATATGTGCACAGTTGTGTGTTCATGATCAGGGGCATGAGAAGCCTGTTAGTCGGCATATTCCCAGGATAAGTGCTTTCTCCTCCTGCCAGAAGTATCCATTGGCATCTAAAGAACAGTTGTTCTTTAGAAACTGGTGGGGCCTGGAGGTCACCTCCCTTCTTTGGTTCAGAATAGGGATGTCTTGATCGTGTGTTGATCATTGTAGATATGCTGCCTTCTTGACATGAAGTGCCTGTTGCTATCATGAACTTATCTCACGAGCTTTTAAACCAAAGTCTACTTCAAGTCAGGTAAAGAACAAGAAAACAACCTACATAGCTTAAAACGAGCTGTCTTACAATTCATGTTCTAATTGTAAGAATCTTCGATGGAATTTTACGTTTAACTACGATCGCACTTGATACCGAAGCTTCTCTCTTCTCATTAGTTATGGCTTCCTTCATGTTTACAATGATTGCTTTAGCCTAACTGGCTAATAAAGATCAAAATTAAATGTTAATGCGGGCGTACTTTCTTAAAAATGCTTCACTTCTTGGAGTCAATAATGACGTATGATAGGGAGCCACTTGATCATTAGTAGAGCTTCCTGCATCCCTTGTTAGCACAGACACATTTTTATGGCTGCCCCCTTTTCAAACCGTGCTAGTTTAACTGTCTCATTAATTCATCCTTTGCTTACAGAGAGAATTAGGTTCTAAAAAGCAATCTCTAATAAATTTAGTTCTATAACATGTCTATGTAGCCCTTCCTGTTAAATAATGGAAACCTGCTTTTATGGCAGCTGTACTTGCTACATTACATGCCTATATATTTGGAAAGGCAGAGAGAAAATGTGTTATTTTATTCACTAATATAATTATTTTTGACCTGCTTCTAAGTGGATTTCAAACTTCTTAGAACTACTGAAAATGATGTGTGTGTGTGTGTGTAAGCAGGTGTCTTAAGTTTTCATATATTCAGAGATCCAAGAACATATATATGCATTTGTCTTTTCTTGTCAATCCATTCTTGCATATAGGATCTCATGCAATTTCTTATACCTGTTTAAATTTCTATGATTCATACACAGCATAAAATTATGAGAATGATAAAATGCAATTATAAGTAATATCAATGAATGGCCATTTTCTTTTAGGCCTATACCTACAGTTAAGAGTTTACTGGCATAAGTGATGTTCCATAACATTTACCAAGAATTTATAAATGGTTAATTTCTTTATATGCAAGTGTCATAAAATTTAGACAGCTTTCAGAAACTATAAAAACTTCAATCCATAAAGTATCATTTAGTAACATAATTAATAAAATTTTTATATTATAAATGTTTATAAATATTTTAAAATTAAATGTTAACCCAGAGAGTATGACAAAACACTTAACGTGCTGCTGTTGCTGCTCTTTTTCAGGCACTGAAACAGAACAAATTGAAATGCCTTTTGTCCATGCCTTTGCTTTTTGTATGTTTGTTCGGCTTTGTCATTGTTCTATCAATTTTTAATTTTAAAAATGTTCTAATTCATCAAAGACCACCAGACCTTATCGCACCACTTACACAGGACTTTGCAAGAAAACAAGAATTTTATTTTCTGCTTAGAAATATTCAGATGCCATGTTCTTCCATGTTGTGTATTTTGTTTTGTGGCATTATTATGGTGATACTTAATGGCATGACCTTTTTCCACAAAAATTAATGTTTAAGAATTATTATTGCATGGTATGATTTTGTGAGTGAATCTCCTGCTACTGTTTTCCTGGGCGATTGATTCTGGCTGTCAAGTACAATATGAGTTTGTAATATAAGCCACACTGGGCTTGGAAGTCAAAACACAATCATGTATAGGCA
Source organism: Psammomys obesus (assembly GCF_907164565.1). Taxonomy (NCBI): domain Eukaryota; kingdom Metazoa; phylum Chordata; class Mammalia; order Rodentia; family Muridae; genus Psammomys; species Psammomys obesus. Next base: position 38,894,116 of record NW_026596051.1, read on the forward strand.
CAGCATCACTTTGGAGAGAGGAGAGATGAAAGACCTGGATCAGCCACTCCAATCCTCATGTCAGCTCAGAGGTTTCTCATAACATCTCTTAGGATATTCATATTTTTTTTCTATGACAGGTTAGGGACCCTTGAGAGCACATGGAACTCTTCCATCTCTCTTATTGTCTGACCTGAAACTCTTTTAACATTACCTCCACTACCCTCTATTGATTGAAACACTCTTGTCAGCCTTAGTTGAAGAGTAGAAAATCATAATTCACTTGCCAGTGGAAAGAGAATCAATTGCATTTGGCTGTCTCTAATGCTACACAGGAAGACATTCAATACACTGGATGAAAAAGGTAATATAGTTATGAAAACATTATGGTCAATTTAAATAATTTATGTTAAACATGTTTTAATGTATTATTATTTCTTAATGAAATCTACATATTTACATAATTATACTATACTTTCAAACTCAATGAATGCATATAACTCAGGGCCTTAGGATATTAGACATGCTCTGCTAAGTAGTTTTTTCTTGCTTTATTAAGATCTCTACCCCTTGAGAGGCTCAGGTTTTCAGCTGATGAATTCTAGAAAATTTGAGCTTAATTACTGTAGTGAGAATTTTAGTTTCTTTAAAAACTCAGATATGTTAGGAATATGTTTTTATTTTAATCTCAGGTATGAGCTATGGGACTGTTGCAGATTGTCCATAGCAGCTAGCTGTAATTTGACTCTTCTCTGGCAAGGTTATGATGTGGCCTTCTGAGGATGGTTTGCATTTGGAATTCAGGGGACTCTTGAGAGGGTATACATGTGAGAGCCTTTAGGGAGCCTGGTGACACAGCTTCTTCCCGTGCTGCTGGTGGGCTGTGCTATGCAGGTCCTTGCTGCTGATGCTCTCTGCTCACACGTTTGCTGTTTGGTGATTGCTTTCACTGTTTGCTGGATTTTTGCTTGCTGGCTGGAGATACGCTTATGATGGAGACTGGGCTTGCCCCAGGGAACTAGAGCCTCCTAATTAGCAGAAAGTAGTCTAAGAAGATTTAAGCACCCCTTTCCCTCGATCTTTCTTTCTCACCTAATTAGGGTTGGGGTTTGGAAGTGATAAGAGTGACTGATGTTGTGAGTTATGAAAATGAACCCAAAAAAGTACCAAAAGCCTGGCTACAGATAATCATTAAAACACATAGCAAACACATATAGAAAGTTAGGATTTCTAAAACCTAACTGTAGAAAGAGTCAGAATTATCCATATTGAGTGTACCCTCTTCTCTTATAGTGCAATATAGGATTTTTTCCCACCAAGATAGTATTTAACTTGCTGATTTTCTCACTTCACTCTTCCCAGGAATTTGTTTTTTTGAATAAATAAATAAATAAATAAATAAATAAATAAATAAATGGATAAATAAATAAATAGATAAAAACAGTGACAGAGAAAAATAAAAAGGATTAGAACAAAGTACCCTTGCTTAATTACTAGTCTGTGAGTATACCCAGTCTGGAAATAGTTAAGAGATTATTGCACAAAATTCTTTGTTCTGAGTTTGTGTATATTTTGGAATAATGCCTAGGAGTTGTATAGTTGGGTGGTAAATGCTCAGTGTCCTTTGTCATCAGGAAAATTCAAATAAAAATGACCCTTAGATTTCACCTCACACACATCAAAATAGCTAAGCTTAAAAAACTCAAGTGACAACACAGGCTGCAGACAGTGTGGAGAAAGGTAAATCCTCCTGCATTGCTGATGGGAATGAAAACATGTACAACCACTTTGGAAAGCAATCTGGCACTTTCTCAGACAATTAGAAATAGTGCTACCTCAGGATCCATCTATACCACTCCATGGCATAAATTCAAAATATTCTCAAGTATACAAAAAGGATATTTGCTCAACCATGTTCATAGCAGCTTTGTTCATAATACTCAAAAACTGGAAACAACACAAATCTACCTCAATGGAGGAGTCTACACAAAAATTGTGGTACATTTACACAATGGAATACTACTCAGCAATTAAAAACAAGGAAATCATGAAATTTGCAGGCAAATGGTGGGAACTAGAAAAGATTTTTCCTGAGTGAGCTCTTCCAGAAGCAGAAAGACACACATGGTATATACTCACTCATATAGACATATAACATAGGATAAACCTACTAAAATCTGTACATCTAAAGAAACTAATCAAGAGAGAGGACCCTGACTAAAATGCTCAATTCCCATCCCAAAAGGCAAAGAGGATGGACATCAGAAGAAGAAAAGAGGAAACGATCTAGGAACCTGCCACAGAGGGCCTCCGAAAAGCTCTGCCTTGCAGACTATCAAAGCAGACGCTGAGACTTATGGCCAACTGTTGGGCAGAGTGCATGGAATCTTATGTAAGAAGTGGGAAATAGTAAGATCTGGAGAGGACAGGAACCCCACAAGGAGAACAACAGAACCAGAAAATTTGAACACAGGGGTCTTTCCAGACCCCTTGGTTGGTTTGTACTCCAACCAAGTACCAGGCATGGAGATAACTTAGAACCCCTGCACAGATGTAGTCCATGGCAGTTTAGTGTCCAAGTGGGTTCCATAGTAATGAGAAGAGGGACTGCCTCTGATATAATCTGATTGGCCTGGTTTTTTATCACCTCCCCCTAAGGGAGGAGCAGCCTTACCAGGCCACAGAAGATGACAATGCAGCCACTCCTGATGTGATCTGATAGACTAAGATCAGAAGAAAGAAGAGAATCTCCCCTATCAGTGGACTTGGGAAGGGGCATGTGTGAAGAAAGGGGAGGGAGGGTGGGAAGGGGAGGGGAGGGGTGGAGGGAGGGATTTATGGGGGATACAAAGTGAATAAAGTGTAGTTAATAAAATTAAATTAAATTTTAAAAAAGAATGTAGGAAAAGCCTTTCTGAGGAACATTTGTCAATAAATAGCATGAGCTTCAAACTCTTACATATATGAATTCTTCAAGATGATTTTAATGAAAGAGCACTGTTGCATGCTTCATAAAGACAGATCATTGAACACATTTTAGATAACTTAATACTGTATCAATGAGTCTTGTCAGGCTATTAAAGTAAAATAAGTTATTTTTTACATTATAAAAAAGACAGAGTTGTAGCATCTTTTTGGCAGATGCATCAAAATTAAACATAAACAGTTGATGAAAAGTAGCATGTTTGGGGAAAAGAAAGAGGGATTAGGCCCTGAGAAATTATTTTGCTTCTTCTGGCTACTTTGGCATTTGGAAAAACCTGTTCATTTATAGCACCCACACAGCAATAAGAATACAGCTGTTTTGTTGTCTTCATTCTATTTACCATAATTTAAAGAGGAACAGAGAACGGATTAGTTGACAGCAGTTTAGTTTATTTGCTGAGCCTCAAGTTAGTTTGCAGAAAGTTCAACTTTTCTGGATAGTCTGCAAAGGCTGAATGTTCCTGAATATTGTGTTTCCCTTTGTTAGAAATAAAATCAGAAAACATCACCACCAGATATATTATTGACTCCAAATATAGTTGGAAATATGAGTGGTTCATTGTAACTCACTAAGATATTGCAATATGCAACCAGTATTGAGACAAACCTTAGTACATAGCTTACATTTCTCCCTGAACTGCATGCTCTCGTTGAATTCAATTGCTTGTTAATTCATGTTTCTGGTCACTAATTGTGAAAATACTGTTTGCTTTTTCCTCCAAATATCACATTTGAATTCCTACATGTAAGTTTTGCATTACATTTTGAGTAAAAACCTTGAGAAAATCATAGTTAGCATTTTAAGCTTGTGAGTGTATTCTTGCCGATGTGTAAATAGATCTGATATGTACTGTTATGTTCACTCTTTCCTGTTGACATAATAGTTTCTACATGTTCATATCCCTGTGATTATAAATCTTTAAAGTAGAAGAATATCTGGCATATTAATTTCATTAAGGACAATAGAATTAAGAAGGGTGTGGTGGCTCACACATTTAATCCCAGCACCCAGGGAGGAAGAAGCAGGCTGATCTTTGTGAGTTCTAGGCCTGCCAGGTCTACAAAGTGACTCCAGGACAGCCAAGGCCACACTGAGAAATCTTATCTCAAAAAAAGACAAAAAAAGGAGGGGATTTTAGATAGACAGATAGGTAGATAGATAGATAGATAGATAGATAGATAGATAGATAGATAGATAGATAGATAGGTAGGTGTCAGCAGAAGTTATTTTATTTAACTGATTCATTAGCAGAAAATAGTAGAGGGTTTGTCCCTATGTCTATGACCTATCTAGTCTCAGGTAACTGAACATTTTAGCAGTGTCAGCTGTGAGTTTTTGTATTTATTTATTGCATTTTATATGTTTTCATTTTCCTTTTTGTTTGTCCAGGAGAGACAGAAAAAGTGAGGAGAGAGACAGGTAGAGACAGAGAGAAAGAAGGATAGATAGATAGAGACAGACAAAGAGAAAGGGAGAGAGAGAGACAGAAACAAATGCACAGTGAGGTGAGAGGATCTGGAGGAACTGACAGAAAGAGATTATTATCCGAATGTACTGCATGAAAAAAAGTAAAGAAAACAAAACAATCTGGAGTCTTCAGTATGGTGTTTACTAGGTAGTAAGGAAAAAAAGTCAAGTATAGTTATCAATTTTTTGCCAATGAATCAAGATTCAGACTACCAGTTTTCACTCCTATGGAAAGTTGGCAAATGTGTCCTTGGAAGCTGGATCTGGATCTGACAATTATGAAGCTTAGTAATATGAAATCAGTCACAGTCCCTCTCCAAGTAAAAGTCATTTCACAACTTGCCCTGTCTACTTCATCTGTCAAAGCGCCAGGCTAATGTTCCTTTTTGCAGATAAAAGAAAAATCAATAAAAAGATAATTGCCACAGCAAGCCACATTACTACCCTCTCAAATATTCAAGTGATGGAGGAAATATGCCATATCTATTCTGTAGTTTTACAAAATAAAACTTGGTTGGAGTCTCTGAATGTACTATGTTAAGTAAAATAAATAAATAAAGCACATGAGAATTACATTTTTATCTTGGAAATCAACTTATAAGAGAGTGGAGCCAAATAGTCAGTGTAGGCATATATAATTTGATTTATTTACAACCTTTAAATTCTTTTTTTCTCTTGGCTTGATTTGCCCTTTTAAAGTACTCTGCAGTAAGTAGGATTTGTTATGACAAAAAGATGTGCTTAAATATGCAATTGTTTTTAGAAGCTCACTTATTTCTTTGTAGCTCAGTTTGATCTTGTCAGGCATAATGTAGATAATTATAGCAGCAACAATACAAATTAATTACATATGCTCTTGATTTTTGATTTTGTGGTACCCTGCAATGATTTCACATGCAAAAATCCTCAATGGATAAATCTTCAGCTCCCTTAATACAATACAAAGGAATAAAATAGTGTATTTTGTTTTTATTTAAAATTTAAGTTTGAAAGAAAGTTTTTAGGCATTGAACTAGCTGTGAATAAAATTTGAGAGTGCAGATTTAGCATTTGTCACTGTGAAAGAGTCTAGCAATCATGAATCTGTTCTACTGAACACATTAAGCTAGCTACTTTACCATTTTGAAATACACTAATATAAAAAAATTAAAGCTAAATTTTAGTTTTGAATTTGTTGTATTTTTTGTAAGAAAAACAACAACTAAGCTCCTAAATGACCTGGCTTGAGAAATGTATCCAATAAAAGTAAAATAAAATCCATATGTAGGGTAATTTTTCCAAATGAATTGTCCTAGTATCTAAACTACCTGCCAGAATTATACATATAAAAATTGCAATACAAACATTTTATTAGTTTACAGGTTATCTATATTATATTACATTTCATGCTACATAGACCAAATTTATTATTTTCACAGAAATCAGGTATTCTAAAATATAATATATATTTACAAATTATTTAACAAAACTTGTTATTGTTACATTTAGGATAATGTTACTGACATAGAAAATAATATCTTTACATTTTGAGCTTTTATTCTCGTCCCAATTACATAGCTTTTCTCCAGCTTAATTAATAAATATGGCATATTTATTATAATTATGCTTACATCCTAAGTATATATGATACCTTAGTGACATTCTGTGTAAAATGGCCTAGTTTGCTGTCAGAAACCAAGAAACAGCTTCATCAGCCTTATGATATCACAAATTTTCAGTTTCCTTGGTCAAGGTACTGTCTTAGTTTGAGAACTTATAAAATGTAATTAGCGAATGCTAATCAGATTCTTGGAATCAGATTATTCCTTTTACGAATATATTTGTAAAAGGAATAATCTGATTCCAAGAATTGATATATCACAAAAATTTTCATATTTGATATTATCAAATTTAGTACAGCAAGAATGAAATTGAAACATAGGGTGTGACTTTGAAGACACAAAAGCTAATTCATACAATGTTTTAATCATTATAGTACAATAATTGTGTTCTTCTTTACATGGAATATGTACTAACGAGGTTCCCAGTGATAGGATTAACAAGATGGGTGATTTTCCTAATGACGGGGATTCTTATTTTCCCAGGTAGAGCGTAAACTAACCATAAGCTGAATCTAAGTGATGAAAAATCCAATGCTAGTCACCAGTGTCACTTTTAAAGGCTGGCATAGGTCTTATAGCTTGTTGCCTCAAATATTAAGAATCAGCTTGACCCTGTGTACCCCTCCCTGTACACATTTCCCCTTCCTCCACTAACTTGTGATTCCTGAGAGCTCTGCGCTATGTGATTTCATATCTTACTGTGAGTGACAGGTACAAATGTGAGCTACAGAATGCTGTTATCCACTCAAAACACTGGCAGCCTTGGAAACATCACTACAAGGGGCTATAAATATAGCAACATGATAGGAACTTTCCACCTTTAATAAGTATGTGTGTGTGTGTGTGTGTGTGTGTGTGCGCACACGCGCATGCACAAGTGTGCCTGTGTGAGTATATGTGTGTCTATGATTTAATATGCAGGGCAGTATACCACTCCTTCAGTCACAGTACTCAGGAGGCAGGTGGATCTCTGAGTATGAGAACAACCTAGCCTACAGAGGCTAGCGGATGTTACACAAAGGACAGCCAATGATACACAAAGAAACCCTGTGAGAAAAGCAAAGGAAAGCAAAACCAAAACAGAAATGTGAAAACAAACCTAAAGTTTTCAAAAGTGGATGGTGAAAATGTGAAAAGCCAGCATGTTATGCTTTGAGTCTTATATGTTGAAAGCATTGGTATGTTAACCAAGGCAGTTCATTATCCTTGGAATGCCTTGTCTATTTCTGTACCTAAAACGTGAGCTTGTCCGCCTTCTAGTTAGTGTTTCCACTAAGCAATTTAACTAACCCTTGAAAATGCAGTGATTCGGAATTTTTCTGCTTATAGAATTTGTTTTTGTTTGTTGATATTAGTAATTAAGCAAGCAAGAAATTATATTAAAACATGTGAACACACAGAAACACATGAAGTACAAAGTTCTGGCTTTTCACAAAGTGATTTCCTCCTATATGATAAATATGTTTTTGTAGGCTTACCCAAGAACTCAAGAAAACTTTCCATTCACCACCTCCAGGCCGTGATTAGTATTCACCACGTTAGAAAGTAACATATTTCTAGTGACATGTTTTTTAATTTATCTAGTGATTTATATTTGTTTAACTTTCTATAAATCCATTATGATCTTACATGATCATTAACACATCCAGATGCAATCAGAGTTTTAAAGAAATTTTGAAAAGAGCATTACTTAGCACTTATACTTCATATTTGTAGACAGCAGAAGGTATTTTTAAGTTTATTTACTTTTTATTAAAAAAATTGATTCACATTGTATTCTCGCTGTAGGCCCCTCCCTTATCCCCTGCCAATCCCACCCTTCCTCCCTCATTTCCTTCCATGACCCTCCCCTAGTCCATTGCCTCCTCCTCTTAGCTCTGAATTTAGCCTATCAGAACTCCTCAGGATTGGCTGCACTGTCTTCCACAGTGGCCTGGCAAGTCAGCTCCCCACACATGGGGATGTGATCAAAGAGTTCATGTCAGAGACAGTCCTTGTTTCCATTACTAGAGAACCCACTTGGATACTGATTTGCCATGGGTTGAATCTGTGCAGGATTTCTAGGTTACATCCATACATGGTCCTTGTTGTATAGTTGAGCATTATTGGATATATGCCTAGGAGTGGTATAGATGGATCTTGAGGTAGCACTATACCTAATTGTCTGAGAAAGTACCAGATTAATTTCCAAAGTCAATGTAAAACGGCAATGGGGGAGGCTTTTCCTTTCTCCACATGCTCTCCAACATGTATTGTCACTTGAGACATTGACTTTATCCATTGTGATGGGTGTCAGGTTGAAATCTCAAGGTCTTTTTGATTTGCATTTCCCTGATGACTAAGAACATCAAGCATTACTTTAAGTGTTTCACTGCCATTCAGTATTCTTCTAATGAGAATACTCTGTTTAGCTTTTTACACCATTTTTTAATTGGATTACCAGATTTGTTGCTTTTTAAGTTCTTGAGTTCTTTATATATTCTGGATATTAGCCCTCTGTCAGATATAGGTTTGGTGAAGATCCTTTTCTAGTCTGTAGACTGACATTTTGTTCTGAAGACAGTGTCCTTTGCTTTACAGAAGCTTTTCAGTTTCATGAGGTCCCAATTATTAAATATTTTTAAAATAATTTTTATTTCTTATATAAATTAGAGTTCATCACCTTGTATAACAGCTGTAGCCCCCTCTCTCATGATTTCCTTGTTTTTAATTGCTGAGTAGTATTCCATTGTGTAAATATACTACAATTTCTATATCCATTCCTCAACTGAGGGACATCTGGGTCATTTCCATATTCTGGCTATTACTAATAAAGCTGCTAAAAATACTTATCACCCTGAACAAAACGAAAATCCAAGTGGATCATAAACCTCAACATAAAACCAGACACAGTAAATGTGTTAAATGAAAAGATGGGGAAGAGCCTTGAACTCATTGTCATAGGAGACAACTTCCTGAATAGAACACCAACAGCACAGGCTCTAAGATCAACAATCAAATATGGGACCTCATGAAACTGAAAAGTTTCTGTAAAGCAAAGGACACTGTCATTAAAACAAAACGTCAGTCTACAGATTGGGAAAGTATCTTTACCAAACCTATATCTGACAGAGGGCTAGTATCCACAATATATGAAGAACTCAGGAAGTTAAAAAGCAGCAAATCAAGTAATCCAATTTAAAAAATGTTATAAAGAGTTAAACAGAAAATTCTTTATAAAGGAGTATTGACTGGCAGAGAAACAAAAAAATGCACAAGGTCCTTAGTCATCAGGGAAATGCAAATCCACACGACTCTGAGATTTCACCTTACAACCACCCGAATGGCTAAAATCAAAAGCTCAAATGACAGTACATTCTGGAGAGGATGTGGAGAAAGGGGAACCCTCCTCCATTGCTGGTGAGAGTTTAAGCTTGTATAACCACTTTAGAAATCAGTCTAGCACTTCCTCAGACAATTAGGAATAGTGCTTCCTCAATATCCAGCTGTATTACTCCTGCCCATATATCCAAAAAATGCTCAAGTACACAAGGACATTTGCTCAACCAGGTCATACCTTTCATTGATTGTTGCTCTTAGAGCCTGTGCTGTTGGTGTTCTGTTCAGGAAGTTGTCTCCTGTGCCAATGAGTTCAAGGCTCTACCCACTTTTTCTAACAGATTTAGTGTGTCTGGTTTTATGTTGAGGTATTTGATCCCTTGGACTTCAGTTTTGTACAAGGGGATAAATATGGATCTATTTGCCTTTTTTACATGTAGACATCCAGTTAGACTAGCACCATTTGTTGAAGTTGCTATCTGTATAGTTTTGGCTTCTTTGTAAAAAATCAAGTATCCATAGGTGTGTGTGTGCTTATTTCTGGATCTTCTATTTGATTCCATTGATCCCGCATTCTATTTCTAGGCCAGAACCATGTAGTTTTTATTATTTTTGGTCTGTTGTACAGCTTGAGATCAGAGATGGGAATACCGCCAGAAGATCTGTTTATGTACAGGATTTTTTTTTTACCAATATTTTTTGTTATTATTTTTTTCATAGGAAATTGAGATTTGTTCTTTCAATTTCTGTAAATAATTATGTAGGTATATTGATGGGAATTGCATTTAATCTGTAGATTGCTTTTGGAAAGATGGCCATTTTCACTATGTTAATCCTTCTGATCCCTGAACATGGGAGAAATTTCCATCTTCTGATGTCTTCTTCAATTGCTTTCTTCAGAGACTTGTAGGTTTTTGGGTTTTTTATGTTTTTTTTTTTTCTTTTCAAACAGATCTTTCACTTGCTTGGCTATAGTCACACCAAGGTATTTTATTTTATTAGTGGCTATTGTGAGGGGTGTTATTTCCCTAATTTCTTTCTCAGCCCTTCTGTCTTTTGTATGCAGAAAGCCTATTCATTTTTTTTTTTGAGTTAATTTTGTATCCAGCCTCTTTGCTGAAGATGTTTACCAGCTAAAGGAGTGAAGGAGTTTTTTGGTTGAATTTTTGGGGTCACTCATGTATACTATGATACCATCTGCAAATGGTGATACTTTGACCTCTTCCTTTCTGATTTGTATCCCTTTGATCTCCTTTAGTTTTCTTAATCTCTAGCTATCACTTCAAGTACTATGTTGAAGAGATACAGAGAGCATGGGCAGGCTTGCCTTGTCTCTGATTTCACTGGGACTGATTTAAGTTTCTCTCCATTAAGTTTGATGTTGGCTATAAGCTTGTTGTATATTATCTTTACTAGATTTAGGTATGTGCCTTGTATTCCTGATCTCTCCAAGATTTTAAATGTGAGTGGATGTTCAACTTTGTCAAATGTTTTTCAGCATCTCAGGAGATGATCATGTGTTTTTTCTTCTTCAGTTTGATTATATGGTGGATTACATCGATGGATTTCTGTTTACTGAACCATCCTTGCATGCCTGGGATGAAGCCTACTTGGTCACAGTGAATAATATCTTTTATGTCTTCTTGGATTCAGTTTGCAAGTATTTTATTATTTTTGCATCAATCAATGTTCATAATGTTCATAATCAATCAATGTTCAGATAGGTCTGAAATTCTCTTTTTTTTGGTGGGTCTTTGTGTGGTTTAGGTATCAAGGTGACTGAGGCTTCATAGAATGAGTTTGGTAATTAATGTTCCTTCTGCCTCTATTTTCTGGAACATTTTAAAGAGAATTAAATTAATTAAATAGTTAGCTTTTCTTTGAAGGTCTGCTAGAATTCTGTGCTAAAACCATCTGACTCTGGCCTTTTTTTGGAGGTGGGAGACTTTTGATGTCTGCTTCTATTTCCTTGGGGGGTATAGGACTATTTAATCTATTTACCTGATGTTGATTTAATTTTGGTAAATGCAATCTACCAAGAAAATTGTCCATTTCATTTAGATTTTCAAATTCTATGGCATATAGGGTTTTGTAGTAAGACCTAATGATTGTTTGGATTTCCTCAGGGTCTTTTGTTTTGTCCCCCTCCCCCTTTTGTTTCTGATTTTGCTTATTTGGATTGTTTCTCTCTGCCTTTTAGTAATTTTGGTTAAGGGTTTGTCTATCTTGTTGATTTTCTCAAAGAATCAGCTCTTACTCTCATTGATTCTTTGTTTCTAATTCATTTGTTTCAGCTCTGAGTTTGATTATTTCCAATTGTCTATTCCTCTTGTGTGTGTCTGCTCCCCCTGCCGAGCCCCTTGGGCTTTCAGGTGTGCTGTTAATTTGCTTGTATGTGATGTCTCAAACTTCTTTCTGGAGGCACTTAGTGCTATGAACTTTCTTCTTAGCACTGCTTTCATTGTGCCATATGTTTGGGTAAGTTTGTGCCCAATTCATTAAAATTCATTGAATTTTAAGAAGTCTGTAATTTCTTTTTTGTTTCCTCTTTATGTGCCTTAATAACTGAACAAGCATAGATTTGAGATCATTTTCCCAATTAAGTAATTCAATACGTTTCCAATCCATTAAAATATCCATTGATTTTTGGAGTTGCTGGTGAAGCCATAGTGTCCTGTTTTTGTTGGATGTGTTCTTAAGCTGACCTCTAGCCATATGCTTATTGGTAACCTTAGCTGTTTGTTCCTGGAGTCTGTACTTCACACTGTATCTGGTGTCTGGAGTATTCTTTAGCAAGATGAGAGAGGCCCCCTGCTTCGGGAGTCGGTGTTGGAGTTCCAGCTGGAGCTAAGGGAGGTAGGTCACAGCTGCATGTGCGTAAGTGCATGCGTGTGAGTGGAAGTGTGCTCTGAAGCACGGGGAGCAGGAGAGTGTAGAGCCGAAGCCCAGGAGCTGGTGCTGGCACTGTCTGCAGGTGCAGTGTGATGTGCACGTATCCTGCTCACCTCAGTGGGCTACAGGCCTGTAGTACCTTCCTTCCGGGATTCAGATCTGCCAGGGCTCCAGGAATGTTTGCCTGGACACCACTGGTAGACCCACCGAAGAGGGGCTTCAATGTGGAGAACACTGTCCCAAGTTGCCTACGAGGGTGGGAGGTTGGAGGGATCCTAGGTCTGGCTGCTAGAGGAGAGGAGAGGACACTAGCTTGAAGGCATAATTGAAATTCACAGGGGTGCCCCTTGTTCTCTAATCTCAGATTTAAGCCCACAAGGGCAATTGAGAGTGTAGGAGATCCATCAGCCCAGTGGTGTCCACTGTTTGACCACCAAACAGGGAGGCCTATGCTTGGGGCAAGGGAAAATGTAGGGGGAAGGAATATTTGCCATTCTCAGTCCCCGAAGACAGCTGCGGGTGACCTGGATCCAAACTGGATTCCCAGCTCAAGGGTTGTCCCCTCTCACCTAGGAAGCCTCAGTGTTGATGTTCTGGCTTCAGCTGCCCCTCCACTCAACAATTTCGGAGTTTCCGTTCCTGAGCTCCTCTGATAAAGTGTGCACTGGTCTCTGACATCTTTGGAGACTCAGCACCAGGTTTTCAACCAACTTACAAGCTTTAAGGTAAACTACAGGTCATTGGTCAAATGAAAATAAGAAGGTAAAGACCAAGAATTAAGTGTAGAAATATGCCTTATAGGCAAGAAACTTTTTTGACATATTCATGTGCACAAGCCAAAGAAGATTTGGGGAAATACATATTTTGAATGCGTTTCCAAGAAATTGTAACAAAAGGAATTCAGAAGTGTTTTATGATCTGGTTGTTCTTTCCTGATCTCCCTGCCTATTCTCTAACTTGAAGAGAATGGAAAGACAGACAGGAAAGGAAGCTAAAAAATAAGTGTTATTGCTGTAGTCAAGGCATTCAAACTTCGTAAAAGATGAACATTAAGTCATGCGCAACCATAACTGGATACATACAGAACTGTGCAGATCTGGGCTGTGGCAGCTGCGCACATGAACATGAACATGCATTAAGCCATGTAATTGGGATGCTTTGATGATGAATGAGGAAAATATGATGAAGCAACTGATTACTATGGGTGTAAACTTGATTAGCTCTGGAACCTGCAAAAAAAATGATTATCCCACGTAAACTCTGAGTAAAATCTCCAAGCTCCCAAAGAAGCTACTCAGATCAATCAAATCATCCACAGGCACTGAGCATCCAGATTACCTTGCAGGCATATTTGTTTAGAGGTAGTTTATGAAAGCATGTTCACATGTATCCAATTTCATTCCAAATAAAATAAAATTATTTAGAAGCACACTTCTTAATAATTTGTACTTTAAATACCGAGTACTTTAATTTGTACCAAGAGAAAGACATGTTCTGATTTGCAGTGACTTTAATAACATTGTATTGTGGGGCGGGGGAGAGTCAAGGGATGTTCTGACGTGTCGGAAGACAAGTATAGAGAACAAAATGTTATTTTATTCACTAAGGTTATTTGGTAGAATTTTTGACATATAGTTTGAAGTTTGCAATCTTGAAAGAAGTGTTCTATGAGATTAAAAAATAACACAAGTGAAGAAAATCTGTTTCCAAAATAGAAGAGAGAATCCAAATGAGACTGAGATATTCTTGTTATAATGAGACATATAGGTTGAGTCCTGAAGACTGTAGGGTTATGGAGAGAGTTGAAGAAATGCTGTGCTTGGTCTCAGGTGGAACCATGAAAGAATGTAAAATGGCTTTGCATAGTTTAGTCATACTGGACTCTTCTATGTTTTGTTGCTCATAAATATTAATCTCTTCTGAAAAAGTTTAATTTTAGAATGTTAGTTCCCAGACAGACATGCTGGAACATACTTATAATCCCAGCATTTGAGGAGGCAGAAGCAAGTAGATATCTGTGGAGTTTGTGGCAGTCAGGTCTACAAAGTGAATCTAGGACAGCAAAGACTACACAGGAAAATCCTATCTCAAAATAGATAGATAGAAAGATAGATAGGTAGATAGATAGATAGATAGATAGATAGATAGATAGATGATAGATGATCGACAGAAAAATTAGTAAATAAAAGAATGTTATGAATTCTCCAAGAATGTGTTTAGAATCATAGGAACAGCATCCTGAAAAGTCACAAAATGCAACTGTAGGCTGTAGCACACATGTCTTCACGTAATTTGACCATACTCAGATAAAGGCTGAAGACTTTATGACAATGCATTACAGCTCTGTTTTTATGTCCGTATGGTTATCTGCTTATTCAATACACATTTCATATCTGATTTTAAAGAAATAGACATATTTTGAAATAAGAGGAGTTTACATGTGATAGTTGAATCTAAACTGTAAGTGAAAAGATTTACCTGTAAAAAATTCAGTTGTTGGTCATGTTTATTTTATGAAAAACTTATTTATGTGCTGTAAAAGGAAGAGCAAAAAGTGCTATCTCACAACCCAGGTAAACCACTCCTGAGCATATATCCAAAAGATCCTCAACCAAACAACAAGGACATTTGCTCAGGTATGTACATCGCAGTCTTATTCATAAGAACCAGAAACTGAAAACAACGTAAATGTCCCTCAACATATATATGGATACAAAAATTGTGATATATTTACACAATGGAATACCACTCAGCTATGAAAAAAAAGACATCATGAAATTTGGGGGTAAATGAATGGAACTAGAAAAGATCATCCTGAGTGAGGTATCCCAGGAGCAGAAAGACACACATGGTATATACTCACTAATAAGTTGATATTAGCCATACACATTTTATAATCTTACCCATAAATCTTAGCTTTATGTCTCTATTATGTAGATATAACTAATTATTAACTTTGAGTAGCAGATAGTACTGTCTCAAATTGTCCATTCAACCTACAACAGTCAGATAACAGTTCCTCATGTTGAAACATTATTGCATCTGTCCCTAGATACTACCCCTGCTTAAATTCCCTATAAATATCTACAGTAGAGAAAGAAAATTCTGTTATGGATAATATTAAGAGCCAGTGCAAAATTTTGCAGTTGAATAACCTGACCAGTTAATGATGCTTTGTAATGTTTTTCTTACTTGTATTTTTCATGACAATGCTTAAAGGGATGACAATGGGATTGTAATAGATCCTTGGGAGAAACTAGGTGAGGAGCCATAATGTACTTTAAGAAAGTATGCACAGGTGGTGTAACAAGTTAATCCAAGCAGCAATTTAGAAATTAAAGTCATACAATAGCTTATCCGTTCTGTGGCATCTGGTATTCAGCCTATATCGGTTGAACTCAAATTTGTAAGTAGTATAATCCCAAACTATTTATGTCCAGCCAAGTGGGAGGACCAAATAAGTAACCAGCTTAGCTAACGCAAGTCCATTTAGACTGCATTCTCTGCAAATTAACATGTAAGTTTTGGTTAGCTTTGCGTGTGTGTGTGTGTGTGTGTGTGTGTGTGTGTGTGTGTGTGTTTGTGTTTGTGTTTGTGAATAAAACTGACTAGAGTATTTAGGTTCATCAGGTCTTTGTGTTCTGCAAGGTATGCAACATAGCAAGTTACTAGAAACCTATCAGGACTTGGAAAGATGGGTGGGGGAGAGAGGGAAGGAGAATGGGACAGAGAGGAGATGAGGGAGGGGTCTACAACTGGAATCAAAGTGCATGAATTGTAAGGAAGAAAGAAAGAAAGTTAGTAAAATATGTATTAAATTAATCATGTATGAAATATTAAGATTCAAGAGATGAAAATAAAAGGGAGTACATGTGTGTTTATAGATGTGTGTGATGAAATGTGAGTGCATACTTTTACTAAATTATAAATATTAATATGTGCTTACGAAAATTGGTTCATATACAATGAGGAAAAATTTCCATATTAAAATTGCAAAATCTTGCTTCAAATGAGTTGTCTGGGTTATTGTAACTGATACCATTTCTATTATTAAACAGTAAATCAATTATCTCTGAAATTTCCACTATATTTTTGTTGTAGATCTTCTCATGTTAGCAAGGAAAACAAATTTTGGTATACTATCACACAAAGTTTAGAATATCTGCATTCTACAAAGTCATGTAAAAACATAGTCGATTTAGCTATAAGATATAGAAAGACTCATAAAGAGGTTGCAGGAAGTAAATCATGTTATATAGAACCATCCAAGTTTCTATTGATCTTGGAACCCTTCTCAAGAATTTATTAACTTTTATTAATGTATCACCACTACGCTATTTCTAAGTGTTAGGTAGATCTTTCCTGTACACTAATTTGAGCAAAGCTATGTACTTCACTCCAGCTTTCATATTTTAGAGGCCATACTTTAAGGAACGCTGAGCATGTCACCTTAATTCGTATGAGGAAATGACAGTGTGTAAATCTCACACACATATCCTGCGCCTAATTGGGGTTCCCGATGAGCAGAGAAATTCAAGGTTGAATCCTCTTTGAACTTTTTTTACCCGCACTTGCTATCATTCACTGCACCTGTACACCCAGAAATAAAACCTATCAGTTTCCCAATAAAACTTGATGGGTTTTAGAACACATTCTACAACTGTTCACTTAAGATACGCATTACGCTGAGGTTATTACAACCCTCACTAAACGCCACCTTAAATATACTCCAATGAAGCTGAAGCTTTTAACACAGTTTTTGAAATCAGACTCCGGGAACAGTACCACCTATTGGTAAAACTTAAAACTATCACATTTTGGATGTTTATTCTAAAATTTATTGTTGATATTTTTGCAAAGGAGAAGATAAAGAAATGATAATTCAATTATCATCAAAAATTAAAATGCTTTATAATATTAAAATTTTAAATTGTTAGACCATAATGAAAGCAATTTTCTTTCTGATCCGTTTCATAGGGAATTGTGCAATGTGTTTGTTGACACTGAAAATCTTATGTATTATTTGAAAAAGATTTACACCAACATCACCACTATGGTAATTCTCCTCACATTTGCATAATCGAACATATTTATGACAGTGTTCCTTAGAATTAAAGAAGATTTTTATTAATCCTGGAATAATGGGAATATCTCTCATTTAATTATATTTCACTGATAAAATATTTCACAATAATCACAAAGTGGATTTATGGGTTCAGTAAATATTTAGTTAGTCTTAGTTACTATGTGCTTTAAATCATACATGACCTACCTGACAAACAACAAAGATAGAGGTAAGTGTGGGTGGGCAGGGATCTGATTACAGTGGGGTAGTATTTTAAGCTAAATAAAATGATGATGAATAACACCTGCCTAACATACCTTTCTGTGTCCCTTTGACTCATTGCAAAGAAGATAACATCTGGTCTCAGATCTGTTGCTGATTTCTCATTCTCCAGTTCTAGTGAGAAATTAACTCACTCAGGATGATCTTTTCTGGATCCTACCATTTGCCTGCAAATTTCATGATTTCCTTGTTTTTAATTGCTGAGTAGGAGTCCATTGTGTGAATGTACCACAGTTTCTGTATCCATTCCTCCATTGAGAGACATTTGGGTTGTTTTCAGGTTCTGGCTATTATGAGTAAAGCTGCTACGAACATGGTTGAAAAATTGTCCTTGTTGTGTACCTGAGCATATTTTGGATATATGCCTAGGAGAGGTATAGCTGGATCTTGAGGTAGCACTATTCCTAATTGTCTGAGAAAGAGCCAGATTTGATTTCCAATGTGGTTGTACAAGTTTACATTCCCACCAGCAATGGGGAGGTATCCTAGAAGCAGAAAGACACACACGGTATATACTCACTTATAAGTAGATTCTAGACCTATAAGATAGGACAAACATACTAAAATCTGTACACTTAAAGAAGATAAACAAGAAGAGTTTTCAGGGTACGATGATCAATCCTCACTTAGGAAGACAAATGGGATGAACATTCGAAGTAGGAAAAAACAAATAACATGAGAGGAGCCTACCATAGAGGGCCTCTGAAAGACTCTACCTAGCAGTGTAACAAAGCAGATGCTGAGAGTCATAACCAAATCTTGGCCAGAGTGCAGGGAATCATGTGAAAGAACAGGGAGTTAGTAAGATCAGGAGAGGACAGGACCTTCACAAGGGCCAAATATATTGGGCACAGAGGTCTTTTCTAAGATTGATTTTCTAACCAAGGACCATGCATGGATATAACCTAGAACCTCTGCTCAGACATAGCCCATGGCAGCTCAACATCCAAGTTTCCCTAGTAGTGGGAATAGGGACTATCTCTGACTCAGTGGCTGGCCCTTTGACTCAAAATTGACTTTAAAAAACAAAACAAAACAAAACAACAACAACAAAAAACTACCATACATTGTTCTTGAAGTCTTTGCTAGAGCAATAAGACAATTGAAGGAGATCAAGGAGATACAAATTGGAAAGGGAGAAGTCAAAGTATCACTATTTACAGATGATATGATAGTATACCTGAGTGACCCCAAAAATTCTACCAGGGAACTCTTTACTGCTGAATAACACCTTCAGCAAAGTGGCTGGATACAAAATTACCTCAAAAAATCAGTAGCCCTCCTGTATATAAAAGACAAAAGGGCCGAGAAAGAAATTAGGGAAACAACACCCTTCACAATAGCCACAAGGGACATAAAGTACCTTGGTGTGAGCCTAACCAAACAAGTCAAAGACTTGTATGAAAAAAATTTTGAGTCTCTGAAGAAAGAATTAGAAGAAGATACCAGAAGATGGAAAGATCTCCCATGCTCATGGCTTGGCAGGATTAACATAGTAAAAATGGCCATCTTACCAAAAGCAATCTACATATTTAATGCAATTCCCATCAAATTGCCAACACAATTCTTTACAGACCTGGAAAGAAAAATTCTTACCTTCATCTGGAACAACAAGAAACCCAGAATTGCTAAAACAATTCTCTACAGTAAAAGATCTTCAGGAGGTATCTTCATCCCTGATCTCAAGCTGTAATATAGAGCAACAATACTAAAAACTGCATGGTACTGGCATAGAAACAGAATGGTAGATCAATGGAACTGAATAGAAGACCCAGAAATAAACCCACACACTTATGGGCACCTGATTTTTGACAAAGATGCCAAAACTATTCAATGGAAAAAAGACAGCATCTTCAACAAATGGTGCTGGTCTAACTGAATGTCTACATGTAGAAGAATACAAATAGGTCCATACTTATCACCCTGCACAAAACTGAAGTCTAAGTGGATCAAAGACCTCAATATGAAACCAGACACACTAAACCCCTTAGAAGAAAAAGTGGGGAATACCCTAGAACTCATTGGCACAGGAGACAACTTCCTGAACATAACAATAACAGCACAGGCTCTAAGAGCAACAATCAACGAATGGGACCTCATGAAACTGAAAAGCTTCTGTAAAGCAAAGGACACTGTCATCAGAACAAAATGACTGCCTATGGATTGGGTAAGGATCTTCACCAACCCTATATCTGACAGAGGACTAATATCCAGTATACATAAAGAACTCAAGAAGTTAAACAGCAACAAATCAAGTAATCCAATTAAAAATGGAGTACAGAGATAAATAGAGAATTCTCAATAGAAGAATATCGAATGGCTTAGAAACACTTCAAGAAGTGCTCAACAACAACAACAACAAAAAATTAAAAAGAAAAAAGAAAAGAAATGCTCAACCTCATTAGCCATCAGGGAAATTCAAATCAAAACGACCCTGAGATTTCACCTTACACCCATCAAAATAGCTAAAATCAAAAACTCAAGAGACAACACATGCTGGAGAGGTTGTGGAGAAAGGGGAACCCTCCTCCACTGCTGGTGGGAATGTAAACTTGTTCAACCACTCTGGAAATCAATCAGGCACTTTCTCAGACAACTAGGAATAGTGCTTCCTCAATTTCCAGGTATACCACTCCTAGGCATATACCCAAAAGAGGCTCAAGTACACAATAAGGTCATTTGCTCAACCACATCCATAGCAGCCTTATTTGTAATAGCAGAAGCTGTAAACAGCCCAGATCCCCCTCAGTGGAGGAATGGATACAGAAATTGTGGTACATCTACACAATGGAATATTACTCAGCAATAAAAAGAAGGAAATCATGAAATTTGCAGATAAATGGTGGGAATGTGGAAAAGATCATCCTGAGTTAACTATCCCAGAAGCAGAAAGACACACATGGTATATGCTCACTCAAATAGACATATAATATACTAAAATCTATACACCTAAAGAAACTAATCAAGAGGGAGGACTCTTGCTAAAATGTTCAGTTCCTATCCAGAAAGGCAAAGAGGATGGACATCAGAAGGAGGAGAAAACAGGGAATAAGTCAGGAGCCTGACACAGAGGACCTCTGGAAGGCTCTGTCCTGCAGACTATCAATGCAGATGCTGAGACTTATGGGCAACCTTTGGGCAGAGTGCAGGGAATCTTAGGAAAGAAGTGGGAAACAGTAAGATCTGGAGAGAACAGGAACTCCACAAGGAGAGCAACAGAACCAAAAAATGTGAGCACAGGGATCTTTCCTGAAACAGATACTCCAACCAAGGACTATGCATGGAGATAATCTAAGACCCCTGCTCAGATTTAGCCCATGGCAGTTCAATATCCAAGTGGGTTCCATAGTAATGGGAAGAGGGACTGTCTCTGACATGAACTGATTGGCCTGCTCTTTAATTACCTCTCCCTGAGGGGGAAGCAGCATTACCAGGCCACAGAATAAGACAATGGAGCCACTCCTGAAGACCTAAATGACTATGATCAGACGGAAGGAAAAGAAGACCACCCCTTTCAGTGGATTTGGGGAGGGGCATGCATGTAGAGGGTGTAGGAAAGGGAGGGATTGGGACAGGAGGAGGGAGGGAACCACAAGGGGGATACAAAGTGAATAAAGTGTAATTAATAAAGAATTAATAAAAAAATAAATGAGA
Organism: Psammomys obesus; assembly: GCF_907164565.1. Taxonomy (NCBI): domain Eukaryota; kingdom Metazoa; phylum Chordata; class Mammalia; order Rodentia; family Muridae; genus Psammomys; species Psammomys obesus. The sequence goes on from NW_026596051.1 coordinate 38,915,360, forward strand.
AAAAAACTACCATACATAAAAGGAAAATAAATATCAAAATGCATTGTTTTAACGTACACTAGGTACATAGAATTAACGACAAGGGACACATTCGAAGTCCTTGGCATCAATCCTTTTTTCTACATCTCTATCTGTTTAGTATTTAGTATATTTAGTTGTTTTCCTAATGCTAAAATGTTAGTATAATATATGAATCAAAGCCCCCAATGACTCAATGAATACCAAAAAATTGGAATTTGTATATATTTGTGTGTATGTGTGTGTTATATTATAAATAGTTTAAAATTGCATGAAATCATAAACATATTTACAAATATACCATTATACTATATAAAAATATATAATCCTAACAAAATACATATATCATTTGTTCTAAATGATAGAAAGTTATAAATTTTCAATGTAATATCATCTCTAAAATTAAGTTCATTCTGTATAGAGCAATAAATTTTATTTTAACTATTCTATTAGCATAATATGGATTGCTCATATAGCAAGTTAAATTGATGGGTTTTTTTTTTGCTCCATTTTATTAATATAACAGACATTTACTAAATTTCAAACTTTGTTTACAATGTGTTAATGATTATATTAGCCATTGCTTGGAGTGGACAAAACCATTGCTTGTTTGCAAAAATGATTCAGTTGCAATACTATGTCTAAACATCTTAACTGGGAGTAAATCAAATAATGATTCACAGCAAAGGTACCTTTAAGACATTTCGAAGTTGATACAGTTCAAAGTTTCATAACACTAAAAAGTTTATTTTTCCAATTACATCTGAGGTTTTGAAAGGCGGAATATAAATGAGCTATTTACCTACATCTGCATTACATTTATATGAGAACATAAGAAACCTCAAGAAATTTAATATACTTACAAAAAGTCACCTTTAAAAATCTTACCATAGCCAAAGAAAATCATGAGGCCTCAGCCTTGGACAAAGAAATGCAGGTAAGTGAATAACGTTGACAGGGGGAAACACTCTGTCCTAAGGAAAAGTGTGTCAGCTGGTTTGCCAATGCCAAGTGATCAGTCCTAAAGTTATCCACTCTGCATACAATATTACACAGACAGAACATGGTACACATGTGTGTGTGTGTGTGTGTGTGTGTGTGTGTGTGTGCAACAACCAGCTGCCATGACACAATGAATTTACAATTGATCAAAGGAGCACATCTAAGAGGGAAGAAAAGGATGGAAGAAATGATAAAGTCATAACATCTCAAAAAACTGATTAAAGCATTTAAGAAATTAGCTGTTTCTCTCATATGAAACAACTTTGCCTTGTGGGAGTTATTAAAGACATAAATACGGGAAGACAAGACAAGAGGAAAGGGAGAGAACGAGCAACAAACAAATACATTTTAAAACATATTTACTGAAATTGACATTTGAACAAAATTTCTTACAAACGTGAGGGAATGCTAAAGGAAAAATGATTTTGTTTTATCTACAATGTGAAGATAGAATGCATCTTTGATTTTGAAATATTTTGCAGAAGGAGATAAAGGAGGAACACTATGAACAGGGATTGCTGTATCCTGCTACAGGAACATCCCTTAATAGAGAGAAGCAAATGGTTTGATAGTTGATTCCACCCACACACCTTAGAAAAGCCAGATCTTTTTTTTTTTTAATTTTATTTTTCTTATTAGTTACATTTTGTTAACTTTTTGTTATCCCGCTCCCTCATTCCTTCCCCCACCCCACACTCCCTCCCTGGTCTCCTCCCTGCCCCTTTCCAAGTCCACTGATAGGGGAGGACCTCCTCCCCTTTCATTTGACCCTGTTTTATCAGGTATCTTCAGGGTTGGCTGCAAAGTCCTCCTCTGTGGCCTAACAGACTGCTCCTCCCCTGGTGGAGGGGGGAGGTCAAAGAGCCTGCCCTTGAGGTCCTGTTAGAAATAGTCTGTGTTCCCCTTACTTTGGGAAACTACTTGCTTACTGAGCTACCACGGGCCACATCCGAGCAGAAGTTCTATGTTATATCCATAGATGGTCCTTGGTTGAGTGTCAGTCTCAGAAAAAGAAAGGATCTTGATCATCCTCTCTTTCTGGAGAATTCCGCAGGCTGTGTACATTCTTGGTCCATCTCCAGTGTGGGGTAGCTAGCCACAGGAAAAAAAAAAAAAAAATATATAAAAATATATATATATATATATATATATATATATATATATATATATATATTTTGTTATGGTGTCTGTAAATGAAGAATTGTGACTTTTGGTAATCGCCTCATTTTTAATGTACAAAACGCATTATGAGTTTTTTTTTCTAAGAAAACAAGTATAAACATTCATTTTAAAACTTAAATATATGCATCTATGTGTAAGTATGCGTACATGAATGCAGGTCAATAGAGCATGAGGATGAGCAAGTGGTTGCGAAACCCCCATGTGGGCTCTGGGAGCCACACTCAGGGCTTTTGCAAGAGCAGCACATGCCCAAAAATGCTAAGCAACCTCTCAGCCCCAGCTCCAATCATATGAAGTTAAATGAATGCATGGTAAATAATCATGTAATTATTTTCTCTATAAAATATTTACACCTAATAGTGAACTTAATTCTCTTGATTTTTGTCCATCAAACATCTTGAATGGTAGCTAAAAATTAATAACATCATTAATGTATAAATATGAGTATTGTGTCCAACAAATATGTGTGGCCCCTGTACTCACAAGACTGACTTCATAATTAAAAAATCTATCCTTACATGTCAAAAACTCAAATACGAGTTTGTGGAGGATTTTCTTTTTGTCAGATCACGTCACTTCATTTTAATTGGCATTTAATGATGTTTGATAATTAATTTTTGCTTTTTTTCAGAGATAAGAACTGTCCATTCCAAATTAGCACAATTTAGAAATGTTTTGCAATTCTGGAATAGTTTTCTCTAATTTGATAAAATGACAATAGGGTATTGATAATGCAAAAGTTAAAACAAAAGTCAGTAAGTTGTTATATGGTCAAATGACTTAAAGTCATGACTAACTTTTTCTGCAGTTACCCTATTTTGGTGGTTTACTTATATATGGGAACCTTGTTTACCTGCATGGGGGTTATTATAATTACTAAAATTGATGCCAGTATATGTCTGTTTGGAGCTGTGTGTTTTTTTTTTTTCTAAGAAGATAAATGGGTAGCTGGAAAATAGCAAGAATGTCAACATTGATCATAATTTCACTGATAAAAGTCCCTATCTGCAAATCACATGACCTTGAGGGAGGACACCTGGAAAAGGCAAGGCATCCTGCAAAGTGAGACACTTGAATGAACAGATGCCCTAGAGATGAGCATGCCAAATGCTGATTTATGGCAACACAGTGTATGTGTTAAAATGAACAAAATTTTATGTCAGGGTCTAACTGTCATTTTTCCTAATTACTGTACTGTTGGCTGTTGACATGTACAACTTTTGAGAGTAGGATCTGGTATATTCAGTCAGGGTAGTTCTTGATAGAGGACAGGGCTCTTGATTCATTTCTGGCATGTGTCATTAACAAGTCAGACAACCTCATGGCTCTCTTGGGAAACAACTAAAACCAGGAAGCTCTGCACCTTATTTTATTTTTAATTTTTATTTTTTAATATTAATCACAGGTTATTTACTTTGTATCCCAGCCATAGCCTTCTCCCTCATTCCCTCCCAATCCCACTCTCCCTCCCTCATCTACCCCCTGTCCTTTTCCAAGTCCACTGCTAGGAGAGGTCCTCCTCCCCTTACATCTGACCTTAGCTTATCAGGTATCTTCAGGACTGGCTGCAGTGTCCTCTTCTGTGGCCTAGAGAGGCCGTTCTTCCCTTGGGGGTGGGAAGAGGTAAAGGAGCCAGTCATTGACTTCATGTCAGAAATAGTCCCTGTTCCCCTTACTAGGGTACCCACTTGGATACTGAATTACCATGAGCTACATCCGAGCTGGGGTTCTAGGATATATCCATACATGGTCCTTGGTCGGAGAATCAGTCTTATAGAGGACTCCTGTGCCCTGATATATTTTGTCCTGGTGGAGCTCCTGTCCTCTCCAGGTCATACTAACTCCCTCTTTTATCATACGATTCCCTGCACTCTACCGAAGGTTTGGTTATGAGTCTCAGCACCTGCTTTGATAAGCTGCTAGGTAAAGTCTTTCAGAGGCTGTCTGTGGTAGGCTCCTGTCCTGTTTCTTGTTTTCTCCTACTTCCCATGTCCATCCCATTTGTCTTTCTAAGTGAGGATTGATCATCTTACCCCGGGTCCTCTTTCTTGTTTATCTTCTTTTTTTTTCTTTTTTTCTTTTTTCACATGAAAACTCTATTATTATTCATTCCTCCCCACATTCTAAAAAAATAAATCCAGATTTGTATTTTTCTATACTTCTCATCACTTTGCATTTTAATGTAGTTATTGTTTTAATTATATTTTCCTGTATATACTCGATATATGAGTACTTTATGCATCATGCTTATAATGTCAGAGAATTTTGAATTTGTTTGTATAATTGCTCTCACCTGTGAGTTCTCATTGATAGATTGTTATTGGGCTTTTTGTTTGTTTTGTTTTGCTTTTAAGACCTTCTGTTAGAACTTCTAGTTAGAACAGAACTAGTGAACATACAGTCTGTAACTTTGTGTTTGTCTGGAAAGTGTGCCTCCTTTATTTCTAAAGCAATGCATTCTAAGATGCAAAATAAAACTTCCTGCCTCTCTTTCTCTCCTGTCCAATTAAGTTAGCTGCTTTTGCGTGTTGGTACTTGGATATTTGTATACATCTCTAGGGTTCAAGCTTACCTTTTTTTCTTGTTTATCTTCTTTATGTGCACATATTTTAGTATATTTATTCTATCTTATAGGACTATATATGTGAGTGTATACCATGTGTGTCTTTCTGCTTCTGGTATACCTCACTCAGGATGATCTTTTCCAGATCCCACCATTTGCCTGCAAATTTCATGATTGTCTTGTTTTTAATTGCTGAGTAGTATTCCATTGTGTAAATGTACCACAATATCTGTATCCATTCCTCTATTGAGGGACATCTGGGTTGTTTCTAGGTTCTGCCTATTATGAATAAAGCTGCTACAAACATGGTTGAGCAAATGTCCTTGTTGTGTACTTGAGCATCTTTTGAATATATGCCTAGGAGTGGTATATCTGGATCTTGAGGTAGCGCTATTCCTAATTGTCTGAGAAAGAGCCAGATTGATTTCCAATATGGTTGTAAAAGTTTACATTTCCACCAGCAATGGAGGAGGTTTCCCAATTCTCCACAACCTTTCCAGCATGTGTTGTCACTTGAGTTATTCATCTTAGCCATTCTGATGGGTGTGAGGTGAAATCTCAGGGTTGTTTTGATTTGCATCTCTGTCATGGCTAAGGACGTTGAGCATCTCTTTAGTTGTTTCTCTGCCATTCTATATTCCTCTACAGAGAATTCTCTGTTTAGTTTCGTACTCCATTTTTTAATGGATTACTTGATTTATTGCTTTTTAATTTCTTTAGTTCTTTATATATTCTGGATATCAGACCTCTGTCAGATATAGGGTTGGTGAAGATCCTTTCCCAGTCTGTAGGCTGTTGTTTTGTTCTGATGACAATGTCTTTTGCTTTACAGAAGCTTTTCAGTTTCATGAGGTCCCATTTATTGATTGTTGCTCTTAGAGCCTGTGATGTTGGTGTTCTGTTCAGGAAGTTGTCTACTGTGCCAATGAGTTGATTCAATGCAATTCCCATCAAAATAGCAATACAATGAAAGAAAAAGAAAAAAGAAAAATTCTCAAATTCATATGGAGAAACAAAAACTCAGAATTTCCAAAATGATTCTGTACAATGATAGATCATCTGGAGGTATCTCCATCCCTGATCTCAAGCTGTACTATGGAGCAATGATAATAAAAACGACATATTTGTTTTTGGCATAGAAACAGAAAAGTAGATCAATGGAACTGAGTAGAAGACACAGAAATAAACCCAAACACCTACAAATATTTGATTTTCAACAAAGAAGCCAAAACCATTCAATTGAAAAAAGACAGCATCGTCAACAAATCGAGCTGGTCCAACTTTTTGTCTACATGAAGAAAAATGAAAATAGATCCATATTTATCACCCTGCCCAAAACTAAAGTCTAAGTGGATCAAAGACCTCAACATAAAACCAGATACACTAAATTGGTTAGAAGAAAAAGTGGGGAAGACCTTGGAACTCTGCTTCATTTTAAAAGCATGTCTTGGAACTCACTTTGTTTTCTAATTGATTCCTTCCACTTCATTTTGAAGTGTAAATGGGACATCATGTTTAAAAATGTCCTGGACTGTTACTCTCAGTTAAAATGCCTTGCTATGCCTGCATCTCTAAATCAAATGCTGACATATAAATGTCATATTGTAAACACATATATGTATTTATATATATGAATATATTTGGGTTTGAACCATATATATACTTTTGTCAGTTCTGACTAGTATCTGACATTGTCAGCATACTGTCAGAAAAGCATGAAAGAGTGAAGATGGATATTATTTTCTTGTACCTTAACATATACTAAACTTTAATTTGCCTTTGTCAATGTCCCCACAATTTATCCCCACAATATAATACATCAAAGTTAATAGCAAATCTGTCTCACAGAACTGCAGCCATGCTGACATTTTCACAGTAACTAAACCATTGAACAAGATAGCATCACACCCAATCTTGAAACCTTTGTAACAAATGCATCCATACATCATGTTCTGTAAGGAATAAAGTAGGTTTTTATCAAATTTGTCTCCTCTCTCCATTATAACAGAGGTGAAGAGTAAACAATAAATTGTTATAAATGTCTTCTATTTAGGACACTTTCTCTAGGACTTGTTTGGTCTTCCCTCTGCATTTCACCTATATAATTTAATCTACTTCCTAACTGTGTATATAGAGAATATATTTTCCAATATAATGAGGGTCGAAGTTACAGGCTAGAGTGACAGTTTCGGCAACATCATCTATATATTAGTATTATTCAATGTATGATTTAAAATTTTTTAATTACTTTATATTTTTATTTATGCCTTGGAGAGAACAAATATTCCACAAGCAGGTGATCTGAAGCAGCTGATGATATTAAAGCAAGCAAAAAAAAATATATATAATATATATATATATATATTATATATATATAAAACAAAACAAAAGAAATAATTAATTTCTGTTTAAGCAGCAATAGAGATAAAGTGTGCTTTTCAAACATGTCAGTATCATTGCAATGTAGTTTTAAATTTGGGTATGAAATGTTCCTCCCCAAAACAAAAGCAAAACTTCAGCCAAAATAACTTTGTTCATGCACTCTGCAATTCTCTTCAGGTATCCGAGAAATCATAATGCCACCAAAAATTGCAAACAAATAAAAATAAAAAACAACTAATAACTTTAAAGTGTCAGTAAAGATTAATCGAATAAATAATGCTGCTATTGAACTAAAGATCATAGTAAAGGTAAACTTTTAATTAGTACTTCAGAAAACTTTGATGGTGTCAAATATTTCATAGTACGAATAGGCAGAAGAGAGAATTTAGATGCAGAGTTATGGGGAAGAGAGTGGAAGTGTAGTGCTTCTTACAATGGTAAAAACATTGTCAGTACCATTAATTAAAGTACCCCTCTTACTCATGACTGTTATACAAACAAATATTAGAACACAGTTTGTGACAGATTATGTACTTTGTTCAAAACTGAGTATATATTTTAATCAGGATGTGAAAGAACTTGCTTTTTCCACAAGAAACTTTGAACAATTAGGGTACAATTGCAAAAGTACCTTTAAAAGGAACATAGAATCACTCAGTAGGGAAGTAATTTATTCAATAACCCTTTCTTAGTAGAAAATAGACCAATTGTGGTTGAAACTGTCCTATTTTTTTGGTTGGCTATGGGAACTTTACAAAAATGATCAATACATTTGGCTTATTTTTCTGAGAAGCTGATAAAAACTAAACTTCAAGTCTTTCGGATTTGCATTTCTCTCATGGGTAAGAACACTGAGCATTTCTTTAAGTGCTTCTATGCCATTTGAGATTCCTCTGTTGTGAATTCTTGGTTTAGTTCTGTACCAAGAATTGGATTAATTGATTTGTTGATGTTTAATTTAAGTGCTTTGTATATTCTGGATATTAGCCCTCTTTCTGATGTAGGGTTGGTGAAGATCTTTCCCACTCGGTTGGCTGTTTTGTTCTACCATCAGTGTCCTTTGACTTACAAAAGCTCTTCATTTTCATGAGGTAAATTTATTAATTGTTGATCTAAGAGTCTATGTTGTTGGTGTTCTGTTCAGGAAGTTTTCTCCTATGCCAATGAGTTCCAGACTTTCCCCTGATTTGTCTCCTAATAGGTTTAAAGTCTTTGGTTTTATGTCAAGTTCTATGATCTACTTGGACTTGAGTTTTGTTCAGGGTTATAAGTATGGGTCTATTTGTGTTTGTCTACATGCAGACATCTAGTTAGATCAGCACCATTTGTTGAAGATGCTTATTTTTTTTCCATTGTATGGTTTTGCTTCTTTGTTAAAATTCTAGTGCCCATAGGAGTGTGGGTGTATTTGGGGCCTTCCATTCAGTACCATTGATCAACCTGGTCTTTATTTATGCCAATACCATGCAGGTTTTATTACTATTGCTCTATAGTACAGCTTGAAATAAGGGATGTTGATGCCACCAGAAGTGCTTTTATTGTACAGAATTATTTTGGCTACCCTGGGTCTTTTATTTTTCTATATAAGTTAATGGTTGTTCTTTCCAGGTATGTAAAGATTTGTTTTGAAATTTTGGTGAGAATTTCATTAAATGTGTAGATGGTTTTTGGTAGGATGGCCACTTTTACTATTTTAATCCTACTAATCCATGAGCATGGGAGATCTTTTCATCTTTTTAAGTCTTCTTCATTTTGTTTCTTTAAAGACTTTAAATTCTTTTTTTTTCGTTTTTTTTATTTTTTTTAATTTTTCTTTTTAGTTACATTTTGTTAACTCTGTGTCCCAGCTGTATCCCGCTCCCTCATTCCCTCCCCAACCCCACCCTCCCTCCCTGATCTCCTCCTTGCCCCTTTCCAAGTATGCTGATAGGGGAGGACCTCCTCCCCTTTCATCTGACCCTGTTTTGTCAGGTATCTTCAGGGCTGGCTGCAAAGTCCTCCTCTGTGGCCTAACAGACTGCTCCTCCCCTGGGGGGGGGTTAAACAGCCTGCCCTTGAGATCCTGTTAGAAATAGTCCGTGTTCCCCTTACTTTGGAAAACTACTTGGTTACTGAGCTACCACGGGCCACATCCGAGCAGAAGTTCTAGGTTATATCCATTGATGGTCCTTGGTTGAGTGTCAGTCTCAGAAAAGACCCTGTGCCCAGATATATTTGGTACTTGTAGAGCTCCTATCCTTTCCATATCATACTAACTTCCCTTCTTTCATATGATTCCCTGCACTCTGCCGAGGGTTTGGTTATGAGTCTCAGTGTCTGCTTTGAAACACTGCTAGGCAGAGTCTTTCAGATGCCTTTTGTGGTAGACTCCATTCTTGTCATACGGGTCTTTCATTTGCTTGGCTAAAGCTATACCAAGATATTTTATATTATTTGTTGCTATTATGAAGGGTACTATTTCCCTAATATCTTTCTCAGCCCATTTGTCACTTGTATAAAGGAGGACTACTGACTTTTTTTTGAGATAATTCTATATCAAGACACTTTGCTGAAGGTGTTTATCAGCTGTAGGAGTTTTCTAGTGGAATCTTGGGGTTCATTTACATATACTATCATATCATCTGTAAATAATGATACTTCAACTTTTTCTCTTCAAATTTGTATCCCCTTATCTACTTTAGTTGTGTTATTGTTCTATCTAAAACTTTTAGTACTATATTGAAGAGATATGGTGAAAGAAGGCAGTCTTGTCTTTTTCCTAATTTTAGCAGGAACACTTAAAGTTTTTCTCCATATAACTTGATGTTGGCTATTAGCTTGCTGTATGTTGCTTTTATTGTGTTTGGTTATGTGATTTGAATCCCTGATTTATCCATGACTTTAAACATGAAGGAGTGTTGGCAAAAGCCTTTTTAGCATCTACTAAGATGACCATATGTCTCTGTGTGTGTGTTTTCAGTTTGTTTATAAGGTGGATTACATTGATGGATTTTTGTATGTTGAACCATTCTTGCATTCTTGGGTGAAGCCTAATTGAAAATGATGGGTTATATTTTTGATGTGTTTCTGGATTCATTTTCACCTCTGCTATCACAAAAGTGGACATTCATAGAAAACAAAAGACACATTTTATGGTACAGTATTACTTTAGAAATTAAAGTTAAGAGTTAATATATATATATATAATGACTTGCTTATCAATGATATTATTTTGTGATTCTTTTTGTTTAACCCTTCAGGTTTGGGATCTCTGTAAATTCAAGGTCAGCCAGTCTACATAGAGAGATAGGACAGGCATGAATACAAAAAGAAGCCCAGCATCAAAAGTATTTTTCTTGACTATCTCTGTTCCTCTGAGCCAATCCTCAGGGTCATCCTTAGCACTGTAACAGAACATCTGCTTCATGCTCCTCTCCCCACTGTCCATTCCTACAATAGATCTCAAATATTTTCCACCACTGCCCTTCTCTGCTACATTATCATTTTAACCCAGGCCTCTACTCAACCATAGGACATGCCTGTCGAAGAGCAGGCATGTTGCGTATGGAAATTCTCCAACCTTTTCTGACGTTCCAGACAAAATCCAGTGGTTTGTCCCTAGCACTCAACAGAACAGCAGGTGCAGCCCCCCTTCTCATTGTCTCCAGTGGATTCTACAGACAATCTCTGCTTGGCTTCCCCTTCCTTCAGCCTCCAACACAAGCAAGTACACCTAGTGTTTTATACAATCAAAACAGGTTTAAAACAGGCAACAAATAGCCAATACACTCTCTGAAAAGACAAAGAAAAAATAAAAATTAAGGAACAAAATGACCAGAAAACAAACCAAATGACCAAAGACAAACCCAGAATCCAGCACCTAAACGTATTATCACCTCAACCCAAATGCCAAGATGTAAGCTTAAGCTCACAATCAATTAACAGTCAAGGGAATATGTTTCCAACTGAGTCCAGCTCAGCTGTCCTACCACAGCACTTGCTGAATATTTCAACATAGCATAAGCACGAAGGAAACAAACAAACAAATGAAAAACAAAACAAAACAAAACAAAAAAAAACCCACAAAACCACCTAAAACCAAATATATGAAGATGATAGATTTCCTTTAACAGAAAATGAATAAAGCTGCTATCAACATAGTTGAGCAAGTGTCCTTGTAGTAAGGTGGAGCATCTTTGGTGTATATGCCTAGGAGTAGTCTAGTTGGGTGCTGAGGTTCAAGGTTACATTCCCACCAGCAATGGAAGAGGCACCCCATTACTCCAAACCCTCTCCAGCACACATTATCCCTTAAATTTTTTATCTTAGCCATTCTAGTGGGTGTAAGGTGAAATCTCAGGGTCGTTTTGATTTGCATTTCCAGAACTACTATGGATGTTGAGCATTTCTTTGTTTCTCTACCATTCCATGTTCCTCTATTGAGAATTCTTTGTTTAGCTCTGTACCCCATTTTTTAATTGGGTTACTTGATTTGTTGCAGTTTAAATTCTTATGTTCTTTATATATTCTGGATATTAGCCCTCTGTCAGATAAAGGGTTGGTGAAGATCCTTTCCCAATCTGTAGACTGTCATTTTGCTCTGATGATAGTGTCCTTTGCTTTACAGAGGATTTTCAGTCTCATGAGGTCCCATTTATTGATTGTTTTTCTAAGAGCCTGTGCTGTTGATGTTCTGTTCAGGAAGTTGTCTCCTGGGCCAAAGAGTTCAAAGCCCCACATTTTCTTCTAACAGATTTAATGGGTCCTATTTTTTGTTGGGTTTTTTGATCCACTTGGACTTTAATTTTGTGCAGGGTAATAAATATGAGTCTATTTTCATTTTTTTCTGCATGTAGATATCCAGTTAGACAAACACCATTTGTTGAAGTTGCTTTTTTTTTTTCCATTGTATGGTTTTGCTTCCTTGCCAAAATTTAAGATTCCATGGGTGTGTGGGTTTATTTCTGGGTCTTTAATTCATTTCCATTGATGTACCAGTCTGTTTCTATGCCAGTATGATGCCATTTTTATTACTGTTGCTCTATAATATAGCTTGATATCTGGGAAGGAGATACCTCCAGAAGATTTTTTTTTATTGTACTGGATTGTTTTAGCTATTCTGGGTTTTTGTTTTTCCAAATGAAATTGAGAAATGTTCTTTCAAGGCCTTTAAAAAAATGTGTTGGCATTTTGGTGAGAATTGCATTGATTCTGTAGATTGCTTTTGGTAGGACAGCCATTTTCACTATGTTAATTCTACGGATCCATGAGTATAGGACATCTTTCCATCATCTGGGCTGCTCAGTTTCCAAGTGGGTTCCCTAGTAAGTGATACAGGGGTTGTCTTTGACATGAACTCAGTGGCTGGCTCTTTGATCACCTCCCCCTGTGGGTGTGTAGCCTTGTCAGGCCACAGAGGAAGACTATGCACCTATTCCTGATGAGACTTCATAGGCTATGGTCAGATGGGAGGGGAGGAGGACCTGTCCTATCAGGGGACTAAGGAAAGGGCATAGTGGGAGAAGAGAGAGGATTTGTGGGACTGGGAGGAGATGAGAAAGGTGGCTGCAGCAGGGTTACAAAGTGAATGAATTGTAATAAATGAATTAAGAAAGAAAGAAACCAAGTTTTATTTTATTTTTTATTCATATTCATGTTTTATTTTCTTTAAGTCAGTCCTGGAGAGGTCAACATTGGCTGTGAGTAAGACAAGGCTTTTATATAGCTCAGGTAGAAGGTTTCCAAGTAGGTGAAAATAGGTGGGGTTACAGAACCATAACATAACAATGTTATCCCCACAGCAGTCAAAATAAGGTAATCCTAAGGGGTCATGTAACCATTTGAAACAAAGGTAGTGTTACAAGATGTTTATAAATAACTTCTTGAAACAAATGCTTAATTGCCATTCCTGCAACAAGCAGTTTAAAACCATATGTGGTTAAGAACTCAAGTTTAATCATAAAATGAAATAAACCTAGTTTCCCATTAGTATAAGTTGGCTTTTAAGCTTAAGATGTAAGAAGACTCATAGACCAATGCCTTGTCCAGTCATCAAGAGAGGCTTCCTCTGTCAGCAGATGGGAGTAGATACAGAGACCTACAGCCAGACATTATGCTAAGATAGATACTAAATTGGAAGTACATCAGGGCCTTCCTTTTGGAAACAGGAAACCCTATGGAAGAGGGAAAGAAAAAAAAATTAGGAGTGAGAGGAGATGGAGGGCACCAGGAGAACATGGCCCATTGAAATCAACTAAACAGGGTTCACAGAATTGATGTGATAATCATGGGCCCAGCAGGAGCCTGCACTACGTCCTCTGTATTTATATTATGCCTGTTAGTTTGGTGGTTTTGTGGGACTCTTAACAGTGGGAGCATGTTTGTCTCTGACTCTTTTGCCTGCCTTTGAGACTTTTTTCCTGCTGGGTTGCCTTGTCTAGTCTTGATATGAGGGCTTTTGCATTGTCTTATTGTATCTTGTTTGGTTGTGTTTGGTTGTTTCTTGGAGGCCTGGGCCATTACAAAAGAAAATGGAAGGAGAGTGGATCTAGAAGAGATAGGAGGTAGTGGGAATCTGGGAAGAGCAGAGGAAACAAAAAAAAACTGTGGTCAGAATATTTATTATGAGAGAAGAATCTATTTTCAATAAAATAAGATAAATAATATAATTTTTCTCATTTTATAGGCAGTGTTTGTTCAGATGTGTGTTCATATGAGAAGTTATGCATATATGTCCACATGCATGTAGAGGATAAGGACATTTGGTGAATTTGTGTAGGTGCTATCCAGCCTGATCTTATTGGATGTAACATTTCTCTATGGTATAAAGCTCACCTAAGTCTGTGTTGCCTGATAAATTTAGTTCCAGTCCTGTCTTTGTCTCCCTAATTCACCATTTATTTATACAATGTTGATCCTGTGAAATTTACCTCTTTTTTGTTTTAATATATTTACCATTGTAATTGCTCAAAATAAGCCTACACCTAATATTTTATTGTATTGATGATGTTTAATATTATTATCATTATTTTGAACTTTTGAGAAAATGTTTCACTTATTGTCCTTCCTGGCTTCAAGCTTAAGCTATAATACAGTGCATATTATTTATTTATTTATTTATTTATTTATTACAATTAATTCACTTGGGTATCCCAGCTGTAGCTTTCTCTCTCATGCTCTGCCAATCCTGCATCCTATGCCCCTCTCCAATCCAGGGGTAGGGGAGATCCTCCTCCCCTTCTATCCAACTGACCATAGCTTATCAGGTCTCATCAGGACTGGCTGCATTGTTTTCTTCTGTAGCCTGGTAAGGCTGCTCCTCCCTCAAGGAGAGGTGATCAAAGAACCAGCCACTGAGTTCATGTCAGAGATAGTCCATATTCCCCTTACTAAGAAGCCCACTTGGAGACTGAGCTGCCATGGGCTACATTAATGCAGGGGTTCAGGAGAACAACCGAACCAAAAAATCTTGGCCCAGTGGTCTTTTCTGAGACTAATACAGCTCATATTTACCCTTATAATACTTCAGCTTTCATGTACTGAATGCTATAATAAATGAACAAATTTTAATATCATTTTTAATTAATAGCTAAGTGGATATAATTTTTAAAATTATTATACTTTACTGAATCATAATATTAAATATTACTTTTTAAACATTGAGATTCATGCATTTACTACATTGCATGAATGTGGATATTAAATACTTTCTAGTTATTCATCTAGTAAAAAAATTATTTCACCAGGATATTTTTCTATATCAAGAGATTTGACAAACAGTAATTTTTTTAAAGAATTTCTGTTTTGTTTTTGTTTTTTTTTTCCTAAACCACAACATCTTGAGTCATAGCCAATTAAAAACATCTTTGTCACAAAAGCATTTTAGAAACAAATCCTGAACCAGAAAATACAAAAGAGGATATCAAGAAAGTTCATGTCTGTTTATCAGAATATTTAAGAGAAAAAAACAACTTCTTAAAAATTTTATAGGCTGAAGTGTGAACATTGAAAGTTCAAGAGAAAAAGACATGCTGGGGCTGGCTCAGTTGTTAAGAACACTTAGTGTATACATGAATAGTCCTGAGTTGGAATCTTGAGCATCTACATAACATTTGAGCAAGGCCACACATGTCTGTAACTCTGACTGGGAGAATGGAGTGGATGATGGGGCCCTAAGGAACTAGCATAGCCAAAACGTGAACTAAAGAGGAATGTGATGGAGAACAGTAGCCAATGTTCTTTTCTTCCATCCATATGCACAGACACATAAAACTAAACATAAAACATTTAAATACCACACACACACACACACACACACACACACATACACACAAATATAGCACTCATAAAACAAAAGAGGTATAAAGTTAACATATATTTTAAAACTATAACTTACTGCCACTATTGTTTATTGAAGTACTGCTACATAATAACGGTGATAAGAAACACAATGCAGCATTGAAACCCAACAAAACCTTCATTGCTTGATGATATGATATTTGGAGTGAACTGAAGGAAATATATAATATTATTAGTAAAAATAATGTAAATATAATGTACAGCTTTTTGATGTGTATAAAGTGGTGTCAGCATACCAATCTTTGAAATAGAAATCATCTGAAATGGACAGTGAAAAATGTTGATGTGGGGGCATTTAGTGACTTCTGTGAGTATAGTCAGCATACAGAGGACAATCTTTGAAATAGAAATCATCTGAAATTGACAATGAGAAATGTTGATTTGGGGGCATTTAGTGACTTCTGTGAATGCATTTAACCTCATGTTTGCCTCATAATTATACTTTGTTCCTGCATTGCAGTAAAAACACTTTTCTTCAGAGAGAGAGTGTAGCATGAGTGAATAGGACAAGAATTTAAAAGTAAAATGTTTGAAACAGAGTTGGGGAAGAATTAACAAATGCCATAAGTATAGTGATATTCTTTCCTGTAGCAATAAATTTGGGGGGAAAAAAACATTTAGGTATACAAAACACCAGGTTTTACACAAAGTTCATTTTCTCAACTAAAGAATTTTAAAATGAAAATTCATGAAGTATCATTTATTCAGTCTATTAGAGGTTCTAGAGCTACAGTGATAGTAAGATGAATAGATACAGAAGTCTGCTTCTCTAATATCACCTGTGATTCATGTCCACTTGATTATAGTATACTACATTTCTGCTTAATGAAACTTTCAGAGTCATAAGTCACAGAGTGTTGAAGCAGGGCAGTTGATGCTAAGGGTAAGCATCAATGCAATGAGGAAAAAAGGTGACTGTTTCCTGTTTTCTGTAAGTATAAATACTGCAGTCATAATAACTTGATAGATCAGTCTTACTAATAATACCCTTACCTTCAAGTTAAATATTTTATAATTAATTTGTTAATTAACACCAATAATCTTATTTAAGAATAAGCATGGCGGGGGCAGAGCCAAGATGGCGACAAGCACACACAGTTCCTGAGCTGTGGAAGAGCTAAACCATCACAGTCTGTGAGTGGAAGGTCCTCTGAACCCAGGAAAACAATGGTGAGGCTTTCTAAAGGACAGGGAACATCGCACAAGGTGAGGACTTTGATCTCAGGTCACCTTCACCAGGGGACTTGTATGGAGAAGGAGAGAAAATCCTCTGATCACCAGCACTCCCCTCTTGCAGACCTTTCACCTTCCCCCACACAGCGGACTCACAGAGATTCTGAAAACAGACCTAACTGCCTGCGGTCTGCAGTGGCTGAGGCTGAGCTTCTACCCTTTAGCAGCAACTGCCAGGGGTACCGGTCGGTCTCAGAGTACCAGAGACCCCAGGAACCAGACCCACGCGGCACCATCTTCCTAGGGTCCCAGGCCGCTAGCCGCCATACTGGTTCCATAGGATGGCCCAGCCACTGACTGTACTCCCTGCCCAATCTCACAGTGACATATAATACACCATATACTCAGCAAAAGCAGGCAGAAACGCCATACAAGCTAGGCACACCAGGGGCTGGGCCTCCCAAGCTCGGAGAGCACAGTGGAGAGCTTGCAGGAATTCACAGAAAGCATCTGGACTGGCAAGCCAGTCCCCAGCTACAGAGGGACTTCCGAACCTGGCAGCGAAGCAGCACTGAGCTGGCAGGGCACATCAGGCCTCCAGCTTAAGGCCAACAAGGGCTAACCCAGAGAGCAGAGGTCCCAGCTACCTCAATCCCTGCCGACCACCTAAAGCTCTCCAGCTACAGTAGGACTTCCTAACCTGGCAGTGGCAGCAGCACTGAGCTGGCAGAGCACATCAAAGAAGCAGGACCAAACTAGAGAGCAGAGAGCCCAGATATCCCGATCCCTGCCAAGGGACCTGCCTGAGAGTGAGTGCACCCCTGAGAACCTGTAGAGACCCAGATCCAGGGTCCTTATAAAACAGAAGCCAGGCATCGAACACCCTCCCACCTACATACCCACTTTGGGAAACAGAAGGGCGCTTGGGACATTGAAGCTCCTGCTCTCTGGGTCTAATTGAGGAGTTAAGGCAGTTAATGCCAGAAATTGCGCTGCAATCATCACTAGTGCAACATATACATATGTTGCAACATATACAGTGCAGAGCGCCTCCCACACACTCAAGGGTTCAACATTATTCATCACTCTGTCCCTCGAGACACACTTCCATGCACACTTACACACACACACACACACACACACACACACAAACATACACACATACACACACACACACACACACACACACACACATGCCTGCATTTGGCTTGTTTGCACCTGCGTACTTTTCTCCTACAGGAACAGCTAGTCCTCAGCACATGCTGAGGCCATGGGACCTCTCCTAGCTGCCTGAAGAACTCTCCAGATGCCAGAGAGTCCAGTACCAGTCTGATCAGCAGAATCCAAAAACAAACAGGGAAGGTCTCAGATAAGCCAATGGCCAAGGGTAGGCGAAAGAACATTTCCAACATGAATCAGGACATCATGACTTCACCAGGAAACCCCAAAATTGATGGATACTCCAATTCATCAGATGCACAGAAAAATTACTTTAAAGTCATGCTTACACAATTATTTGAGGCTCATAAGGAGGAAATGAACAAACCTTTCAAACAGTTGGCCAGTCAATTGGAGGTAAAGAAAGAAGAAATAGACAAAATCCTAAAAGAAACACAGGCAAACATAGCCAAACAAATAGAGGCACAAGTAGAGATAAAATTAGTGGCATATAAAAAGGAAATGAACAAAAAAATAGAGACCATCTTAGAGAGACAGGAATCCAAATTCAAACAGATGAAGGAAATGGTGCAAGGCATGAAAACAGAATTAGAATCAATAAAGAAAACAAAAACTGAGAAAACCCTTGAGCTGGAGAACTTGGAGAAAAGATCAGGAACCACAAAAGTAAGCATCACCAACAGAATACAAGAGATGGAAGAGAGAATCTCTGGAGCTGAAGACACACTTACAGAAATTGATACTTCTCTCAAAGAAAAAGTAAAATCACAAAAGTTCCAATCACAAAATATCCAAGAAATCAAGGACACTATGAAAAGACAAAATCTAAGAAGTGGATCAAGGACCTCAACATAAAACCAGATACTCTAAATCAGTTAGAAAAAAAAAGTGAGAAAGAGTCTAGAACTCATTGGCACAGGAGACAACTTCCTGAACAGAACACCAACAGCACAGGCTCTAAGAGCAACAATCAATAAATGGGACTTCATGGAACTGAAAAGCTTCTGTAAAGAAAAAGACACCATCATCAAAACAAAAAGACTGCCTACAGATTGGGAAAGAATCTTCACCAACCCTTTATCTGACAGAGGGCTAATATCCAGTATATATAAAGAGCTAAAGAAGCAGAAAAGCAACAAGCCAAGTAATCCAATTAAAAAATGGGGAACAGAGCTAAAGAGAGAATTCTTGAAAGAGGAACATCGAATGGCAGAGAAATACTTAAAGAAATGCTCAACCTCATTAGTCATTAGGGAAATGCAAATCAAAACGACCCTGAGATTTCACCTTACACCCATCAGAATGGCCAAGATAAAAAACTCAAGGGACAACACATGCTGGAGAGGTTGTGGAAAAAGGGGAACCCTACTCCATTGCTGGTGGGAATGTAAACTGTCACAACCACGTTGGAAGTCAATCTGGCGCTTTCTCAGACAATTAGGAGTAGTGCTACTTCAAGACCCAGCTATACCACTCCTAGGTATATACCCAAAATTTGCTCAAGTATACAACAAGGACATTTGTTCAACCATGTTTGTAGCAGCTTTATTTGTAATAGCCAGAACCTGGAAACAACCCAGATGTCCATCAACGGAGGAATGGATACAGAAATTGTATTATTTTTACACAATGGAATACTACTCAGCAATCAAAAAGGAGGAAATCATGAAACTGGCAGGAAAATGGTGGGATCTAGAAAAGATCATTCTGAGTGAAGTAGTCCAGAAAGAGAAATACAAACATGGTATATACTCACTTATATAGACCTACAAGATATGATAAACATAATGAAATCTACACACCTAAAGAAGATAATTAAGAAGCAGACACGGGCGAAGATGATTAATCCTCATTTAGAAAGACAAATGGGATGTGCATTGAATGTACGACGGGAGTCTACCACAGAAGGCGTCTGAAAGACTCTACCTAGCGGTGTTTCAAAGAAGACGCTAAGACTCATAACCAAACCCTCGGCAAAGTGCAGGGAATCATATGAAAGAAGGGGAGTTAGTATGATATGGAAAGGATAGGAGCTCTACAAGGACCAAATATATCCGGGCACAGGGTCTTTTCTGAGAATGACACTCAACCAAGGACCATCTATGGATATAACCTAGAACTTCTGCTGGGATGTGGCCCGTGGTAGCTCAGTAACCAAGTAGTTTCCCAAAGTAAGGGGAACAAGGACTATTTCTAACAGGATCTCAAGGGCAGGCTCTTTGACCTCCCCCCCACCCCCCAGGGGAGGAGCAGTCCTGTTAGGCCACAGAGGAGGATTTTGCAGCCAGCCTTGAAGATACCTGATAAAACAGGGTCAAATGAAAGGGGAGGAGGTCCTCCCCTATTAGTGGACTTGGAAAGGGGCAGGGAGGAGACCAGGGTGGGAGTTTGGAGTTGGGCAGGGAATGAGGGAGCGGGATACAGCTGGGACACAGAGTTAACAAAATGTAACTAATTAGAAAAATTAAAAAAAAAAAAAAGAATAAGCATGGCAAGAACTCAAGAAGTGTCCTTCCCTGTGCACTGACATCTGGAAAACTGGAAATATTTTGTGACTCTTAGGACATGATGGCAAGTACAGGCATATAAATCCAGAAGTACATGCTGTTTGTAGTCAGGCCTGCAATATTCATTTACACATAATTTTGATATCTTTTGACCCAAGAGTTCTATATCTTTTGGAAATGAGTTCTATGAAATTTGGAAAGCAATGAGGTAAAGAGTACATTTCTTAACTCTCAGAATAACTCCAAAGCCCAAATCCCAGTGTATAGTTGATTAAACGTAGAAGTGACTCACAACCACACAGGCAAATTTTTCTCAAATCTGGAGGAAGATTGGGTCAGAAGCTCAGCAGTATCAGAAGCTACTCACAACCCTCGATGTTCTCACTGTATCATTCTTGGCCAGCTGGTTTTTCTGCTCATGCTTTTTTAAAAAAAGCCTAGCTTAACTACATTAAAGTGACCTAAACTTCATAATTTAAACTCTTGTTATATCAACTCTACGGAGCATCTCAGAGACATACTGTGAAGACATTTGCATTGTGTGCTTTCTCAACGCCCAGTTTCCCCTTCATAAATTACCCACAGTAGTTCTGTATTTTAACATCAGCATTAGTTTTACACCACCATCAGTTCTCTGAATGAAAAACAGCTGCAAGCTTCTACAGTTGTTTTCACTCTTCTGCTGATGACACTGACAAAACCTCTCTACAAACACAGTGTGAGCATGTGCCCATAAGAAATAGTCTTTATGGCTCTTTGACCATGTCTGCCTGAGGGGTGAACAGCCTTTCCAAGACACAGAGGAGGACAATGCAGCCATTCCTGATGAGACCTAATAAACTAAGTTCAGATAGAAGGGGAGGAGGATCTCCCCTATCAGTGGACTTAGAGAGGGGCATGGGAGGAGACGAAGGAGGGAGAGTAGCATTGGGAGGGAGGGAGGTAGGGTGCTACAGCTGGGATACAAAGTAAATAAACTGCATTAATATAAAAATAAATAAAAGTAAATAAAAATAAACAGCCTTTACCACTGTGATGAAAGGTAGATAGTATTATATCAGAGGATCTCCACTGAAGTGAACTGTTACATTTGCTTTGCTCAAGGAGTTCTACCTCAAAGGTACTGTATGGAATAAAAAGCCAACAACTGGCTAATTCTCCAAAGTAACAAACATACTTTTTTTGTCTTTTTAAAGCATATTTTGTTTTATTTGTTAATCATTATGGGAAGACTTGTACAATACATAGCACAGAAGAAGAAGACATGGGAATACTCTGTGGAGCTGGTTCTCTCTTCCACATTTCTGTGGGTTCCAGGAGTTGAACTCAGGTGGACAGGCTTCTTCTGTAAATATCTTTATCCATGGAGCCACCTCACAATTAAAAACAAGGAAACCATGAACTTTGCAGGCAAATGGGTGGAACTAGAAAAGATAACTCTGAGTGAGGTAACTCAGAACCAGAAAGACGAATGTGCTATGGACTAATTCATAAGCAAATATTAGGCGTATATTACAGTGTTATATTTATGATTTACTATTAATTATCTTTTAGTAATGCTGCTGTTAGTCCTAAAAAGCTGTATACCCAAATCACCACACAGAGACTGGGATTTATTTAGTTAACCTAGAACACAATGCTGGGCAATGGTTACCCCATCCTAAACCTCCAAGCCCTCATAGTGTCCTAACATCTAGATTTCCCACATTATACTTACTTTTAGTGATATATTAGGTTCAGTCCATTTCTCTCCTGCCTCTGTTCTCCCAAACTTTCCTGCCCTTTGCCTCTCAATCTTTCCTGTCCTCTGGCTCCTTCCTTCTCCTGCCTACTCCTTCCTCTCTATTGCTCAGCATTGTGGCTGGCTGTTTTAGTTTGTCATACACAATGTTGAGACAGGTGATGCTTAGAAAAAGTATTACAATGCAATGTCCGGATTGAAACCAGAGAGTGGGAGAGAAAAAAATCAGCATTTGAATGAACAAGGGTAAGGTGTATATATTTCAAAAGAACATTATACCAACATTACATGATAACCATATTACAATTCACAGATCAGAAAAGATAAGTAACAAAAAGTATCCAAGGGATGATACTTAAAATCTCATTCAGAAGTGGAAATAGGATACACAGAAGAAGCAGTTAAAAGAGAAGGAATAGGGTAGGAGAGTGAGTGTGGAGAGAAATGAGGGTATAGATCAGTTGCAGGTAGAGGTGGTGGAAGGACAGAGGGCTTTCAGAGAGAAGAGAAACCGTGGGTGGGGGCATCTCTAAGACAAGCTGGAGACAAGACAGGGTAGTCTCCTGGGAGGATATGGGAGTGACTCTAGCTTAGACTCCTGGTAGCAGGGGTCAAGGAGACTGAAGAGGCCACCCTCTAACTAGATTGGACTCCTAGTGGATAGAGGGGCACATCAAGCCACCAACAAAAACTTGGACCCAAAATTTACCCTGCCAATAAAATGTGCAGGGATAAAGATAGTGCAGAGATTGAGGGAATGCTGGATCCAATCTGATACCATCCCTATGGGAGAGAATCAACCACTGATACTGTTAATTATCCTCTACTCTGCCTGCAGATGGGATCCTAGCATAGGTGTCCTCACAGCCAAACATTTGTCGGGGCACAGGGATGTGGAATAGTCTGGGGGAGCACAGAAAGACATGGAAATGGAAGATGCGCTACAAGAAGACCAGCAAGACAATTAACCTGGGCCTAGGGGTGATCGCGGAGACTGGTGCACCAAATAAGGGCGATCTATGGACTCGACCTAGGTCCCTTACACATAGGTAGACAATGGGTAGCTTGGCCATCATCTGGTCTCCTAAAAAGGGGAGAGGAAGCTGTCCTTGACATGCATTCTGTTGGCTGTTTTTTTGATCACCTTCTGATGAAGTCTAGATACCTTGCTAGACCATGGAGGAAGAGGATGTGCTCCAAATGGATGGGAATTGATGTGCAGGTGTGTGTTGTTAGGGGAGGGCTCCTTGACTGAGGGAAAAGAAGGGGAGAAGGAAGGGGGTGTGTGATCAGGATGTAAAATAAATAAATAAACAAATGCATTAAAAATTAGCTTGTTTAATATTTCTTAGAACATATAATTGTCTGTTTACAAAAGGGACAAAGAACTGAGAGATTAATTTATGCAATACATGAATAAGAATAGCAGTTTTCACATACAAGGTAGATATAAGAAAGTTAAATATTTTCTATAAGGCTATACAATTTTTTAAATATTCCAAAGGCATTGTGGAAAAGAGTTAAATATGCCTCTAATAATCAGTATGTCTATATGGAAAACTACAGAACACTGATGAAAATGACAACACATATGATGATACAATCAAGCTGCCTCAATGTCATTGTAATTTAATTTAAAAATCCTGTAAGACATTTGGTATTTAACAAAGTGATTCAAGAATGCACATTAAAAGGTGAAAGTTATGGAATGTACTCTACAGTAATAATAATAAAACATTAGAAGACATATAAATTTACATACATGTAATTCAAATAACAGTAATACACGCAAAAGGATAAAAGAACAGTCATATAATGAGAGAACACGGGTTAACAGTGAATTACATATACAGAATTGTACTAATTTTCCATAAATGCCCCAAAATAAACCTGTTTTATGATAAATTTTAATAAAAATGTGTCAATAATAGTTTATATAGGCTGGTTAAAATTAATCTCAGTACAGACATCTTACACTAAATTTCTCCAAATAAATTAAAATTGATCATAAGTGGAAATTTATTTATTTATTTTAACTTTATTTTTTATTAATTACACTTTATTCATTTTGTATCCCCCCATAAGCCCCTCCCCCATCCCCTCCTGATCCCACCCTCCCTCCTGTTTCTGCATGCGTGCCCCTCCCCAACTCCACTGATAGGGGAGGTTCTTCTCTCCTTTCTGATCTTAGTCTATCAGATCTCATCAAAAGTGGCTGCATTGTCCTCTTCTGTGGCCTGGTAAGGCTGCTCCCCCCTCAGGGGGAGGTGATCAAAGAGCAGGCCAATCAGATTATGTCAGAGGCAGTCCCTCTTCCCATTCCTATGTAACCCACTTGGACACTGACCTGCCATGGGCTACATCTGTGCAGGGGTTCTAGGTTATCTCCATGAATAGTCCTTGGTGGAAATTTAAAATAGAAATATATAAAAAATTTAGAAGAGACATTATGAGACTGTCCATATGACCTTGGAATTCTATATTATATTTTTAATATAAAGCCAAAATTCTGAATCATGAATAAAATAATTCAAATGTTGGACTTCATTAAAATTACAATAACCTTCTTATGTAAAAACATATTTAGTGGAAAAAAGGGCAATACACAGACAGAGATAAAAAATGCAAAACACATATTATAATGGTTTTCTTTCCAAACTCCTAACAGAGTTTATTATGCAAAGCAAAAATAGAGATCCCAAAACATCTATGTAGGCAATGTATTTTACCAGCCTCATCCCCAGAGCAGAGAGATGCTAAATACAATAAAACCATGTGAACCCAATGTTTATTAGAAAACAATCAAATGAAGACTTATATAACATACATATGAAGGTAGAATACTGAACATTTCTATTGATGGAAAAGATGGAAAATCATTTGGAAAAAAAAAATTTCTTGGTTATATTTGAGACAGAGTTTCTCTGTGTAGCCTTGGTTGTCCTGGACTCAATTTGTAGACCAAGATGGCCTTGAACTCACAGAGATCTGCCTGCCTCAACCCCCAAGAATGCTGGGATTATAAGTGTGGTCCACAGGGCCCAACTCATAAAAAATAAGATAAACATTTTAACATCACTGGTGAATTTGGGGGATTATAAAGACACTTTGGAAGGAATACTGGCAGATCATTTTAAATAAAACTTATTTTCCACATATTCCAGGTATTTTCCTAAGTTATTTTAAAATGTACAAAAGTCTATTTTAAAACCTACATTGGAAAATATTTATTACTATTATTGTTATTATTATTTATTACACTTTATTCACTTTGTATCCCTGCTGTGGCCCACTCCCTCGTCTCCCCCCAATTCTACCTTTCCATTCCTCTACGTCCCTTCCCCAGTCCACTGATAGGGTAGGTCCTTCCTTCCACCTGCTGGTTTGCCAAGACTCCAACCCCAGCAGGCACCCCTGATAACCCAAAGACCTTTTCTCCCTGAACAACAATTAGGCTGAAGGTGAACTGTCAACTTTCCTGTTGTCCCTGACATCAACCACCCCCAAATCTCATTACCAGCTCTGTATCAGGAAACCTGATGCAGTTTCTCCTCTCCCCCTCACCCCAATTCCAAAAGAACACAAAGATCTTCTAGTGCAACTCTCCTCCAAACTCATTGCATTATTCCAGCCCCCATCCAACCCAAACAACAAGCATTCACTGGGAACACACCAGCCTAGCAGAAAAAGGAAACAGGCCCTAACTCCAGAAGATACCCCCAAGCTAACCAACCGGTTACATCTTCCAGAAAACCAGGTAAGCTGCCTGTAGATCTTCTCTTCTCTCTCTGTTCTCTCAGATCCAATCTCCCAGTCTCCGCCAGCTCAGTAACAGAATACCCTTGGCAATACTCTCTCCCTGCTCCTATTTCCTGTGGATATCACACATTTCCCCCTTCTAACTGCTTTGACCTATTGCTGGCTCTTTCCCAGCCCCCAATTCTGGTAGACTCCCCTTGCTAAGCCACAGGCTTCATCTGACAGAAAACCAGGGAGATGTTTACAGACCTCCTCTATCTCTGTTCCCTCAGACCCAGTCCTAGAGTCTCACCTCCAGCTCTGCATCAGAACACCTTCCCTACCTCCACCACACCACTGCAGCTCTGTCTTCCGTAGGTCCTACAGATCTTCCCTATTTAACTTCCACGCCCACCTGCTGCTTTTTCTCAGCCCCAAAATCTGTTCATTCAGGCTTTGTCAGTAATAGCCAGAACCTGGAAGTAACCTATCAGTCCCGCAATAGAAGAATGGATACACAATGGCTTATTACTCAGCTGTTAAACACAAAACTAAACTAAAAGAAAAAGAAAACCAAACAAAATCCCTTGCATCAAGAAAATTTCAGACAAATGTATTCAATTAGAAAAAAAAATTCTGAATGAGGTAACCATGACCCAGAAAACAAAATATTTTATGTATTCACTTACATGAGGATATTACCTTAAATAAACTGTGACCAAACTATAAACCATAGACCCAGAGAGGTTAGGTAAATGGGAAGGGTCTACATGGGATGTATGAATCTCCCTGAGGAGAAATAAAATAGATTTTATAAACAGACTGGGTGCAGGTAGCAGTAAGAATGAGGGCAGGGGGTCAAGAGAGGAGGGAGAGAAGGTGAAGAGAGAGAGAGGATGGGGAGAGATGGCTGGAATTGTGGAGCACGTGGTGGGTGTTTTGGAAATAAAATACTTTGAAAACGTCCTGGAATCTATGAAGGTGAGCTAGTGTGGACTTCAGTAATGAGGCACACGTCCCACAACTGCAGTCTCTTGTAGCCAGGCCAGACTTGCAGAGGCAGGACTGGGCTGTATTCAATTGAACTATCGAGCTAGGGGGTTCCATGGAAATCCTCAAACAACCTAGGATAATGCTAAGTCAAAGGGTTGCTGTCTACAAACTGACAGTGGAGTCCAATTGAGAGCAACACCCAAAGAACTCACTAAACACGGAGAAGTCTAATTGGTGCCTACAAGGAGCCTTCACCCCTATGTTCTACTGATGTGGGAAGATTCTGCAGGCTACTGAAAGAAATGTAAACACCAACCCAACCACAATACCCTTGACTTATAACCTGTGCTGCCTGCAAGATATGCTAGAGTAATAGTGGCATAGAATTTGGGAGATGAGCCAACCAATATTTGATTTGACTTAAGGCATACTAGATGAGAAGGACCTCATATCTGACAGACACTGCTAGGGTAACAAGGCACCAGAGACTAGGTAACACAAGAGCCTAGGCTAAAACCAAATACCTCTACTCAAAAGAGAAAAATATAGAATGATGCCTAATCATATTCTGCTATATGCAGAGATAAAATCTTTATCTAATCATCATCAGCGAGGCTTCTACCAGCAGCAGATAGGATCAGATGCAGAGAACCACAGCCAGTTTTTATGTGGAGAGTTTTTTAATGAGAATCTCTATCAAATCCCTCCCCTCAGTGCTCAGGGAAACCCATGGAAGAAGTATAAAAATTGTAGTGAGTGAGAGGGGATGTACCAGGAGAACAAGGGCCTCTGAACTGAGCTGAGCTAAAGGAACTCACAGATACTGAAGAAACAAGAACAGAGCCTACACAGCCCTGAACCAGGCTCTCACTTTGTGGATTATTGCTATTAATTTAGTAATTTCATCGGACTCCTGAATATGAGAATAAGTGGATCCCCAACATTTTTTCCTGTTTTTAGGACTCTTTTCCAGGGTTGAGTTGCCATATCGAACTTTGATATGATAGATTTTGCCTCATCTTATTGTATTTTATTTTCTCACATTTTGTTACTTTAGAAGACTTCTAATTTCAAGTGAAAGACAGGAAATTTGTGGATTCAGAAGTTTCAGGGTTTGAAGATGAACAGGGAGGAATAGATAAAAATGAAACTATAATCAGGATCTATTGTATAAGCAAAGAATACTTTCAATAAAATAGAAAAAATAAAAAACACATTCATATGGTTCAAATCAAAACAATAAAAAATTGTAAATACAGATACACATGTACACATACATAAATATGTACATAATTTATTTCTGCCTTTGTCTAAATTAATAAACAATTTTGCAAGTTTCTCAAAAAAAATTTAAAGCTATTAAAAAGGATTAATGTCCAATGCATATGGAGGATGTTATTCTGACAGTACTAAAAATTGTCTGATCTTATATGTGTGACAGACTGGCAGGGAAAAGTAAGACTTACAGACATAAATAAAAGAGATTTACTAAGGTGGTGGTGGTGCATGCCTTTAATCCCAGTATTCAAAGGCAGAGGCATATGGATCTCTGTGAGTTCGAGGCCAACCTGGTCTAGAGTAAGCTCCAGGGCAGCCAGGATTACACAGAACAAGCAAGTCTCAAAAGAGCAAAATATTATTAAAAAGGAAAATAATAATAAAAGGGATTTAAGAGAGTAAATTTTCAGAAGTTTAATAGCATGATTTATTTTAAGACAGAAATTTTATAGGCAATAGAGACAAAATGATCTGGTACATTTGTAAATTCTATAAAAATATAATTTAAATGGGACTATGTAAACAGATACTACAAATTATCCAGGAAGGAGGGTCATAAAGACTTGAAATGTAGGCTTGAAGAAAGCTTTGGATTTATATCAAATAGAAATATTTTTTTTAATTTTTTAATGTTTTTATTGTTTGTTATTATTATTTACACTTTATCAACTCTATGTAGCCTCGGGAAAATGAGTGAAAGAAAGTATACTGCGGAAACAGGTTAGTCTCTTTACGTTAATATTGAAAGTGTTACAGGTATTTGATGACATTGGGAGTGTTGGAGGTATGTGGTATCATTGTTTCCCTTAGTGCTTCACGACAACTGCTCTCCACCGCATGACTGAAGCATCAATAATTTGAGTGTTCGTATTGCTGTTGCTCTTATTCAAAAAAGACTAACAATGCAAATGCCATAGAAGGAAACTCTTATTCTTAGTGCATAAGCTAACAGAAGGCAATAAGATGATTAAAGTTAAACTGAATCAGAGCTGCAAAGAGGTGAGGGGAGGTTTTAAGTCATGGAGAGTCTCAAGGCTAAGTTCACCATCAGATGTCCCACACATGAGGAAAAGAGAAATAGTCCCAACTTCCGTTGACCACAGCTTGAAAAGCTGATACATTATACATTTGAATATACATATATGTATATATACCAAACATAGCCTCTTTAATTCTGTCCTCCCATCTTCCCACCCTCCCTCTCAGTGCCCCCCTATTACTCTCTGCTACCATCTGACCCCAGCCTATTGAGTCTCATCAGGACTGTCTGCAACCTCTTCCTCTGTAGCCTGGCAAGGCTGCACCACAGGGAGAAATGATCAAAGAGTGGGCTTTGATAACCCAAGGCAGGTTGAAATAGCATTGTTGCTACACTGAGTGGAGGCAGGGTGATAGGAGATAGGAGTGTTGTGCGTAGGAAGAGAAGTATCAAGCAAATGCTTCCAAGGTATTCAAAATTGACCAATATATTCACATACACTAAATTACTCAGTTCACTCACTTCTGTTAATCCTGTGAATCATTTGAAATCCTCATCCTGGTAGACAATAAGTCATGTTCAGATAGCTTATTAAACATGCTTTTTCTCTAAGGAAGATTTTGCTTTCAGAGATTCTGAATCACTAATAATTAAATAGCATTTCCAGATTATGAAGCACATTATGGTTTCTTAAGTGAATTTTCACATTAGAAATGAATTGATGGGAGGAAACACATTTGAAATGTAATAATAGTCTCCCTCTGATATTTAATTGGTAATTTATCTTTTTACCTTATCATAAGAGCAGTTACCTTAAGATCATGTACATCTGAAGATAGATCATTATTCTTCAACTATAGTTAGTCATGTTAAGTCAACAATACTTACATAGGTTTTTACAGGATTTATGTAAAATAGCCTGTGGTACTGAACTTTTAATTTACACTACTTAATTTAGAATATCTTGCCATATTCCTAGATAATTTCTTTTAAACACTGCCATTTTATTGATATCTTGAATTCATATTTATATTTTCATCAAATGAAAGTCACAGTAAACACTTACTTATGGTGCTCTTACTCAAAACTGAAAAAAAAAAATGTCTGAAATAACAATTCCATTACCTGCTAGGTAGAGACTTTCAGAGGCCTTCTATACCTGGCCTTGTCTTCTACTTCTGCTGTCTATCCTGTTTGCCCTTCTGAATGAGGATTAAGCCTCTTTCATAAGGTCCTGGTTGTTGTTTAGTTTGTTTAGGTCTATAGATTTTTATTATGTTTATCCTTTATTATATGACTAATGTCCACTTATAAGTGAGTGTATACCACGTGTGTCTTTCTGCTTCTAGGCTACCTCACTTAGGATGATCTTTTCTAGTTCCATCCACTTGCCTGTAAATGTCATGTTTTTCTTGTTTTTTATTGTTAAGTAGTATTCCATTGTGTAAATGTACCACAACTTCTTTATCCATTCCTCCATTGAAGGACATTTATGTTGTTTCCAGATGCTGAATATTATGAATAAAGCTGCTTTACTATTAAACATAGTTGAGCAATTTTCCTCATTGTATGGTGGAGCATCTTTCAGGTATATTAATAGGAGTGTATAGCTGGATCATGAGGTAGCATTGTTCCTAATTGTCTGAGAAAGTGTTAACTTGATTTCTAAAGTGATTGTGCAAGTTTAAATTCCCAGGAGCAATGGAGGGTTCCCCATTCTCCATATCCTCTCCAGCATGTGTTGTCACTTGAGTTTTTATTGTAGCCATTCTAATGGGTGTATGGTGGAATCTCAGGGTCATTTTGATTTGCATTTCTAGGGATTACAAAGATGTTGAGCATTTCTTTCAGTGTTTCTCTGCCATTTGGCATTCCTCTGTTGAGAATTCTCTGTTTAGATCCTTACCCCATTTTTTTTTATTTTTTTCATTTAACTTTTATTAATTATACTTTATTCATTTTGTATCCCCCATAAGCCCCTCCCTCCACCCCTCCTGGTCCCACCCTCCCCCCCCCTTTCTGCATGCATGCCCCTCCCCAAGTCCACTGACAGGGGAGGTCCTTCTCTCCTTCTTTCTGATCTTTTGATCGGATTATGGTGATGGCATAGAAACAGAATGGTGGATTAATGGAATTGAGTAGAAGACCCTGAAATAAAACTACACACCTACAGATAATAGATTTTGGGTAAAGAAGCCAAAACCATACAATGGAAAAAAGATAGCATCTTCAACAAATGGTACAGGTTTAACTGGATATTTCCATGGAGAAAAATGCAAATAGATCCATGTTTATCACCCTTTATGAAATTAAAGTCCAAGTGGATCAAAGACCTCAACATAAAACCAGACACACTAAATCTGTTAGAAGAAAAATTGGGGGACAGCCTGAAACTGATTGGCACAGGAGACAACTTCCTGAACAGAACACCAACAGCACAGGCTCCAAGATCAATAATCAATAAATGGGACCTCATGAAACTGCAAAGCTTCTGTGAGGCAAAGGAAACTGTCATCAGAACAAAACGACAGCCTACAGACTGAGAAAGGATCTTCACCAACCCTATATCTGACAGAGGGCTGATATCTAGAATATATAAAGAATTAAAGAAGTTACACAGGGTCAAGATATTCTTTTGAATTTCTGACACAGTAACATAAACCGTTTATACTTCAGATTAGGGAGGGAGGGTGGAATTGGGAGGGAATGATGGAAGGGGTTATAGCTGGGATACAAAGTGAATAAATTGTAGTTACTATAAAAAATAAAAATTAAAAAAGTATATCAAAAACATTAGACCTCATTATTTACTCTCACCCTTTTTTCTCTAATGATAATTCCTGGGTAGGAAAGTGAAACTAAATTGTATACACAGGAGCGTCTAGTAGCGAACACTAACCTACTGAGAACTTCATCATTGCGCACCCTTCTTGTCTTTCTGGGCAAAAACATACTATTTTACTTCCATCATACAGTCACTATCGTATGAGAACAATTTGCAGATCCCTCCTTGCCTGTCATTTCTTGCTAAAGTCTCACAGGTTATCAAATCTGCTTCATAAATTTTTCCTGTGGTTTTTCATTTTCCATGTAGAACAATAACATATCGACCTTTACAGTAAATGCTGATTCTGAATCCATTCACTTTTTCAAAAATATTTTTAGAGTTAGTATGGCTAATATATCTACTCAACATTACATTGAAATAAATCGTTAAATCTCAAATAGATGCTGTCTGGTGTCATATTTATAGCAGTTGCCAGGACAACAGATACCTTTTTTCCTTGGAAAACAACAAAGGAAAAAGAAAATAACCCAGTATTTTACATGTTAAGTATATGAAAAAATATTTTCTAGCAATGTTGTATAAATAATTTATCATCAAGGTGCTGTAGCATTATCTCAGTAGTTATGAGCAGCTGTTCTCTTGCAAAGGATCTTGTTTCTGTTCCCAGCACTCACAAGGTAGCCAGCAAACATCTATATCTTCAGGCCGTGTTATCTGACACCCACATCTGACCCCCAGCAGTACCAGGCATGTATATGGTAGACACACACATGGAAATAAAATTGATATATTATAAAATAACTAAGTCTATGTTTTTCTAATTATGCAAAAAGATATATCTGTGTAAAATAGTATTAAATTAAGTGAAAATGTTTCATCTCGAATTGTTTGGGATTACAATAAGAAAAGAAAGACCCAGAGTGGACAGGATATATATAAGCAGATCACAAACCAAAAAATCTAGGCCCCGGGAGGCCTGCAGAAACTGATACTCCAACCAAGGACAATGTACAGAGAGGTTACCTGATCCCCTGCTCAGACATAGCCCATAGGCAGCTCAGTGCCCATGTATGTTCCCTAGTAAGGGGAGCTGGGCAGTCTCTGACATGAACTAGCTCACTTCCCCCTGCCTCTTTTTTTTTATTTTTTTTTTTATTTTTTTATTTTTAGTTACAATTTGTTAACTCTGTGTCCCAGCTGTATCCTGCTCCCTCATCCCCTCCCCCTCCCCAACTCCCTCCCTGGTCTCCTCCCTGGCCCTTTCCAAGTCCACTGATAGGGGAGGACCTCCTCCCCTTTCATTTGACCCTCTTTTATCAGGTATGTTCAAGGCTGGCTGCAAAGTCCTCCTCTGTGCCCTAACAGGACTGCTCCTCCCCTGGGGGGGGGGGAGGGGAAGGACAAAGAGGCTGCCCTTGAGATCCTGTTAGAAATAGTCCTTGTTCCCCTTGCTTTGGAAAACTACTTGGTTACTGAGCTACCACGGGCCACATCCCAGCAGAAGCTCTATGTTATATCCATAGATGGTCCTTGGTTGAGTGTCAGTCTCAGAAAAGGCCCTATGCCCGGATATATTTGGTACTTGTAGAGCTCCTATCCTTTCCATTTCATACTAACTCCCCTTCTTTCATATGATTCCCTGCACTCTGCCATGGTTTGGTTATGAGTCTTAGTGTCTGCTTTGAAACACTGCTAGGTAGAGTCTTTCAGATGCCTTTTGTGATAGACTCCTGTCGTACATTCAATGCACATCCCATTTGTCTTTCTAAATGAGGCTTGATCATCTTCACCCATGTCCACTTACTTGATTATCTTCTTTAGGTGTGTAGATTTCATTATGTTTATCATATCTTGTAGGTCTATATAAGTGAGTATATACCAAGTTTGTCTTTCTCCTTCTGGGATACTTCACTCAGAATGATCTTTTCTAGATCCCACCATTTGCCAGCAAATTTCATGATTTCCTCCCTTTTGATTGCTGAGTAGTATTCCATTGTGTAAAAATATCACAATTTCTGTATCCATTCCTCTGTTGATGGACATCTGGGTTGTTTCCAGGTTCTGGCTATTACAAATAAAGCTGCTACAAACATGGTTGAACAAATGTCCTTGTTGTGTACTTGAGCAAATTTTGAGTATATACCTAGGAGTGGTATAGCTGGGTCTTGAAGTAGCACTACTCCTAATTATCTGAGAAAGCGCCAGATTGACTTCCAGAGTGGTTGTGACAGTTTACATTCCCACCAGCAGTGGAGGAGGGTTCCCCTTTCTCCACAACCTCTCCAGCATGTGTTGTCACTTGAGTTTTTCATCTTGGCCATTCTGATGGGTGTAAGGTGAAATCTCAGGGTTGTTTTGATTTGCATTTCCCTAATGGCTAATGAGGTTGAGCATTTCTTTAAGTGTTTCTCTGCCCCCCTGCCTCTTGACCTTACTAGGCCACAGAGTCAGAGGATACAGGCAGTCCTGATGAGATCTGATAGGCTAGGGTGAGATAGTAAGGGAGGAGGACTTCCTCAAGGGAAGGGATGGGAGAGGAGAGGGAGGAAGGGTGGGACCAGGAGGAGCTTAGGAAAGAGACTACAGCTGGGATACAATGTGAAAAAAAATTATTAAAAAAATACAATATTGATATATCTTTGAAAAAAGAAAGGAAAACTATTTTGAAATTTCAATCAACTAAGTTTTCAAAAGCTACACTATTTGAAAATTACTTTAAATCCTTTTTTTCAGAGGCTGAAGTGACATCTAAGTGTAGGTTTTTCTTCTCAATTGTTCTTTAGAAACCAACATTCACTGGGCAATAAAACTGAACTCAACATATCTGGGCTTCATCGCCCTTCACTTTCTTTCAAATAGATCATACTTGAGTTCTATGAAATACATTGTTTTTATCCATTTCAACTTCTCAACCAATTTATGGAAGAAATATTTGAATTTATCAATTTTAGAGAGACATTGATTCATCCTTCAAGCAATATATGATGACATTTTGAGCACAAATATCAAGATTATTATTTTTAATATTAAATATTACCTGAGTGTTTAAAGTGGCTGAGGAGCATATTAATATTAAATATTATTTCTGACATTTTTAAAGGTCAAATATGCGGCTGCTATAAAAAAAAACTATTAGTAGAAACATCAAATTATTATAATTAGCTGAACACTAATTTTGTTCAAAAGTTAGTGTTTCGGGAGTTTGGAATCAATATTTTTTCTCAACAGAGGTCAAGACAATTTCATTGGTTAGTTTGGCCAAATTTTTCCACTAACTTGAAAACAGTGATTTGGTACTTAAATGAACTTTACTGCTAGCCAAAGTGAGAACGTTTTTATTTACTGGTTCACCACAGTGGCCGAAAAAGAAGCAAATCTAAATTTCTTTCTAGAAATTATAAAGATTTATAATTATTGAGCCAAAGTGCACAAAAAAACTTTATGAGTCCTGGTAGAACATGTGTTTCTTTGTAAGTGAAAGAAAAATTCATATTTGATATTCACTGATGGTTGAATGAGGATACGCCCAGAAGTAAGTTGCTGCCTTGGCTTTCAAAAATCAGCTGCCTGGTAGCATTTCAAACTTATTGAAACTGTGGCTCTTAGTAAATAAGATATGTTTTACCTAAGAGAAACAAGTGATAAGATTTTGATGGGTCTTTTATCTGCATTGCTATTATTTTAAATATTATATCTATGATAATATCATTTTTAGCTCATTGCTGCTAAACATGAATTGCATGTTCATTTGTAATTTCTTACTTATGTTTTTCTCAGTATTGTTCTTTAAATGTGTCAGTGTATTTTTTTCTTGTTGTTTTTGATTTTTAATTAGAGGACAGCATGTTTTCCAGAGGACATTATGAACCTACAAACTTTCAGAATTTACAAGTGACCAACTAAACTCTGCTTTAAATATATTTGATGATGGATATATTTAACATGTAAGTGACTCTAACATTTTTAATCATGTCTTTCAGAGACTTTTAATTAGTTGACAAACATTGTCTATTTACTCTATTCATATGTACTGGAATTTTCATTTGCTTTATAATACTTAATCTAAATATTTCCTTATAACACAATACCCATTTACAGTGTAGATGGTGGTTTATTCTTTCTTTAAAGTAATTTACTCAGGGTCTTCCAGTTACCCAAGGACATATATAAGATTAAAATACTGAGTCCCTCACACCAGTGTAATCATTTTCACAAGTTTACAGAAAGTTCAAACAAAAGAAATAGATGCATTTCAAGTTCTAATTGGACTTCCTTTTCCCTCTGTAAATCAAAGTAAGTGGTTACACATTTTTTAGGCATATGTTTTGTCTATACTCAACCTTTGTCTAAGTATGAATAAAAGAAATACACTTGTGGTTAAAGCTATATTATTGCTATTATGTATCACCGACACAGTGAATTATCCGACAAAGCAACACAGGGAAGGGTTCAATTTGGCTCACAGTGAGAGAGTACTGTGGATTAGGACATGGTCTGCATGGGCGAAAGTTTGATACAACTGAACACATTACATTTTCTGTCAGGTAAGAGACAAATGTTTGTATTCAAATTACTTCTCTTTTTCTTTAGTGTAAACTGTAACCCATGCCTTATTGCTAACCACATTCCAAGTGATTCTTAGTCAGTTCCATGTCTATGGACTTATCCCAGCAGACGTACCCACATGCTATCTTCTAACTGATTGTAAACATAATCAAGTTGTCAATCAAGCATAGGGAATACATTATTCATGCTCATTTATTTTATTTTATTTTTAATTATTTCTTTTATTTGGGGATTATTAGATAATCACTTCGATTTCCTTTTTCTCCTTTTCTCCTCTCAAATTCCTCCTAGATAACTCTCCTTTCTCTTTTTTTAATCATTGCATTGGTTTTATTAATTGTTGTTGCATGTATGAATCTCTCTCTGTATGCGGTGTGTGTGTGTGTGTGTGTGTGTGTGTGTGTGTGTGTACGCATCCCTAAATATAACCTGCTCAGTCTCTGGAATATCACTTATATGTTTGTTTTCAGTGCTGACAACTTGTTACTAAATAACTGAGCAGTGTGTACTCTTCCCTGAGGAAGATGATTTCTCCCATTCTCAACATTCTTTAGTTGCCTGCGCTTGCCTGTAGTTATTTGTAGGGTTGATGACTTTCCACCATCTAATTGAACATGTTTATTGGTGTTGCCCTTGTTTAGCTCAGGTTTAGGTAGTAATGTTGTGAAACTTCATGGGGTCACTTTGACATTACTAGAAGAGACAGTTATACAGGGATTTCACTATGATTCTGTCCCCTCTGCTACAGTAGCCCCGTGACCTAGATGCAGGAGTTGTCTTATAGATATAGCCATTGATATCGGGCCCTGCAAGTCTGCATGTTTATTGTTTGTGAGTTTTGTAATGGTCTCCCCCCCCCCCGAAAGATAAGAATCCTTGAAGGGGCACGGAAACTCTACTTATCTGTGGGTAAAAGGATAAATATTTAGAATGCAGTTGCGGATTTTGCCGAAGGTAACTGGTGGTTGTGTATTCCCCTTCAAGATCTGACTTCATGAGCACTGGGTGCTAGGTCTGGGGATGAACAAATAAATTTTAAAAAGATGTTTGGGGGGCTATATTGATCAACTCTGACCAACATCCTGACCAACATCTAAAAAGAGGGCTTTTCAGTTTTGTTGGTTTTGGCTCATGGAAGAGGCATTGGACAGCTCTGATGGGGAAATTTCTATTCCCTCTTCTTTTCCTATGCCCCTCTCCCAGCCCAATAATAGGGGAGGTCTTCCTCACCTTCCCTTCTGTCCATGGTCTATCAGGTCTTATCAAGACTGGCTTCTTTGTCTTTCTCTATGAACTGGTATAGACCATGCATGGAGATAACTTAGAACCCCTGCACAGAAGTAGCTCAAGGCAGCTCAATATCCAAGAGGGTTTCCCAATAATAGGACCAGGGACCATCTATGACATGAACTGACAGGCTTGTTCTTAGATCACCTCCACCTGAGGGGGGAACAGCCTTACCAGTCTGCAGAGAAGATGGAATTTCAATAGAGAAAATACCCCCATCAGATCTGCCAATCAGCAAGTCTGTAGTCCATTTTCTTTATTATATTTTTGAAGTAAATAAGGCATTTGGCCATCTTTCTTTTCTTTATTATTTATTCTTATTTTTTATGTGCATTAGCAATTTGCTTGCATGTTTGTCTGTGTAAGGGTGTCGGATCCACTGAAAAACGAGTTAACAGACAGCTGTGAGCCTCCACATGGGTTCTGGGTAATAACCCTAAGTCCCCTTGAAGAAGAGCCAATATCCTTAGCCACTGAGCCAGATGATTACTGTGTTAGTTCCCAGCTAACTGTGAACATGGCCAGGCCTGGGCCGGTGGTTCTGGGTGAAGAAAAAAAGAATATAAATAAAGCAATCTGAACAACCCATGAGGGAAAACAAAGAACAAACAAATAAACAACAATGCAAAGAGTAAACTCCTCTCTGAAGGGCCACTGCATCTGTTTCTGTCTCCACGTTCTTATCTTGAGTTCCTGCTGTAATATGCCCGGACAAAGTAAACCCTTTTCTTTCTGAGTTGTTTTAGGCCATAATGTTTTATCAAAACAGTAACTAAGACACATATTTCCTTCCAGTATTCTTTTTTTTTAACTTTGAAATCACAACTTACCTTTTTTTTTTGGTTATTAAAAAATTAATTTTTGTAAAAAGATATTTTTTACAACCTTACAAATTAACCTTATAATTTCACTTGCCCAAAGGCAATCAACAGAAGAATATTGAATGGCAGAGTAACACATAAAGAAATGCCCAATGCCCTTATTCATTTAGGAAATGCAAATCAAAAGGACCTGAGATTTTACCTACACCCATAAAAATGGCTAAGATCAAAAACTCAAGAGATGATTCATGCTGGAGAGGTTGTGGAGAAAGGGGAACCCTCCTCCAATGCTAGTTGGAATGTAAACTTGTAAAACTAATTTGGATATCAATCTGGTGCTTTCTGAAAACATTAGGAATAGTGCTTCCTCAAGATACAGCTGTACCACTACTAGGCATATACCCAAAATATTCCCCAACATTCAGTAAGGACAGTTGCTTAACTATGTTCATAGCAGCTCTATTCATAATAGCCAGAATCTGGAAACAACCCACATGTCCGTCAACAGAAGAATGGACACAGAAATTGTGGTACAATTACACAAAAGAATACTACTCAGCAATTAAAAACAAGGAAATCATGCAATTTGCCGGCAAAAGATGAGATCTAGAAAAGATCGTCCTGAGTGAGGTAACTCAGAAGAAGAAAGACACATATGGTATATATTCACTTATAAGTGGATATTAGCCATATAATATAGGATAAACATACTAAAATATATAGTCCTGAAGAAGCTAAACAACAAGGAAGACCCTAGGAAAGATGCTTAATCTTCATTCAGAAGAGAAAACAGGATAGACATAAGGGTAGGAGAAGACAAGGAACAGGACAAGAGCCTTCCTTAGGGGTCCTTTAAACACTCTACCCACCAGGGTAGTGAAGAAGTTACTGAGATTGCCCATAGCCAAGCTTTGGTCAGAGCGCTGGGATCCTCACTGAAAAGGAGGGAGATAGAAAGACCTGGTAGGAACAGGAACACCACAACAAGAACAACAGAGCCCAAAATCCAGATCCTAGAGGGTCCTGTAGAGAATGATATTTCAACCAAGGACTATGCATGGTGAGGACCTCGACCCACAGTTCAAAGGAAGCCCATAATCTGCTCAAACAAGTGAGTGCCCTAGTAAAGCACTGTCTTTTATATGAACTCAGTGACCTGCTCTTTGATCATCTCTCCCTGAAGGGTGCAGCCTTTCCATGCCACAGAGGAAGATAATGCAACCAGTCCCGATGAGACCTGATAAGGTAGGGTCAGATATAAGGGGAGGAGGTCCTCCCCTATCAGGGGAGTAGGAGAAGGGCATAGAGGGAGAAGAAGGAGGGTGGGTGGCAAAGGAGATGAGGGAGGGGCTGCAGAGTGGATACAAAGTGAATACATTTTAATAGATAGATAGATAGATAGATAGATAGATAGATAGATAGATAGATAGATAATACAAAGCATCAAATTTTATGATCCCTAGATTTGTAATTTAAAAGAAATTGACACATTTATTTTAACTTAAGAACTTCTGAAGTCGTTATGGCGTAAAGTTGATTTCAAGTTTAATTAAATTGTGCTTTTTACAAATTTATACTGGAAGTTTATGAGCTTTTCTTTAGCTATGGACATCATAGATCTATCTATATCTATCTATCTATCTATCTATCTATCTATCTATATTACTTCATTTGTCTTCTTTCATCTATATGTCTTCTATCTATTTATCTATGCATACATATACATGCATATATGTATATACCATGTCCTTAAGAAGATGGGTGTTATTACTGAGGTCCAAAATTGAAAATAAACAAAGACCACAATATAAATAAAGAAATGTGTTGCTTAACAGGCTAAATGCTCATTCTCCACAAAAACACCTCCAGAAAGCCAAACCATAACATTTGCTTCAAATGACCAGTTATAAAAGCAAAATCATCTACAAAGAGGCAGATATGTGCAGAAAGCAATCATGAAATGTCTTTTCTAATCCACATCCAGTTTCCCATGCCATGAACATCTGTTTTTTAAAACTGTGGTTATTTCTTTTTTTTTCTGTAAGTCCTTCCCACTGTGCTCTCTACCTTGGTGCTTTCACTAAATGCTCACAATCAGGGCTAACTCTCAATCAAAACCAATTTGAAAAAGTAGCTTTGCCTTGTAGATTAGCAGTCACTCTCCTTATACAAAAGTAGGGAAAGAAAGACAGTGAAAATGAATATATCCTCTAGAAATCACAGGGGTCTTTTCTGAGACTGACACTCCACCAAGGACTATGTATGGATATAACCTAGGACCTCTGCTCGGATGTAGCCCATGGTAGCTCAGTAACCAATTGGTTTCCCATAGTGAGGGGAACAAGGACTATTTCTAACAGGAACTCAATAGCAGGCTCTTTGACCTCCCCACCCCCCAAGGGAGGAGCAGTCCTGTTAGGCCACAGAGGAGGACTTTGCAGCCAGTCCTGATAAAACAGGGTCAGATGAAAGGGGAGGAGGTCCTCCCCAATCAGTGGACTTGGAAAGGGGCAGGGAGAAGATGAGAGAGGGAGAGAGGATTTGGGAGGGAATGAGGGAGTGGGATACAGTTGGGATACAGAATTAATGAAATGTAACTAATAAAAAAATTTAAAAAATCATCAGAAAACTAATGATGTAGAGAAAAAGAATAACTTAAATT
Organism: Psammomys obesus; assembly: GCF_907164565.1. NCBI lineage: Eukaryota > Metazoa > Chordata > Mammalia > Rodentia > Muridae > Psammomys > Psammomys obesus. The sequence goes on from NW_026596051.1 coordinate 38,956,556, forward strand.
GAGACTGGAGAATTTAATAACAATTTTCATCTAAGATTTTCTTCTCTGAGCTGATGCTGGTAGCATCAGGGGCACTTGAATGACAGCAACACATTTCTATAAACAGTGTCTTTTCTAAGTTTAGAGTCAGAAAATCATTGCTTTATCGTCTGCTGGACTACCAAGTTTGGGATTTCTACATATCCTTTTATGACTCTAAGAGGTTAAGGAAAGAATTAAAAAAAAAAAAAAAAGAGGCCAGAGTCCTCCTGTTAATAAATGTCCATTCTCTTCACCCCAGACACTATTAATGATAATCTGCTATGCTTGCAGACAGGAGGCTAGCATCTCTGTCCTCTGTGAGGCTCTACCCACTAGCAGAAATAAATAGATGCTGAGACTCACAGCCATTCATTAAGTGGACCTATTGAAATTCTTGTAGAGAAGTGTGGGGAAGGATAAAAGTCCCATAGGGGACAAGAACCCCTCAAGAAAACCAATAATGTCAACTAACCCAGGCCTACAGGTTACAGATGTTACAGAGACTGAAGCACCAACCAAAGAGCATGCATAGACTGGAGCTAGGTCCCCAACACATATGTAACTGATGGGTATCTTGGTCCTTCATTGGGTCTCCAGCAGCAATAGGACAGTGGCTCGGTCATATCTGACATGGACTTGGTTGCCTGCATTTGGGTAACTTCCCTCTAGGTGGGCTTCCTTAATTGGCCTCAGTAGAAGATATACTCAGTCCTGATCCTACTTGGTGAGCTGGGTTGGGGTTGTAAGGGGGTGCTCCCCTTTTCTAAAGAGAATGGGAGTAGGAAAGGGGAAAGGACTGGGATGGCAGGATTGGGAGGAGAGGAGGAAAAGGGCTGCCATTGGAATACAAAAACAATAAATAAATAAATTTATTAAAAATATTAAAAAAGAAAAGAGCTTTACCAGAGCACACACGAATAAGAAACATTCTAACCCTTTAGTATTTCCAAACTTCCTGCCCAAATAAGGGAAGTAAGACAAGTATTTCAAAACGAACAGTTTTATCACCTCATAATTTGCCATAAGATACTAGGAGCATAGTTCAGTAATAGTTGAGTATCATTAAAAAATATAAGAAGTGAGATTGAATAATTTATTCTTGCTGGAAAACTGTCCACAGTGAAGTCTACAGAGTACAAAGACAACCAAAACACCAACAAACTGATTTTTTTTTGGCTGTTACAATAGCAACAGATATTGAATGTTGATCCATTTTTAGTCACTACCACAAAACTTTATTCTAATGTTATACTTATCTGCCCTAGATTTCCTCCACCTAAAAAAGAAATAACAAAGTATGGCAAAATGTAAGAAAAACACAGGCAGTGGAGACACAGCAATCATGAAAAGCAGACTAAGATATGGCAGCAATGTGATTAGAGACAGAGAACTTAAAATAGTTACAATTAATATACTGAGGTTTATAAAGTACATGCAGATAATATGTAAAACATATGGTAATATAAGCAGAAAGAAATTCTAAAAAAGGAGCAAAAAGGAAATATTAGAAATTAAAACATAAGAGGATAAAAAAATGCCTTTGTAAGATTTTGTTGTTGTTGTTGCTTTTCTGTAGATGTGACAAACCAGGAAATCAGCAGTGGACTTGGGTGTAGATGAATATAAATAACTATAACTGAAGTTAATAAATATTTAAAAACAACATAATATCATGGGCAAAGCTATGGAACGTTATGACAGTGAAAATGTGTAAGATGTAAGCTTTCCATTTCATCTTTAAAAAATGTATAAGATGACCAGACAACTGATAGAATATATCAGGAATAATTGTCCTCTTGAATTGGCAGTGTTTGGAAATGATGTGGTGTTACGTAGAGAGAATTTTGAAGATTAATGGGACTGAAGATTAATGGCACAGCTTGTATAGGAAGGATAGAAAATGAAGCAAAAACAAATGTGCAGCTTAAGGAAACTGAAACACATCTTGTATAGAAAAATAGAAAATGACTCTAAGAATGAGTATGAAATGGTCCCATATACAATATAAGTGAGACAAAAATTTAAGGAAACTGAGAACCTGGTAAACTTTTTAAATGAGTAAAAGCAATTAATTTGTTTAAGTTTTAAAAACATAAACTTCGGAGGAATATAGAAAAGGAAGAATGATTAGAGCTTAAGTTTTTTTCTTTGTTTTTCATTTGTTTCCCATGTCTTTATTTCAAGAAGAAAGGAGAAAGGGGATTCTCTGGGTGTTCTCTCATTCACATTCCTATTACATCTCTCTACATGCAGATGACTACAGATATAATGTTCAAATTTATATGAACATGTCCTTGCAAATGAAAAAAAAAAAGTCTCTAAAGGATTTGGTTTATTGTATAGTTAAAACACTGGGCTTTTGTCAGTTGCAAAGCTAACAAACATTTTTCCCAGTTTTATGGTTTCTCTCATCACGTGTTTGATATTGTCATTTTCCATAAAGAAGCATCTTTGTTTTATAGTACTTTTTGTCAAAAGATGGTCTTTTTATTTTTTATTTTTGTTAATTTGGGCTTTAGTTGTTATTTGATAATTTCATTCATGGGTGCTTATATTTTACATCATTTGCACATCTAGCTTTCTACCTTCCAACTCCTCCTGTGACATATGGGGATTCCTGCTCAAATCATGACCTTCTTTTAACATCTGTACTGCTAGGGTCCTAATGAGAACAATCTTCCTTTTCCTGTAAGTTGATACACATTCTCTATTTTTCTTTCTCTTATGGTGTCAGGGTACCAAGTCTTAGGTTTATCCAACTGGAGTTATTTTGTTCAGGGGAAGAGCTGCTAAGTACATAGATTAAGTCTTGTTCATATTGCTCTCGCATTATGATATTGTAGATATCATAAAGGATATTTATGGATTTAACATAATGGATTATTTATGGATCTATAAATACTCTTTTTTTTTGTTTGAGTAACTCAAGCAAAGAAAGACAAGGGCTGCTTGTTCTAGAGTGTAGAATGTGGCTTTAAATCTTTAGATATGTGTGTTTAAATCGGAGTACCCATCAAAGACAGATAACTTAATCAGAGACAATGAGAAGAAATTTTTAAGGGAAGTAGCAGTACGAAGTGAGTAAAAGGAACAGGAAGACTTAAATGTGCTGAAAAATTGGCTAACAAGGTAAGGGGTATGTCGAGGAAAAGACAACACCAAATGTTACAAGATTCTGTTAACCTCAATTATGCTTCAGAACTTAACCATTAGACCATATCCTGAAGACCGCATATGCTTAAGTCATAGGACCAGGAGAATCAAGGTTGAAGGTACCTGGCAGCTTCACACCTTCATCAACAAAACCGTATAATTTACCATGGAGAGAACGGTGACTAAGGAAAATTGCAATGGTAAGTATTACTTTGAATGTTCCTTGTATATTACTGATCAATTGTGTTAGCTTAACCAAAAAAAAAAAAAATCTATTAATCTATCACTGTCTCTGTTTGTATATCTTTCTCTTCTTCCTCTCTCTCCCTTACTCCTCTATTTCTGTTTTCCTACTTCTCTCTCTCTTTCTTCACACACACACACACACACACACACACACACACACACACACACACACTGCTTAGTCATCTCTTCTTCTCTTCTTCTGGAACAAAGCGAGAATTCCCTTGGACTTTTGAGTCTCAGAAAGTATGAGATATCTTTCTTCTATTTTAATTATCCAATTTGATGTATTCGATTATGTCATTACAAAATCGACAGTCCAAAGAAAAACAAGATATCTATACATTTTATGCTTTTTAAAATTTAGCAACACATAAAAGACAAAGAATTCATCTGTTGGGACATAATATGTAATGTCTGTAATATGTAACATATAATGTATAGTGCAAACATTTTTGAGTGTTTTGCTTGTTTTTCATCATATTTTTGTACTCATGAAACATGTCAGAATACAAATGAATAGGAATAATGCCATTTTGATTTATTTTATATTGCTAAAAGCAAATTATTTAAGAAATTTAGAAATTTAATTATTGGTAATAACTAATCATATTCTTGTAGAGCTAATAGTGACACGTGAGCTTGTAATTATTCTTCTTGAGTATTTGTGCATTAGAGAGACTTATGTTCTTTATTAAAACTGTATTATAAAAAGTATTCATAAATAATGTAAAATTTATTTTTTTAAACAAGGTTATTCTGGTCTCTGAAGTTCGTAAGATTACTACAATAAGTCATGGAAGTCCTGTATAATGATTTACAATGATATATCTGATATAGCATGGGAAATTATAAAAATCTTGTTATTATAATTATTTACTTTTGGGAATGCAATGAGTTTATGAAGTACTTTTATGTGTTTAACTTCAAAAATGGGCAGAGGGAGTAGCTACCATACGTACATTTTATTAATGCATGGTCTTCCTTACAGATCGTGTGTTTTAACTTTTATTCTACAACTGCTGCTATTTGGGAAGGTTGAGGGATTATCAGATGATCATTCTCTCTGAAAGATGGAAACAACCGGGACTGAATGTGTTATAGCTTGGCCTGATAGCCCCATTTTTTCCCTTTCCCTTACTGCAGGTAGCACGTGACTGGCCACCTCACACTGCCTCAGGCCTGCCTTACTACTAGGCTGAGCTCTACAAGCTCTTCCTTCTGGATGTTGCCCTTCTCACGTATTTTGTCACTGCAGTTAAAGTAAAAAGTTAAGATGCCTTCTGCGGTAGACTCTACCTAGCAGTGTTCCAAAGTAGATACTAAGACTCATAACCAAACCCTCGGCAGAGTGCAGGGAATCATATGAAAGAAGGGGAGTTTGATGTGGAAAGGATAGGAGCTCCACAAGGACCAAACAGATCTGGGCACAGGATCTTTTCAAAGATGGACACTCAACCAAGGACCATGAGAGGATAAAACCTAGAACCTCTGCTCGGATGTGACCCGTGATAGCTCAGTAATCAATTGGTTTCCCATAGTAAGGGGAACAAGGACTATTTCTAACAGGAACTCAATGGCAGGCTCTTTGACCTCCCCACCTCCCAAGGGAGGAGCAGTCCTGTTAGGCCACAGAGGAGGACTTTGCAGCTAGTCCTGAAAATACCAGACAAAACGGAGTCATATGAAAGGAGAGGAGGTCCTCCCCTATCAGTGGACTTGGAAAGGGGCAGGGAGGAGATGAGGGAGGGAGGGTGGGACTGGAGAGGGAATGAGGGATACAGAATTAACAAAATGTAACTAATGAGAAAAATAAAATTAAAAAAAAATAAATAAAAAGTAAAAAGTTAAAATAAAATAAAAATATGGTATTTTCTTCTCAGTTTAACTCATGGGAAAATCAAAACTTACAAAATTGTATTGCAATTAATTCAATATTAATGACAGTGTTGACTAGTAAGTAATTAGAAACCCAACATTGCCTTGATTGAGTTCTCTAGCTCTGCCACTCATGAGACTCGTGACTGTGGCTACTCTAATTAATTTCTGCAATCCTCTTCAATCTGTGCTCCTTAGGAAGTGGGTTAATACCTATGAAGTTTTCATTAACAATTATCATAATATTGTATTTGTATCTGTTAAGTAAATCTTGTAGAATGAGTTTCTTTTTTTTGTTGTTGTTGTCTTCATATCACTCTTAAAACATTTTACCACCTCACTAAATATTATACATAAGTATTATTTTACTATAGATGAGGAAATAATTAAGATTTTTAGGTTTCTTAATTTAAAGAAGCTCTCAGGGCAAGTAACTAAATTCAGAAAGGCAGATTAATGGCACTAGTCAGGCTACAAAGGAGATGTGATAATGCTGATATCTGTGTATCATTAGAGTCAGGTTGTATGATTTTTGATAGCACAATAACCATTGGTTTGGTGATTGGTAAAGCTCAGTCAAGCTTCCTGGAGAAAAGCCAATTCGATAATAATAGTCTTTATTTCTCCGTCCCTACTATAGCTTTCTTTGAATAGTATTGTGACTCATCTTTTCTTTTTTTCCTTTTAATTTAGCATTCAAATGTAAGACGAAGCTGTTACCTTTAGCTGATTTTTCTTTCACAGCTGTGGGATTAGAAGTTTCAATGAAACAAACTCTTCTAACACTATTCTGTATTTTATTTTTCTATTAGCTGAGGATACTGCGTATTTACATATGGTGAGCAAGGAAATAAAAACATATTTTGATGCTGATGTTGATACCAAAATCTGCTTGTGTGTATGGGTGTGTGTATCCATGTCTGTGTTAGGAGATATTAGTGTGTGCCTCTTTTATAATAACAGAAAATTTTATCAAACAATAACTGAGTTTACCATTCATGATCAACAATTCAAACTCTATAATTGGCTGTCAGATATGTCATGCATCGAACTCCACTAGCATTCCAAAAAAATCCATGAGCTTATCTTTGTATAATGATATCGAGAAGGAAGTTGCAGATAGTGACTTCTGCATTTACTATTACAGCCTTTGTGAGAAATAGTCACCTTTTCCTCTGACCGGTGCTTTACAACTTCATGAGAGCATACTGTAATCACCTCGACAGGCATCGCCTTTTGTTTCTTATTGTCCTGTAATAGAGTAGGATAGAAAGACTGAGCCACCCGATGAGCTAATTAGAGTTCTGAGGAGCTCAGATAATATACGAGTCTTGTTTGTCTCCAAATCACACTTGCTTCAGGGCTCAAAGCGCTTGAAGAGTCAGAGATTACAATTGTGTACAGATTCAATATTCTGTCTCTTATTTCCATAGCAGAGATTAACTTGTTCTGCATCATTTGAAAATTATTTCACTTTGTGTGGAAGTCCAAAGTTACAAATAAGAATAGGTAGTCAATATTATCCATTGTAACCTTCACTATCATCCACTTTTGTTAGAATAGAGTTATACAGTTACTGTGCTTGACATGACTTATTACAGAAACTAGTCACTCTTAGAGTAGTAAAACATATTTGTCAATTAAATCCTATCCTCAATTTCTGTAGCATTTGCTATATTGATTTTTAAAATACAGATCACTTCTACGTATAACCAATGTTGTTAAGAATCAGTCAGATTCTAAAATACTGAATGAAGGAAGGGACAACACCAAAGGTCAGAAAAAAAATTCATTTCCTTTTATACCTGGATCAGTAACTTATTTAGAGGTCTGTTTTTGCTGCTGCATATTGTAGAAAACTAGGCTGTTGCTTCAACTCCAACATTGGCTCCCATATCTTTCAACCTTTGATTCTGAAATGACCTGATGAATGTGAGGGATAGGTGGGACATAAATGTCTCCCTTGTGGTAGAGCATTTATTTTTTAAATATTAGTTACAGTTATTTTTTGAATATTAGTTAACTTTGTATCCCAGCTGTATCCCACTCCCTCATTCCCTCCCAATCCCACCCTCCCTCATCTCCTCCCTGCCCCTTTCCAAGTCCACTGATAGGAGAGAACCTCCTCCCCTTCCATCTGACCCTGGTTTATCAGGTATCTTCAGGACTGGCTGCCAAGTCCTCCTCTGTGGCCTATCAGGGCTGCTTCTCCCTCGAGGCAGGGGAGGTCAAAAAGCCCACCATTGAGTTCATGTCAGAAATAGTCTCTGTTCCCCTTACTAGGGTACCCACTTGGATAATGAGCTACCATGGGCTACATCCAAGCAGAGGTTCTAGGTTATATCCATACATGGTCCTTGGTTGGAGAAACAGTTTCATAAAGGACCCCTGTGCCATGATATATTTTGTCCTTGTGGAGCTCCTGTCCTCTCTCGGTCATATTAACTCCCCCTTTTATCATATGATTCCCTTCACTTTCCCGAAGGTTTTATCATGAGTCTTAGTATCTGCTTTGATACACTGCTAGGTAGAGTCTTTCAGAGGTCCTCTTTGGTAGGCTCCTTGAAGTCCTAGCTAAAGCAATAATACAACTAAAGGAGATCAAGGGGATACAAATCAGAAAGGAAGAGGTCAAAGTGGTAGAGCATTTCAAAGTCACTTATTCTGCACATTTACCAGCTGTGATTTCCTGTGTTAATCACCATCCTCTGCACAGAGAGACATCTCTAAGATCAAAAAGGATGTGAAGTTAATAAACTAATATGGAAAACAAATTTTTAAAAAGCTAAACTATCTACATATAGAGTGATACAATGTTAGAGGGTAATTTGATACTGTATTCATTTAGCAAAATAAGAATAGGTTTAGTCCGGAGGCCAATAGGTTCTTGGAAAGATAGTCTGTGTCAGGCATATATTATATGCTGAGCTATGGAACTTAAATATCATCATAAAGCAGTTGGCACTTCCGTAACATTTGTACCTCTTTGGTACTGTGGACATATCAAGACACATTGGTCGTAACTGAATTTCAGAAGTTTCACAGTTGAGCAAGACTGCAAATGATTTTCACACTAGCAACCTGAATACATTCTCCGGATACTATGAAAGCTAGCTGGGATAGACAACCTCCTGATATGTAACAACTAAATTTCCCCATGTAATGTAACCATTGTGTGCTCTCGTTTCAGCAGTTCAGACTTAGTGTCAAATATTAAGATCTATGTGGTTAATTTGAATAGGCTGGAGAAAAGTTTTGGGAGATGGATGAGAATGTAAGGAAGAGAAGGTGGGATATTTAACCCTAAAGATGTTTGGAAAAAAACATAAAAGGTGTGTGTGTTAATAAAAAATTAATTATAGTGACCCAACAGGGAATTATGCTAATCTTAGAAGCCATAATTTGCCAAATAAAATCTCAGAGCTAGATGTGGAATTATTCTCAACAACAAGTTATTCAGCAATGTTCCAGAGACCTCGCAAACCAATACAGGCTATTACCACAGCTCTGAAATATTTAGTAGTGTTTTATAAACGCAACAAAAGGAAATCATGTTAATGAGAAAATAGTTCAACAAACTGCCTGACGATGTAAGTTTCACTTATGTAACATTTATGTAACAGGGGACTCACTCTAATGTTCAGCCATGCAAAAATGATCCCTTTGAACAGTGACCTAAAACATGCTTTCAAGAAAGAATTGATGACACAGAATTGAAGCCTTTTTGATGCCTGCAATGCTTTCTGAGGTCGGAGACGGTAACCTCTTACTACTTTTTCTCCTTTTTAGAGATAGGACACAGGACATTATTAAGCAATTACTGGCAGTTAAAGTTTTAAATATAATTCAGGATGACAACCAACAAGACCACTTGAAGTTCTTTATCTTTCTGTGGGTCTTCCAGAGAGCAAATATGGTGCATGGTAGTAAATTGAGTGTAATATTATACAGTAGTTTGTCTTATGTTTGAAAGTGGTCTTGAAGGACTCATGTCTGAAACGGTTCCACAGGGGAGGCAATGTAGTACTAATGTGGGTTAATTTGACACTTTAGTCTAAACTTTCTCACAGATGACAATGATCAGAGGATAAACCTTACTCCTGGCCTTTGGCAGACGTAAAGAACTTAATTCTCACCCTGTAATTCACTCACTGCATGCTGTATGAAAAATGACTGAATTTAGGACAGTCATAATGATGTAACATTAGTGACAAATGATGATGCATTAGTGACAAAAACTTTCAAAAAGCGACACAAATAATAATTCATCAAACAATGGAGAAGAAGTGATAGCCAGTAGATTTTGCCAGTGGAATCAGAAATATCAAGTAGTCAGTCATGGGAAACATTTGAGTCATTCATAGACACAGGTCCACGGCTCTAATAACTGAATTTCAGGCATCTACTACTTGACTGGATTTTGCAAATAATAATTCAGTAATTAATATATAAAATAAATTAGTAAACCTAATATATTAAATATGTATTATTATAAATTAAATTAATAAGTAAATAAAAATAACAGTATAGCATATGTAGTAAAAATATAGATAATTTAAAAATGATTAAATTTGAAGTCAAATGCCTAGCTAGAAACCCTTGCTTCAATTTTAGTGTATGAATGCAGAGACTCAGCTGAACCTCCAAGTGCATAAATATTGAGGTGCAAGGTAGAGAGAGATAATTTCTATAATTTAAGTGCTATTTTCAAATTATAAAATTGAGTCGCTAATACATAAAAATGTGTTTGTATTTCATGTACTTTTACTAATTCTCATGCTGTAATGAGTAATGAAAATCTATGTTTCCTTTTGAACCATGATTTCCATCAATCAGTAACTTTGCTCTTTCTTCTGATTTTCTATGTGTACCAGAGTACCTGACACATAGTAGGTGGTCAATAATAGAAACTGATGATATGAATAACTACCAGAGAGGAATAAATAATGAACCATTCCATTATTTAAGCTTATCTCTCCAATTTTGAATGTTTTAAAGTTACTGCTACTGAAGTAACTGGAAATCAGTAATTGACACTAAAATGATTATGAACACAAAAATTATGTCTTTTCCTATATTATATTTTTATTGTTCGTTATGCTTGACATTATAATATGATCCTCTTGAAATTTTGTAACATTACAAATCAGTTTCTTTATCTTACAAATCTCAGTTTCTACTGAATCTCCTTAATATGATTTTTTTTAATCTGAGATTTTATTGTGCACTAGATACATTTGCAAGCTAACTTCTCAAAATCCATTTCTTTGTGTCTGTTTGTCATGCTGGAAGTTAAACCCTAAGCATGTGAGCATGATTAGAATTCCTCTACCACGGAGCTATATCCCCAGCCCATGTAAAATCGATTAGAAAATGAAAATGAAGCCAGGCATGGTGATTCATGCCTGAAATGTAATCAGTTCAGAGACTGAGGCAGGAGAAATGGCTGCTTTCAGACCAGCATGGGCTGCAGGACCAGTAAGGCAGGGAAGAAGATGGGGAGAAGGAGAGAAGAGAAGAAAGGTATTGGGGAAAAGCTTTGCTATGGAGAGAAAGAGTGTGTAAATGAAATGAGATAACCAACAAAGTAAAGGAATTCAAAGTCATGTATAATTTAGGGTGTAGTTTAGGAGGAGAATTAAAAGCTGTTTTTCTGGCATTGAAAACCAATTTCTCTTTCATTTCTTCATTCTTCCCTTTTGCAATTATCTGCTGGTATCTTGATTAAGTTTTCTACATTTTTTAGCAACTGTTTTCCTAAGATCAAATTTAGATGCATTTCCCCTAAACATGTTTCATTCTGCTTCTCTAATAGCTCTTCTCTCTTAAATATGCTTGATAATTTCTCATTCCTATTAAATCATCCATTCTCCTGGGCTCTCAAGGAGTTATCAGAATAGTAGTCTGATGGGGAGAGATAGATAGATGGATAGAGAGACTCAAAACCTGTCCTTAAGCATGACAAAGAAAATAGTCTTCTTTGCAGTCTTCATAATAAACTGACAGTTTGCTGTGATTGACAGAGGGAGGGGAACCATGAACTTCTCCCAGACTCTATGTGGGCAAAAGAAACCTGAGAGTGTGAGATCACTTCCCATATCTCTTTAACTTCCATATTTCTCTTCACTAGATTAATCATTCATATCAAGGAATGAGGGGAGATTTTCATTTTCCATGCTTTTACCCAACCACAGGGACATGAGAGAGTACTTTGTGGGAATCTGGGCTCCAGAGTGCCTTTAAATTTTCTAGACAGTACAATCAACTCATCCCATAGAATACACACCATTAACCTATGGTATAATACCATAGGTTAGGCTGTTGGCAGAGAGCCATTTGCTTAACATGCTGGTAGGCAGATAAAAGAATGTAATTTATTTCATGTCATTTGGCGTTCTTAAGTAGTATGTCTCTGCTTTTTGTTTCATTTGAAAAACATTGTTACATTTATATCTTGAATTCTGAATCGTAAAACATTATAAATCCTAGACTAAATTCGATTTGGTCGGTAGTTTATTTCTAGATGTACAATTCAATAACCATACTCAGTCATAACAGCACATCATAAAATATCAGATTGCAGGTTTATCTTTTTGTTACCCAGTTTTAAACAGTGTCATAGTTGTGCTAGAATGAATTTAACTATGTAGAGTAACAACACTAAAAAGTAGAGATAATGTTGGCATAAATAAGAAAATTGTATAGCAAAGAAATATATACTATGTATACTTTATTTAGCACAGAAGAGAAGAGGAATGTTACCATTTTTTTTAACTTCAAACATCTAGAATCTAAGCATCTTGAAACAGTACGTATTTAATTTTTTGCAAATAATCTATATCATTAGTGTCATAACAATAATGTAAATAATCATTTTAAATAATACTACTTCATCAATTCTTCAGATGTATAATGGGGTTAAATGTCACTACATTCCTAAATCTCAACTTTGTTTTTAGGTCCTTATAACCTAAGTAGGGAAATCCTATAAAAATATGCTGCCTTTTAAGGATAGTTGACTACCATTGCAATCTTTACACAAGAGTCATTGTTTGTTCACAGACTATAATGAGAACAAAAACCTAATGATCTCTGTCTCTCTATTGTCAAATTGTCATCTTGTTTCCTGTTCTTTCTCTCTCTCTGCCACATACAAACATCCAAGCATACACACATATATGTACTTTACTGCCAAATCCCTTCTTAACCACTTGTCTCTAGATTACATATTTTATAACCTCTTAAAAAGGTGATAAAAAAACCCACAAAATCAAATTATTTTTGTGAATGCTATTTAATTTGTTTTAAGACTTTGCTGTAAAATATGCCTTATTGTGACCAGAAGACCCAATTTAACATAGTCATAATTGAAGATGTTTATGCTTAAGGCTATGGTGATCAGTAGCTAGAAATAAAGCAAATGCAGTACACAAATGAAAATATAGACTACATCTTTTATGCTTTGAAAAAATTGGTAAAAATGAAAAAGAAAAGAAAACTCCCATCACTGGACATTTCTTCATCAGAATTACTGAAGTCTCTGAGATATTGTTAAATATAGATCTCAAGTCTGTCAATTGATGGCTAATCTCCAATCACATCATCAAAAGGTTCAACTAAAATATCATCTCATTTTCTTTATTTCTCCTCTTTTGTTTGTATTTTTATGTTATTTAATTACTCAGAAAAGTTCAAAACATTATTTTCATGTTTAGGACACATGAGCAGGACACAAATTAACAGTGGATGACTTGAACATGTTCTGATCACTGGTAGTAACTAAGAAGTAAATATTTTCTAATATTAATTTTAATTTTTTTATTAATTACAGTTTATTCACTTTGTATCCCAGCTGTAGCCTCCTCCCTTGTCCTCTCCCAATCCCACTCTCCACTGATAGGGGAGGTCCTCCTCCCCTTCCATCTAACCCTAGCCTATCAGGTCTCATCAGGATTAAATGCAATGTCTTCCTCTGTGGCCTGGTAAGGCTGTTCTGCCTTCATTGGGGGGGGGGGAAATCAAAGAGCCAGTCACTGAGTTCATGTCAGAAACAGTCCCTGTTCCCCTTATTAGGGTACCCACTTCGATACATTTTTTAAAATGATGATTTACATGTATAATTATTGGCTGATTACTCACATTAATTGGACAAAAGAAATAAAAAGGTCTATTTGTTCAACAAAATTTCCTCTTGAACCATTGTCAAGCTTAAGTCATGAACTGCAGAGGTAAAGACTGAAAGATAGACCTTCCTTGCCTCTGCTCTCTTGCCATGTCCTTTTCTGATTCAAGCCTATTGCTCTGCCTTGTTGAATTGAGGAACTGACTTATATCTGTCTTTTTGCTTCATCTTACGTGTGTCTATGCGAATCCTTTTGTGTATCTACTTTTAAAAATGCTTGTTTGGGGTGTTGATTTTCCTATATACATTAAGAAACAACCTTTAGCACTTGAAGAGAGGAAGGGGGAAGTTCATCGATTGCATTTTCCAGAATGGATGCAGGCACCTGTTGCCAAAGACCTATGGCTGTTCAAAGAGAAGTCATTGTGAACATGGAATCAATTATATAGCAGTCCATTCCACAGGAGAAATGATTTACTCCACTTAAATATCACCCACATTTACTCTTCCAAACTTTTCTTCATTTAGTAACCCTCTTCAAAAAGAATTTTTGGTTATTTTAAAAATAAAGAAGTTTGTAATAGATATACATTCATTTGATTCCTACATATATTACTCTATTCTACATTTTATATATTTAGTCTATAGCTCAGCTATTCTTACTTAAAAGAAGTTTTTCTGCTTACACCTGGGTAATTACTTCTTGTATTTATAAAAAATAAAAATGATTAAGCAGAAAAGGTTAAAATAATACAATGTCAAGAATTTATGAAATCCAGGATATAATATGCAAATAACTACAATATTTGTCAGCTAATTACACATATCCAAATAGAAAACTGGGGCATTAAAATATTTTCAGTTTTAAACATAAGTATTACTCCACATTAAGTGGAAATACATTCCCTAATTTCTGATAAGTAGAAAATGAAAATTTTCCAGGAAAAAATGCAATATATGTCAGAGAGAGAAAATGCCCACAAACGTCCACTGCCTCTTCTTTTACTGATATATATATATATCCATAATTATACACTATATATATATATATATATATACACACACACAATATGTATGTATACATACTTAGGTTTAGCAAATCAAATGACTGACTGGATAGAAAACTATACATTGTATTTTATTGCATCTTATATACTCATGTTTTACTTAAGCAATGTAAGTAAAAATTACTCATGCAGGTTGTAGATTTCTGTCTGCTTTCAAGTTTCGATTTCTGCATCACAAGTCTGGAATGAGATCAGTGTGTCTGCTTTGCATAGCAAAATCTAAACCCTGTGCTAAGGAGCCATAAGCCCAGAGAAGTGAGCCTCCGTCCTACTTTAGTCTCTGCATGCTTACTTCTGTTTGTAAAATTGGTCTTTTAATTAACAAAATTATCTGTGGAAAAAAATAAGCCATTATTATGTTAGCCTATAGAGGAAATGAGATGTCACTGAAAAGCCAAACAGACAGAGGTTCTATTTTGTTTATAGAAAAACCCTAGAACTTGCAAGCATGATAAAAAAAAAAAAAATGGGTGAGACACTTTGAAGTAAATGCCTTCACATTTCCATGGAAGAGAGATAACCTGACAGAGATCATTCATTTAAGAAACACTTAAAAAGATACTCAGTGTTCTTAGCCATCAGAGAGATGCAAATCAAAACAACCCTGAGACTTCTCTTTACACCCATCAGAATGGCTAAGATAAAAATCTCAAGTGATAACAAATGCTGGAGAGGTTATAGAGAAAAGGGAACCCTCCTCCATTGCTGATGGGAACTTAAACTCGTACAAACATTTTGGAAATCAATCTCGTGCTTTCTCAGATAATTAGGAATAGTGCTTCCTTAAGATCCAGCTATACCACTCCTAGGCATATATCCAAAAGATGCTCAATTACACAATAAGGACATTTGCTCAACCATGTTTGTAACAGCCTTATTTGTAATAGCCAGAACCTGGAAACAACCCAGCTGTCCCTCAGTTGAGGAATGGATACAGAAATTGTGGTATTTTTACACAATGAAATACTACTCAGCAATTAAATATGAGGAAATCATGAAATCTGCAGGCAAATGGTGGAATCTAGAAAAGATCATCCTGAGTGAGGTATCCCAGAAGCAGAAAGACACACATGGTATATACTCACTTATAAGTGGGTACAAGACATATAAGATAGGATAAACATACTAAAATCTGTACACCTAAAGATGATAACAAGAAAGAAGACCCGGGGTAAGATGATCAATCCTCACTTACGAAGACAAGTGGGATGGATATTGGAAGTAGGAGAAAACAAGAAACAGAACAAGAGCCTACCATAGAGAGCCTCTGAAAGATTCTACCTAGTAGTGTATCAAAGCAGATACTGAGAATCATAACCAAATCTTCGGAAGAACACAGGAAACCATATGAAAGAAGGGGAGTTAGTATGACCTGGAGAGGACAGGAGCTCGACAAGGGCCAATTATATCTGTGCACAGGATTTTTTTTATGAGACTGTATCTCCAACCAAGGACCATGTATGGACATAACCTAGAATCCCTGCTCGGATGTAGCCCATGGTAGCTCAGTATCCAAGTCGGTAGCCTATTAAGGGGAACAGGAACTATTTCTGATATGAACTCAATGGCTGGCTCTTTGACCCCCTGCCTCTGAGGGAGGAGCAGCCTTGCTAGGCCACAGAGGAGGACATTGAAGCCAGTCCTGAAGATACCTGATAAGCTAGGTCAGATGGAAGGGGAGGAGGACCTCTCCTATCAGTGGACTTGGAAAGGGGCAGGGAGGAGATAAGGGAGAGAGAGTGCGATTGGGAGGGAATGAAGGAGGGGGCTATGGCTGGGATACAAAGTTAATAAACTGTAACTAATATAAGAAAATATTGTGAATTAATAAATAAATAAATTGTAATAAATAAAAGTTATATTTAAAAAAGAAGTAAACAAAAAGACTATGTGGAAAGGAAATACGGGATTTTTATCTCTTTGGTGCAGTACATTCCACAGTTGGATATTTAGAGTTCGGTTTAATTTTGGTATTCGAAATAGTAAGTATGTGACTAAACATTTATTGTAATTTTATAATTACAATAATTAATTTTGGTTTACTGACTAGTTTTATGCCAACTTGACACACATCTGAGAGGATGGAACCTCAATTACAGACATAATTCCAATATCAGGTTCTAGGCAATTTTGTAGGGCATTGTCTCAATGATTGGTGGGGTAAGGACCAATACACTGCAGATAGTCCCACTCTCTGGCTAGTAGTCCTGAGTTCTATTTGAAAACAGGCTAAAGAGCAAGCTAATAACTAGCATGCCTCAATTTCTTTTGATCTTCTTCTAGGCTCCTGCTCTGCTTTAATTGCTGTCCTGACTTCCTCCATTGACAAACAGTGATTGGGAAGCATAAGCTAAATAAACCTTTTCCTCCCCAAGTTGCTTTGCTTATGGTGTTTCATCACAGCAGTACTTGCCCCAAGACAGGTGGAAAATTGATGCAAATACTGTAGAGCTTTTGAAATTTCAGCTAGTTGCAATGTATTCTTACATGAAATACACTGTAGTATGTATTAAATTTAAAACATACGTATGTTTAGAAACACATGGCAAAATATATTTGTTGGTTTTTGTAGACAATGTGAGACTTATTTAATAAATTAGGGGCTAATCATAGATTTCTCATTGTAAGACAGTTATACTGCTGGCTAGTGTTTTGTGACTCAGGGAGGGCCACAGGAAAAGATTATATAATAGTCCATAAAAATACACAGCTTATTATCTTCTCCCACTTCTGTGTTTTTCCTGTCTTCCTCCTTTGATCTGCTTTTCTCTTTCTTTGTATTCTGTCATATGCTTTACTTCTTTATTTAGATTCCATTTCCTCAATGCTTGTATCTCTTTTCTACCTCTACTCTTTTTAAAGTATTTAATTTATTCTTTGAGAATTACTCAATGTATTTTCAACAAATCCACTCATCTCCACTAACTACACCCAGAATCACCATTCCTTCTAACCCAACTCTATTATCTTCCTTCCTTCCTTCCTTTCATCATCCTTCCTTCCTTCCTTCCTTCCTTCCTTCCTTCCTTCCTTCCTTCCTTCCTTCC
>NW_026596051.1:38974096-39029131 GCF_907164565.1 Psammomys obesus
TCCTTCCTTCCTTCCTTCCTTCCTTCCTTCCTTCCTTCCTTCCTTCCATCCTTTCTTTCTTTCTTTCTTTCTTTCTTTCTTTCTTTCTTTCTTTCTTTCTTCCTTCTTTCCTTCTCTCCTACTTTCTCTCTTTCTTTCTTTCTTTCTTTCTTTCTTTCTTCCTTCTTTCCTTCTCTCCTTCTTTCTCTCTTTCTTTCTTTCTTTCTTTCTTCCTTCTTTCCTTCTCTCCTTCTCTCTCTCTCTCTCTCTCTCTTTCTTTCTTTCTTTTTCTTTTTCTTTCCAAATCAAGTCTTGTTTGTGTACTTAGCTAGATTTGAGTTTGGTTTCTGGCGTGGTATCTGGCTGATATACCAGGGCTTCATGTCATAAAAGAAAACAAACTCTCCTTCTCTCAGAATCTATTAAATGCCAGGAGCTCCTCAAAGTCTAGTGGGAATTTGTTCTCATACCCAACTCTTGCCTCCACACTGAGGTTTTGTCTGGAAGTTGAGCAGTTCTTTTCTATAGTGTTAGAGTGTATGCAGTTATTTTCTATGGTAAGTGACTGTTCCTGGAAAACAGTCTTTCTTTGATGTTGTAACCAACAACTGGCTTTTACAAATGATCCAGCCCTTTTCTGAGAAAATCCTTGAATCATATGGGAGGTGTGTGTTATATACATTGACTTTGGAGATGCACATTTTCTAGTCTCCATAGCATTTTCTTCTCTGAACTTTAAACAGTTTGAGGTCTAGGTGTTAGTACAAGAAGAATCTTTTGTGAGGTTTAAGATATATTCCATGTCTGGATACACTTACAAATCATTAGAAGTAATTATAGTACTATGTCTGTTTAGCATAATAAAACAATTGAGTTTTCTCCCCAGGTCTGTAGCCTATATAGCACAAGTCCTCATTTCCTTTAATAATGCTAGCATGGACTACATTCGTGTATATATCAGATAACAAAGTCACACACTCATACAGCTTGGAACAAAACAGAATAAGATATAGCACTCTGCTTTAAAATAAAATTTGCTGGTGAGTAACTAAAGTAACAACTTACAGCCTTACAGAAACACAATGATCTATAGATACAGATTCAGAAATCAAAGAGAAGTGTACAAAGTTAACACTGCTCAGAAAAAAAAAAGCAGGAGAATGACTGAAATGTAGCTGAAAACACAGAACTTCAACATGCAAAATAAACACTTGCACAGTTATTGACTGGGCATCTGTTTTCCTCTGAGTGCTCAACCTAACAATTTCTTTAAAAAGAGACAAAATAGGATGGGTGGCACAAGACCTCAGCTTAAGATTCAAGTAGGATGCTATTGAATCATTCCAAACACTTAAATATTGGGCATTTATTTTTTTTATTTTTTATTAATTATTTATTACAATTTATTCACTTTGTATCTCTGCTGAGGCCCCTGCCCCTGTCTCCTCCCAAACCTTCCCTCACTCCCTCATTTATTTTTAATGCCTATGATCTCTCAGAGATTTGTCTTTGGAAATGGTAGGACACACCATTTAGATGAACAACATCACTCAAAAATATGAAGATCATGGGTTATTTATTCAATTGTAGCAGTATATTTAAAATATATTCCAGATATAGAAATTTTCAGGTTGAAAACTATGGAACATTAATATTCTCCAGAAATAATGTACTCTCATTATCTTCCACTGTTCAGGCCAAAGCATTTCCTATTGTATCCATGTGTGCAAGCTGATTTTTGAAATCTGAGGAACTCCTTTGTATACTGAAGTACAATGGGCAGATGCAGTTTCCTTACAAATGGTGTATACTTCAGATGCTCTACAGGAAACAAGTTTTCCAATAAGTACCGTTCCTGAAGAATCTACCTCATAAGTGATTTTTATTGCATCGTCTAATTATGCCACATTTTTCATTGAATTCAGTTGCATTTTGATAATGAGAAACACAATATATGGAAATTTTAAAATCTTTAAACAAAAACTTTTAACTTTATTTATTTAGTTGTTCACTTCATTACCCATATGTAGTTTCCATCCCCATCCTCCTCTCCTCTTCGCCCCAACCTTTCTCACCTTCTTCTCCTCCCTTCCCTACCTCTCAGGAAAGCCCACCCAAACACTTCAAGTCACGTCAGGAAGGGAACTGATAAACATGCATGCAACAGAGTCTATGTCTGAAACAGCCCCCTGTCCCCTTAGTAGGGAATCCACAAGAAGAACAAGGTGCCTACATCTGTGTAGGGGGTCTAGAACCAATCCATGCATGGTTCTTGGTTGGTGCTTCAGTCCCTGCAGCCCCTACAGCCCACTGCTTAGGCTCAGGTTAGTTGGTGCTGTTGGTCTTCTTGTAAAGCCACTATCCCCACCATATCCGTCTATCCTTCCCCCAACTCTCCCAGACCAATCTTTTTTTTTTTTAATTTTATTTTTGTTCTTATCAGTTACATTTTATTAACTCTGTACCCCAGCCGTGTCCCTCTCCCTCATTCCCTCCCAATCCCACCCTCCCTCCCTTATCTCCACCGTGCCCCTTTCCATGTCCACTGATAGGGGGACCTCCTCCCCATTCATCCGATCCTGTTTTATCAGGTATCTTCAGGACTGGCTGCGAAGCCCTCCCCTGTGGCCTAACAGGACTGCTCCTCCTTTGGGGGGTGGGGAGGTCAAAGAGCCAGTCATTGAGTTTCTGTTAGAAATAGTCCCAGACCAATCTTAAACTGTGAGGCTTAGCACCTGTTTCAATCCTTTGAGGAGCTGGGATTAGAGGGATACTCTCAGAAAACAGTTACGCTAGGCTCCTGTCTTGCAAGCATGACAGAGTGCCATTGTTAGTGTCAGGGGTTGACTCCCTCCCATGGGGTGTCTCTCATATTGTGCAGGGATTAGTTGGATATTCCTTCCATCGCTGCTCTATGTTTATCCCTGAACATCTTCTAGGCAGGGTAAATTTGAGTGCAAGTTTGAACTGGTGTTCTACCTTCCTTCAAATAGGAGTACTATCTACATAGAGCGTGGCCTCTTTAGTCTTCATGACCCCCACTACTAGGATTCTCAGCTAGAGTTACTTCCATATTCTTCTAAAGGGATATCTACAGGTCGAGAAATGGAAACAGATCCCGTATTTATCACCATGCACAAAACACAGGTCCAAGTGGATCAAAGGCCATAACATAAACCCAGAAATACTAAATCTTAGAAGGGAAAGAGGCTTTACCATACAACAAGGACATTTGCTCAACCATGTTCATAGCAGCTTTATTTGTAATAGCCAGAAATGGGAAATGACCCAGATGTCCCTCAAACTAAGAATAGATAACGAAACTGTGGTATATTTACCCAATGGAATACTACAGCTATTAAAAACAAGGAAATTGCTGAGTAGTATTCCACTGTGGGAGGAGCAGCCTAGCTAGGCCACAGAGGAGAACATTGTAGCCGGTCCTGGTGAGACCTGATAAGCTAGAGTCAGATGGAAGGGAAAAAGGACCTCCACAATCAGTGGACTTAGGCGCAAGGAGGAGATATAGGAGGGAGGGTGGGTTTGGGAGGGAATGAGGTAGAGGGCTATACCTGGGATACAAAGTAAATAAACTATAATTAATATAAAAAAATAAAAATTTAATATAAAACAAGGAGATTATGAAATTTACAGGCAAATGGATAGAACTAGAAAACATCATCCAGAGTGAGTAACCCAGACTTAGAAAGACACACATGGTATGCACTCATATAAGCAGATATTAGCCAGACAGTTCAGGATAACAATACAACAATTCACAAAAAAAAAGATATATACACATGGACAGCTCAATAAGGATGCTTAATTTCCCTTAGAAAAGGAACTAGAACAGGCAGCAGAAGTGGCTGAAGATACAGAACAAGATAGGAGAGTGGCTATTTAGGGAAACAAAGGTGGGAGTATATGTAGGAAGAGCGTGGGCAGGAAGACAGGACTTGGAGAGGGAACTATGGGCCGGTGCATTTCTGAGACAAGCTGGATACCTAAAACAGGATAGGCTCCAGGGAGGATATGAGTGAAAACACTAAAATCTTATTGAAAAAAAAGTAACAATAACAAAGCAAAGAACCTTTCTCCAACTTTATTATCCATACCTCTGATGCTTTTCAGAATATAGAACTGTAACATACAAAGCCAAAAGGATTGAGAGCAGGTGAAATTCAATTGTTTGGTGACATTTTTTTTTTTTCTAAACACACACATTGTAAGTTTACAGTCTCTGGACTTAACCTCTTGTTCTAGTAATCAAATGTTAGATCATTTAAAATGATTTGCTACACTCCTTGAAGAAAAGGAAGTTATTGGGTAAAAGGTTATCCTTCAGTCAATTTCAACACAAATATAAAAAATAAAATAAAAAATTCAACAAAATTTATTGTATGACATCGACTATGACAATTCAGAATCCTTTTAGAGAAAGAAAAATACCATGTATGTCTGTTCTTAGTAGTTTACCTTTTTTCTTCATATTTATAAGCATCTTAACTCATATACTTAAGTGAATTTTACCTTTACAAAAATTATTAGAGATTTTGAATAAACATCTAAAGACAGTAAGAAAAGCTCAGAAGCAAACATCTCATTTTTGGAAAATTGTAACTTAAAAAAGTGAAACTTATTTTTTTTCTAGGATTTAACATAAATCAATATACTTTCACCTTGAAATCTATCTTACAGAAATAATTAACATGTTGTTTTTTTTTCTGTGGTCTTAGAAACTCTAACCATATTTGTTACATCTAATTATGGAACCAGTTCTGTATGATGGTTGTAATTTGATTTTAGTTGCAGATCTTACAAAACTAGTCATAAGAAGCTCATCTGATTGTTTTGATCATCAAAACATAGACATACATATTATAAGAGTGATGATAACTGAAGTATCTTCTCACCTTAATCAGAAACAGATGATTCACATAAAATTTATGCTTTTATTGTTTGAAAAGACAAACATATTTTGTGTTAATTCCACCATATATATACTCCCCAAACAGTGTAGGCTACTGCTGTTGCTGTTGGTTTTGTGTTTTAGTTAGTTTTCCCTCCTGCGTACAAGCTCCCAGAATAAAGACTCATGAGACTCATTAAATATTATACAAATCTATAGGCCATATTGCCAGTCTCTTCTCTGACTAGCTCATAACTTAATAAAGCATTTATACTAATTTATATTCTGCCAAATAGATAGTTACCTGAGCTCAGGAATCATGTGTCCATTTTCCTCACATCTTACTGGCTTACTCTCATACTCCTGGGTCTATCGCAGAAACTCCTCTGTCTGCTGATGTCCCACCTATTTCATGATTCAGCAATACAGCACAGGTCTTTTTAATCAACAGTTTTTTCTTTCATACAATACCCAAAAGATTTTTTTTTCTACAGTTGCCTCTCAGAGTTTGAAGGTAAATCCCTATTGTTTAAGACACCATTGTATTCCAGACATAGGAAAGAAAAAATTGTGGTGGATCTGTCCTGATACACTTCCATATTTATTATTATTATCATTTTATAACTTATTCACTTTGAATCCCAGTTGTAGACCACTCGCTCAACTCTGCCCTATCCCACCCTCTCTGCCTCTGCTTTCCTATCCCTCTCCCATAGATAACTGATAGGGGAAGTTCTCCTTCCATATTCTCTGACTCTAGCCTATCAGGTCCCATCAGGACTGACTGGATCCTCTTCCACTTTGGTCTGGCTAGGTCACCCCACCAGGAAGAAGTGAACAAGGAGCAGACAAATGAGTTCATGTCAAAGGCTGTCTCTTCTTTCCTTAGTAGGACCCACATGGAGACTGAGCTGTCAATAGGCTACATCTGAGCAGGGTGTCTAGGTCCTCTTTATGGATGGTCTTTGGTTGATGTGTCAAGTCTCTGTAGTTCACATGTTGGGCCCAGCTTTTTCTCTTCTTTTTTTTTTGGGGGGGGAGCTTTTTGGCGTTTTTGATCTCCATTTGAAGCTTCTGTCCCCTTCTATAAGACTTCCTGTACTCTGTCCAAAGTTTGACTAAGAGTCTTTGCATCTGCTTCCATATCCTGCTGGGCAGAGTCTTTTAGAGGAGATCTGTAGTAGGCTAACATCCTGTTCCCTCTAGTCTACCACTTCCCATGTCTGTCCTGTTTTCCTTTCTGAATGAGAACTAAGCAGTTCCCTTGGATCCTCCTTGTTACAAACAAAGTGAAAGTCAAAACCATATGGTCATCTCCTTAGATTCTGAAAAAGCATTTGACAAAATACAACACCCGTTCATGTTTAAAGTTTTGGAAATATCAGGGATACAAGGCACATACCTAAACCTAGTGAAGACAATAATCAACAAGCCTGTAGCTCACATCAAACTAAATGGAGAGAAATTGAAATCAATCACACTGAAATCAGTGACAAGGCAAGGCTGTCCACTCTCTTTGTACTGGAAGTCCTAGTTACAGTAATAGGACAACTAAAGGAGATTAAGTGGATAAAAATCAGAAAGGAAGAACTCAAAGTATTGCTATTCACAGACCATGAAGTATTATACATGAGTGACCACAAACATTCAATCAGAGAACACCTACAGCTGATGAACACCTTGAGCATCACACCATGGTACTTTATGCTGTTGGTAGCTATTGTGAAGGGTGTTTTTTCCCTATTTTTTTCTCAGCCCTTTTGTCTTTTGTATACAGCAAATGGTATAGACATTGGAAGAGGGAGAAAACAGGGAACAGGAGAGAAGTCTACCACAGAGGGCCTCTGAAAGACTCTACCCAGCAGAGTATCAAAGCAGATGGCTCAGACTCATGGCCAAACTATGGGCAGAGTACAAGGAATATTATGAAAGAAGTGGGAGAGAGAAAAGCATGGAGGGGACAGTAGGTCCACAAGGAGAGTAACAGAAGCAAAAAATCTGCACCGAGGGGTCTTTTCTGAGACTGATACTCTAGCCAAGTACAATTCACAAAGAGGGCAAGAATCCCTACACAGGTGTAGCCCATGGCAGCTCAGTGTCCAATGAGTAGCCTAATAAGGGAAACAGGGGTAGTCTCTGATATGAACTCAATACCTGGCTCTTTGATCACCTCCCCTTGAGGAAGGGGGCAGTCTTACCAGCCTACAAAGGAAAACAATGCAGCCAGTCCTGAGACCTGGTAGGCTAGGGTCAGATAGAAGGGGAGGAAGACCTCCCCTGTTAGTGGACTTGCAGAGAAGAATGGGAGAAGAAGGAAAGGTGGGATTGGGAGGGGACAAGGAAGAGGCTACATCTGGGATAAAAATTGAATAAATAGTAGTAAATACAAAAACAAAGTTAAAACAAAAACAGATACTGTAACAAACAAACAAACAAAAAAAAAAACAAAAACACCTTCAGTAAAATGGTTGGATACAAAATAAACTCAGAAAAATTAGTAACCCTCCTGTTTACCTCTATGGTTTTAATGGAGTATTTAAAAGAAAAAGCCTAATGCAGTGTGGTTCTGAACCTGTAGTTTATGACACCTTTGTGGAAAGAATGAACCTGTCACAGGGGTTTCCTAAGACCATCACTAAACACAGATATTTAACTTACAACTCATAACAGTAGAAAAATCACTTATGAAGCAACAGCAAAAAATTTATGATTGGGATTTATGATAGCATGAAGAACTGTATAACTGTATTGAAGGGTTACATTATTAAGAAGGTTAAGAACCACTGCTCTAATGAAAGTGTTTTCTTCTCATCTCCCTCCAGTTCTCTTTCTTCTTCCCTTTCTCATTCTTTTATTACATGACATAGCTCAAGAAATCTTGTAAATCTCATTGGTATCTCAAAGGTAGACAATTAGAAGAGTGTCCAAACAATGGTTGACAAATATTTTTGTTTTTATCATAAGGAACTCAGTTTTCATAGGCAACCCTGTTGCTTGGTCTAACCATATAGTGGGTCACTCTTGTTGTTGGGTTACCTCTATCCTAAAAAAACACATTTTGTCGTCAGGCTTTAATAAGGTCAATGTTTGAGCATTTATGAATTTTGGAAAACAAAAGCTCTGTGGTGAGTAACTTTAGCCAAAAGTTAATGTGAACTGGGGGCAGATACCTCCAACTATATTTCTCAGAATATGGCCAGTAATATATCCTTTTGAAGAAAAAGTCCTCAAGATTGTTTATTTATGCTTTGTGACAAAAGAAGCAATTCAATAAAAAATTTTACTGTTTTCTGTCTCTTTTGACCTGTCTTTACTACCTTTCCTTTTACTATTACAATAAAAATCCAAAACAAAGTTAAAAAAAATGTTTTGATTGTTATTGTTTTGTTTAGTTTTCTTTGATTTTTTTTTCCTTAAATATCACATGAAAATTATGGGAGAAAGGGCATCAATTAGTGATTCTGTAGAATTTGGGTTCTTAAGTGAACTACAGAAAACCAATGTAAAATACTTGAGTTTTTTAGACATACTACTGTGAAAGTGACGAAGTAATACAGCGAGTGGGAAGTGTGACAGTTTTATTTTCTAAGATCTAAGAGCTTGGCACTCCATAAAATTTACAGGATGTTCTAAAATCCTTCACTTCACTAAAGCAATGCATAGTAGAATCTTAGAGGCCCATGAATGTATGATGTCATCCTCAATGTCTGTTTTAATGCCCTTTGAACATGATCAATTGTGAAAAAGTCAAGTAAGGCTTATGACAGCCTTTAACCATCAAAAAGAAGAATGTGGGTAAGAAGAAGAAGAAGGGAAGGAGGAGGAGAAAGAGGATGAGGAAGAAAAAAGGAGGAGGAGAAAAGGATCTTAATATAATCATGAAACATTTTTCTTTGTGACTATATAACTAATTGATCACAAAAAGATTAAACAAGAGATAGAAAACGTGCCAGGATGAATTAAACTGTAAATTAGTTTGTAATGTTAAGATGGTTCACAGACAGAAGTAATTGTTACAACCATGCATTTGTTTATCTTATTTTTTGTCGAAATGTTAATATCCATTATTTCCTTAAAGACCTGTAGATATACACTAAAAAAGTTGTACATTAGAAATTTATCCAATTGCAGTTACGTTGATCATATGACATATGGAGAAATACTTAAACTTCATAAATCAGAATATTTATTAATCTATATTTAATGTTAACATTCTCCATTATCCTGTCTCTCAAATTATCATCAAAATTTAATGTTGTTCTTACTTGACATACAAAAGTATCTTGAAATACTTTTGGTTCTTCATCTTTGCTACAAATCCACATAATATTACCTTTGCTTTGCATCATTACCTTTTGTGGTAATGAGTTTTACTCTATAGTGCAAGAAAATATTTACCTGATATTTTTCTGACTATGTGTTCTGGCTAGTTTTATATCAACTTGACACAAGCTAGAATTATCTATCTCTATTGAGAAGACGCCTCCATAAACCTAGGCCCTCAGATATTTTTCATTTAATTTTATTTTATTAATTACACTTTATTCACTTTGTATCTCCCCATAAGCTCCTCCCTCCTCCCCTCCCAGAGTCGCCCTCCCTCCCCCTTCTTCATGAATGCCCTTCCCCAAGTCCACTGATAGGGTAGGTCCTCCTCTCCTTCCTTCTTATCATAGTTTATCATATCACAACAGGAGTGGCTGCATTGTCATCTTCTGTGGCCTGGTAAGGCTGCTCCCCCCTCAGGGGGAGGTGATCAAAGAGCAGGCCAATCAGATTATGCCAGAGGCAGTCCCACTTCCCATTACTATGGAACCCACTTGGACACTAAACTGCCATGGGCTACATCTGTGCAGGGATTCTAGGTTATCTCCATGAATAGTCATTGGTTGGAGTATGAGTCTCTGGGAAGTTCCCTGTGTTCAAATTTTCTTGTTCTGTTGCTCTCAAGTGGATGGATACAAAATTAATTAAAATAAATCAGTATCTCTCCTGTACACAATTGACAAAATGGGCTGAGAAAGAAATTAGGGAAACTAAATCCTTCACAATAGCCACAAATAATAAAAAAGTATCTTGCTGTAACTAAACAAGTGAGTGAAATACCTGTATGACAAGAACTTCAAGTCTCTGAAGAATGAATTTGGAAAATACATCAGAAGATTGAAAGATGCCCCAGGTTAGTGGTTCAGAAGGATTAATGTAGATATAAATAAACATCTTACCAAAAGCCATCTACAGATTCAATACATTCCTCATCAAGATACCAGCACAGTTCTTTACAAGCCTTGGAAGAACAATTCTAAACTTAGTATCAAAAACCAAAAAACCCAGAATAGCTAATATATAATTCTATATAATAAAATATCTGGAGGTATACCAGATGTCAAGCCATACTACACAACAATCATCATCCAGAGTGGACCTTTTCTAGGATCATTGTTTAAGTAAATAGTCTCTGACTCTTGTATTTTCACAGTGTTTTAATTATGATTTGCAACTTTTTAAAATTAAAATAAGTACTTTAATGGTACCCACAATATATGAAATAGTAAGTGGAGACTGAGAATATGTGAAAAATTCCCACATCTAAAATATTGAACTAAAATCATTTTGCACATATCTTTTATATATTGATATCTATCACACACATATATAGCATACACATATGGCTTAACAATAAGTTCAGTATCACAGAAGAAAGCATCAGTGAAGGTAATAATACACTAATAGGAACTCCCTGAAATAAAATCCAGAAACTAAAACAACAATACAATCTAAAAATCATCAGTGAGCTATGGAAAAGCTGTGAAGGGCCTAATATACATATAGATCGGATTATTTTTTAAAAATTCTTTATTAAATATACTTTATTCACTTTGTTCCCCACCCTTTGGTTTCCTCCCTCCTCCATTCCAATCCCTTCCTTCCCCCCCTGCACATATTCCCCTCCCCAAGTCCACTGATAGGGGAGGTCTTTTCCTTCCTTCTGATCCTAGTTGATTAGATTTGCAACTTTTATCATTGCCTTTTTCTTTAGCTGTTCAAAGCCAAAAGATTTCTACTTGAATTTTAAAGCACTAATGTTATGCATTCACTGTTCTACATTAATATATATTCTATATAACTGTAAATCACTTTCTTCACAAAAACTTGAACTTAACAAGGCTGCTTTTTAATAATTGTTGAATATGTGTCCTACGTCATAGACTGCCATCCTTCTTCTTGCAACTAATAATCCAATAAGCTGATACTGAATATCCAGATATTTATCTACAAGGAAATTATTGAACAAGCTGGTGGGCAAAATCACAAAGAATCTAAGGTGTTAAAGCAAAGGAGAGAAAAAAGTAATTTTCTGAAGTAACTTACTAAAACAGAAGTTACTCAAGATTTACCTTCCTATTAACCAGTGTTAGAGTTACAATGCCTGTGGTGAAGTAAAATGTCCAGAAGCAACTTCAGTAGAAAAGGTTTTTTTTCACTTCCAGTAACATATAATTGTTCATCATCTAAAGCATCAAAAGAGAGTACTCCAGGTGGTGATGGCACATGCCTTTACTGCCAACACTCCAGAGGCAGAGTCATATGAATCTTTGAATTTGAGGTCAGACTTGACTTCAGAGTAAGTTGCAGGACAGCCAGGGAAGGACAGTAGAGGACAACTTTTGATGAGAACTGATAGACTAATATCAGAAAGGAGAGGAGAACCTCCCCTATCAGTGGACTTGGGGAGTGGCATGCATGCAGAAAGGGGAGTGAGGGTGGGATCAGGAGGGGAGGAGGGAGGGGCTTATGGGGGGATACAAAATGAATAAAGTGTAATTAATAAAAAATATTTATGAGCTGTAGGAGTTCTCTGGTGGAATATTTGGGGTCACTTACATACATAATCATATCCTCTGCAAATAGCAATACTGTGACTTCTTCCTTCCCGATTGATCAACTTTAGTTGTTTTATTGCTCTAGCTAGAACTTCAAGTGCTATATTGAAGAGGTATGGAGAGAATGGGCAGCCTTTTCTTGTCCTGATTTTAGTGAAATTGCTTTTAGTTACTTTCTATTTAATTTGATGTTGGCAATCAGCTTGCTGTATATAGCCTTTATAATATTTAGGTATGAGCCTTGTATCCCTGATCACTACAAGACTTTCATGATGAATTGGATTTTGTCAGAGGCTTTCTCTCCATCTAATGGGATGATCAAGGGCTTTTTTTTTCTTTGAGTTTGTTTATACAATGGATTACATTGATAGATTTTCATATCCTGAAACACTCTTGCATTCCCGAGATGGAACTTTCTTGATCATGATGGATGATGTATTCAATGTGTTCTTGGATTCGGTCTGTGAGTATATTGTGGAATATTTTTGCATCAGTATTCAAGAGTGAAACATTACAGATTATAGGACTGTTTAAATTATTTACCTGAACTTGATTTAACTTTGGTAGGTGCAGTCTATCAATAAAATCATCCATTTCCTTTAGATTTTCCAATTTTGTTGAATACAGGCTTTTGAAGTAAAACCTAATGTTTTTATTATTATTATTATTATTATTATTATTATTATTATTATTATTATTATTATTTCCTCATTGTCTGTTGTTATGTCCCCCTTTCATTTCTGATTTTGTTAATTTGAATCTCACTGCCTTTGTATATCTTGTTGGTTTTCTCAAAGAGCCAGCCAGCTCTTGGTTTCATTGTTATTTGTTTTTTTGTTTGTATAGTTCACTTGCTTTTCAATTTCTTAATTTCAGCCATGAGTTTGATTATTTCCTCATGTCTACTCTTTGGTGTGTTTGCTTCCTTCTGTTCTAGAGCTTTCAGGTGTGGTGGTAAGTTGCTAGTATGGGATCTCTCCAATTTCTTTGTGTAGGCGATTAGTGCTGTGAACTTCCTCTTAGCACTGTTTTCAATGTGTTCCATAAGTCTGGCTATGATTTATCTTCATTTTCGTTGAAAACTAAAAAGTTTTACTTTCCTACTTT
Organism: Psammomys obesus; assembly: GCF_907164565.1. Taxonomy (NCBI): domain Eukaryota; kingdom Metazoa; phylum Chordata; class Mammalia; order Rodentia; family Muridae; genus Psammomys; species Psammomys obesus. The sequence goes on from NW_026596051.1 coordinate 38,986,976, forward strand.
GTTTGTTTCCTTCTCCAGTGCTCATTGAGTAGGAAGTTGTTCAGTTCCATGAGTTTGTATGCTTTCTGTAGTTTTTGCTGTTGTCAGGTTGCATCTTTAATTCATGGTGGTCTGATAAAATGCAGGAGATTATTTCAAACTTCTTACATCTGTTGGTGCTTGCTTTGTGACCAAGTATATGGTGAATTTTGGAGACAGTTCTGTGAAATGCTAAGTACAAAGTATCTTTTTGTACATGGTAAATTTTGGAGAAGAATGTATATTTTTGTATACTATAATCTTTGAAGAAGGTTCTGTGAGGTAGTGAGAGGAAGGCATATATTATTTTATGTTCAAATGTTCTGTACATATCTGCTAGGTCCATTTGATTCAGGGCATCTGTTATTTTCTTTACTTCTCCATTTTATTCTCTGCCTTGATGATCTTCCCATTGGAGGAAATGGGGTGTTGAAGTCTCCCACCATCAATGTGTGGGGTTAAATATTTGATTTAAGCTTTAGTAATATTTATTTTACAAATTAACTTTCCCTTGCATATGCAAAATTTAGATATCATCTTGGTAGATTTTTTCCTTTAATAAATATGAGGTGCCCTTCCCTATTTCCTTTGATTGATTTTCATTGAAAGTCTATTTTATTAGATAATAGAATAGCTACCTCAGCTTGTTTTTTGTGTCTATTTGCTTTGAAAACTTTTACAGCTCTTTATTTTGAGGTTAACTTCTATCTTTATTACTGAGGTGTGTTTCTTGTATGTAGAAGAAAGATGGGTTCTCTTTTTATAACCATTCTATTAACCTGTGTTTTTTAATTGGGGATGTTGAAGTCACTGATATTGAGAGATATTAATGACTAGTTGTAATTTTCTGCTATTTTGAAGCTGCTAGAGTTGAATGTGTGTGTGTGTGTGTGTGTGTGTGTGTGTGTGTGTGTGTGTGTGTGATTCCCTTTTTTGGATTTTGCTCATGTAAGGTTATTTATTACCTGTGTTTTCCTGAGTATGGGTGGCCTTCTTGGGTGGAAGTTTTCCCTCTAGTAACTTCTGTAGGGGTAGATTATTAGATAGGTACTGTTTAAATTTGGTTCTGTTTTGTGTGTGTGTGAATGTGTGTGTGTGTGTGTGTGTGTGTGTGTGTATGTGTGTAAATGGCATAGAAATAAACTGGTTGATCAATGGAATCAAACAAAAGATTCAGAAATAAACTCACATACCTAATGTCACTTGATTGTTGACAAAGAAGTGAAAACCATACAACGGAAAAAGACAGCTTCTTCAACAAATAGTGCTGGTCTAACTGGATGTCTATGTGTAGAAAAATGTTAACAGATCCAAATTTATTTCTTTATATAAAACTCAAATCAAAGTGGATCCAAGACTTCAACATAGCACCAGATACACTAACTCTGTTAAAAGAGAAAGCAGGGAAGAGCCTCAAGCTCATTGGTACAGGAGACTCTTTCCTGAACAGAACGCCAAGAGTTCAGGCTCTAAGATCAACAATTAATCAGTTAATTGACCTCTTGAAACTGAAAAGTTCTATAAGGAAAAGGACACTGTAAATAAAATAAAAAGACAGTCCACAGATTGGTAATGATCTTCACCAATCCTATATCTGACAAAGGGCTAATATCTAAAATATATAATGAACTCATAAAACAAACACCAAAAACCAAAATAGATGGGACTCCAAGATGGCTACAACCAGTGCACACCATTTCTGAAGGGGAAAGGATCCACAACACCAAAACTGGTGGGTGGATGGCCATTTGAAGCCAGAGCATCGACTTTGAGGCTTCCCAGGCTAGAGAGGATAACCCATGACATGGGACGGATTGGATCCAGGCTCCCCTAACTGTGAATGACTTACAGGTGAGAGAGTGGTGAACTGTCCAACCTTTGCACTATCAGCTGCACCATACCCCAGGTAAGCGGTGCCTCCTTACTCCACAGGCCAAACAGGGAACTCAAATCTGAGAGTCGAAAATTATGGGCCCTTGAGATTACTGCATGAGCCTGCAAGTTAGTTCCCCGGCCCTCTGTGCTTACCACACACATCTGCAAGTGAGTGCATCTGAGAGAGAATGTGTACAGGGCCCCAGATTCGGAGCCTCTCTTCTCTAGCCACCAGACATCAGATCCTGCTTCACCCACACCTCCACTGTGGACAACATGTGGATTCCTGGGACAGCATTCTCAACATTTAAGCCCTTGTTCTGTGGGTCTCGTAGCCGAGTCCGGCCACACAATTCCAGGAAACCCAAGTAGATCTGAGAGCTTGGAACACAATACCGAGACAGGCCTGTGGGCCACTGAGCCGTTCTGGGCACCTGCACACTCATGCTACAACCGCACCCCGAGCCTGCGCCTGCAACAGAGCCGAAACTTAAGCTCCTCCCTTACTCTCTACCCTTCCAGGCAGACAGACTCCCACTCCACTCCTCTCTTGTCCACATGCACCTGCTTCCTTCCTCCCTTAGCTTCACCTGAAACACCAACACCAACGCTAAAACCTGTGGAAATCTCTCAACTTCTTGAAGAATAAGACTCCAGACTCCAGAAACAGACAGACGTAGTCTGCAGTACAGGCTACAGGAACAAGCAGCATAGGCTAGAGGCCATCAGATGTCTAGAGGCAGGCTTAAGAACACATCCAAACAAAACCAGGACATCATGGCTTCAGCAGCAAATCCCAAAATCAATGGATAGTTCAATTCATCAGAAATATAGGAAAATTATTTAAAATCCATGCTTATCCTGTTATTAGAGCCACATGAAGAGGAAAAGAACAACAACAAAAAAAAAAAAATGCCATCATGCAAAGACAGGAATCCACATTCAAACAGTAGAAGGCAATGATAAAAGACATGAAAACAGAATGAGAATCAATAAAGAGAACACAAGCAGTGAAAACCCTGGAGCTGGAGAACATAGGGAAGAGATCAGGATCCACAAAGGTAAGCATCACCAACAGAATAAAAGAGATGGAAGAGAGAATCTCAGGCACTGAAGATACAGTTGCAGAAATTGATACAGCTCTCAAAGAAAAAATGAAATCCAAAAATTTACAAACACAGAACATGCAAGAAATCAAGGATGCCATGAAATGATGAAATCTGACAATAATAGGAATAGATGAAAAAAGAGGATTTCAGGTTTCGAGCTCCCAAAAATATTTTCAAGAAAATCATAGAAGAAAAATTCCCCATCTCAAATAGAGAAATGTCCTTAAACATACAAGAAGCATACAAAACACGAAATAGACTAGACCAGAAAAGAAGCTTCTCATGTCACATAATAAATAATAAATAATAAATAGTAAATCTACAGTACAAAGAAAAATATTAAAAGCAGCAAGGGGAAAAGGCCAAGAAACATACAATGGTAGACTTATCAGAATCACACCAGATTTCTCAAAAGAAACTATGAAAGCCAGAAGGGACTGGGCAAATGTCATGCAGACTCTAAGAGAACACAAATGGCAAATCAGAATATTATACCCAGCAAAATTTTCATTGAACATAGATGGAAAACAAAATATTCCATGAGAAAACAAAGCCTAAACAATATCTACATAGCAACCCAGATCTACAGAGATATTAGAAGGAAAACTCCAATCTAACAAAACCAACTACCCCCAAGAAAAGGCAGGACATAGATAACCTCACTAAATTAATTAATTAATTAATTAATTAATTAATAGATGAATAGAGAAATAAATAAATAAAAACCACAAACACACAAGCACACAAACACACTATTACCACGAACTCCACAATAAAAGGTCACTCCTATCATCTACCATGACCAAGTAGGCTTCATCCCAGGCATGCAGGGGAGGTTCAATATATTGAAATCTATCAATTTAATCCACCAGATAAACAAACAGAAGGGAAAATAAAGCACATTGATCATCTCCTTAGATGCTGAAAAACATGACAAAATCCAACACCCATTCATGTTTAAACTTTTGGAGAGATCAGGGATACAAGGCACTTACCTAAACATAGTAAAGACAATACACAGCAAGCCTATAGTTAACATCAAACTAAATGGAGAGAAGTTGAATCAATCCCATTGATATCAGGTGCAAGACCAGGCTGACCACTCATTTTGTATGTCTTCAACATAGTACCTGAAGACCTAGCTATAGCAATAAGAAAAGTAAAGGAGATCAAGCAAATACAAATTGAAAAGAAAAAAAGTCAAAGAATCTCTATTTGAGTTGATATTATAGTGTACATGAGTTACCCCAAAAGTTCTACAAGAGAACTTCTTCAGCTGATTAACACCTTTAGCCAAGTGGTTGGATACAAAATTAACTCAAAATAATGAATAGCTTTACTTATACAAAAGACAAAAGGGCTTAGAAAGAAATTAAGGAAACAACACCCTTTACAATAGCCACAAATAACATAAAGTACCTTGCTTACCCAAACAAGTGAAAGCCCTCTATGAAAAAAATTCAAGTCTCTGAAAAAAGAAATTAGAGAAGATATGAGAAGATGGAAAGATCTCCCATGTTCATGGATCAGTAGGATTAACATAGTGAAAATGGCAATCCTACCAAAAAACAATCTATAGATTCAGTGCAAAATAGATTCCCAGAAAATACCAACACAATTTTTACAGAACTTGAAAGAAAAATTCTTAATTTCAAATGGAAAAACAACAACAACAAAAATCTGAATTGCTAAAACAATCCGGTAAAATAACAGATCTTCTGGAGGTATCTCCATCTCTCATTTTAAGCTCTATTAGAGAGTTACAGTAATTTAAAAAATGCATGGTGCTGGCATAGAAAAAGAACGGTGGATCAATGGAAACAAATAGAAGACCCTCACACCTAAGGATACTTGATTTTGAAGCCAAAACAATACAATGGAAAAAAGACAGCATCTTCAACAAATGGTGCTGGTCTAACTGGATTGCTACAAGTAGAAAAATGCAAATAGACCCAAACTCATCACGCTGCACAAAACCGAAGTCCAAGTGGATCAAAGACATCAATTTAAAGCCAGACACACTAAACCTGTTGGAAGAAAAAGTGGGGAAGAGCCTAGAACTTGTTGGCACAGGAAACAACTTCCTGAACGGAACACCAGCAGCACAGGGTCTAAGATCAAACATCAATAAATGGGACCTCATGAAACTGAAAACTTCTGTAAAGCAAAGGACACTGTCATCAAAACAAAATGACAGCCTACAGACTGGGAAAAGATCTTCACCAACCCTATATCTGACAGAGGGCTAATATCCAGTATATATAAAGAACTAAAGAAGTTAAAAAGCAACAAATCAAGTAATCCAATTTAAAAAAATGGGGTACGAAGCTAAACAAAGAACTCTCTGTAGAGGAATATCGAATGGCAGAGAAACACTTAAAGAGATGCTCAACGTCATTAGTCATCAGGGAAATGCAAATCAAAATGACCCTGAGATTTCACCTTACACACATCAGAAGGGCTAAGATCAAAAACTCAAGTGACAACACATGCTGGAGAGGTTGTGGAGAAAGGGAACCCAGAGATTCTTGCTGAGACTGAAGGATCAACCATGAAGAACCAATACCTAGTGTATCTACCAAGGTGCAGCACATGGCGCGTTTAGGCTGCGAGTGGGTCATCTAATAAGGGAAGTGGGGACTGCATTGGACAGGAACTCACTTGTCAGCTTTTAGATCACTTTCCCCTGAGGGACTGACATGCCAGACCACAAGGGAAGAAGATATGCTCAGTCCTGATGCAACTTGATAAACTGGGGTAGATAGGAAAGGGAGCTTACCTTTTCTTAGGAAAAGAAGAGGGTAGGAGGGTGGTACCAGAAGGGGAGGAGGGATGGGGATCCAACAAGTATGTAAAGTGAATACAAAAATGAATGAATGAATCAAGAAAGAAAGAAACAATAAAACTATGACTCTAAGTAAGATAAGACCCTGGGGTGAGGGGCTGGCTGTGTTCTCCACAGTTAAGAATAACATGACAACCTTGTGATTTGCACTTCTACCTGATAAGCCTGACTAAGTTAATAGCCTGTTAATAGTAATACATGACCAAATAACTCACTTGAAGAAGAAAGTAGAAACTTTCCAAATTAATTCCTCTAATGAAAAATTAAATTGCCCATAATCTCTCGGATATAAGTGAGAGAATAGGATGACTAGTCTTCCTTAAACACATATTTGGGATATCCTAGTTCAATAGCAAGGGTTTCCTCCTGGAATCTAAACAATTGTTATTTCCAGGGACTTGTTTCCTGTCTGAAGCTAATTAGGATTGGGATTCGCCCTCTGCTGTTCTCTAAGTGTCAGGCAAAGAGTCCTTTATAGGCTCCTTCCCACTTCAGGCCCACAATTCAATTTTAAATTATGTAAAGTGTAATAATTGGAAACTACAGGAGGCAACAGAGTTCAGCACAACTGCACACCTGTGAAAGAGAAATGGCTGATTGTGAAAGTCCAGTTCTACAAACTCAAATGGGTAATTTTTTTGTTTGTTTGTTTGTTTGTTTTGGGTAATATAAGATCTCAGATTTTAACACTAGGCTAGGAAAAAAGTATAACTGATATTGAGTGCTCAATTTTCATGTGACAATAAAATTAGAGCAAAAAGAGTGATAAGTAACTCTCTGTATAATTGTACGTATAGTCATTTAGCTTTGGAGATTCAAATCAAATAAGTTCTTAGTTATAGAATATTATTTTTCTTCTGAGAATACCTAATGTTATATATTTCATAAAAAAATATTTCTTTGTAGAATACCTAATGTGATAAATAGAGAGAAATAGAATTATTGCAAAAGGTGACTTTTAAAAAGGTTGACTTGCAGGAAAGTTGGCATGCCTAATTAAGAGTCAAAAATGAAGATAAGTGTTAGAACCTTTAACAATGAAGCCCTTGATGGAGCATGCCTTTAATCCCATCACTCAGGAATACAGAAGCAGGTGATCACTTTGAGTTTGAGACTAGCCTGGTCTAAAAAGTGAGTCAAGGACAGCAAAGGCTAAGCAGAAAAACATTCTCGAAACAAAACAAAGCAGAACAAAACAAAACAAAACAAAAGAACCTATAACAGCGAAAAGTGAGAGAAATGATTAGAAAACATGATGAACTCTAGAAATCATTTGGTTTGCTAGGTGTAGTTTGTTATGTCTGTTTCAGGGTTTTAGAAAGGCTTGGATAATTTCAAGAAAGATGTCATCTGAAGAAAGGAATGATTCAAAGCAATTTCTTTAAGAAACGACCATTTTTCTTGCCTTTGGATGCATTTGTGCCAAACTTCTTTGGCTTTATGCTATATTGAAGAGAAACTTGAGTTTTGAAAAAACTGAAAAGAATGAACAAGTTGGCTTAGTGTGAGTAGTGAACGAGAATAGCAGAAAGAAAGGCGGCTATGCTAACTACTACAAGCAGACTGAGTAAGAAATAGGAAGCAAAAACTGAGATTCTTCTTTCAAGCAAAGAAATCTCAATCATCAGTGATTAGTACTATATTTATAATAACCTTTCTTAGTTTTATATTAAGTAGGTTTGTATTAAAATTATAATTGCCAAAAAAACACACCAAAATATAAGTGATTAAAGAAACAAATTGGGTTCCCTAGTAAGGGTAACAGGGACTGTCTTTGACATGAACTCAATGGCAGGCTCTTTGACACCTCCCCCCCCCACACACACAGAGAAGCAGCCTTGCGAGGCCACAGAGGAGGATATTGCAGCCAGTCCTGAAGATAACTGATAAGGTAGGGTCAGATGAAAGGGGAGGAGGACCTCCTCTACCAGTGGATTTGGAAAAGGGCAGGGAGTAGATGAAGGAGGAAGTGTGGGATTGGGAGGGAATGAGCTACAGCTGGGATACAAAGTATATAACTTCTGATTAACATAAAAAAATAAACATTATAAAAATGCCCAGAAATAAATACAAATTTAGATCTCTCTATTGATTACCAAGAGTACTGATTAATAAATTGAAGGTGCATGAAGTTAAAAAAAGAAACCTTACATATTATTTACATATTATTCTAATATCATTGTACATTTACTCTTATGTATCTGTTACATGCAAATATATTACATTGCATGTAATAGGTATTATTTGGTTATTAGAAAGATAGTATTTTGCAAAAGTGAACTTTTAAAGCCATCAATAATAAGTTTATTCATTTTTTCTTAACTAATTTGTACTTTTGCTAATATGAATGACATTTAGGTGAAATTACTGTCACAAACTGGGTGAGAAACAAAGTGGGTACAAATCCTTTTCTTTCTTTCTCTCCTTGCAATTTTTGTGCCATTTCTTCTTCCTCTAAAATCACCCAGTAGGAAAGTAATTCTCCTTGTTCTTTTTCACATACTGCATTGTTAGAGGACGTCTGACAAACAGAATAATGAAGGGTTTAGTCCCAAGTAATGAACGTCACCATCTTAACAATAAGAGCCAACAAACAATTTTAAGTGAGGTAGTGAATGCTGAGTTTATGTAGAGTACACACCGAGTCTGACTGGTCTAAATAATTACTGGGTTTTGGCAGAGATGCAGTATGCACAGTCACCGTGATGGCGCCTGCTGGGACTTAGTACTATTTTGAAAAATAATAGTTTCTTCCAAAGGAATGAAAGCTTTACAGTACGGTAATTGAATGCACACATCAATGAACCGGCTTTCTTTGTGTTCTTGTGAATCTATTTTAGTGTTTGTTTTGCCATCCGTGTTATATTTCTGAGATGGTCATTAATCTCTGTACTCTTGTTTTAATCCCATCAAAAAAGAGCTGGTAATAAATCCACATAAATCCACACTAGAAGATAACGTTTCAAAGCATGCACAACAGATTGTTAACTAAAACTGTGAATTTACTTGATTTTTTATGTCAAATGTATGTCTATGTTACCTATGTGGGGACATAGGGCAACACATTACATAAAGCTCGTGAAGGATTAAAATATTCTTATTTTAAACATATATTAATCTCTAGTCTGTGTACATAATTGTTTTTCTATATGAATAAGTTCATCATGTATATACTTGGTGCCTGGGGAGGAAAGAAGAAGGCTTAAAACTCCTATCACTGGAGTGACAGACAGTTCTTAGAAGCTATGTGGATGCTGGGAACTAAACCAATTCCTCCGTAAGAGTAGCAAGTACTCTTATTTGCCTGATCCAATTACCTTTTTCCTATATATTTGACTGACTACTTTCATTTATATTTTCAGTCTAAGTTGGTTCTAATTTTCTTTTAAAATCTATTTATTAATTACAGTTTATTTACTTTATATCCCAGCTGTAGCCCTCTCCCTCATCCTCTCTCAATCCCACCCCTGCTCCCTCATCTCCCATGCCGCTGGTCCCCAAGTCCACTGATACAGGAGGACCTCCTCCCCTTCCCTTTGAGCCTAGCCTATCAAGTCTCTTCAGGACTTACTGCATTGTCTTCCTCTGTGGCCTGGTAAGGCTCCCCACCCCCCCTTTCAGGGGGAGGTTATCAAAGAGCCAGCCACTGAGTTCATGTCAGAGGCAGTTCCTGTTCCCATTACTAATGTACCCACTTGGAGACTGAGCTACCATCGACATCAACTGTGTAGGGGTACTAGGTTATCTCTATGAATGGTCTTTGGTTGGAGTATCAGTCTCAGAAAAGATCACTGTGCCCAGATTTCTTGGTTCTGTTGCTCTCCTTGTGGAGCTCCTGTCCCTCCAGGTCTTTCTACTCCCCTTTTTTCCATAAGATTCCCTGCACTCTGCCCAAAGTTTGGCTATGAATCTCAGCATCTACTTTTTTTTTTTTTTTTACTTTTTTATTGTTTATTTTTTTAGTTTTTTTTATTTTTTATTAATTACACTTTATTCATTTTGTATCTCCCCATAAGCCCCTCCCTCCTCCCCTCCCGATCCCACCCTCCCTCCCCTTTCTGCATGCATGCCACTCCCCAAGTCCACTGATAGGGGAGGTTCTCCTCTCCTTTCTGATCTTAGTCTATCAGTTCTCATCAAAAGTGGCTGCATTGTCCTCTACCGTGGCCTGGTAAGGCTGTTCCCCCCCCCCCCAGCATCTACTTTGATACCCTGGTGGGCAATGTCTTTCAGAGGCCCTCTGTGGTAAGTTCATGAAATTTGCAGACAAATGGTGGGAACTAGAAAAGATGATCCTGAGTGAGGTATCCCAGAAGCAGAAAGGCATACATAGTATATACTCACTTATAAATGGATATCAGACATATAATATAGGATAAATATACTAAAATCTGTTCACCTAAAGAAGCTACATAAGAAGGAGGACCCTGGGTAAGATCATCAGTCTTCATTCATAAAGGCAAACTGGACAGTTATTGGTAGAGGAAGAAAAGAGCCAACAGTACAGGAGCCTAATTTTCTTCTTAAAAGAAGTTAGTATGTTTTGAAAGGAAAGATGTCCACCATAGTCATATTTAGATTTCTAGGAGAAACTATATATAGTTAATTTATCATTGTATTCTAGGACTAACAATGGCCAATGGGAGAGGGTTTCAATGGCTTCTGGAATTTCAGCACTGTAGTTTAAGAGACAGAAACATCGTAAGTGAACCACGGGGAATATCCCTGTTGGATAGTTGTTGGACATCTTGAATATATTTCACCACAAGAATCTTCCTTAAATAGCACTGTGCCTGAATTTCAAGTTAAGGTGTCTTTCTGTGTTTCCCCAAGTGCACCTCACTTTTAATTACATCTGCAGATCTGAAAACAGCATACACAAATTTGGCGTGTGTTACTGTTTGCATGGTGAGAATGAGGTCAGGTCTAGGTCTTTCACAAAGCCTTAGGAAAATTTATCTAAGTTGCAAGCTCTCATCAAAAAAGATCGTCTAGATCAGAATATTATGTTCTATTCTTACTCAACAGACAGGGAACACTGCTATTTTTTTTTAAAGACGACCTTTCAGTTAAACAGTTTATTATGTTTTTGCCCATTTTATTATTCCTTATGTTTTCTAAATCATGAAAATGTAGAGAATTATGCTTTAGTAGCTCTGTCCTCCCTGGAAGCTGGAGGTAGTTGCTTAAGGTAAACTGCCAAGTAACCAGAAGTAATTGTCCCTCCCTTTTTGTGTGTGAAATTGTGAAAATCCTCCTCTGAGGCACTGTCATTATTTACAGTAAAGAAATACCGTAAACAGTATCAGCTGGAATTTTCTGCTAGTGCCACTATGGTGCTTTTTTATTTATTTTTTACAATTGATATTCAATCTAAAAGATCTAAGCCAGGTAAGAATGAATTTTAATTAACTAACATATTCTTGGTTAGATCCCTGAAGAAATGAATGTTCCTTGAGATACAAAGCAAGCCAAAAAATTAGTAACATATCTAGTGTTTTATTTAATCACAACACTCACTCATAACCATATGTAAAGCTTCCTTAGTCAAAGAGGTTTATTGCAAAGCAAATTTATATATTGATATAAACAAAGCCTTTCACTTCCAGGGCATTAGGACTGGATTGTAAAGTTTTATAAATGAATATATGCTATATTCAGGATCATCGAGTAATAGACTGTGCTTTCTTGAAGAGACAAAAGAAAAATATGAAAGAGAGCAACAGAGACTACATTTATTCATAGAATTTACTATAAGAGAAAACATTTAAAAGAATATGAGCAACTTAGTTAATTCTCATAAACAGTAACCACATTTATGTAAACACTTCTCTATGCCACTTATTATTTTTGAAATTAGTTAGCTGATGATATAAAAGCTTTGCTTTAATTAGGCATGCTTTTTAAGGCTGTTAACTCTGTGTATTCCAAAGAACATCTCAGGAGACATAAACAATTTTAATCAGATATACAAATAATAAGGCTTCTGATTTTATCAATACACACAATATTATTATAATGTTCCTTTGAAATTTTTACATTTAAAATGGTTATGTTCAAGAAATATATGGAAAATAGAATTTTTAAAGCTGTAAGATAGATCTAATTTGGATTAGTGTTATTGACTTACAAAAAGATCCTTTAAATAAACCTTCCTTTTGAATAAATCATAGTAATCTAATACAACTTTATGAAAATAATACAAAATCATTTTCCTTGCTATGAAAATGTTTTTGTTTTTAATTATTTCTTTAAATATTAGTTACAGTTTATTAACTTTGTATCCCAGCTGTACCCTGCTCCTTCATTCCATCCCAATCCCACCCTCCCTCATCTTCTCTCTGCCCCTTTCCAAGTCCACTGATAGAGGAGGTTCTCCTCCCCTTACCTTTAACCCTAGCCTATCAGGTATCCTCAGAACTGGCTGCATTCTCTTCCTCTGTGGTGTGGTAAGCTTGCTTCCCCACACATACGCAGGGGGAGGCGATCAAAGAACCAGCCTCTGAGTTCATGTCAGAGACCATCCTTGTTCCCCTACTAGGGAACCAGCTTTGACACTGAGATGCCATAGGCTACATCTATGCAGAGGATCTTTCAGACCTCAACTTACAGTTCATTATGAGCTGCCTAACATGTGATCTAGAAACAAAACAACTCTAAGAGTAGTGTTCACTCTAACCCTCTGAGCTACCTCTCCAGGTCCTAGTGTATTCACATTGAAACTGATTTAAAAGCTCAATTCCAGTGGTTCTCATCCTTCCTAACACTGAGACCCATTAGTACAGTTCCTCATGTAGTAATGACTCCAAACCACTGCTACTTTATAACTTTCATTTTGCTACTATAAAAATTCTGTAGTGCATATTTGTGTTTTCTGGTGGTCTTTGTGAACCCTGTTTAAAAGTCATACATCCTCCTAAGGAGTCTCAACCCATAGGTTGAGAACCACTGCTGGAAGGAAGTGCAATGGGTTTAAGAAGCTGATTGTTGGTTGACCTAAAACTAAAATTTAATGAAGAGTGGTAACTGGTCCTCACAGCATTCCTATAGCACTGAGTTTCTCTTTGTCACCTTTAACCTCAAAACTACTGGCCTGTTGTGTTTTCTTTCCTTCTAAAGATAATCATTGGTTAATAGAAAAAGAAAATTCAGAGCTCTTCTCAACATTCAAGTTCTTTGGAAACCTAAAAGCCAATGGTAGGACCTCTGTAATGATCTGTGTACACCAGAAAACAGATCAGAAAATGATCTCTTGGGGCTCAGTGGTCTCTGTGAAACTCCTTGACATTTGGGAATCCAAAGAGAAGGAACAGCATCTGTTGCAATTCTGCAGGTTACAAGGAGACGTTAGTGCTTCCATTAACCACATCTCCAACTCTATCTCCAATTCAGATTTTCTGAGCTGGACTGTCACATCTCTCAACACATCTTCTGCTTTCTGAATAAAGTCATTGTTAATTTTGCAAATTTCTAATTCCCAATATTGCAAAATATTCTAGTAGTTGGTGTCAAATATCTTCAATAAATACTGAATGTGACATTTACACTTAACATATTTTGTAATTAAAATTGATTAAGTATTTGATAGAAGTTAGATTTGTATTATTGCTAATAACAAAAGAACAGAAAATCAATAATGTTTTCAAATCCTTTAGGGTCTGAAATTGCATTGAATTTACTTCTCTGAGTTAATATGGAAATGGAATGTAGATACGAAGGAGTCCTGAGACTTTCAGGACAACCTGGGCTACTTATTTAATGACAAATATTTATGGACTATCGAGTAAAACAGTGTCAATAAAAACTCCAAAGAAAACAAACTGGAAATATGTTGAAATGTGTTTAATTAACTGCTTTAATTCTAATACTGTTCTTATACTACCTAAATTTCAGCTTCTACATTCTCTTATTTTTTTTTAATTTTTGTCAAAAGTATAGAATGATTCATCAGCTAATTTTACTTATTTAATATTTTTGAGACTTCTGTAATAATTGCTTTTCCAACTACTGTGACAAATTACCTTAAGAACAAGATAAACACAAAACATTAACTCAATAAAAACTGGTCTGGCACATATCTTGGGAGCATTTGGGTATTGTTGCTTTCTATTGTATACATTGGCAGAACCTAATGGAGATTTAATTATTAATATTTACTTAATACTTATTAAGAGAGAGGTAATCATGTTCTTTTCAGCTAAGAAGCAGGGTAATGCAGGAACTCAAGGGCTGACCTTCACTGACCTTGTTCCTCAGTATTGAACCACCTCCTAAACTTCTAAAATAACCTTCTAAAATAATACCACCATCTGTTTAGGGAGCTTGTGCAGCATGAGCTAAAGAGGATACTGCATAAACGATAACACACCACTTGTAAGAAAATCATAAAATTAAGAAAGTTAAGACAGCATATGTCATGACAAGGATTGGCAGCTAAGGAAAGCAAAAATATGAAGCATATAATAGCATTTAAATTTCAGTTACAATTTGGATAATATGACATGTGATATATATATGCACATTTATGCATATATATAAATATTGGTAAGCATTTTTTAATTAGCATTCTAATTTCACTATAATCACTATATTAGACTTGACTCCATTCATAGCAAGTGTTATAGAGGGAACTATAAGTTGTTGTTTTCAATGTATTGTAAAAAAAAAAAAAAATATATATATATATATATATATATATATATATACACACATATCACTAATGATGAAAAGAGGGACAGTCTGTGACATCTTTTATATTTTTAAACATTTATTTTATTATTATCATTTATTACAATTTATTCCATTTGTATCCAGGCTGTGGTCCCCTCCCTCATCTCGTCCCAACCCTCTGCTCCCTCCCTTTTCTCCTCCTGTGCCCTTCCCCTAGCCCACTGATAGAACCTCCTCCTCTTCTATTTTACCCTACCCTATCAGGTCTCATCAAGGCTGGCTGCATCATCTTCCTTTGTGACCTCTCCAGGCTGCACCCCCAAGGGGGAGATGATCAAAGAGCCTGGCACTGAGTTCATGCCATAGAAAATTCCTGCTCCCCTTCGTAAGAACCCCACTTAGAGACTGAATCTATGGGCTACATCTAAGCCGGAGTTTTAGGTCCTCTCCTTGCATTGTCCTTTGTTAGGGTATCATTCTCTTCAGAGCGGCCAGGGCTCAGTTTTTATGGCTCTGTTAGTCTCCTTTTGGATCTCCTGTCCCCTCCAGGTCTATCTTTTGATTTATTAATGCCATAAACAAACTGGAACAATAAGTGGAAGAGAGGCCATTAATTTGAAAGAGAGCAAGCCAGAGCATTAAGGGAAGGTGTGTAGGAAGAAAGAAGTGGTTGTGATTTAAATATATTATAATCTCAAAAAATACTTATGCAAATCAACATATTTTATGTAAGAAAGTGAGCCACACAGAAAAAAATAAGAGAAATATCAATTTCATAATACATAACACCTATGAATGGATGCCAAGAAGCCTTAGTATGTGAACCAAAACAGTCATGCTGACTTCCTAGCCTTCCTATCTGGCATGGAGAATTAATTATTTAAACCAACATTAGAGTGATCAGATTCATTTACACAGATGGCTGTCTCTTATTGATACAGTTGTGAAGAGAAGGGGGGGCACACAGTCTTGCTTTCATGGTATTTGATAGACAAATAATAATCACTGGCTCACAGTCAAGGCAATATACCTCTGTGATGAAAAACATAAGGAGCGTGGGAATCAGTGAGCTTAAAGAAAAATTCCTTGTAATGGTTCTTAAATGTGGTTGTTTTAAAAACTGTATAATAATCTTTAAAGTATTGCCTTTTTAAATCAAATATTGTTTATTTTGTCCTTCATTTACAAAATGATTACTGTGTTACTCTCATTTACTCTTATTTTAACTTTGCTAATAATGCATTGATTGAAATGGTCACCAAGCCCTCAGAGAATAAGCCCATCAGTACCTCATCAATTTCTTTGTTGTATCACTTTATTCATGATGACTATTCCTTGAATAATCCTCCCCATTTTTTATTACACAGGTAATTTCAAAGAAGTAGGAACTATAAATCAATAATTAAATGTGTATAGAGGCCTTACTTCTCTAATGAATTACCTTTTTATATATGTTAAGAAACATATCAAAAGTTGTCACACAGGCAACATTATATAGCCTGTTCAGATTATATTTCAGTATATAGTTCAGTATATGACTGTGTATAAGTGTACATACTTGCATGCAATAATAATGTTTTAAAAAGAGGCTATTTACTTGAAAAAAGAAAAAAAAGAGGAGTATATGGGAGGATTTCAAGGAAAGAGAGGGAAGAGAGAAATATAATGATATTATAATATAAAAAAATTCTTGTGGAAGTCATTCTATTTCTAGAAAAAGAGAGTAATAAAAAATTTTGTCTAAACTACTTGGAAATGCCAATAATTCTTCAATAACTATGACAAATAAAGAAATACAATGCCAGGTACAAATTAAAAGGAAACATTTTTTTTTTAATTTTATTTTTCTTTTTAGTTACATTTTGTTAATTCTGTGTCCCAGGTGTATCCCACTCCCTCATTCCCTCCCCAACCCCACACTCCCTCCCTGGTCTCCTCCCTGCCCCTTTCCAAGTCCACTGATAGGGGAGGACCTCCTCCCCTTTCATCTGACCCTGTTTTATCAGGTATCTTCAGGGCTGGCTGCAAAGTCCTTCTCTGTGGCCTAACAGACTGCTCCTCCCCTGGGGGGGGCGGGTGTCAAACAGCTTGCCCTTGAGATCCTGTTAGAAATAGTCCCTGTTCCCCTTACTTTGGAGAACTACTTGGTTACTGAGCTACCACGGGCCACATCCTAACAAAAGGAAACATTTTGAATAAGTAAATAAGAGATAATGTTTAACCTTCCAAACTAAAAAGGAACAGTGTTACATAAAAACATGTAGATACTGTGATCAAACTGCAAAAACTTAGAGATACAAAAAGGATTAAAGAAAAAATATAAAAATGCTCTTATATTTTAGAAAGAATATAGCAACACTATTCATTTAATTAATATTTAACTACTTTATATCTTGTTCTCAATTATTAATACAAATCTTAACTGACCTCTCAGGTAGATAGCTTATTTCATTACTAACCTGATTGTAACTTATATGTTGACATTATTTACTTTGTAGTTTACCTTTGATAGTAGAGCAAATTTTGCATTGAGCATTTCATTTTAACTTATGATTATAACAAAAATTCTAAATAAATTATTTAATGTGGTAAAAAAAAAACCCTATCATTGGACTGGGGAAGGGGCATAGGAGTAGAATAGGGAGGGAGAGTGAGTTTGGGGAGGGGATGGGGAAAGGGCTACAGCTGGGATACTATGTGAATGAACTGTAATTAATAATTGTAATTTATTTTTATTTATTATTTCACTTTTATTCTTCTCTCATACATTACATCTTGGCCATCTTGGCCATCTTCCCCTCCCTCTACTCCTTCAGATCTTGGCACTATTAACTACCTTCTCCCCCCAGATTGATCAATGGAATAAAAATCAAAGACCCAGACATAAATCTACAAATGGTTACCTGATTCTTTTTTCATAAAGAAGTTAGAGATACACACTGGAAAAAAAGAAACTATCTTCAACAAATTGTGCTGGTCTAGCTGGATAGTTGCATGTAGAAGATTGCTAATAGATCTGTATGTATCACCTTGCACAATACTCTAGTCCAGTGGTCTAAAGACCTCAACATAAAACTAGATATACTGAACCTGATAGAAAAGATAGTGGGGAATAGCCCTGAAATCCAGAAACAGAAGACAACTTCCTGAAAAGAATAGTAACACTACAGGCACTAAAATCAATACTTAATAAATGAGACCTCATGAAACAGAAACTGTAAAGTTCTGTAAGGCAAAGTACACCATCAACGTGACAAAAATTGGAGCCTACAGAATGGAAAAAGATTTTTCCCAACTTCTGACAAAGGGCTAATATCTAAAATATATAAAGAACTCAAGAAACTAGACATCAATAAACCACACAATCCACTTTAAAAAAATAGTTAATAAAGAGTTTTCAACAGAGGAATCTCAAATGACTGAGAAACACTTAAAGAAATATTTGATATCCTTAGCTATAAGGAAAATACATATCAAAATTACTTTGAGATTTCATCTTACACTTGTCAGAAAGGCTAAGATCAATAACACAAGCGACATCTCATGCTGCCTAGGATGTGAAGCAAGAGAGCCACTCTCTCATTCCTGTTGGGAGAGTAAATTAGTATAACAGTTCCTCAGAAACTTAGGGGTGGATTTTGGGGACCAGGGGTATTTTTATACCTCAGAAGGGAGGAGTTAAGAGGATGTGTAAATAGTAAGAGGTAATACCAGTGGTAAGGAGGAATTCTGGTTAGGCCAAATGTGTGTTCTTAGTAGAGGAGGCTGAGTTTTCTAAAATCAACTTCTTGTAGTATAGGATGAAGAAGCTAAATATGTAACAGAGATGATCAGACATTTTTCATGGGTAACTAATGCAGAAGCAATTTTGCTAATTATGTAACACAGCATCAATTCAGAAATCTAATAGTCAGATATCTCCAAGAATACCTGAATAGAAAGTGACCAATGAGAGAACTTTACCACAACAAACAATAGAAAGCAATCTTTCCTAAATATTTCACACCAACTTGGTTTGAAAAGTTTTGGTAATTATTTGTATATTTTTCAGTCCATAATTAAAAGCCATTCAAATGGAGAATTTCATTAATTAATAAATATAAGATAGGACCTATCTTCTGTAAACTATCAAATAATTAATGTCTTTAGTGAGAAACATTATACACTTTGTACATTTAAGCTTTGAGTTCTTAAAATGTACTCTTGTTTTTCATAATCCTCAGGATAATCAATTGGAAAGCTTTGCTAAAATTAAAATAAGAAATTCTCATAACCTTCTGTTTTCACTTATTAACAGAATCAGGATTTTTCAGGAAATCTTATGGAAGAAGGGGGTGATAGTAGGACCCAGAGAGTACAGAAGCAAGGAGACCACCAGAGCCGAAAAATCTGGGCCCAGAGGGGACTGCAAGGACTGATACATCAACCAAAGATATTACATGGACAGGTCCTAGACACCTTTCTCGGATGTAGCCCATAGACAGCTCAGGCTCTAAGTGGGTCCTCTAGAAAGGGTCGAAGAGACAGTCTCAGACATGATCTCAGTTTCCTGCTCCTTGAACACTTCTCCCTGGGCGGGGCAAACTAGCCAGCCCACAGAGGAAGAGGGTCCAGGCAGATCTGATGGGACTTGATAGGCTAGGGTCAGGCAGGGAGAAGGACTTCCTCTATCAGTGGACTAAGGAAGAAGGATAGGGGAGGTTGAGAGAGGGAGTATGGGACCCAGAGAAGATGAGGAATGGGGCTAAAACCCGGACAGAAAGTGAATAAATTTTTTTTAATTTTTTATTAATTACACTTTATTCATTTTGTATCCCTCCATAAGCCCCTCCCTCCTCCCCTCCCGATCCCACCCTCCCTCCCCTTTCTGCATGCATGCCACTCCCCAAGTCCACTGATAGGGGAGGTTCTCCTCTTCTTTCTGATCTTAGTCTATCAGTTCTCATCAAAAGTGTCTGCATTGTCCTCTACTGTGGCCTGGTAAGGCTGCTCCCCCCTCAGGGGGAAGTGATCAAAGAGCAGGCCAATCAGATCATGTCAGAGGCAGTCCCTCTTCCCATTACTATGTAACCCACTTGGACACTGTACTGCCATGGGCTACACCTGTGCAGGGGTTCCAGGTCATCTCCACGAATAGTCCTTGGTTGGAGTATGAGTCTCTGGGAAGTTCCCTGTGTTCAAATTATCTTGTTCTGTTGCTCTCCTTGTGGAGTCCTTGTGGAGAAATGGAGTCCATTTCTCACTTCTTACAAAAATTCCATTCACTCTGCCCATCAGTTGGCCATCAGGCTCAGCATCTGCTTTGACAGTCTATACAGCAGAAGCTTTCAGAGGCCCTCTGTGGCAGGTTTCAAGGTTGTTTCCTGTTTTCTTCTGGCTTTCAGAGGCCCTCTGTAGCAGGTTCCGAGGTTGTTTCCTATTTTCTTTTTCTTCTGATGTCCATCCTTTTTGCCTTTCAGGATGGGGATTGAACATTTTAGTTAGGGACCTCTCTTTTGCTTAGTTTGTTTAGATGTACAGATTTTAGTGGGTTTATTCTATATTGTATGTTTATATGAGTGAGTATATACCGTTTGTGTCTTTTTGCTTCTGGGACAACTCACTCAGGATGATCCTGTCAAGGTCCCACCATTTACCTACAAATTTCATGATTTCCTAATTTTTCATTGCTGAGTAATATTCCATTGTATACATGTACCACAGTTTCTGCATCCATTCTTCAGTTGAGGGGCATCTGGGTTGTTTCCAGCTTCTGGCTATTACAAATAAAGCTGCTACAAACATGGTTGAGCAACTGTCCTTTTTGTGTACTTGCGCCTCTTTTGGGTATATGCCTAGGAGTGGTATGGCTGGATCTTGAGGAAGCGCTATTCCTAGTTGTCTGAGAAAGCGCCAGATTGATTTCCAGAGTGGTTGTACCAGTTTACATTCCCACCAGCAGTGGAGAAGGTTTCCCCTTTCTCCACAACCTCTCCAGCATGTGTTGTCTCTTGAGTTTTTCATCTTGGCCATTCTGATGAGTGTAAGGTGAAATCTCAGGGTTGTTTTGATTTGCATTTCCCTAATGGCTAATGAGGTTGAGCATTTCTTTAAGTGCTTCTCTGCCATTCGATATTCCTCTACAGAGAATTTTCTCTTTAGCTCTGTTCCCCATTTTTTAAGTGGATTACTTGGTTTATTGCTTTTCAGCTTGTTTAGTTCTTTATATATATTAGATATGAGTCCTCTGTCAGATAAAGGGTTGGTGATGATTCTTTCCCAATCTGTAGGCAGTCGCTTTGTTTTGATGATGGTGTCCTTTGCTTTACAGAAGCTTTTCAATTTCATGAGGTCCCATTTATTGATTGTTGCTCTTAGAGCCTGTGCTGTTCGTGTTCTGTTCAGGAAGTTTTCTCCTGTACCAATGAGTTCTAGGGTATTCCCCACTTTTTTTTTTTTTTTTCTAGCCGATTTAATGTGTCTGGTTTCATGTTGAGGTCTTTGATCCACTTGGACTTCAGTTTTGTGCAAGGTGATAAGTATGGATCTATTTTCATTTTTCTACATGTAGACATCCAGTTGGACCAGCACCATTTGTTGAAGATGCTATCTTTTTTTCCATTGTATGGTTTTGGCATCTTTGTCAAAAATCAGGTGTCTGTAAGTGTTTGGGTTTATTTCTGGGTCTTCTGTTTGATTCCATTGATCCACCATTCTGTTTCTATGCCAGTACCATGCAGTTTTTATAACTGTTACTCTATAGTACAGCTTGAGATCAGGGATGGAGATACCTCCAGAACATCTTTTATTGTAGAGGATCGTTTTAGCAATTCTCGGTTTCTTGTTATTCCATATGAAGTTGAGAATTTTTCTTTCCAGGTCTGTAAAGAATTGTGTTGGCAATTTGATGGGAGTTGCATTAAATCTGTAGATTGCTTTTGGTAAGATGGCCATTTTTACTAGGGGCTGGAGAGATGGCTCAGCCATTAAAGGCTAGGCTCACAACCAAAAATATAACAATAAATATTTTTAACTTATGTGTATTGATGTTATGCCTGCGTTCGTATCCGTGCCCCATGTGCATGCCCAGTGTCTGCATAGACTAGGTTAGTATGTCTAAGGCCAGTAAAACTTGAGTTACTGATAGTTGTGAGGTGTCATGTGCCTTGCTGGGAAACACAATCAAGTCCTCTGGAATGCAAAACTTCTCTTAACCACTGAACCATTTTTCCATCTCTAATATGGAGATTTTCAAACACAGAAATGAGTGTAAACAACGGAATACTGCTGCTACACCATGAGAGTGCCTTGTGTGTCCGCTAATTTCTGAGCTTCCACAAAATTCAGATCCCAGAGTGGCTTCAGAGCTCACAGTGATATTAATGCTTAAATAAAGATGTCCTGGTGTGATAAACCGTGGGTAACTAAAGTTTAGAAAAAAATAACATAATAAAAATGTAATTTTTAAGTATATTCCAGTTGTACAGAATCTTTTTTTTTTCTCTTTATCAAGTGCAAAACCAAAGTGGTACTAGCAAAGAATCAATGTTTTGTAACATCTATTACAAAATTACTGTTTTTCTAAGGAGAATATCTGCTTTGCTTTATATGGAAGTCTAGCTCAGCAAATCTGCATAAGAAAATGCCTAAGCACTTGCACGCAATATTGGAATTGCCTTTCAATATTTTCAAAGGTCAACTCCAATACTGAAAGCCTTTTTCATATTTACCATAAGATCTTCAAGCATAATGATATTAAATTATAAACCTCAGGAGAAAAAGAGTTGAGTGTATCATGTTTATAACTGTTTCCAACTACCTGGCTTGTTGCCTGGCATAGCAATATTCAATAAATATTTGCTGGGTGGGTAAAGGAATGCATGAATGAGTGAATGAATAAAGACAGTAATAATCTGACTTAAAACTTTGATTATTAAATATGATATTTTTCAATTATATGACATGACTTGGAGAAAATGTAGCTTTTTAAACTAATGAAAAGTGCATTACAATAATAAAAACAATACAGATTTTAAAATGTTATGTCTTGTCTTCAATGTTTTATAGCTCATAAAAGAGGAAAACATTCTAGGTATTAAAACATGAAGAGGAAGGAATTCATTTTCAGGGTTGGAAGGAAAAAAAAAAACTTTCTATCACCAAACAGATACAGGGTGCATAGAGTTTATTCATTAATTTCTTGATTTCTCCAAGAAAAAACAATATCCCTAGACTGACATTATGTTGAAACATGAGACCAAGTCTCAAGGGAAACATGTGGAAAGAACATGTGTATTATGTGAAGCTCAAAAAACAAATCTTTAAGGTCTGTTAGCAACCAGTTTCATTGGAAAGCAATTTCTGCTGCTTATTCCCATTTATTAAATGACTACCACAAAGTTTCTCTCTACTCCTGAGACCATGTGTTAATGTGAATAGGGCAAAATTCTTTAAAGATCAAATCATTATTCTCAATATGAAGAAATTGTTTCAGATCTGACATATATATGCTATGTACATACACCTGTGAGCAATTGCCAATCTAAAAATAACATAAGTGATGTATTTGTGTGCATGTTTAACCTGTTCACAAGCTTTTTAAAGGAACTTAAATACATATTTATCAAAGACATTATTTCCTTTCCTAAAATCCAATGATCTCTAACCTGGAATGTTAGTACTGTAGTGATATATTTTTGTCCAGACTTAGAAAAAAAATCGCCAAACCACATCTGGCAGCATTTTCCCCTGCTATTCATGCTAAGATCTCCTTGCACACCTGGGCCATTGTGTTTAGTGGATCTAAAAGCCCACTTTGGTGAACATTCAGTGTAGATAATTGAACTCTTCTACTGTGAGTTTCCATTGGGATAAGCCCTCATAGAGCATTTATGCAGCCATAGTTATATTCATCAAGCTTAGAATACCTAAAGGAAGATAAGATGATGAAAAATGCAGGAACTTACCAAGAAATGATGTTATATGTTAGAACATACACTCAAGATTTATATTAGGAGGGAGGTTCATAGAAACCTGGATTTTTCAAGATGGGTTCTCTTATAAGTGTCTACAATAGAGAACTTTGAGATTTTTTTAATTATTTTTTTTTATTTTTATAGTAACTACAGTTTCTTCACTTTGTATCCAAGCTGAAGCCCTCTCCCACCTCCCCCAATCCCAACCTCGCTCCCTCATCTCCTCCTACGCCCCTCTCCAAGTACATGGATAGGGGAGGTCCTCCTCCCCTTCCATCTGACCCTGTCTTATCCTGTCTGATCCGAACTGGTTGCAATGACCTACTCTGTGGCTTGCTAAGGCTGCTCCTCCATCCAGGGAAGGCAGTCAAAGAGCTACCACTGAGTTCATGTTAGAGACAGTCCCTGATCCCCTTACTAGGGTACCCACTTCGATACTGAGCTACTGTGGGCTACATCTGAGCAGGGGTTCCTGGTTAAATCCATGAATAGTCTTTGGTTGGAGTATCAGTCTCAGAAAATACTCCTGTGCCCAGATATTTTGGCTCTGTTGTTATGCTTTCAAGCTCCCGTCTTCTCCAGGTGTTACTATCTTCCCCTTCTTTCCTAAGGTTCCCTGTATGCTGCCCAAAGTTTATGAGTCTCATTTCCTGCTTTTATACAATGCTGGGTAGAGTCTTTCAGAGGCCCTCCCTGGTAGGCTCCTGTCCTATTTCCTGTTTTCTCCTTCTTCCAATTTCCTTCCCATTTGCCTTTCTGAGTGAGGATTGATCATCTTACCCAGAGTTCTCCTTCTAGTTTCCCTTCTTTAGTTGTTCAGATTTTTGTAGGTTTATCCTACATTATATGTCTAGTATCCACTTATAAGTGAGTATATACTAGGTGTGACTTTCTGTTTCTGGGATACCTCACTCGGGATGATCTTTTCAACATAGTACTTGAAGACCTAGCTAGAGCAATAAGACAACTAAAGGAGATCAAGGGGATACAAATCGGAAACGAAGAAGTAAAAGTATCACTATTTGTTGATGATATGATAGTCTTACATGAGCGATGAGCGACCCCAAAAATTCATCCAGAGGACTCCTTCAGCTGATAAACATCTTCAGCAAAGTGGCTGGATACAAAATTAACTCAAAAAAAAAAAAATCAGAAGCCCTCCTGTATACCAAAGACAAAAGGGTCGAGAAAGAAATTAGGGAAACAACACCTTTCACAATAGCCATGAATAACATAAAGTACCTTGGGGTGACACTAACCAAGCCAGTGCGGAAAATACAACTTCAAGTCTCTGAAGAAAGAAATTGAAGAAGATATCAGAAGATGGAAATGTCTCCCGTGCTCAGAGATCAGAATAACATAGTGAAAATGTCCATTCTGCCAAAAGCAATCTACACATTCAATGCATACCCATCAAAATATTGACATAATTCTTTACAGAACTTGAGATTTTTAATATTTGAGTCTGTGTTCAATAAAGAATAACAGGGTTCCTCCTCACTCTAATGGGTCAGGATTCTCAATGAAATATAAGCTATGCGAAACCTATTTGCTCAAGTTAGTTAGTTTGGAAATTCTATTTGCTTTCATCATCACTTTGCATTGGACTCACATGCCACTTATTATGTCATAATCAGGAAGAGGTCTCATATCTGAAACTGATGTAGGAAGATGTGAACAAGGAAGCTTCAAAGTGGTCTTTAAAGTGGTCTCTCAATATTAATTTTATCTATTGTTGTTGGTAGAAATCAGCTAGCAGATGTCAATTCTGCTTTTGAATTTCCTTCCTGAAATCAATGAGAGTTTATAAAGTAAATAAATTCTTCTTCCAGAGAGTCAGCTCCAAGATAAAATTATGTGACTATTCTGTAAACAGTTAGAAAGATCCACTAATCAATCCCAGTTATTGGGGACTATCTTAATAGTTCTACATATTGACACTTGGTAGACTCTGTTACCATGGTCACCAAGAATTTTCATGTGTCATTCTATCAGTCTCCTCTGTCTGAGGAACTTGCGTAGTAGAGATGGTAATGAGAAGGGTCAGGGATAGCAGATTTTGAGCATGGAGTTTTGGACACAAACTATTTTCGGTCTGACAACAGAAAGAATTTTTCAGAAATGCTACAGTTGCTATGGCTTCTTCATGGGCAAAACATAAACATCAAAGTTAGACTGTTGATTACTGAGAGTGCAGTACAATAAATCATATAGGGCAAGAATGTGTCTTGATTTCTTTTCTTAACAGAGTGATAGCAAATAGGATTACAGGAATCCTGTATTCCCTAAGATCTTTTCATGTGTTGTAAGTTTTCTAACAAGAACATGATTGTCTCAGGAAATAGGACTGTAAACTTACTGCAAGCTGTGAAAGCCAGAGGGTCTCTTTGGCAGATCTTAAGGAGAGTCTTCTCTTCTTCAGCAGCTGTCAATTAAGCTTAAGGTGTAAAGCATTATATCAGTGCTTCTAAGTAATTCTATGTTAGACCTTGATAGGAGTCCTATGTCAAAGAGTAGAAAAAATCTAGAAGGGTAAAACCTGGTATGTGACATCTATATAGAGCCCGAGGACTTTGACTGTGTATATTCTTTGAATACTCCAGGGTGGGTAATGAGTTTTCTTAAGAAAAACAAAAGAGAAAATCAGTTCTATTCTGGAGGCTGTGAAATAAGCTTTACACTGGTCATTTGGGGGCAAGGGGAAGTAAGTATCCTACTTATTTCAAGATGTTCATGTGTGTTGTTCATTTTCTCTGTCTGAAAGATTAAAGCCATATCTTAGCATCATCCAAAGAAAAAATCATGGCTTTTGCCATGGAAGAATAAAAATAGGTAAATACTGAAATAATTGCATGTAATAAGTAATATGGTAAGATCAACTACTACTGTAGGCTAATCTAAAACAATTTACATAACTACTGGTGTGTTTATTACTTTAATATTGCTGTGAAAAAAAAACACTATATCTGGAGGCAATTTAAGGAAGAGTTGGTTTAATCTGACTTATTCATCCAGAGGGATGTGTCCATTCCATAATGGTTGAGTGTACACACAGAAGCAATACCAAGACACTATGGCAGGGGCAGGAAGCTGAGTGATCAAGATCACAGGGACTGTCTCTGACATGAACTCACTGGCTGGCTTGTTGATACCCCCCAACCCTGAGGGAGGAGCAGCCGTGCTAGGCCACACAGGAGGACACTGCAGCCAGTCCTGAAGATACCCGATAAAATATGGTCAGATGGAAGGGGAGGAGGACCTCCCGTATCAGTGGATTTGGAGAGGGGAATGGAAGGAGATGAGGGAAGGAGGGTGGGTTTGGAAGAGAGTGTGGGAAAGGGCTACAACTGTGATACAAAGTAAAAGAAACTGTAATTATTATAAAAATAAATATTTAATTTAAAAATCACATTTTTTAACAGGCATTAGAAAGCACAGAGAGGGTAATGCTAGGGAGGCAAGGCATTAAATTCGGCATCCACTTCTAGTGGCATTACTTCCTCCAGTTAGGTCAGACATACCGTCCCCAAACAGTGCTTCCTACTGGAAGCCAACTGCACAATCACCTGAGTCTATAGGAAATACTTTCCATTCATTTCACCACAAATATGGAAAGGTATTGTGAGATGGTTGGAACTATAAAGATGGTTAATAAGATACTTATTATGATGTGTCAATGAGTAAGAATGCTGTGAGAGCATGGTGGCCTCATACTGAATTCTAGGCATCAACACAAAAAGTTAGGTAGAATTTCTAGTTTCTTTGGTGTTTCTAATATTCATTGTTCTGGACTTTACTTATGAAGTGATGTCTTTTTATTGACGTGTTTTTTTTTTGTTTTTTTTTATTAAAACTAACATTTTATCAGCACATTCCTTCTGCATTATTTTCTTTTTAAATATGTATATACATATATTTAGTTTAATCACTTTACAGTCCAATCATAACTATCTCCCTCATCATACCCTAATCCCACCCTCACTCCTCTTCCTCCCAATCTACCCCCCAAATACTGAGAAATGGGGAGTCTTCCTCCTATACTAACTGACCCAAGCCTATCAAATCTCATCACTTCTGGTGGTATCCTCTTCTTCCGTGGCCTGGCAAGGTCACACCTCCAGTGGGAAGTGATAAAGAAGCAGGCAACAGAGTCCATGTCAGACATTGACACTCCTCCCCTTACTAGAGAATCATGAAGACTGAGCTGCCTGTGGCCTACATCTGAGAAGAGGGCCTACCTAGGTCCACTCCATGCCTGGTCCTTAGTTGGTCCATAAGTCTGCAGGCCATCCTCGGCCCAGATTTGTTGACTTTGTTGGTCTCCTTGTAGAGCTCCTCTCTCTTCTGATCTTCTGTCCTCCCACTCTTCCAAATGACCCCCTGCTCTCTGCCCAAAGTTTGGCTTTGACCCTCAGCATCTGCTTCAATATCCTGGTGGGTGGAGTCATTCAGAGGACATCTAGGGAAGTCTATTGTCATGTTCCCTCTCTTCAACTGCTCCCTGTGTCTATTCTATTTGCCATTATGAATGACAATGAAATATCTTCCCTAGGGTCCTTGTCACTTAGCTTTTTTAGGTCTGTGGATTGTAGTATGGTTATTCTGTATTATATGGTTAACATTCACTAATAAGTGAACATATACCATGCTTGTCTTTCTGGATCTGAATTACCTCACTCAGGATGATCTTTTCTAGATTCATCATTTGCCAGTAAATTTCATGATGCCATTTTTGTTAATAGCTAAATAGTATTCCACAGTGTTCATGTACCACAACTTCTCTATCCATTCTTCACTTGACTATCACACATAAAGCCACTATGAACATATTGAGTTTTTTCAGCTCCCACCCTGAACTCAACATTTGGTGCATTTTCTGGAAGCTGAGCATCCACACCTGTTTTGGGGATCCCCTCAAGTAAGCCTGAATCTTTTCTGTGGTACCAAGCTAAAAAGAGGAACACTGGATTGAGCAAATCTCCTAAGATCAGAGGCGTTCCAGAGAGGTCCAACTCTTCTCTGGTTCCCTCTGGGAACATCTGGACTTTATATGGCCATATATGTCCAAGTCTCCAGACTATGTCATTTTTGTCCCTCTTGTCCATATGCTTTTTCATCTTGTCACTCTGTTTGTTGATGTCAAATTTTGTTTGTGACTATATTCACCCTCTTCAGCCTGTCACAGACTCTTGGGAGACATTGTCTATCCTGGAAAACTGCACTTTCTGTCAGCTTGAATGGCCAGTCTTCCAAACTGGCTGGCCATTCAAGGACTCACTTTATCTGTCTGATTTTCTTGCAGTCTGAGATGTCATTTTATTTCTTGGGCACCCATTCATTATTGCCTGGATTTTTTTTGGTGGAGAAGCCCTTCAATGGTTCCCTTTGGGAGAACCTATGTTTATGAGCATGCTGGTCTGTTCATGTCTGTCAATGTGTGTTTATAGTTTCTATTAGTTTGGTTCTTCTTCTGTGTTTTATATTCAGAAAATGGGCCACACTTCACCTGTTGGCCATTTGTTTACTGGTTAACTTGGTTTCTAAATTGGGACAGCAAAAACTGATAAACTGTCTCTGTTCTTGCAGCCCTACATTTGCAGCTAAAAGTCTCCTGCCTGGATCAGGCTAGCAGAAAGCCCAGCGATGCTTGGTCTGTGCAAGTTGCTCTTAAAGAGTTACCAAAAGCTTTTCAGTTTTTCTGGTAAGAAAACTGATGGCTAGTCCTCTGTGCCCATGAGAACTAGGCTCAGCTCCATGGCTGACCAGGCTTCATTGGCTCCGAAAGATATGCTCTGAGCTCTACTGCTGGATGTTGTGATTTGAGCTCTGGCAATCCCAGAGCCCACACATGATGAGTGCAGGGTCACTGCCCACAATGGGAAGGAATAGAGCTCTGAGCAATAAAAGCTGTTATTGTGGGTCTTTCCCAGAGCTCAATGGTAAATGGTCACCAATAAGGTCCCTTTTAGTCCTAGTCACTTCTTGGACTCCTTGGCAATGGGCTCTACAGAACTTCACTATGAGGGCTGCAACTGCACAAAACACTTGCAAGCGTGGCTTATATGTAGAAACATCACGGGCAGAATGTCAAACTCAAAAACCCCTAGCTTCTCTATCTTCTTCTGCAAGTTCTGCCTCTAGCATTTAACATTTACATGTAAAATCCATTTAGAATTAATTTCTTTTTTTATTTTTTTTATTTTATTTTTCTTTTTAGTTACATTTTGTTAACTCTGTGTCCCAGCTGTATCCCGCTCCCTCATTCCCTCCCCAACCCCACACTCCCTCCCTGGTCTCCTCCCTGCCCCTTTCCAAGTCCCCTGATAGGGGAGAACCTCCTCCCCTTTCATCTGACCCTGTTTTATCAGGTATCTTCAGGGCTGGCTGCAAAGTCCTCCTCTGTGGCCTAACAGACTGCTCCTCCCCTGGGGGGGGTCAAACAGCCTGCCCTTGAGATCCTGTTAGAAATAGTCAGTGTTCCCCTTGCTTTGGAAAACTACTTGGTTACTGAGCTACCACGGGCCACATCCGAGCAGAAGTTCTAGGTTATATCCATAGATGGTCCTTGGTTGAGTGTCAGTCTTAGAAAAGACCCTGTGCCCAGATATATTTGGTCCTTTTGCAGGCAAGTGGTGGGATCTAGAAAATCATTCTGAATGAAGTATCCCAGAAGGAGAAAGACAAACTTGGTATATACTCGCTTATATAGACCTACAAGATATGATAAACATAATGAAATCTACACACCTAAAGAAGATAATCAAGAAAGTGGACACAGGCGAAGGTGATTAATCCTCATTTAGAAAGACAAATGGGATGTGCATTGAACTTATGACAGGAGTCTACCACAAAAGGCATCTGAAAGACTCTACCTAGCAGTGTTTCAAAGCAGACACTAGAATTAATTTCATAGAGGTTATAAAAGGCATCATGTGTTGAATCACACCCCAATATTAAACTATACTATAGGAAATAAATTAATTATATAAAGGATTTACCAATGATTAGGAAATAGTAAATGAAACCCAGTAAAATTTAATTGCAAAGCCCTGTCTACGGCTTCCACAGATAAGTAATATACTAACGAGGCTGATAGCAATGTGCTCCTCCCTTGAAATTACAGCTGAAAAAAGTAAGGCAAGCTTTGTCTGTATGCTTTGAAGATGTAAATGTGTGTATGGCCAATACATGTCTATCTCTGACTAGTTTTAATATATAAGTTAACTGTGTGTCTTGAGTGTAGACATACTCAAGTATATGTTAAAAATCTATAGCATGTGTAAGAAAAAGTTAACTTATAACTTAGGTGGGAGCCATTCTAAACAACAAATGGCATGGACTAACCAAAGAAACAGTCTTCAAACATACTTTAAATTGAGATGAGATTTTACCTAATTTCTGTCCTGTCTGAAAAATCAGGTTTATGAAAAAAAATATTTGAAACTATACTTGATTAATGAGCTATTAATTATACTTATACTTGATTATACTTGAAACTATACTTGATTATTTTGCTATTGTTAGGCCACAGAGGAGGATTTTGAAGCCAGCCCTGGAGATACCTGATAAAACAGGATCAGATGAATGGGCAGGAGGTCCACCCCTATCAGTGGACTTGGAAAGAGGCAGGGAGGAGACCAGGGAGGGAGGATGGGATTGGGAGGGAATGAGGGAGTGGGATACAGCTGAGATACAGAGCTAATAAAAAGTAACTAATAAGAAAAAAAATAAAAAATAAATAAAGAGTGGAAGAAAAAATACAGAGTTGAGAAATATTAAAATTCCTTAAAGACACTTCATGAGTGAGTTGACCCAGAAGCAAAAAGACACTCACGGTATATACTCACTCATATAAACATACAATATAGAATAAACCCACTAAAAGATGTACATCTAAACAAACTAAGCAAAAGAGAGGACCCTAACTAAAATTTTCAATCCCCATCCTGAAAGGCAAAGAGGATGGACATCAGAAGAAAACGAAAATAGGAAACAACCTCGGAACCCGCTACAGAGGGCCTCTGAAAGCCAGAAGAAAACAGGAAACAACCTTGAAACCTGCCACAGAGGGCCTCTGAAAGCTTCTGCAGTATAGACTGTCAAAGCAGATGCTGAGCCTGATGGCCAACTGATGGGCAGAGTGAATGGAATTTTATGTAAGAAGTGGGAAATAGTAAGAGCTGGAGGGAACGGGAACTCCACAAGCAGAGCAACAGAACAAGATAATTTGAACACAGGGAACTTCCCAGAGACTCATACTCCAACCAAGGACTATTTGTGGAGAGGACCTGGAACCCCTGCACAGGTGTAGCCCATGGCAGTTCAGTGTCCAAGTGGGTTACATAGTAATGGGAAGAGGGACTGCCTCTGACATAATCTGATTGGCCTACTCGTTGATCACCTCCCCCTGAGGGGGGAGCAGCCTTACCAGGCCACAGTAGAGGACAATGCAGCCACTTTTGATGAGAACTGATAGACTAAGATCAGAAAGAAGGAGAGGAGGACCTCCCCTATCAGTGGACTTGGGGAGTGGCATGCATGCAGAAAGGGGAGGGAGGGTGGGATCGGGAGGGGAGGAGGGAGGGGCTTATGGGGGGATACAAAATGAATAAAGTGTAATTAATAAAAAAAAAATAAAAGATTAAAAAAAAACAAAAAAAAAGACACTTTTGGAGTCATATGGAAAATTTAAAACTGGACCTTTTGAAACATCTTTTAAAATGTTTGTATTATGAGACATTTTAAAATTTGTCAGGTATTTTAGATAAATTAAAAATGGTTTAACTATCTCTAAATGTCATTCCTTATTACTTTAAATTGTTTCTCTCTATATGGTTAGTAATTTTATTAATTCCTCTTGGGAAGAAAACAACTTTTGTTTAGGTAAACCTTATATTTTATTACTTGTAATTTTGAGCCAGCCTTGGTTTGATGACCGAGGCCCTTATGCACTGGATACCATTATCAGTGCTGTTACTGGACCCAAAGATTTGTTGCTGCTCTTATATTAGAAATTACTGTCTTAATTGGAATTTTGTGGTTAATCACAGCCTCTGCCACAGCAAAAGTTTAACAGGTTCATACCGCAGAACATGTTATTCATCTTTCTAAAAAATATATTTCTGGCACTAATTGATTAAAAAATTAATAAAAATCTAAGAGATAGGATAAATGCTTTGAAAAAGCAATTTTATTTATGGTTAATCAAATGCCAAGTATTAAATTCAAATCGATCAAGAAAATTGTCCATTTCATTTAGATTTTCAAATTTTGTTGAGTATAGACTTTTGAAGTAAGTCCTAATGATTGTTTGGATTTCCTCAGTGTCTGTACTTATGTCCCTCTTTTCATTTCTTATTTTGTTGATTTGGGTGGTGTCTCTCTGCCTTTTAGTCAGCTTGGCTAAGGGTTTGTCGATCTTGTTGATTTTCTCAAAGAACCAGCTCTTGGTTTCATTGATTCTTTGAATTGTTTTATTTGTTTCTAATTGATTGATTTCTGCCCTTAGTTTGATTATTTCCAGCCCTCTGCTCCTCCTGGGTGTATCTGCTTCTTTTTTTGCTAGGTTTTTTAAGTGGGCCATTAAGTTGCTTGAATGAGCTGTCTCGAATTTCTTCTTGAAGGCACTTAGTGCTATGAACTTTCCTCTTAGCACGGCTATCATTGTGTCCCACAAGTTTGGGTAGGTTGTGTCTTCATTCTCATTGAGTTCTAGGAAGACTTTAATTTCTTTCTTTTATTTCTTCTCTGACCCAGCTGTCATTTAGTAACAAGTTGTTCAGTTTCCATGTGTGTGTAGGCTTTTTGCTATTTCTGTTGTTGTTGAGGTCCAGCTTTATTCCATGGTGATCAGACAAGATACAAAAGTTAAATTATTTTTTCCTGTCACTCCACTTCCATACAAAGTTTATTTTTATTTTTATTTTTTTAATATTAGTTACAGTTTTTAAACTTTGTATCCCTGCTGTATCCCACTCTCTCTTTCCCTCCCAATCCCACCCTCCCACCCTCATCTCCTCCCTGCCCCTTTCCAAGTCCACTGATAAGGGAGAACCTCCTCCCCTTACATGGATACCTGTTTATCAGGTGTCTTCAGGACTGGCTGCAAAGTCCTCCTCTGTGGTCCAGCAAAGCTTCTCCTCCCTGGGGGATAGGGGAGAGGTCAAAGAGCTTGCCATTGAGTTCATGTCAGAAACAGTCTCTGTTCCCCTTATTAGGGTACCCCCTTGGACACTGAGCTACCAAGGGCTACATCTGAGCAGGTACTTTAGGTTGCATCCATACGTGGTACTTGTTTTGAGAAACAGTCTCATAAAAGACCCCTGTGCCCAGATATATTTGGTACTTGTGGAACTCCTGTTCTCTCCAGGTCATATTAACTACAGGTAAATCAAAATAACAGTCCTATATCACCCAAAGAAATAGAAGCAGTCATCAAAAGTTTCCCATCCAAAAAAAGGCCAGGACCAGATGGCTTCAGGGCAGAATTCTACCAGACCTTCAAAAAAGAGCTAACGCCAATTCTCTTCAAACTATTCCACAAAATGGAAACAGAAGGAACATTACCAAATTCATTCTATGAAGCCACAGTCACCTTAGTACCTAAACCTCACAAAGACTCAACAAAGAAAGAGAATTTCAGGCCAATCTCCCTTATGAACATTGATGCAAAAATACTTAACAAAATACTTGCAAATCGAATACAAGAACACATCAAAGATATTATCCACTATGACCAAGTAGGCTTCATCCCAGGTAGGCAGGGGTGGTTCAATATACAGAAATCCATCAATGTGATCCACCATATTAACAAACTGAAAGAAAAAAAACACATGATAATCTCCCTAGATGCTGAAAAAGCATTCGACAAACTCCAACATCAATTCATGTTTAAAGTATTGGAGAGATCAGGGATACAAAGCACATATCTAAATATAGTAAAGGCGATATACAGCAAGCATATAGCCAACATCAAACTGAACGAAGAGAAACTTAAAACAATCCCACTGAAATCAGGGACAAGAAAAGGCTGCCCACTCTCTTCATACCTCTTCAACATAGTTCTGGAAGACTTTGCTAGAGCAATAAGACAGTTGAAAAAAATCAAGGGGATATAGATGGGAAAGGAAGAAGTCAAATTATCACTATTTACAGATGATATGATACTATACGTGAGTGACTCCAAAAACTCTACCAGGGAACTCCTACAGCTGATAAACACCTTCATCAAAGTTGCCGGATACAAAATTAACTCAAAAAAAAAATCAGTAGCACTCCTGTATATAAAGGACAAAAGTGCTGAGAAAGAAATTAGAGAAACAACACCCTTCACAATAGCCACAAATGACATGAAGTACCTTGGTGTAACCCTATCCAAGCAAGTCAAAGACTTGTATGAAAAAAATTTCAAGTCACTGAAGAAAGAATTTGAAGAAGATATGAGAAGATGAAAAGATCTCTCATGCTCATGGCTTGGCAGGATTAACATAGTAAAAATGGCCATCTTACCAAAAGCAATCTACAGATTTAATGCAATTCCCATCAAATTGCCAACACAATTCTTTACAGACCTGGAAAGAAAAATTCTCAACTTCATATGGAATAACAAGAAACACAGAATTGCTAAAAAATAATCCTCTACAACAAAAGATCTTCTGGAGGTATCTCCATCCCTGATCTCAAGCTGTACTATAGAGCAACAGTTATAAAAACTGCATGGTACTGGCATAGAAACAGAATGGTGGATCAATGGAATCGAACAGAAGACCCAGAAATAAACCCAAACACTTATGGACACCTGATTTTTGACAAAGATGCCAAAACCATACAATGGAAGGAAAGATAGCATCTTCAACAAATGGTGCTGGTCCAACTGGATGTCTACATGTAGAAAAATGAAAATAGATCCATACTTATCACCTTGCACAAAACTGAAGTCCAAGTGGATCAAAGACCTCAACATAAAACCAGACACATTAAATCAGCTAGAAAAAAAAAAAGTGGGGAATACCCTAGAACTCATTGGTACAGGAGAAAACTTCCTGAACAGAACACCAACAGCACAGGCTCTAAGAGCAACAATCAATAAATGGGACCACATGAAACTGAAAAGCTTCTGTGAAGCAAAGGACACCGTCATCAAAACAAAGCAACTGCCTACAGATTGGGAAAGAATCATCACCAACCCTTTATCTGACAGAGGACTCATATCCAGTATATATAAAGAACTAGAGAAGCTGAAAAGCAGCAAACCAAGTAATCCACTTAAAAAATGGGGAACAGAGCTAAAGAGAGAATTCTCTGTAGAGGAATATCGAATGGCAGAGAAGCACTTAAAGAAATGCTCAACCTCATTAGCCATTAGGGAAATGCAAATCAAAACAACCCTGAGATTTCACCTTACACCCATCAGAAAGGCCAAGATGAAAAACTCAAGGGACAACACATGCTAGAGAGGTTGTGGAGAAAGGGAAACCCTCCTCCACTGCTGGTGGGAATGTAGACTTGTACAACCACTCTGGAAATCAATCTGGCACTTTCACAGACAACTAGGAATAGCGCTTCCTCAAGATCCAGCCATACCATTCCTAGGTATATATCCAAAAGAGGCTCAAATACACAAAAAGGATATTTGCTCAACCATGTTTGTAGCAGCTTTATTTGTAATAGCCAGAAGCTGGAAACAACCCAGATGCCCCTCAACTGAAGAATGGATGCAGAAACTGTGGTACATCTATACAATGGAGTATTACTCAGCAATGAAAAATAAGGAAATCATGAAATTTGCAGGTAAATGGTGGGACCTCGACAGGATCATCCTGAGTGAGTTGACCCAGAAGCAAAAAGACACAAACGGTATATACTCACTCATATAAACATAAAACATAGAATAAACCCACTAAAATCTGTACATCTAAACAAACTAAGCAAAAGAGAGGACCCTAACTAAAATGTTCAATTCCAACCCTGAAAGGGAAAGAGGATGGACATCAGAAGAAAAAGAAAATAGGAAAAAACCTAGGATCCTGCTACAGAGGGCCTCTGAAAGCCAGAAGAAGAAAACAGGAAACAACCTTGGAACCTGCCACAGAGGGCCTCTGAAAGCCTCTGCAGTATAGACTGTCAAAGCAGATGCTGAGCCTGATGACCAACTGTTGGGCAGAGTGAATGGAATTTTATGTAAGAAGTGGGAAATAGTAAGAGCTGGAGAGGATAGGAACTCCACAAAGAGAGCAACAGAACAAGAAAATTGGAACACAGGGAACTTCCCAGAGACTCATACTCCAACCAAGGACTATTCATGAAGATAACCTAGAATTCTGACAATGCAGCCACTTCTGATCAGAAAGAAGGAGAGGAGGACCTCCCCTATCAGTTGACTTGGGAAGGAGCATGCATGCAGAAAAGGGGGGAAGGTGGGACTAGGAGGGGAGTAGGGAGGGGCTTATGAGGGATACAAAATGAATAAAGTATAATTAATAAAAGTTAAAAAATAGCTGAGTAATATTCCATTGTGTAGATGTATCACAATTTCTGTATCCATTCCTTTGTTGAAAGACATCTAGGTTGTTTCCAGATTCTGGCTTTTACAAATAAAGCTTCTATGAACATAGTTGAGGAATTGCCCTTACTGAATGAGGGGGGTATTTTTTATTATATACCCAGGAGTGGTATAGCTGGGTATTGGAGTAGTGCTATTCCTAGTTTTCTGAGAAAGCACCAGATTCCCAAGTGGTTGTACAAGTTTACATTCCCACCAGCAAGGAAAGAGCGTTCCCTTTTCTCTACATCCTCTCCAGCATGTGTTGTCATTTGAGATTTTGGCCTTAGTCATTCTGATAGGTGTAAGAGGGAGTCTCAGATTTGTTTTGATTTGTGTTTCCCTGATGACTAAGAATGTTAAACAATTCTTTAAGTGTTTCTCTGCCATTTGATATTCCTTTGTTGAGAATTCTCTGCTTAGCTCTGTATCCCGTTTAAAATCCAAGTGGATCAGAGTTCTCAACGTAAAACCTGACACACTAAATCTTTTGAAAGAAAAAGTGGGGAAGAACCTCACGTTCATTGGCACAGAAGACAATTTCCTGAACTGAACACCAACAGCTCAGGCTTTAAGATCTACAAATAATAAATGGGACCTCATGAAACTGAAAAGATTCTGTAAAGCAAAGGACACTATCTATAGAACAAAATGACAGCCTCCAGACTGGAAAAAGTTCTTCACCAACCCAACATCCAATAGAGGGCTATATAGAGAATTCAATAAATTAGATGCCAACAAAACAATAATCCAATTGAAAAATGGGGTACAGAGTTATATTGACTCTTGTCACTCCAGTCATGATATAACTTGGGGGTATTGGATTAATGGAATTTTTCTTATGAATCATTTATGCCCTCTCCCAGGAGTACTGCTTCTGCCATAATACCCTTCCAACTCAAAGGGAAATTTCCATATCTACCCTAATCTAAAAGTCTTCCTTACACCCTGGAGTTTATGACTTAAGTAAATATTCCTGAGACCTTCCTATGAGGTTCTGACTCCAAGATATGCTTCACACATCTGCTTCTGTACTTACTCAGGAACAAGATTATCAGAACAATGGAAACTTAAAAGGAAAACAATATTCAATGTGCTAGGGAAGTTGACAGGAGACAAATCTAATTAAAAGCCAAAAAATAATATGGATAAAATAGTAAGACCTCTCTTTCTTAAAAAATAACTTATATGGGACCACTATCATGTAATATGGCAAAAAAACATAAAAATAAATAAGACATGAATGTATAAATGTTGTATTGTGGCAGAAATTGAATAACAACTGCAACAGATTTAGCCTGAAGATTTTTCTTGGGCCTAATGACTATAGGCACTCTAACTATTAAAAGTTAATAATACACTGTTTGTGACATAACAATCTGCCCAGGCTGGCTTGAATGTTTTCTTTCTGTCTAATGTTCTTAAAACTGCAGGATCTACCAGCCTAAGAACAGGCTGTCATGCTTTGGCAAAATATGCCTTTAACTTGACAAGACTGTTAAAAATTGGGTTATAGGATTAATGAGAAAAAATGATTATAATATATAACTGTTTCATCATTGTTAATCAATGATGACTAAACTTTTGACCAAGAAAAAAAAAAATCAAACCACATATCTGGGGGGAAAAAAATCGACTGCAGTAAAACAATGACCTTGAGAAGCCTAACAAAGAACTTAAAACAGTATCTCAAACATTTAGGGGAGGACAAAAGATGGTTTCTGCCGAATAGCCTAATTTACCTGCAAATCAGATATTTGTTATACTAAATTTGTCAGGTGAAATCAAGCCATACTGTTTGAGCCAATGAAGAAAACTGCAGTTTTTACAATGTATTATGTCAGAATGAAAAAGACTCATGAAATTACTTAGCATATTCTTGACTATTGAAAGAAATCATGAGAAAGATCTTGATCGAAGTTTTTATATTGTCTAAAAAGCAAAAGAGAAGGCAGGGGACTGTAATAGTAAAGAGAATAGAAGAAAAGAATAACTTGTGTAAAATAAAAATGTCTGGTTAAATCAGAGGAGCAGAAATAGGAAAAGCCTGATGTAAGGGTGTGTCTGAAATTTTACAAAAGGCGAAAGGGGATGTGAACTGTATTTGCTTTGGTTTCTCATACCTGCAAATACTAATTTTAAAATAATCTGTAAAATATGTTGCATCATATTAGGTTAATTTTGGTTATTTTTCTTCATTTAAAAGCTGGTGATTCTTCAGTGTAAAATGGGGTCATGCTCTTTAAAAAAGGGGAAAGGACTGCAACCCCAACCAGGGGTTATACTGGCTATCAGTTCATGTCATTGTTAACCATTATATAAAATATATCCCCAATGAAAAAAAATTAAATCAGCTATAAATAGATACATCAGTGATCATAACTGATTGCTAGGATGGGCTCTATTTGGCATCCTATTTGTTTTCACAGTTAAAAAAAAGACAAATAACTAAATTATTGCAGACTGTTGAAGATAACTAGGAGATGCAAGTTGATGGTCAGACATATCAGACAATCAGATGCCTGATGGTTATAGAAAGACAGGAATAATTATTTTCAAGCAGCTAACTTATGAAAATGTTAATGTTATTATTGATGTTCAGGACTTGTATAATAAAATACCCTTTAAGATTCAAAATTATGAGTCTACCGCAAAAGGCATCTGAAAGACTCTACCTAGTAGTGTTTCAAAGCAGACACTAAGACTCATAACCAAGCCATGGCAGAGTGCAGGGAATCATATGAAAGAAGGGAGTTAGTATGATATGGAAAGGATAGGAGCTCTACAAGGACCAAATATATCCGGGCACAGGGCCTTTTCTG
Source organism: Psammomys obesus (assembly GCF_907164565.1). NCBI lineage: Eukaryota > Metazoa > Chordata > Mammalia > Rodentia > Muridae > Psammomys > Psammomys obesus. The sequence continues at coordinate 39,026,809 of NW_026596051.1, forward strand.
AGACTGACACTCAACCAAGGACCATCTATGGATATAACATAGAACTTCTGCTGGGATGTGGCCCGTGGTAGCTCAGTAACCAAGTAGTTTTCCAAAGCAAGGGGAACAAGGACTATTTCTAACAGGATCTCAAGGGCAGGCACTTTGTCCTCCCCCCACCCCAGGGGAGGAACAGTCCTGTTAGGCCACAGAGGAGGACTTTGCAGCCAGCCTTGAAGATAGCTGATAAAACAGGATCAAATGAAAGGGGAGGAGGTCCTCCCCTATCAGTGGACTTGGAAAGGGCCAGGGAGGAGACCAGGGAGGGAGTTGGGGAGGGGAAGGGAATGAGGGAGCGGGATACAGCTGGGACACAGAGTTAACAAATTGTAACTAAAAAGAAAAATAAAATAAAATAAAAAAAGATTCAAAATTATAATATTAAGAGTAGATTTAATCTACTCTTATAGATGCTCATATATTGATACAAAATTAAGGTTATATATTGCTGACATCACACTATGTATCAACTATTTTGAAAGTATTATCCCTATGTAATTGTAAAAAATGAATGTCTAATCCTTTTGACAGCTATTATCAAAAACATTTTAGGATAATTAAGAAAGGCAAACAAATAGTCAACAAGACATATGTTTTTATTTATTTATTTTTTTTTAGGAACTAATTCAGTCAATCACTGGTATTGTCTCAATTAGTCAGTATATATCTAGAAACAAACAATTCATATATACTAAAGATTAATAGATGGTGTTCAAAAACCTCAGAGGTCTACAGAATGTGGCATTTAAAAATGTTTTATTAATTTATAAATTTTTTGACAATGAGACATGTCATCCCATAGCAATCTCCCTTTTGACTCCAAATAAAATGATGAGGATCAGAAAAATTTTCTCATTTAGGATATGGCTTCATATATGGCAAACTAGCCACTGGACAAGAAAATGCCATTGCTTCTGTTGCAGACAGAATACTGGACAAATTAGATGTAGAAAAGTTGATTGTTGATCTTTGAAAGGACAAGGTAAGCAAGTCCTTCATATCATCAGCTTCACAGAAAAGTGTCTCAGATTTCATGAGCTGGGAAAGCTGAAGATGATGCTCCAGTGTTACATAGATATCTTGGGTGACTCTCCCATGGCTGACGAATCTGTCATTTCTCTGGGTTTGGAAGCTATTCGCACTGCACTTCTTGCTTATTCAGACAAGATTTATTCTTTTCAGGTCTCTGATAGATTTGAAGATCAATTTAGCAACAAAAAGAGAAGATTTCAAGTGCCACCTCAGAAAAATGTAGTTTATATAAAGTCTGAGGAACCAAAAACATATTTAAAGGTCCTAAAGATGTTTTAATATTGATAAATACAAGGTATAAATATTAGAGTGTCTGAAAATGTTTAAAATATTTAAATAGAAATTATAGAACTATGAAAAATAATTTAAGGTGTTACTTTACTAAGACTGATCAAAGCCTTAGCATTAATTGGATGTTAACATTATTTCCCAGTCAATGTACCAAATGTTGGGTTCTGGGTGGAAGCCTAGAAAACTCACTACATATATTGAAGCTTACCGTGGTAGCTCAGTAACCAAGTAGTTTTCCAAAGTAAGGGAACAAGGACTATTTCTAACAGGATCGCAAGGGCAGGCTCTTTGACCTCCCCACCCCCCCCAGGGGAGGAGCAGTCCTGTTAGGCCACAGAGGGGGACTTTGCAGCCAGCCCTGAAGATACCTGATAAAACAGGGTCAAATGAAAGGGGAGGAGGTCCTTCCCTATCAGAGGACTTGGAAAGGGGCAGGGAGGAGACCAGGGAGAAAGGGTGGGATTGGGGAGGGAATGAGGGAGCGGGATAAAGCTGGGACACAGAATTAACAAAATGTAACTAATAAGAAAAATAAAATAAAAAAAAATTTATTTTCTGAGCTCCAGTAGGAGGTCAGTTTGGGATCTGAACTGTGTCCCCGAGGGAAAGCTTATCTGAATATGTAAAGGTGAAAACTGCAATTATGTCACACGGGGGTGGGAGGAAAGGGGGTACAGTGGAACAGGGTAGTCATCTCTGACTCCAGTTATTTTGTTTGTATCTAGACAAGCAGTTCTAGCTGACCATTAGTCTGATTGTTCCAATTAATGTTTATGATTAGAGCCAGCTGCCTGTATGTTTGAGAAATTTCTGGGAACAACAAGGCTGTAAAGTATGCTAAACACCAACAAATTTTTGGTCAACCTGACCTTGTACAGAGATTATTTATTTATTTATCTATTTTTCTATCTATCTATCTATCTATCTATCTATCTATCTATCTATCTATCTATCTATCTAT
>NW_026596051.1:39029141-39093528 GCF_907164565.1 Psammomys obesus
TATCTATCTATCTATCTATCTATCTATCTATCTATCTATCTATCTATTAGCAACATGCTGAGATAGGCCTCAGCTTGTTGGCTGTTAGGCCTGAAACAGAAATGGCTCTAGTTATGCTACCCAAAAGGAGCAGTTCCCATCAGAATAATCTATAATTGTGTGGGGCTATTTTAAGTTATAGAAAGGGTAGGAAAAGTATTAATTGATCTTTAATTTGGGATGGGGAGAGAAGAATCTCCCTCTACCAGGCTATCATCCTTGCAATGGTATATATTGGAATCTTTGTCTAAGTAAGGTTTCAGAAGGTCAGGCTGGAGGCCACTCTTAGTGAAACACAAGGTATTCACAGTCTGGAATTTAGAGAGAAATAGGAAAAAAAAATAAACAAACAGTTTTTTGATATCTATTGCCACTAAAGAGACATTGGCTGAGTTGGCTGAGACACGAGTCAGTCTCCTTTGGAGAGACTCCAGACTTGTATGGTTTTATAAACTGCCTTTAAAGGTTGTAGCAGTCTCCATCCCCCTGAGCTCTCTTAAGCAGAGAACTCAGGGGCATTCCATGGACTCGAGAGTGGTGGATGTGTTGGAGTAGAAGCTGTTCTTTACTAGTTGTATTAGAGCTTCAAGGTTCTTCAGGGAAGGCAGAGAATATTAAAGTGACCTTCAGGATTAGATGTGATTTGGAAGAGACTTTTTAAGGCTTGAGGAGCTTAGTTTTCTTTATAGGTCAATTATCTATCCTGATGCAATCCCTTTCTGATTGGTGCACAAGCACAGCTTCTAGATCTTATAAAATAGCTCTCCTCAGAAGATTGGTGGCAATGTTAGTTATTAGAGGATGTATTGGACCAGTAGCTCCATCAGAACCTTTTAATCTGTAAGCCTATTTAGCAATGAATGCATGTGAAAAGCTTCCTATGCCTAGAAGCTGACACTCATGGATTAGATGCCGTTCTAGTAAGATCTTGTGCTGTCTTAAATTGTCTGGTCTGCCCCAGCATCAATAAAGTATTTGAATGGCTGGTTATCTATTTTTAGATGATTTTCAGTGAAAGCCTTCTGAGATGCTGAGTACCATGAATCCTCTATAGAAGCAGTTTTCCTTCTCACTGTTGAGGCCAAGGGCTGCCTCTTTTTAGCTTAAAGGCTCTAATTGCTGGCTACCTTTATCATAATGAGAGAGACAATCTTGTTTCCAGTGGAAACCTTTGCAACAGCAGGGGCAAATTATCTCAAAGACTCTGGACTCCCCTATGAGGAGGATCTTTTGGGGGGCTTTCATTTTCTAATATCTATTTTTTGCCACATTTAAAGCAGATCCTTTCTGTTCTTATTACTGATGCTAAGGCCTGAGCTATGGGAGGAGCCTGATGTGATGTGGTTTCTATATCTTGGGTAGCTAAAACCCATCTGTCATAGTGTTCAGTTTTGATACTTTGGCAAGATATCTTTGACTGAGAAGTCATGCCCTCCAAAGTGGTAATTTTATGGAGGTCTCTTGTTTCAGGGTCAGGAATTTTTCTTTCAAATCTGATATTAGTTATAAGAATACATTCAGAGGAAGCCTCTTCCATCTTTTGGTGGAGAGAAAAACATGGAGGAGCTAAGGTCTTGTGAGCCAGAAAGTAGGGTGATCCTTTCCCAGTCCTGGAGCACACAAAGACACACCTGGTCATAGTTGCCCACTGGCTGTGTTGCTTGTTGTAATATTGTGGAAGAAAATTCCTGGCCAGAAGTTCATCAAATCCCCACCGGATGTTTTCCTAGGCCTGACACTCCCTGACTTGTTAGAGACATTCATCCTAGAAGAGAGTTCCTCAATGTAAAATGATTAGGCCAGGCAGGGAAGAGAGATAGAAATCCCACCAATCCTGGAGCGTACTTAAGGTGGCAATTGGTCATGTTTGTTTGCTATCTCTTAGAAGTCTTTTCTTTTCTAATGGGGAACAGAAGCAGAACGGATCCAAAGGGAACAGAAGGTGGTGAGGAACTGGTGATAGTAGAGGAAGGGGAAATTATAAAAAAAAAAATATGAGAAAAGAATCTATTTTCAATTTAAAAATTAAAGGAAAGAAAAGCTGTAAACCACTCATGTGTAACTATAGTCTCATATCTGTGAATTTTAGCTTTCCTTACGATTTAAAGCTTGTATTTGAATATCAAATGAAAAAATAAAAAAAAACTTTACAGTTCCTCCAGATCCCAAATGAACTTAAATATAAAATGTTAATACATGTAAATATCCCCTTTTGTAATTTTGTCATATTCCATGTATATTTATGTTTTAGATATTGTTCTGTTAAGCCTAGTTATAGTAAATGACAAATATAAGCAAGGTGTTATAATATCCCATGTTGCTGTGGTTTCATTGTTGTTGTCCTTGTTTGTATATAATCTCATAGAATCATAAGGAAAAATAAAAATAAATGATGTGTAGGTACACATTGGTCATTTTCTATGACTGTGTTTGGGATAAAAGTTCTTTTTAAACACTGGTCCTGTGAGACGGCACAGCAGGTACATGCTGTGCATATACATGCCCTGCATACTTGCAAATCTGAGTTCAGTCCCTGGACTCCACAAAAAGGTGGAGAAACAAAACACAACAAAAATGTCATCTCTAGGAAGAGAAGAGGAAGGATGGGTGGGACTGGGGGGTGACAAGGGAAGGGGCTACAGGAGAGATACAAAGTGAATAAAGTGAAATAAATAAATAAATAAATAAATAAATAAATAAATAAATAAATAAATAAATAGACAGAGAGATAAATAAATAGGTCTTCTATGTCCTCAAACATACACACATTAACAATAAATAAACCATAAACATATTCTTTACAAATCTTCTCTTAGGGAATTAAAATGTGTGATTACCTTTATTTTCTTCTCTTCTCTTCTCTATTCTAAGGAGCTGATGTTTCTCTTCACCAAATAAAATGAAAAATTTACTGTTTTCACCCTTCTCTTTCTGAATGATAACTCTTATCCAGAATTACTATTGTAGAATACAAACTAAAAAAGGAAAGGTATTAATTTGCTTCTATGAGATTATATGATTAAAGAATGAATGTTTCAATAATGAGATGAAATATGACTGACAGGAAAGAAAATTAGTGGAAAGGTGTATCTTTCCTTCATTGTATTCTTTTCAATTAATTTATTTATTCACTTTGCATTCCAATTATTGAGCCCTCCTTTCTCTCCTCCTGGTCCCCCTCTCCTTCCCTCTTACTCCTGTCCCCCATTATCCACCATTCCTTAGTAAAGGGCAGCTCTCCCCTACCAACCTACCTCAGCACTTCAAGTCACATCATAAATGAGTGTATCATTTTTTCTTGTGGCCAGGCTAGGCAGGCAGCAGGGGGAGAGTGATCAAAAGCAGGCAACAGATTCCATGTTGCCTATAGGAGGAGAGAGGGCCTGCACAGTGAAGAAACCATGAGAGAAGGCATCTCTGTGACAAGCTGGAGACTTCAATAGGATAGGCTTCTGGGAAGATATAGGGGTGACTCTAGCTGAGAGTCCTCTTAGGAGGAGTCATGGAGACTTAAGAACTAGAAAGGACTCCTAGTGGAGAGAGGGCAACACCAACACACCCAGAAAAACTTCAACCCCAAACTTACCCTGTCTATAAGATGTGGTAGGGTAAAGATGGAGCATAGATTGAGGGAATGTCCAACCAGTGCCTGATGCAACCTGAGACCCACACATGGGAGAAAGTCAACCCCTTACACAATTGATGATACTCTGGTATGTTTACAGATAGGAGCCTAACATAGCTGACCCCTGAAAGGTTCCACCAAGCAGTGGATTGAAAAGATGCTGAGACTCACAGCCAAAATTTGGATGAAGCATGGAGAGTCTTGTGGAAAAGTGGGGGGAAGAATAGAAGGACTTTTGGAGGAGCCAGGAACCACACAAGAAGAACAACAGAGCTAATAAAACAGGGCCCAGAGGGCTTGCAGAGACTGAAACACCAACCAAGGACCATGCATGGACTGGACCTAGGCCCCTTACCCAGGTGTGGCTGATGGACACCTCATCTGGATCCCTACTAAGAGGAACAGCAGTTTTCTCTAACATGGATTCTGTTGTATTCCTACTTTAATTAATTAATTTATTTACTTTATATCCTGATGACAGCTTCACCACCCTCCTCTCCTCTCAGTCTCTCCCTCTCATCCTCCTGGCCTCCATACTACAGTCTCCCTTTCTCCTCAGAAAAGGGGCAGTAGATATCAATCTGCTTCCACATATCAAGTTGCAGTAAGACTAGGTGTATCTTCTTCTGTTGAGGCTAGACAAGGTAGCTAGTTAGGGGAAAGGAATCCAAAGCCAGACAAGGTAGTCAGAAAGAGCCCTGCTTCCACTTTAGGAGTCTCACATGAAGACCCAGCTGCACAACTGTTACATATGTGTGAAGGGAGTTCTGCATCCTTTATACAATTTTAAGAGGTTAATGTATGGACACTTAGTTATTGTGTACTGTGCAAATGAGTGTTGTTTTGATTAATACATTTGTTCTTCCTTACCACATTTAACACAAAGAGAAGTTTTGTTCTTTCTTGGTCTCACACTTTTACTATGTTTAAAATGATGAGACTGAATATCACACTGTGCACTAGCCAGCACAGCTTTTCAGAGGACAAAGAATCACTTGATCTTAGGAGTTTGAGAGAAGCCGAAACCCCACAAACAAAAGCTTCTGTTGATGTTCCTGATGACTGAGAAAAGTAATCATCAGTCTTTCCCAGTAAACCTACAATACGACCTACTATACTTAATTATCAAGTGTGTATGTGTATTCACATATGCACAGTCACTTCCAAACACACGTTTTAGCTACAACCTAAACATACTAATCTGACAATTGACGAAATGTCAGATTCAGATGGAAAACTAAGCAGGGAGATGTCATACTACAATATGAAAACACATCTTCTCCCTCCATTGTTTGATGAGTCTGTGGCCAGTTAGCCCAACCAAATGGCATGCCTGGTGAAATCACTCAGTCAAGACAAAACAATGATACCACTTCAAACATGATGTTTGCAAACAAGAAATATAAGATCTTCAGTCTGGTTTTGTATAAGGGGCAGAGAAAAAGCATTTTGCTTCAGAGGTCCCGCACTTATAACACTTTTATGTACTGAGAAAGCTTTAGAAATGGAAAGTTACAAAGAGTATGTCTAATTTCATAAGTGTTAAATGGTTTGCTGTAATGTTTTAATTACCTCAACTCTTACTTGAAGAATTATTGTCCTTAAAAGTATTGATATGGAAAGGATAGGAGATCTACAAGGACCAAATATATCTGGGCACAGGGTCTTTTCAAGGACCGTCTATGGATATAACCTAGAACTTCTGCTCGGAAGTGGCCCTTGGTAGCTCAGTAACCAAGTAGTTTTCCAAAGCAAGGGGAACAAGGACTATTTCTAACAGGACCTCAAGGGCAGGCTCTTTGACCTCCCCCTGCCAAGGGGAGGAGCTTTCCTGTTAGGCCACAGAGGAGGACTTTGCAGCCAGCCCTGAAGATACCTGATGAAACAGGGTCAGATGAAAGGGGAGGAGGTCCTCCCCTATCAGTGGACTTGGAAAGGGGCAGGGAGGAGACTAGGGAGGGAGTGTGGGTTTGGGGAGGGAATGAGGGAGCGGGATACAGCTGGGATACAGAGTTAACAAAATAAGAATTTTAATAAGAAATAATAACTAATAATAATAACTAATAAGTTATAACCAATACGAAATAATAACTAAAATAATAACTAATAAGAAAAATAAAATTTTTTAAAAAAAGAAAAAAAAAGAATGTCTAGTTAATTTTGTTCTTAACCTTTGAAGTTTTCATCTGTTTACATACATATCTGTAAGGTTTATTTGTTGTTGTTCTAAGCTATTTGTTCTTTATTTCTGTGCGTGAAGGATGAGTAACAGGCCATATGTTTTCTTATTCTTGAGGAAACTTGCACGAAGCTGCCAATCAAAGAAAGAAATAGTAAATAAAGGCAGAGAAACTGAGGAAAGAGATTAAAAGTCAGAAATGACATATTGCTTCTGAGGACATGCTAATAATTTAATTAGCTCTTCTTAAGGCATTTTATAAAATTATGAACTATAACATGTAACTTCAATCAAATAATTTAGTAGTTATTTTTAAATTGAAGTTTTACATGTTTAAGAACTAGCTGAGCTTTTGTAAATGTTCCATATATTAAGTTTATTTTTTATTTACCATGTTTCATTAATCATTTTAAATGCGGAAATGCATTGTTCAGTCAGCAAGGAGATGTCTTAAAATGAGAAAGGCAAACAAATAAGAACACATCTAACTTGAAACAGACTTTAAAAGTTTATCATCACGACATTAATAGTACATGAATGCACATGGCAGATAAATTTAACATAGATATATGTGATAAAAGTCTCATAATTCATGTCAAATTCCTTTCTCATCTTACCTTCCTGTAATAATATTTAAGACCTCTTTTGAAACAGTATTATCATACCTCACTGGCTCTGTAATTTCAGCCTCTCTAATCTCCAGCCTTTGCACCTGGTACATTGTTTCTGTTTACTTAACCAATACCCACAAGCTGGAGTTACAGCCTTTACTGGATTCTGACCAGAAACAGAATAAAAGACTTGCTACATCCACTCTCCCCACAGTGTGGGCAGAAAATATGCTTTCAATTACTGGAAAAGTTTCCGTGTTAAAAACATGTTTCTATTAAATGAATATTCATAATTTCTTTAAATTTTGTTCCTACAGAATATTTTTAAGAAGCTTGCATTTTTTTCTCCTTTGTTAAGGTTAAATCTGTGATAGACTTGAGAGACCATTTAGTTGATTGGGTGAATTGAGGAAATTAGGTTTGGCAGAAGTGAGCGTTTTTCCTGGAGTGTTTAGGTACACGCCAAGGAATTTTATACATATTTTAGATAGGATCAAGTCATCTGTGGGAATTCATGTATAGAATGTTCAGTACTATGATGCATATGCAAACTTATTTATACAATGTGCAAATATCTTGTTATTAATGCAACACATGTTCAAACCATGTGTTACTCAGAAAAAAACAACTTTGTTTCAATGTACAGATTTGCTGAGTTCAATATTTCACCAATTCAGTTTTTATCGTTTTCTACATGTTTTGATTTTGTTTCCAATTTGAGAAAATAAAAAAAAAAAAACAAAATGTTTTATGCTTCTGAGAAAATGATTTCTAAGCAAATTTGGTTTGACAACTGTGAAAAATTAATCAGGAACAAAAAACATGCTTTCGTGTGAAGTACATTTTCGGGCTTAAACGTTTTTCACCCAGCTCTTCTGTTATTATTTGAATTATTTGGACTCATTATGTATTAACACACTCTCCTGAGTAAAACACCGTCAGTAACAGCAACATGTTTTCAGCACATTTTTAGATAATAGTGACTCAAGTTACGAATAAAACATTAATTAGTTAAAGGAAATATACATTCATTTAAAGTAAAGTTAGAGAGCATTTATATAAGAGAGATGCAGAGATTTTTTAATTACAGGAAACAACTGAGTCAATTATTAAAATAAATACAGATATTTGAGCCAAAAGTAAATACATAACTGTCATAGATCTAATGTGAGTAGCATAAACTGAAGTAACAGCTAATATTTGGATGATAGGTGTTACTTCTCTTTTTAGTTTTTGTTCTTGTTCGTTAGCATAAATATTACTTTGTAAGAAACTGCTCAAGAAAATTGAATAATATATATATATATTTGTTTTATATATATATCAGTGTACAGAGGACAGAGTTTAAATCTCTTGCTGTGGAAATTTATTGCTATGAAAAATGTTTATGATTCGATATTCCAAATAATGAAGTATTAAAATTTCTAGTTTGCAAGAGGTAAAAAAGTCCTTGAAAGGGATGAATTGTCTTTTGGAACTAAATGGAAACCAATCTTGAGACATGCTGGAGAATCTGTGGAGAAAGGGAAACCCTCCTCCAGTTGCTGGTGGGAATTTAAACTTGTACAACCGCTTTGGAAATCTATCTGGGGCTTTCCCAGAAAATTAGGAATAATGCTATCTCAAGATGTGGTAGTTATAATAAGAAGTCTCTACATAGGTTCATTTACTTGAATTTTTAGTCATTAGGAAGTGGCACTACATTACAAAAATTAAGCTGTGTCCTTGTTGAGGGAAGTATGTTACTAGCTGTTAGCACTGAGGTTTCAAAAGTACAAGCCAGGCCAAATGTCTATCTTCCTGTTGCCTGGCGCGAATGTCTCTGTCTTCCTGTTTCCTGAAGATCCAGATGTAGGTATCTAAGCTATTTCTCCAGCACAATATCTGCCTGCCTGTCCCCATGCTTTCTGCTATGATGATAATAGACTAAACTCCTGAAAATATAGGCAAGACTCAATTAAATGTTTTCTTTCATTAGAGTTGTCATGGTCACGGTGTCTTTTCACAACTACAGACACTGGGTAAGACAAGATACAGCATTATAGCTTATACTTGCATTGTTCTTTTCTTGTACTATTATATCTCCCCCTGAGCGAACTTTTCCAAATTTCTTTATAATATAGTTTAAGATAAGCACTATACATATTTATCTTCCACATTTAGAACATAAATACATTAAGGATATTTAGTTACATTGTGAAAATTCTGTAATGTTATGCATATGCCATTGATGGAAAAAGATTATCCAAATTAAATCAAGTTGTGCTATTATTCTCATGTTGGTATCCTAGTAAGGGGAGCAGGGTATGTCTTTGACATGGACTCTGTTGCTGACTCTTTAATCACTTTACCATGGTGAGGGATTATGACTAATACTCAGATAAAGAGGATGAGTCAGTCCTAATGAGACTTGATAGGCTGGGGTCAGATGATAGGAGAAGAGGACTCCCCATTTCTGAAGACTAGGAGAGGAGAATAGGGTGAAAAGGGAGGGAGGGTGGAACTGGGAAGAGATGAGGGATGGTGCTACATTCAAGATATAAATGAATAAATTATAAGAACTAAATTTAAATTTAAAACACTTTAAAAAATGAACATAAAAGACTATGTAGAAAAAAATGTTCTCAAGTCTCTTCTATTATTCTACTGTTATATTTGTTGATATCTGCTCTGAAACTTCAAGGGTGTATGTCTGATGGCATTCTCTCTGAACAAAAATGTTAATGACCTTTTCACTGACAACTGAGACTGTGATTCTTGATGTGCTTACTGAGTGTCTAGGCTAAAGCTGAAAGTACCAGACAAAAAGTCCACAAAGACATAATCTGTTATATTGAGGAAAGGCATATTTCTCCTAAATTCATCCTTTCATTCAACTACTGATAACTTTTGTAATATGGACAAAGTGGTCAACAGTGAAAAGGAAGCAGCACCTCTGAGAAAGACTGGCAGTAAATAGCGGCATACTGAAAGCGTATTGAATGACATGAAGGAAAATATTTACTCGAGTCCAAAAATCCATTGGACAAAGAAATCTAGTGTGATCAGAGGTGATTAGTGAAAGACTAGTGATCAGAGGTGATTAGTAAAAGACTAGTGAGCTAACATCGAAGCATGAAATGCCATGTGGGACTGAAGGAAAATGTTTATGCAAAGAAAAAGGTAGGAAAATGGTGTATGCATTAAAACGGTAATTTAATAATTAGCCTACTTACTTCAGCTCTTATATCAGGCACTTTACATACAATAGTTAATATGAAAACAAAAGCAAAAAGGAATTACAGAAGATATATAATTCCAAGACAGATAAGACTATGGACGGGCCAGTGAGCTTGCAAAGAGAGGTTTAGCTCAAAATATAAATAATAGAAAAGAGGGAGGAGAGAGAGAGAACATGTAATGGGGAGGAGCTACAGAGATAATAGAGAGTTTATACTACCCTGAGTATTTTCAAAAACTGCAGCATGTCACTGTATTAGAGTAGCAGTAAAGACCCCTTAAGAGAAAAATTTTCTTCTGGTGAAGAAAATGAAATCTTTGTGTTAACAGTTCAGTCATCTGCATAAAGGAACAGCCTTATTGAGATGGGACTGTCATTTATGAATGTAAATCTAGCTTCAGCTATCCTAGAGAAACAAGAGGAACAACTATCCCCTTAGTTACACAGTGTAATTTGTCTTTCCCAAGTTTCAGGTCTCTATCTCAAAGCTACACCCATATTATGTATGGTTACATGTGTTGTTGCATACTGACTTTTCTGGATTACTATGGAAAATATAATTTTCCTTCATTTTTCCATTTCTTTTCTCATTACATTTTTATTTATTTATTTTTTATTGACTTTGTATCCCAGCTGTAGTCCCTTCCCTCTTCTCCTCTCATTCCCATCCTCCCTCCCTCATCTCCTCCTATGCCTCTCTCCAAGTCCAGGGATAGGAGGAAGAGGTCCTCCTCCCCTTCCATTTGACCCTAGCTTATTCAGTCTCATCCGAACTGGCTACATTGTTCTCCTCTGTGGCTTGGCAAGGCTGCTCCCCCATCTAGAGGAGGCAATCAAAGAGCTAGCCATTGAGTTCATGTCAGAGACAGTCCCTGTTCCTCTTACTGAGGAACCATGGGCTACATCTGAGCAGGGGTTCTAGGTTATATTCATGAATGGTCCTTGGTTGGAATATCAGTCATTTCTTTCCTAATCATCTTTTCTCTAAAACTTTGACTTTCACCCTTTTGCTAAAGTCCCACTTTCCTCTGCATGGCTTCTTGTATTCCGTGTGTCTGAACTCACACATATTTTCAACTCAAAGAACATGTTTTCTGTCTTTGTCTTATCCATCTCCCACCTCTGAGTAGCTTCTAAGATTTACCTATTGCTTTTCCTAGAATTTTTTTAAACGCTAGTAAAAATTTTAAGATTCCCTTTGAGTCTGTTGTAAGTGTGTAGAATTGTTTTAGCTATTTTGGGTTTTTTTCAATATGTAGTTTAGAATTATTCTTCTAAGGTCTGTAAAGAACTCTTGGTATTTTGATGGGAATTGCATTGGAATTCTTGATTGCCTTTTTGTAGATTGTCTGGTGAGATGGTCATTTTTACTATGTTAATCCTACTGATCCACAAGCATGGAACATCTTTCCATTTTCTGATAGCTTTATAGTAGCTTTTCAGTTTCATGAGGTCCTATTTATTGATTGTTGCTCTTAGAGCATGTGCTGTTGGTGTCCTGTTCAGGAATTTCCTGTTGTCTCCTGTACCAATGAGTTCTAGGGTCTTCCTGCTTTTTCTTCTAACCGATTTAATGTGTCTGGTTTTATGCTGAGGTCTTTGATCCACTTGGACTTTAGTTATGTGCAGGGTGATAAGTACAGATCTACTTGCATTTTTCTATATGTAGACATCCAGTTAGACCAGCACCATATCTTTTTTCCATTGAATGGTTTTGGCATCTTTGTCAAAGATCAGGTGTCCATAGTATGTGGGTTTATTTCTGGGTCTTCTATTCGGTTTCATTGATCTGCCATTTCCTTCTTCAGAAACTTGAAGCTTTTGTCATACAGGTCTTTCACTTACCTGGTTACAGTTACAACAAGATACATTATATTATTTGTGGCTATTGTGAACAGTGTAGTTTCTCTAATTTCTATTTTAGCCCACTTGTTATTTGTGTGCATAAAGCCTACTGATCTTTTTAAGTTAATCTTGTATCTAGCCAGTTTGCTAAAGCTGTCTATCAGCTGTTGAAGTTCTCTGGTGGAATTTTTTGGCTATGATACATACACTATCATATCATCTGCAAATAGCAATACTTATCTTCTTCTTTACCAATTTGTATGCCCTTTACATCCTTTAGTTGTGTTACTACTCTAACTAGAACTTCAAGAACTGTATTGATAAGGTATGGAGATAGTGGGCAGCCTTGTCTTGTCCCTAATTTTAATATCCTCAAGATCAGTGGCATCGACTACCCAATAACAAGACACAAGTTTACATACTGGATATGAAAGCCAGACCCATCTCTATGTGGCATACACTAAAACCACCTCAGCAATGAAGGGAAAAATTATCTTAGAATAAAGGGCTGAAATAGGATTTTCCAAACAAAAAGTCTCAAGAAGCAAGCTGAAGTAGCCATTATAGCATCTAATAAAATAGACTTTGAACCAAAATTAATTAAAAGAAACAGAGAAGGACATTTCATACTCATCAAAGAAAAAATCCACCAAGAAGATTTCTCAATTCTGGACATCTATGCTCCAAATGCTAGGTTACCCTCATTCTATACTAAAGCGTGTATTACTCATCAAACCCCACACATTAATAGTGAGAGACTTAAACACCTCATTCTCTCCAATGGACAGATCATCAAAACAAAAATTAAACAGGGAAATAATGAAACTAAAGGTCATCATGGGCCAAAAGGACTTAACAGATGTCTGCAAAACATTTCACCCAAACACAAGAGACTATACCTTCTTCTCAGCACCTCACAAAACCTTCTCCAAAGGTTTTGTGACTGATGGTCAGTCACAGACCATCAGTTATAAGAAGAATGAAATAAGTGCCTGCACCTTATCAGACAACCATGGATTAAAGATGGAAATCAGCAACAGAAATAACAGAAAGCCTACAAACTCATGAAAACTGAACAACTCACTACTCAAGAACCAGGGAGTAAGGGAAGCAATTAAGAAATAAAGACTTTCTAATATTCAATAAAAATGAAGGCACAACATACCCAAACTTATGGGACACAGTGAAAGCAGTGCTAAGAGGAAAGTTCAGAGCACTAAGTACTTTCATAAAGAAATTGGTTGCAACCATCCTGAAGAAACCTGATAAGCTAGGGCCAGATGGAAGGAGAGGAGGACACCCCCTCTCAGTGGACTTGGAAGGGGGCAGGGAGAAGATGAGGGAGGGAGGGAGGGGAGGATTGGGAGGGAAAGAGGGAGAAGGCTACAGCTGGGATACAAGTGAATTTATAAAATTATTTAAAAATAAAAATATTAATAAAAAAGAAAATGTACATTAGAGTTATTTTTCTCCATTTCTGAACATTTTTGTTAATGTTGTTTCAATAAACCTTAAACATCACTCTAAAAAAAAAAGTAATTGGAGACTTAGCAGCACCCCTGAAAACTCTAGAATAGAAGGAAGCTAACATACCAAAGAGGAGCAGACAACAGGAAATAATCAAACTCAGGGCTGAAATCAATAATTTGAGTCTGTTTTTTAGATTATTTCATTAATGACACTAAGAAAGCAAGAGAAGACTCTGACCTCCCCAGCAGGATGCGGCTCCTCTGCCAGGAATCCTATATTTTGACAAAATACAATCTTATTAGAGTGACCACTAAAGAACCCACTAGGCTTGTAGGCATAATTGTGAACCCATGACCATACAGATGATACCATTAAACTCAGTGTGTCTCATAAACAACAACAAAGAGCTTATGGATGTGGAAATGATCTGCTGTGTGGAAGTGTGTAATATGGGATAGGGATATTAGAGAGGGGATTGAAACAGTCAGAATGCACATTATGCATGCATGATTTTTTTCAAACAACAAACTATAAAACTTAAAAACAAAGTATTTCTGAGTTTTCATAGGGGTGATAAAAAGCACAAAAATTAAAAGAAAAAACATGTATTTTAAGTAAGCATTAAGTTCTATCCAGGCACACTGAACTAATTCCCATTTCTGCCAACAGTTTTTGTGGGGCCAAAGCTCTATAATATTGACATGAAGAATTGTATTTTTTTAATAATACCACAAAAGCACAAGATACTAATTTAAGAATTAACAAATATAATTAGATTAATATAAAAACTTGTGCTCACAATTAGAGGTAGAAATTATTGGAGGAAGGAAACGTACATGCTGAGAATATGCATACATAACAAATGTAGTAATGTAGAATGTAGATTATTACTTAATAATCACAATAGGACCCCATATCAGAGGAGCTATTACTCAAAGACCGAGCACAGCAAGTCTAGGCAAGGATGTGCGGAACAGGAAAGCTGTGCACACGGATTGAAGAAATGCAGCCTGGCAAAGTTACTACGACAAATACCTTATGGTGTGGCAGCAAGCTCAACACAGTACACACACAAGGGACTGGAATCTTGCCATTAAAGCATTATTCATAATTACCAAATTATAAAATGTTCCTGAGTGGATAAAGGCATAAAATGAAACTGGGCATGGTAGTAAAACATCATAAACACTCAGGACATGGTATTAGTATTTAAGCAGCCTGCTTCTGGGTTGCCTAGCAACCTATGATGTCACCATGAGTCCTCTGCATGGTAGCCACAGAGCAGGCTTGGTTAAGTTGCTCCTTAATAGGATCAACCTGCCACTTTTTCACTCTCTTGCCCTCTTACTTTCTTACTGTCTTGCTCTCTTGCTCTCTCCCCTTTCTCTGTCAGGGTGCCTCCCTCTCTCTCTGCTTTCATGTCTTGCTCTCTCCTACTCTCTCTCTCTTCATCTCCATCTAATAAACCTCTTTCATATAAAATCTGTTGTGTGCATCATCATTTCATTGGTCTTAACACATGGTTTTACACCTCCACCAAAAAGACAGTGTGTTTAAGTTCAGGTGCATGACATAGAAAGAATCCTATGGAGAAAGAAAAAAAAAAGAAAAAGAAAAAGAAAGAGAGAGGGAAGAAAAGTGTTTGCACATAGGTTATGGAATAGTATTTCATTATTCCAAAGAACATGTTTTTTCTTGTACTATATATTGGTGGTTGGATTTAAATTTAAGAGCAATGTATCATGCATAAAAACATGCAAATGCTGCCTAATCTCATACATAGCATCTGAAAATTTTGAATTAGTGTGAAATCAGCAGTAAAATATTGCTCACTGGATATTGGTAATTTTCAGAGAGGGGAAACCAACTAAGAGATAGCATTTCTATTAAAGGAAGAGTAATTTTAGAGATGTATATAAAACATTATATTGTATTCTACAGCACTGATGTCTGGGATAATGATAATTTGAAAGAATGGTACAGCTTTATGGATACAATCAACATATCAAGGGGTTTAAATAGAAATGTCATGCTACATATTTTACGGCAATAAAAACTTTCAAAATAAGAATAGTTTGTAAGATTAACAGATGGTTCAGTGTCTAAGAACATTCACCACTCTTGTAGAGGATATGAGTTCAGATCCCACCTCTCATATCTGGTGGCATGCAACTGTCTGTAACCCCAACTGTGAAGGATGTGGCACCTTGAACACCCAGATCACCTGCACCCATAAGTGCACACCCACACACAGATATACACTCATGCAAATAATTTTTTTTTCTTTTTTTTTTAAATGCAAGTTTATTTTATTTTTCTTTTTAGTTACATTTTGTTAACTCTGTGTCCCAGCTGTATCCCGCTCCCTCATTCCCTCCCCAACCCCACACTCCCTCCCTGGTCTCCTCCCTGCCCCTTTCCAAGTCCCCTGATAGGGGAGAACCTCCTCCCCTTTCATCTGACCCTGTTTTATCAGGTATCTTCAGGGCTGGCTGCAAAGTCCTCCTCTGTGGCCTAACAGACTGCTCCTCCCCTGGGGGGGGGGGTGTCAAACAGCCTGCCCTTGAGATCCTGTTAGAAATAGTCCGTGTTCCCCTTACTTTGGAAAACTACTTGGTTACTGAGCTACCACAGGCCACATCCTAGCAGAAGTTCTAGGTTATATCCATAGATGGTCCTTGGTTGAGTGTCAGTCTCAGAAAAGACCCTGTGCCCAGATATATTTGGTCCTTGTAGAGCTCCTATCCTTTCCATATCATACTAACTACAAGACATGATAAACATAATGAAATCTACACACCTAAAGAAGATAATCAAGAAAGTGGACACAGGCGAAGGTGATTAATCCTCATTTAGAAAGACAAATGGGATGTGCATTGAACTTATGACAGGAGTCTACCACAAAAGGCATCTGAAAGACTCTACCTAGCAGTGTTTCAAAGCAGACACTAAGACTCATAACCAAACCTTCGGCAGAGTGCAGGGAATCATATGAAAGAAGCAAATAATTTTGTAATAATAAAAGAATATATCTAAAAGAATTGTTAAATATAAATATATATTATACACTTATATACATATACACATAATCAAACAGATCATGCAAAATAAAGTGTTCCAAATCTCCCAGTTTTGAAGCATTCAAAGAGATAAAGATGATTATTATTGTTAAACCTAAATGCATTATGTACCTTTAAGCTGATTTTTATAAACTGAGTTTTATGAAATGCTGTAAAGCCCTGAACGTGTAGTATTTTTTTTCCTGATGCTTTTGGCCAGCTAAGAGTGGCTCCTGGAACTGAGTATTTTGTGGAGAAGAACAAGTCCTTGGCTCATTACTGAGCCATGGAAAGCCTGTCATGAAAGACCTGTCTCCGTGAAAAAGAAATCTGTTAGAAGCAAGTGAGAAGATAACTGCTGAGAGTCATGCTGTGCAGTTATGGTCTTCCTGTTAAAGACGTTCCAGATATAACTGCATCAAAAGTCACCAAGGAGTACATAATTCGGAGTGTTTCCCATGGTCAGTTTTCAATAATGTTTATTGCCGACATCCGTGGTGATTTTTTGTAACAAGATGTTTAATGTCTACTTTTGCGACATATTCCCTCCTGCCTTTAATGTTTTCCTGAGAACCTGCTAGCTTTCATTTATATTTTTGAAATGATTATTTTTTAGTGGCAGTTACTCTAAATAAATGAAAAAATACCTACACAAATTACAGAATTTTTAGTGTTCTTTGGCCTACTGGAGAAAAAAATAATACAACTGACATTTTCAGAGCCAGTGTCTGTTAAAGTATAATTACCTTGCTGTGTTTGAATACCCTTCCTAGGACAGGAAGTAGCTAAGGAAAGACATGACCCAGGCTAACACGCAGTCAACACAGGACTTGACAGGTGTGAGGTAGTGTTTCGTTTATTAATGTTTCAACTTCTTTTAGACCAACTTTAAATTTACAGGGAAGTTGCATAGATTACACTGAAAGTTACTGCAAAACTTTTACAAAGTTTGCATGAGTATTACATACTTTTCTGTAGTGGTCAAAACTGTGATATTTACATTGGTGCATTACCATCAAAAAACTCTAGACATGATCATTTTAACAGTTTGCCTTGAAACAATCCACACTTCCACATCTCCTTAGAGATCCTTAATTGCCATAGATTGGTGACTACAAAAGATTTTCAGTCTGTATTTGGTTTTTATGAACTTCAGTCTTGGCTCTTTGGAATGCTTTAAGGATAGCTAGCCCTTATAATGACTGGACAACAAACTGTATTTGCCTAAGGTTTGTTTGAATGCTAAAGTTGATGTGCTCCCGTTTTGTCATAACATCAGAGGGTACATGAGGGTCATTTGAAGTTTCTTCAGATTTTCACATTATGCCTCATACCCACATTTATTTCCACTTTATATTTATTTTCTTATTTATATCCACTTTTATTTCATGGTCCAATCCTTCAAAATTTGGAGATAGGGGACATTTTAATTCATTTGAACTCTCTCCCCCCACTCTTCTTCCCCCCTAGGAGTGTGTGTGTGTGTGTGTGTGTGTGTGTGTGTGTGTGTGTGTGTGTATGTGTGTTTTACAAACCATTCTAAGACTTGATGAATATGTCTTTGGAATGTAAGTTCCTCCTGTTAGATCTATTGTGCTAAACTCTTCCTAACCCTATATAAAAATAAACCCTATGCTTTATTTTTATACATTTTTAAGGATTTTTCTTGTTTTAAATTATTTTTTTTTAGTTACAGTTTATTTACTTTGTATCCCAGCTGTAGCCCCCTCCTTCATTCTGTCCTAATCTCACCCTCCCTCCCTCCCTTTCTTCCTGCCCCTCTCTAAGTCCACTGATAGGAGAGGACCTCCTCCCCTTCCATCTGAACCTAACTTATCAGGTCTCTTCAGGACTGGCTGCAATTTCCTCCTCTGTGGCCTAGCAAGGCTGATCCTCACTCGGCAGGGGCGGGGGACTGTTTCTGACATAAACTCAAAGGCTGGCTCAGCAGGTAATAAAGCCAGCTTCTTTTTTATAATTTTTATTTTTCTATATTAATCACAGGTTATTTCCTTTGTATCCCAGCCATAGAACCCTCCCTTGTTCCCTCCCAATCCCATGCTCCCTCCCTCATCTCCTCCCTGCCCCTTTCCAAGTCCGCTATTAGAGGAGGTCCTCTTCCCCTTCCATCTGACCCTAGATTATCAGGTATCTTCAGGACTGGTTGCAATGTCCTCCTCTGTGGCCTAACAAGGTTGTTCCTCCCTTCGGGGTGGGGAGGGAGCTCAAAGAGCCAGCCTTTGAGTTTATGTCAGAAACAGTCCCTATTCCCCTTACTAGGGTACCCACTTGGATACTGAGCTACCCTGGGCTACATCCAAGCAGGAGTTCTAGGTTATATCCATGTATGGTCCTTGGTTGGAAAATCAGTCTCAGAAAAGACCTCTGGGCCCTGATATATTTGGTCCTAATGGAGGTCCTTCCTCTCCAGGTCATGTTAACCATCCCTTCTTTCATAACATTCCCTGCACTCTGCCCAAGGTTTGGTTATGACTTTCAGCATCTGCTTTGATATACTGCTAGGTAGAGTCTTTCAGAATGCCTCTGTGATAGGCTCCTGTCCTGTTACTTGTTTTCTCCTACTTGCAATGTCCATCCCATTTGTCTTTCTATATGAGGATTGATCATCTTACCCCGGGGCCTCTTTCTTGTTTATCTTCTTTAGGTGTACAGATTTTAGTATGTTTATCCTGTCTTATAGGTCTAGTATGCCCTTAAAGTGAGTATATACCATGTGTGTCTTTCTGCTTATAGTACACTTCACTCAGGATGATCTTTTCTAGATCCCACCATTTGCCTGCAAATTTCATGATTTCCTTGTTTGTTTTTTAACTTTTATTAATTACATTTTACTCACTTTGTATCCCCCATAAACCTCTCCTCCTCCCCTCTTAATCCCACCTTCCCTCCCGATTTTTCACGCATGCCCCTCCCCAAGCAAGGAAATCCTCCCCTATCAGTGAATTTCCTTGTTTTTAATTGCTGAATAGTATTCCATTGTGTAAAAGTACCACAATTTCTGTATCCCTTCCTCCATTGAGGAACATCTAGGTTGTTTCCAGCTTCTGGCTATTACGAATAAAACTGCGACAAACATAATCTTCAACAAATGTTACTGTTCCAACTGGTTATCTACATGCAGAAAAAAAGAAAATATATCTGTATTTAACATCCTGCATAAAACTAGAGTCCAAGTATATCAAAGACCTCAACATAAAACCAGGCACACTAAATAGATTAGAAGAAAAAGTGAAGAAGAGCTTAGAACTCATTGGCACAGGAGACAATTGAACAGAACACTAACAGCACAGGCTTTAAGATCATCAGTCTATAAATGGGACCTCATGAAACTGAAAAACTTCTGTAAAGCAAAGGATATTGTCCTCAGAACAAAACGACAGTCTACAGACTGGGAAAGGATCTTCACCAACCCTACATCTGACAGAGGACTAATTTCCAGTATATATAAAGAATTAAAGAAGTTAAAAAGCAACAAATCAAGCAATCTGATTAAAAAATAGGGTACAGATCTCAAAGAGAATTTTCTATAGAGGAATATAGAATAGCAGAGAAACACTTAAAGAAATGCTCTCCATTCTATATTCCTCTATCTAGAATTCTCTGTTTAGCTCTGTTCCCCATTTTTTAACTGGATTACTTGGTTTGTTGCTTTTCAGCTTCTTTAGTTCTTTATATATACTGGATATTAGCCCTCTGTCAGATAAAGAGTTGGTGAAGATTCTTTCCCAATCTGTAGGCATTCATTTTGTTTTGACGACGGTGTCCTTTGCTTTACAGAAGCTTTTCGGCTTCATGAGCTCCTGTTTATTTATTGTTGCTCTTAGAGCCTGTGCTGTTGGTGTTCTGTTCAGGAAGTTGTCTCCTGTGCCAACGAGTTCTAGGCTGTTCCCCACTTTTTTTTTTCTAACAAATTTAGAGTATCTGGTTTTATGTTGAGGTCTTTGATTCACTTTAGTTTTGTGCAGGGGGATAAATATGGATCTATTTTCATTTTTCTGCATGTAGACATCCAGTTGGACCAGCACCATTTGGTGAAGATGCTGTCTTTTTTCCATTGAATGGATTTGGCTTCTTTGTCAAAAATCAAGTATTCATAGGTGTTCTCATTAGCCATTAGGGAAATGCGAATCAAAACGACCCTGAGATTTCACCTTATACCCATCAGAATGGCCAAGATGAAAAACTCAAGTGACAACACATGCTGGAGAGGATGTGGAGAAAGGGGAACCCTCCTCCATTGCTGGTGGAAATGTAAACTTGTACAACCACTTTGGAAATCAATCTGGCACTTTCTCAGACAATAGCGCTTTCTCAAGATCCAGCTATACCACTCCTAGGTTTATATCCAAGAGATGCTCAAGTACAAACAAGGACATTTTTATTCATTTTAAATGATAGTTGGGGTGTTCTGGGAAGCAGGAGTGAGAGAAGAAGCATAGCTCATATTGCCGTGGTTAATACACAGACGTTAGAGGCATTTGTGGGGATCAGTTTTCCCCTTCTAGGGGTGGATTTGAGGAGCCATATTCAGGTCACAAGGCTAGGTTTGTTCACCAAATTTCATTTGAATTTTGATACTATGTGCTTTAATTTCTCACTTACTCCTTATTTCTTGTGTTTTATATATTCGGTATCCTTCTGATTGTCTAGATAGACATTTCTCCGCAAGAAGACAGGAAAGAAATGAACAAATATGGATGGCACACTCCAATATTTTTATCTTCACTCTATGGACTCATGATAACAAAACCCTGGTTTTGAGAAACAACACTTCCATTTATTTCCTTTGCACAAGGGCTATGTCATTTGTATATCAGATGTAATTTATCACATTTATTCATCCTCTGAGAAAGCCTATACATCTTGTAATACTACTTGCATGTCATCTTGTATTAACACAAAAGGACAAGTGTGATTTGATCCCTCCACAGACCTTGATTACTTAGGGAAGTAGGAGAATAATATTCAGCTCTTTCATAAATTGTAATACTCTGATTTGAGAGTCACGGTGAGACTTAAGTATAAGTTTGAGATTGTATCATTCAATGAAAGCCTAGATGTTTTCCATTTCATTGGCTTCATTAATAACTACCTAATCCATCCTCAAATTAGAGCTAAAAGTATAATGACTAATGGTGCCGTGTATTACTAATAAAGGCTGAATGATTTCTGTAACTGGCATAAAGCTAATACTTTAAAGAAAAGGGATATAGATTTCCAAGTTGATGTTTTTTTTTTAAAAATAAGGCATATGATCATCTATCCCATTACTACTGGATACAAACATATAACTAAATGGAATTGGTAAAACTGATGCATATTGAAAATTTAAAGTGCTATCTTAACAAGCAACAACAACTTCATATTGAAAATTGCTATTTTTCGTGGAATTTTTTGGGGGAAATTGCTTTAAATATATCCGTAGAAGGATTCCAACGTCAAGCAGATTTTGTGCTCTGTACCCTATCTCCCAGACCTAAGTGAAATGACAACCAAATGCTTTAGTTTATGCCTGTCTCTAGAGCAGTAATGTGGACAGGGAGGTGTATGTCTTTGAGTTTTCAACCTCAATTTTTATTGCAAGATTTGTGCTTTGTTTCTCCTTTCTTCTACAACATACACTCCCATAACGATGTGTGACATTAATAATAAAAGTGAAACATGGCCTGTGCAAACGTCTTTCCTCAGCTGTTTCTCCTAGATAATATCGTTGCTATTTTCAGGCTGATATCAGGCCTCGGTGTTCCTTATTCCACCGTGTATTGCCTGGAGACTAAATCCCTACGATAGATTTCTTTTTCATGACTTTGTTATGACTCTATATTTTATGAGAAATGTTACTGTCATATTTTAAGTGCTTTTAGGCCCCTCCACACACAGAGAGAGAAACGCATCAATGTGTGTGTGTGTGTGTGGGGGGGTAGCACAGGTGTGCGCTGCTGCGAATCCCAAATTCTCACACCCTAGTCTACGTCATCAGCCATTTACCATTTTAAGCTGGGTTTGTCCCTAGTTTTATACCTTTCACTATAGTGGTTGATATAGAGAAATGAAAAAATACATTAAAAATTCAATTGTTTTCAAATGATTTACTTTAACCTAATATTATTTTTATATGTTATTAATCTATTGTACTAACTTAATTCTGTTGATATGAGAGTAGTTAATGCTATTTTACTGTCAAAAACACATTTGTCTACTACAAGTATGTCGTTCATTACATGTATTATAGAGATAAATAAATTTCTCTATATGTGCTATAGTTCCATGTGACATTTTGGCCATAACCGAAAGCAAAACGTTTTTAAACTAGGAAGTGGTCCAACAGCCATGAATTTGCAGTCAGGATGAGAAGAAAAACTTGCTTCTGTCCTCTTGGAAAAAAATGGCATTTGGGTCAAGTTTAGAAGTAAAACTGAGCACAATGCGAAGCGCTGAGGGGCGGCATCAACACGGGAGGAGATGAGCCACATGGTGCGTTCTAGGAGTGATGAGCAAGTCCTACGAGCTGCATCATTTAACATATATTGAGAAACAGTGTGAGAAAAGGCTGCAATATATAGCTCACAGAGGCATGCGAACAGTCAGATGCAGTTTTAAAACATCGTGGGTCATGATAGGTAGGCAAAAGTTCTTGACTAAGGATTTTGATTACCACCCCTTAGGTTGAAGACTGATAATCAAGTAGCTATGTGTTTATTAAAGAAACTTCAGTAGAAGTTTAGAAGTTAAAATTTAATAAAAGCTTTGCCAGACGAATGTGATAGCTGTAGGGACAGTGTGTTGGTATGGATTGGGCGAAAATTTGAAGACTTGAACTGAAATGACACTTGGAAATCAAAATCTGCTTTCAAGAAAATCTGTTTGATTTTTCATATCTGCATGTGTTCCATAATCGGAAACAGTCAGAGAGGGAGAATATGGCTTAACAAGGACTGCCAGAAGATTGACGATAGCCAAAGGCATGTGAACAGGCAAAGCATATGACCAGATAAGGACAAGCACATAAGAAGGAAAAACCTCTTCACCATTTTTTCTAACTCCTAACTGAACATGAAGCAACTTAAAATCCAAGCTAAACTGGAAATTAAAGACTGAAAGGATCCAGGTTCCCACATTGCCATGTAAAAAGGTATTTTCTGAAATCCTGAGAAAACAGAGAAGCATTGTGCTGTTGAACTGGTTACTTTCATTTTTTTTTTTTCATTGTACAGGACTTTGCCTATTGAGATTTCTAGCACTTACATAGTCCCAGATACCTCTTATGATTTTAGATTCAATCAAGAGATGGGAAGTATTCCTGTCATCTAATAAAAGAAACCAGAAGACCTAAGGAAAAAATGTTGAATTTTATCGGGACAGAATATGTCAATGATCAACCTTAACATTTTTTTCTTATATCATCTATAAGCAGGTTAATTCACAATAGTCAATCTCCCACACAAATGTTCAAACTAGCTATAGCAATTTGAGCAACAAAATAAAGATTATCTATTACCAATAAAATAAATATGTGTCCATGAGCTTGCTTTAATATCAGAAAACCTTAAAAATGTTTAAAAATACATTGATTTTGTAGAAATATACTAAAATAGTGTATGCAGATATAGTCTGCCCTCAGAGATGAAGCTTAATTGTCTATAAAGTGTGCTGTGTCTAGCTACTTACAAGGAGTAGCTAATTATGGAACAATCAGACAGTCACTATCTCAACTTTATAATAAAGAATTTTAATAATAAAGGATGTAACAACATAGGGAGAAATATTATTTTATTTAAGTGACCTCCTCTGTAAAATTTGTTTCTCTGTGTATGTGTAAGGCTACCATTGTACAAATACAGATTATAATTCTTTCCATGGACTCCTGCACTAGTTCTTCTATAAAATTTTGAGACATAAGACATGAAAACCTTGATAAATGATCACAAACAAGAGATAAGGTGTCATATTTTCTGACATGCGAACCAAAGATAATGTAGTAAAATGTAAGCAATCTTGGGACAGAGAAGTAACATGAGGAAAAATTATGATAGACAGCTAATTTAATAAAGCATTGCTATTGATTTAAACTTGATAATAATGGCTACTTGGTAGGGTAAGGGGAACAGCATGTGTGCTCACGTGTATTCTAACTAAACCTAAAATTATAAAATGTTTCCTTTTAGTAATCACAGTTATGAATTTACCAGTCAGATGACAGCTGTAGATGACCAGGGACTTAACAGAGAATTTATCTCAGCAAAAAGAATAGAAACATGACCAGTATTTTTCATCATCTGTCTTATGGTGTCTATTGCTGTGTGAAGCTGGGAGGGGAGAGAGTTCATTTTAGCTTACAGCTGTCAGGTCATACTCCATCACATATTTACCTCAGAACAGGAACTCAAGTAGGCAGGGTGTGGAAGCTAGGGCTGAAGCAACGGCTGCCAACTGCCTTGCTCCTCTAGACTGGTTAGACAACAACAGCAGGACAATTGCTCTGTAAATAGCTACAGCAAACTCATTAGATTCTCTGATTAACCTTTGGTGAAATTCTACTTCAGTTTGCGGATGGAGAAGTAAAATAAAGGGGTATATGTTGATTATGTTTCCCCGGAGGACTTTTAGCAATGACACTTTATTTAAACTTATTTTTATTTTATTTCTAAACTATAACATCATTCTCCTTTCTTGCCTCCAACCCCTCACTTGTCCTCCCACTATTTAAAATTCATATTCATATCATCGTTTCCCTAATTTTTGTGTGAAATTACACACACAGAGTGACACTTACAATCTGAATTGCTCTTTTGTATTTGTGTTTGTGACTAACCTTTGGGGATTGGATAACCAATGAGAAAATATGTCCTTGGAGAAGCCTAATTCTCCTTCTCTCCATAGTCATTAATTGCTTGTATCTCTTTGTCCATGGTTGAGACCCCTGGGTGATTTCTCTTTCCCTGTTGACACACTAACTGCTGATGTTATTATTCAGACAACAATTTGACATGGAAATATCAATGGGTACATCTTTCCTCTCATGATAGATGACATAACTTCTCAGTAGACACTGATAGCTTCTGGTTTTACAACATTTTTTTTTTTTTTGGCTCCCTTCTCCATCGTGTGTTCCCTGAGTCTTTTATGAGGGAGTTATGCTGTAGACATATAAACTGAGTTTGGGTATAGAATGATCAGCAGTTCACTGCATTTTGGCCTGTAAAAGAAACTCATTAGATGAGGGGTGGGGGCTACGAGCATTTACAAATATCAGAGTCAGGAATTATACTGGCTGAAGAAAGTGAAAGTAGTACATTTCTTTTATAATCTGCCACCACACCAGTTATGGACAAGTGGATACGCTTATTGTTTTTACTTTGCCTATGTACAACAGAATTGTATTCGGTTGTGAATAAAAGTATAATTGCGAAATTACAGGTAATGGGTGGAGCACAAGAACTCTGAGTTGAATGGGGGAACCAGGACCAAGCAAGACAAATGTCACATGCCCGCACACAGACACAGAGTGCTAAATCTGGATCTGCTTACTGTACAGGGAGTGGATTCCCTCTTACTCAATGGTCCTTGTGTTCAATTACACATCTGCTGTTTTCTACCTAAATATAAGTGCTACCAATGCGCCTTTAGGGCCACGTTGTTGGGCTGGCCGTGCGTGGGGTTCCCATATTTCGCAGAGATCATTACTGATTATTTTTCTCCCTTGGCATCTTCCATAGCAAATTTTGGTAAAAGCTAGTCCTCAAGGAGCAAGTTGGCTGGTCAGATAAAGCCACATTTCCCAAGTCCTGTGTGTAATGCATAAAATGTCTTTAGCATTAACTCCTGAGAGTTAAACACGGGTAACAGCCATAGTCTATAGTGTGTGGAAATTACGTAGTATTGTGAGAAAAACTTTCCTGGAGAAATATAACACTCACATGTCTACTCAACTCAGAAAAGGAGACAACCATAAAGCAAATTCACAACTAATCCACTGTCTAACTTAGAAAAATATGAGAATTTTCATTTATTTATTTATTTATTTATCTATTTATTTATTTATTTATTTATTTATTTATTTATTTATTTGGACTTTAAATGAAGTACGGTTGAGGGGCTCTTTTCAAGCAGCAGGTATAAGCAGCTGCATCACATGAAATCCCACTATAACATGAGGAATGATTCCAGGAAACCTGCAACCCCTGAGGTTGCTGCTAGCAGGAAGATCGATGATTCAAATATCGCTTTTTTTTTTTTTTTTCCTTTTGCACAGTTTGGCTGCTCAGATTTCCCACCCCTCGCAACTCTTTACCTGTATTTATACTGTTGGGTAGGGTACCTCACACATATTTCATGTTTTTGTTCTCCTGGACATATGATCTTTTGTTTACTCCCTGAGGCTCATGAGCCTTCCATGCCACCTGCAGGGAATGTTGAATTGTAGTAACATGTGATGAAACATGTACAAGACGAGCTCACGGAAGGCACATAAAACGAGAGGAGGATTTATAAAATGGCATACACATCAGTGAAAGTATTCCATTTGATTAGTCTGCCCTTGGGAAGATGTACATATGTTTTGCTATTTTGTACTATGAAATATCTCCAGATCTCTAATTTTATTCCCAAGTCAATTTACCAATGTGACATGTGCTACAAAGAGGAATTAAATGATCTTTCAGGTTGTTCCTTAGAAATGAAGGAAGATAAATGTGACCCAGAAAATGATTTTAATAAAATGAAAGTTACTGTGAGTGTGAGTCAAGAAATATATAATCTGCCAAGAAAAATATAATCTAATAAGGAATAAATATACTTGTATTATTTCTGGTATTGTTAAAGAATAAATATACTTGTATTATTTCTGGTATTGTTATTACAATACCAGAAATAGAGATCTTTGTATGGATACTAATAGAATGATTTTATTAACAACCAAACTTGTTGTTGTAAATAAAATAGTGTGTTGGGCTATATAAATTTATTATTAGCCTTATGCTTATCATGGGGGTATTATTTAACCCGCTATCACAATCAAATAACACATAGACACCTTTAGATTTTATAATTGCCTTAAAATCCCTTGGGCTAGGCAGATAATTCACCTCTGCTGTCTTAATAACCTCATTATCCACCTCCCTGCCCTCATCCACTGCCATCTTTCTTAACCGTTCTTATATGGGCTACCTGCCATCCATAGTCTTACAAATATTTGCTTGTATTTAGTGTTTTCTCCATCGACGCAATCCTTGGAGTCCTTCCTCCAAGCCCACATGCTTTCTCTCCACACTAACCCATCATGGGGTCCTCCTACCTCCTCTCTTCTAGTCTCCTTAGCCACTGCTACCCCAACCTGCCCTGCCCAAGTATGGACCATTCATTTACTCAGCCTATCAGGTAGGTTTGCCAGGCAGCCACCAGATCTTGAGAGCCAGTTATGTGCATCACAATACAAGCATCAGACCAACTCCCAACCCATACTTTATCAGGAGAGATATCAGAAACATGGATAGAACACAGGAAAGAATCCAAAAAAGTCTATTCTTTTAAAATTATTGTTTTGTTTGAGGCCACTTGGACTCTATATCTCTGCTCACATTCCTTCATGTTTTTCTTCTTTAGCAAATCATCTTCTTTGTTTTTAGACTTAATTATGCAAAAAATTCACATAACTTTATTAGATGAATTTAATTAGGTAATTACTCAGGAAATTTTTCCTTATTTTATCATTTCAGTTAACATTCATCATGACTCTTATAATGTTCCAGAAATAACATGAAAAATTTGGGTGCTTAATAGTACAGATTAGCATATTATGACCTAATCATTTTTGGTTTTTTAACCATTCATCCAAGTGCTTGATGTAGCACAAAAACTCAATATACTAATATTAAACCATGAATATATGTACTACCTAGTAATGCTATTTATGATATTTAATAAATACTTTAACATTTTCTAAATATAAAATATAGGAACATTTACCAAAAATTATTACAGTTTTTAATTTTGGGATGTTGAAATGTTTTTCTCCTAAATGACATATAGTACTGAAAAGATTATCAATTTGCCTATTTTGACTGTCAATTATATTATATGTAATTATCAATTATATTTACTATTCCTTTACTTTTTTATTCAAATTAATCTTCTCTTCAAACTAACTCAACAGATAATACAGATATACAAATGAGTGTTTCTATAACTGAGCATTCACTCACTACACTGTGGGACAAATCATTCTTCATCGAAACAGTTTTTATACAATTCTATCCAAATTTAATTCCCCCAAACACTGTAAAATGTGCCCACAACGGCCACAGATTATGATACACAGAGGTAGTAAATTAGGAATGGCAGGACTACAGTCAATTTAAACTACGCAACCCAAATTATATACCTTGTCAAATTGTTCTTCTTTGATCTTCCTAATCAGTCCTTGTATGGAAACGTGCCATTTGTTCTTCATCGAGTACTCTTACTGCATTGGCTAGCCACATGCATTCTTCTCTGCTTTTCAGTGTTGCTGGGCATCACATACCATATTAGCCCTCTCAGTGGCCCACACTAGGTTCTCATCAGTACGGTTTCATTTCCATGTCGCACTTGCTGAAATTCAAACTTTGAAATTATTAAACTAAAAAACTCTCCACAATAATTCGTAATTTTGAAACATGTGCCATTTACGTGTGCCTGACTCCATCTCAACAAAATCTTTTCAGATGATGTAACATGAATTACGCATTTTTAAAGTACATCCATAATGTACATGTTACCTGTGTATCACTGTTTAAATGTTAGTCTTGGTTAGCACATTGACCATTTAGTATCACAGTGTTTATGCTGGAACAAATTGTATTTTAACTATTAGTGCCTCCCAACTTTTGTCACAATTTATTAATGCAGTTTATACATTACTAGTTATGGATATACCTTAATGTGTAAAATTCATGAAGTAATTATTACCACAGCTTTGTGTGTGTGAAATAATAAACAGGATATGACATTCTTTATGGAATCAGAAATGAATTAGAAATTACCTGGTTACTTTATAAGGTAAAATGATAATACACATAAGTGATTTATACAATTTTAAGAGGTTACTATACAACATTTTGTATACAACATCATTCTTCCTTTCAAAATATTCTGTTTTAAAAATGAAAAAAATATCATGAATTGAATAGTTTTATTATATTGTCTGAGAATTTGTCTCTTCTTGTTTTGTCTCAACTTGTCTCAAGTGTTTTCTTTGTATTTTACAAAAAAAAAGAGACCATGAATGTAGCTTCCTAAAATATATCACTAGCAGCCTTAGGCTAATCTCTCCAATCACGCTTAATCAACTTAAAGAAACCCTATTATTTTACTTACTTGATTATTATTTTTCCGTATTTTTACCAAGTTCTTCAGCTCTCCAAGAAAAGTATCTCCGTTCAGGAATTGTCATTTGATCTGTTATAATTAGAAGGAATTAAATAATGTGTAAAGAAATGTAATTTAAGAGTGCTTTTCATATTTTCTCTAAGTTCTCAAAAATGAACATTTTTTTAAGTCAAACCTGTTTAATAGAAAATATTGAGGGAGACAATATTAAATAAATTGTGGACTATCATATAATTTTGACAGGTCAATATTGAGGCTGTTTTTTCTTTTTAGAAAAAAATCTTAAAAATAACACTATTAGAATTTATCATCATACTTAATTGCTCTTTAATAGTTCTACCTATAGGGATGTAGAACTCTTCAGAGAAACTTATCTGTCACATATGTGTCCTTAACACATAATTGATTGTGCAAGTAACTTTTTTTCTTTTCAAAAATATCTTTATCAATTATTAGAGAACGTTATACATCACGTTTTGATCATATTCATCCCTCTCTGGTCTTCTTCTGAACCCAGTCTCATTTTTTTGCAAGATGTAGTTGTCGTCTGAAAGGCTTACTGCCTCTGTCTGCTAATGTAGGCCTTGTCCTTGAAGCACCTAGTCTCTGTACAATCTAATCCAGGCCTAGAATGTATTCACCTATGTCTAGCTTGTCCTCACTGCAACCTGTTTCTCTAAAACTCCAGGTAAAACTGCCTCTGAATTCCAGGAACTGAACGGAACTCCACTGCACTGTCTCTCAACTCACTGACTCCATCAAATTTCTCTTTCTCTCTCTGTACTGCTCTCCTAAATCCTCCTTTTTCTTTCTCTTCTGTTGACATATCCTATCCTGGCTCATTCTGTCAAACCGTTCCTATCCATCACTCTGTCTGCCTCTCAATTAGACATCATTTTCAAACACAGGTGCTTTCTTCTACAAACTAATTTTACCTTTTTTGTTTGAGATTAAAGGTGTGTACTAGGAGTATGTCCGTATTTCAGCCAGAGGAATGAATGATGAGTGCTAAGAGGGTGTCTGCGTCCCAGCTAGAATAGCCATCTTGCTGGATTAAAACCCCCTATAGCTGATTGTGTACAAGATTCCCGCTCTACACTGCTAGAGAATGATTAAGGAGTTTTCATTATAAAAATACTTAAATTACAGATTTCTAATCTTGAACTTTGTAGCAAATGAAATCACATGTTAGATTTGAAAAAAACTTAACACAAGTCATGCTCCAAAAGAGTCTATGAAATTATTCTCATTTGTTCTTTAATAACTAAAACAACACATTTATAGGGATTTCAGAGAAATGCAAATTAAGCTCTTCATTTTTAAATCCTCACAAAAGTTGTAAATAAACCTTATTGTATTTATTAAAAATGACCTCTACAGATGTTTACCTAATTATTTAGAAAGAGAAAATGCATGTTAATAGTTTTTACTTGTTGACATTTTTAATATCACATTAAATATTCACCAAAACTAAATAATCTACACAAAGAAAGAAATATCACTGAACGTTTTTAAACTTTATGTTTATATTACAAAACTACTTTTAATGCAAATATCTACAAATAAAATAAGAATATTATAACTGATATTTGACATTTTCATTTCTAGAGTCAGAATACCCCTTCAAATCTCTGTAGCAACTATACAAAGCAGAAAAAAAGCTATGAACTTGACAGGTACCAATAGCTCTATTGAAATCTAAGTGTTCTTAAGTATAGGTCCTTTCCAGACTGATGAATTCTTGACTCTTATTCTGATAGGGTTAGACGCAAGTAGAAGTCATACTCACATCTTTAATTGCTAAATGGATACTCTCTGAGAAATGTTGGCGTGAAAGTTACTTTTCTGGGTTAAATTATTACTTTACTGGATATAATTTTTAGTGGATACAATTTTACATGAGTCTGCATTATTAATATTCTCTCTTACTCTGGTAAGTCTAGATAACTAAAAAGTAGCAATGTACAACAGTGTTTTAATGTTTGGTGATTTGTATGGTACAATCATTTCTCACAATGGATTTTACATTGACACAATTCCACTGAACACAACTGGAGATAATCCTTTGTGCCATTCGAAATAGTTTACATCATGCAAATGAGGCAGACTCCAGGTCTTTAGTGCCGGGTGAGTGTGCATTGCATTGGTTTACAACTTAAAGTCTTTATGTGATTACCTAGCTATATTTCTTGTCCTTGTAATAAATTGCTGTGAAAAATAATCCTGACCAAATAACTTCAAGCAGAAAGATTTATTTTTAGCTTACAATTTCAAGGCACATAGCATTGTGTTAGGAAATCTGTGGCATGGGATTTTGATAGAGCTGGTCCTGGTTTGTCTGGAGACAGGAAGCAGTTAAGAATAAACATTAAATACCAAATTCTTGTGTTCAGCTCACTACTTTCCTTTTGTAAATTCCTGGTCTTAAGCATGATGAGAAATGTTATCTCTGTTTAGTGTGGTTTTTCCCACTTCAATTAACCTAATCAACATAACCTCTGAGAGTCCTCCCAGAGGCTGCATCAGCCCCATAGATGTGTCTGGAAGCTTGTCTTCTAGTGATTAATTGCTAAGTTGGCATTAACAGGAACAATCAAAGGTTCCTGTGTTTACTTTTAATGCATATTGTGTTTTACTAGTACACACGTAGTTGCAAACACAAAGCTTGTAAGTTTCTTGAGACTCAAGGAGAGCATTGTAAAAGCTATATTTAATAGTGCATTACCTATTTTGTAAAGCACAAAATTAAGACTGTCCTGTGATACTAAAAGTATGTTGGTGTTCTACAATGTTCCCCTGAACACATTGTAACAAACACCCCATGGGTTATTGTAGACCATTAGTAGTATAGAGAAACACAGATTGGAAAACCACAGCCTACTGCTGCCAACTCAGATGGATGGACGGGTTCCCTGATACTGTCATAATGAAATGTTTTGTAACTCTATAAAGGTAAATGTATTTTATACCCTTTCACATCTGTCAATGAGAGGTGTGTTATTAAAACAACCAGAACCACCACTACCATCAAGTGAACCAAAGCTTTTATTTCAAGGTAAACTTAGACAAGTTTTTCAAGGTCATAATGCTTAACACAAGAAGTTTTCCCAGAGTTTGTTAATACGTTTGAAAGAACATGTGGGTAGACATGAGTTTCTAAAGAAAAGTAAGAGTCCAAGTTCAAACTGTAAAGATTAGAACTACATGAGACAGAAAGTTAAAGATCTGCACAGTGCCCTTCCTGGAACACAGCTGAATAATCAATAGTACAAGAGCTATGTCCTCATCCACCAGCAGTGAGGAGCAGTGTAATAAAAGGACCAGCACTCATAGCTCTCACAGGATTCAAGTATAGTCCATTCACACTGAACAGAAAGGAAACCCTCAAAGTCCACAAAGAAGCCACCACACTAAAAGAGACTCCTCTAGAACGAGAAGCAATTAACATTAGACCAAACGGTGTTATGTACTCACTCAAATGTGTAAAAAGAATAATTCACAGGTATTGACATGCTTCTAAGAAACCTAGTATGTTTTATAACAAAGCTTAAAAATATTAAATTTGTATAAAATTCCTATCCTCTACCAAAATAAAATCCAATTGAATTACAAAAAAGGAAAGCATGGAGTTTCAAGCTTCAGAGAGGATGAATAATACAGATATATTTGAATGATCCATAGATTGATGTAGCAGGTTGAAAAGCAGACAGTTATGACTATTCCTTAGGGGAACAAGCTATAGAAAATATATGTTATGTTAAGTAGGAACACACGCACAAATATAAATATAATTAAAAACACACAAGTAACATTTCCAAAAACAAATTGAAGTGATCAAAAATGTATTAGATGGGATTAAAATAATTTCAAACATTGCTAAAAATATAGTCTTAAAGACATTTTATTTTCTCTGAGGTAAAATAAAAGTAAATATTTAGAAGTAATAGAATTACTGAAATGTTACAATATATAAAGTAATTGTGAAGAAATATAACTAAATATTTTCTTCAAGGTTCATATTATGAACTTCCACATTCAACAGCAATACTAGACTATAAAGAAAACTATCCACCCAAAGTAAAGCAGCTCCAATTTTTGTATCTACAGATTCCTTAGGTCCTTATTATATTTTCATGACAACAATTTTCAGCCTTTAACCATGTGGCCTTGTCTTATATCAAGACAGCTCTCAATTCTGGAATCTATAGCCATTTGTGTATACAGTGTAGTGTATGATGCACAAATTCAGGAGACCATGCATTCTTGGCTTTTTTAATGCTTTGATTTCTAAAACTGTTGGCAACACTTTATACATCCTTACTACATTGATTTATTTTATAAAGTTTGTGATTACATTTTTTTGTATCTGAATATATGTATGCTGCTGGTGTGAATGAATTTGTGTGTGTGTGTGTGTGTGTGTGTGTGTGTGTGTGTGTGTGTGTGCGTGTGTAATAGATATTCATTATCTATTCATCTGCTTCTGGGCATCTAGTTGGTCCCATTTCCTTGTCGTTGTAAATAGAGCAACAATGAACATGGATGTGCAAATATCATTACTTGTCTTATCTGAACTTCTCTGGATAAACATTCAGGAGTGAAAGACCTGAGTCATGTGCTAGCTCTATCTCACTTCTATAATGGTTTTATTAATGTATACTTCCAGCAGCACAGCAGCAGTGAATAAGGGTTTCTTTCTCTCCACATCCTCTCCAAAATCTGTCTTCAGATTTCATAATGACAGCCATTCTCAGTGAAGGGATGTGCTATATCGGAGCAGTTTGGAATTTTATTTTCCTAATGACCTTTTAAAATCCTTTTTTGGCCACTTGTTTTGTTGCTGATGCTGTTGTTTAAAGTGTCTGTTGCTTTGCTGATTGCTTTATTTTCTTGGGATTTAGTTTCTGCAATACTTTAATTTAGGAAATTATCTCCTGTCTGAGTATGGCTGATAAAGTTTTCCTCCCGTTTTCTGTATTGTCCATTTCTTGTGGTGATAACTCATCTTCTATGCAGAAACTCTATAATTTCACATTCTCCTCTTTGTTGATATTCTTGCCTGGTTCCTGCACTATTGAGGCTCTGTTCAGAAAGTTCTCGCCTAATCCTGAAAGCTCTGTTCAGGAAGCATCTGCCCACTCAGAAAGCTTTTGAATAGTATTCTTTAAAAATTTGTCCAGAAGTTTCAGTAATTCATATTATAAATTAAGATTTTTTAAATACCTTTTGAATTGGATATTGTGCAAACTGAAAGAGATAAATCTAATTTTATACTTCTGCAAAATCACACTCATGTTTTCCAGTACCATTTGGTACATAGACTTTCTGTATTCAAAATAGTCTTTTTCAAAATGTTAGGTAGCTATAGCTTATTGGTTCATTTTTGGTTCCTCTATTTTGATTCATTTGTGCGTCTGTTTTTTGTGGCAGGACTGGACTATATTTCAACTATATCTATAGTAAAATTTGAAAGTAGATATTATACCTTCATGCTTTTTATTTAGATTAATTGTCTCTATGGTTATATATAAATTGCTTTGGCTCTATCTGTGCCCTTTGTAGTTAGATACAAATTTTTGTTTTGTCAAGACCTGTAAAATATGATATAAAATTAATTTGATATAAAACATTCATTTTATTAATTCTATTGATTATTTTTAACTTTTATTAATTATACTTTATTCACTTTATATCCCCTATAAACCCCTCTCTCCTCCCCTCCTATTCCCACCTTCCCTCCCCCTTCTTCACGCATGCCCCTCCCCAAGTCCACTGATAGGGAAGGTGCTCCTCCCCTTCCTTCTGATCCTAGTCTATCAGGTCTCATCAGGACTGGCTGCATTGTCATCTTCTGTGGCCTGGTAAAGCTGCTCTCCCCTCAGGGGGAGGTGATCAAAGAGGAGGCCAATCAGAATCTATTGATTAATTTTTATAAAATAGAATTCATCAATATGAATTCTGTTAATTCAGGAACATTTAAAGTATTTAGATAACTAATTAAAAAATGTATCCTGAACTGGGCCAGCAATTATCTTCAGTGACAGGGTTCTGATAGAGAGGAAGAGTTTAAAATGTAATTTGTAGAAGAAAAAAATTAGTAAAACCCCAAGCAAAGTTTCAGGTCTTTACACTGTCTCTCCAAACTGTAAAGAAGTTACTATATATATCAGGTTTGGGACTATGAAAGGGTCTGATTGAATACTTTAATCAATCCTCTTGAAGTTAATTACAGTAAAGCGATTTTTTGTATTTAAAAATTTGTGCCACATAATCTGGAGATTATCATAAGAGGCATGAATGGACGCAAGAGTAAAAATTAACTAACAAGAACACGGGAAAGTCTGCTGTGCTCCTTTCGTGTCACTGCAACCAAACAAGCTGACACAACAGCTTAAAGCAGGAGATATTACCTGGGCCATTGTTTCAGAGGATGTCAGCGTACTGTAGCCATGCTTATGGTCACAAGAGAGTGTGTCAGACTTTCTTATTGTGTATCAAACTAAGATGCAGAAGAAAATAAGAATCACAGGCCAGCTATAGCATAGGAAGCAACACCTAATGTTGCTTCAGCCAGCATGGCCCCAGGGACAAAAGGCTTCTCAGACTTCCAAACTAGCATCACCAGCTTCAGAAGAAATGCTCACATCTTGAGGATCTTTAGGCTCTTCCACACTGAAACCATCAGGGCATCATTTATGCTGAAGATTCCGTACCTTTATTTAAAAATCTCTTAAATATTTTAAATCAAATGGCCAGTATAATAAAAAACTTGACAGTGACCATTTCATATTATATAAACTGTTAGATTAATTAATTACTGAGTAAGAGGATTCAAAATAAGAAATTACACAGTTAGAATATTATTCTATTCTTCAAAGAATAGTTTTTCTATATTTTACAGTAAATGGTCTATCATGAATTTAGTAACTGCTATATTGCTGATATTATATTTGAAGTTATCTCCCTCTCTCCTTCCCTTTTTTCTCCCTCCCTCTCTCCCTCATGTTTTTTGGAGACAGGATCTCAGTACATATCCTCATCTGGTCTGGAGTTTGTCTTGTGGGTTAGGTCATCTTCAAAGTTAGAGGGAACTGTGTGCATCTTGAGTTCTGGGTTTAATACATATAGAAATTGTGCATCGGTCAAAATAGTTAGCTATTGTTTCTTTTTAGTTTTGCTAAATACATTTCTTAGTCATTATTTGTCTGCTTAGATATCTTTGTAGTATTGAGTGTTAAACCAGGGTACTACACATGCCAAGCAAACAGTCTGCAGCTGAGCTGCATTCTAAAAATATTTATTTTTAAAGTTAATAATCAGAAGCCAGATTGCCATTGCTTCTGATCCATGACAGCTTCCTCTTGCCACAGTGGATATCAGTAAAAAACTCCTGGACTCACTAGATTAGAGCTACTGAACTCAAGGCAAAATATCCAGATAAGGTTAAGTTAAATGCCTGGGAGAGAGTTCAGACTGACTGACCTGAGTGTGATTCCCAAACCTCACATGGTAGGGAGGAAGAAAAAACTCCCAAGCTTTCCCATGGCCACAAACTAATTAATAACAACAAAAATAAAGTATGTTATTATTAGAGCACAAAGAATAATTTCTCATTGAAGGAATCAGCTCACATGCCCACTGAGACTTTAAGAACTGCTAAAAATCAGTACTCTCCTGGTCCTCCTATTCCCCACTTCTTCCATAAGACTCCCTGTGCTCTGACCAAAGTTTGGCTTATAAGTCTCAGCATCTGCACCCATGCCTTGTCAGGTGGAGCCTTACAGAGGACCTCTATGGAAGGCTCCTGTTCTGTTCCCTCTCAGGACACGAACAAAGCCAACAAATCTGGTCCCGAGGTAGGGGTCGGGAGCTGAAAAGACTGATGCACCAACCAAGGACCATGGTTGTAGAGGACCTAGACCCCTTGATCAGATGTAGTCCATAGGCAGCTATGTCTCCATGTGGGTTCCTGAGTAAGAGGAGCAGGGGCTGCTTCTGTCATGAACTTGGTTGCCTGCTCTTTGGTCACTTGCCTCTGGCAATGAGGCCTTGCTAGTCCACAGAGGAAGAGAATACAGGCAGTTCTGATGAGACTAGAGGAAGGGGATGGGGGAAAGAAGAAGGGAAGGTGGTAGTGGGAGAAGAGGAGGGAGGGTTTTGCAATTCATAAATAATGAAGAAACTGTAAAAAAGAAAAGATAAGGATCTGAAGATACCACAACACATACAGAAACACAAGTAGGACCTGCTGATGAAGACAATCTTCCCAGAATTATTAGTCTGTGAACCAGGGGAAAGTATTCAAGTCATCACACCAAAGGCAAAACTAAACATAGCAATAAATTCATTATATCTTTCAAATAGAAAAATAA
Organism: Psammomys obesus; assembly: GCF_907164565.1. Taxonomy (NCBI): domain Eukaryota; kingdom Metazoa; phylum Chordata; class Mammalia; order Rodentia; family Muridae; genus Psammomys; species Psammomys obesus. Next base: position 39,066,948 of record NW_026596051.1, read on the forward strand.
TCCATGAACATAGTTGGATGTAATTCCAAATGGCAGGTATCAAATACCACATTTACATACTAAGATTACACAGCATAGGACATTTTTCAGAAACACTTTGAAAAGTTTTTATAATTACACTGACAGTGGAATGGCGACCCTCTGGAACAGTACTGAGAAGTCTATGTTATTAAAAAGAGCATGCTTTAAACAATACAATGAAAAACATACTGTTATCTTTGCTCTTTTTTTCTCCTATAAAAGATAGAAATAGGCAAGAAGAATCTTAAGAAAAGACTAATTTAAGTCTTTTCTTTGCTTCCCTAAGTTAAGCTTTATTTTTCATAATTATATCATCCTAAAAATGAAATGCAGTGACAGCAGATACCACATCAAAACATTTTACTCTTAATCCAGAACACCACAAAAAGAAATGTAGAGAAGGAAATAAGCTTTGACATCTTTGTCAAGTCAAAATTGCAGGTAATTATTTTAAAGTAGGTCTCCCTTTTCATGTTAAAATTGAAGATAGAAAAGTGGCCATAATTATTCTGTAATGTAAATGTAAAAGTAGTTCACTCCATAGATTCTGGAGTTATAATTTCTTTTTTTATATGTGATGCAACAGGCACCAAACAAATAAGAGGTGAAAAAATGTAGCCCACTACAATGAACTAAGTGCACTTCAGCTTGCAGAAGATAGTCAAATAAGGGACATATGTTGTGTTATGTGATATTAATGATCATCTCATAAATATTAAAAACCTATGGGCAGTATTCACAAAAGTAGCAAATCAAAGATATGTAAAAATGTCCATTGTTCTCAGCATAAGAAAAACTACAATGTTTAGTGAAATAAGATAGACACCAATAATTTGATTATTCCACTGCAAGCGCCAACATCCTTTTATCACATTCTGATAAATTGACTATTGTCAATTTATTGACTATTCTACAATATACCTTCATTTTCTTTAAAAAAAATAGATCCAATCCTTCACTAAGACTTAAGAAAATCTGTTCTATTTGAATCTAAATAATGTTTGGATTAATTTGAACATTAAAAATTCATGGTCTTAAAAACAATTTCAAGAAAAACAAAGACAAAACCAGGTTGATCACTTCATAATCCCCAAGAGAAAACATATCTTACATTAAAAAATGTAGTGACAGAAATAATGATAAACCTCCTTTAGCTTTTTCTGAGAGAACAACAGCATTTTCTGATTCCTCAACCTGTCATATGTTGGCTAAAACTTGGCATTTGACCTTCCCACTTGGAAGTGGTGATAAAATTCTGGTTGCTTGCTTGGTTGTATTGTGTGTGTGTGTGTGTGTGTGTGTGTGTGTGTGTGTGTGTTCAAAGGAAACATGAATAATATCCACACTTTTCTAGTAAAGTAGAAAGATCCAGTGATTGTTTTATTATTATGGTAACTTAACCGGTAATAGTATGCACAGATTTATTGTGAAATATCCCTCAGTGGGGCCAAGGGATGGGTTTTAAACAGACTGGCTTTTGGGGAAGTGCTGAGAAGAAGCAGGTAACTCCCTATACGGTCATTCAGCATCATGTCATGCATGGAGAATCTAAATATTTGGGTTTACCTTCCTTTTTCCTGACTTCTTAAACCATGTGGAATCAGTACTCTTCTTCTTTGTTCCCAAACTCCAAAACCCTCACAATCCACCTTCCAAGTCTACCATCTTCAAATTCTTCTCCCATCCTCTTAGCTTTCCAACGTGACACAGAAAACTGTAGGAAATTACAGTATCTATATCTCTTTAAGTCAATACTTCATAATAAATATATTCACATATAGTTTTCATAAACCATAACTACACAATTGTTTGAAAAATGCAATTTGTTATGTTGTATTTTGTGGTACTTTGAATAATAAGGACCCCCTTAGTCCATACAATTGATTATTGACTTTTAGTGGAACTGCCCGGGGAATTTCAGAAGGGTAGTCTTATTGAAGAATGTATGTCACTGGGGCAGGTGTTGAAGCTAGGAGACTCACACCACTTTCATTGTGTCTCTCTCTGACTTCAAGATGCACAGTGTCACTTTTTTCTGTTGTTGTGCCTTTGCTCTCCAATAAGTTATTCTAACCTTCAGATACTGTAAGCTCCAAGTTAAACCTTTTAATTTACAAGTTGCCTTTGGTCATTTGGTCATGTATTTTGTCATGACAAGAGAATACTAAGCCAGAAGTTGGTATCAGGTGATGGGCTATTGCTGTGACAGGCCTGGCGATACTGTATTTTGGAGAAATGTAGAAACTCTTGCAACTTTGGGCTAGGAAAGTCATCCAATGATGTAAGCAAGGCTTAATTGGTGATTCTAATAGAAACTTGTGCTGAGACAATGTGAAGAATGAAGACAAGAGATTTCAGAAAGGGAAAAAAAATAGCAACTGAACTAGAGATTGTTTTGTGACTTTTTTTCAAAGAATATGAGATTTCAAGACAATCTAATATTGACTTTGTCCTATGATTATTGGTAATCACTCTTTTGCAGGTCTACAATAGAAGAAGAGGAAACAGCAAAAAAGCAGTAAAACTCATACAACTTGGAGGAAAAATATTAAAAAAATTAATATTGGAGGCAAGGTTTGTATTGGAGGAGGTGAAAATATTATAAAATGGCTTGTTCCAAAAGAGGGGTTCCCTCATGGCAAGACCTGAGTAGCTTAGCTTTGCACTTATAAAACAAAAAGTCCTGTGGAGTTCATTGTTCCTAAAAATTACTTAAAAGAAAGTTTATGCAAATGTGACTTATGAATACCAGGAGGCTTCATCCCTAGCAGGTAGTTAGACTTCCTAGCGTTTTCTACATGTTTATGACATTAGACTCATAAGCGATCCAGAAGTCGATGTAGTATCTATGCATTAGGATTGCTGCTAGGGCTTAATGTGTGGCAGAGCATTCCTTGCATAGAGGCGCTGAGAGGCAGGTTCATGGAGCTGTGAGAGTAAAGCAGAGTCAAAACACAACAGAGCTGATGAGCGTATCAACTCTCAGAGGTTTTGTACCAAGCACAGAGCCTGAGCAGGCTCACGCCAAGCAGGGGTTCCTTTGCTGAGATGGGGAAATGGAGGAGCTCATTCCCTTTTACCAATGAGCTTTCTGCAATTGAGAACTGATTGCAAAGAAAAAAAGAAAGTATTTTCCTGTGGGGTCTCTATATAAACCACATTACAGGGTGGGCTGAAAGCCCAATAGGTGATAGTCAACAAATGTTAACTAAGTTGTATTTTTAGAGACTTTTTGTCTCATATTGCTTTTTTTTATATAAAACTTGTGTTTTGCTTGTTTATGATGGATTCCAGCTTTGTGTTTTTATGTGGTGTGTGTATGTGTGTGCATGTGAATGTGTGTGTGTGTTCTCTGCTTTTTTACATTCTGGTTTGTTTGCTTGTTTTTATTTGCCTAATAGTTTTCTAAAGAGAGAAAGAAGGTGTGGAACTGGATAGGTGAGGAAGTGGAGAATCTCTGGGAGAAGATGAGGAAGGAAAAATGATCAGAATATATTCTATGGATTTTCAACTAATTAAAAAAGAATGGATTGTACTAGATAACCCAACTGTTCAAACTGTTGAAGATTCCATATCTATGGTACATCCTCAAAGGATTATTGTAGACATGAAATGAAATATGCTTAACAGAAGGAAGTACATTATAGAATGCACAGGTGAAAAAGTAGAGCCATCTTAACTCTGATATCAGACAAAGAACTAGTTTTGAGTTCGCTCTTTTGGATATTGGTTAGTTTTGATTAGTATTTTCTAAGTAGGTCCTCGTTCCTCTGTTTTGGAATGATAATATATATTCTGTTATACTAGAATCATGTAATTTATTGTTTTTTTTAATATATTTTGACATTACAGAGGGTTACCATTAAGAAACTGTCCTGAGAATCAGACATGACTTTAGATGTTGTTTGTTTAACTTGCAATATTATGGAACCAGGAGTAGTGGAAGACAATGCAGAATAATTATAAGACCACCAGCTCACAAGGGCAAGGGAGTGGAATATGGCAGGTGAAGAAAAATGCCCCCATAGCCTGGCATGGCACACAACCTTAACCCCGGCACTCAGGAAGGAAGAGGCAGGTGGATCTCTGTGAGTGGGAGGCCAGCCTGCTCTACAGAACAACTGTGGGTGAGCCAAGGCTACATAGAGAAACCCTGTCTCAAAAGCCAAATAAATAAATAAACAAGTGCCCCCATGGGCTCGTATATTAGAATATTCAGGCTCCAGTTGATGGAGCTATTTAGAAGATAAGGAGGTGTAACGGGGGCAGACTTTCCCTTGCTCAGTACCCCTCCACTTTTCTTCTCTCTCTCAAAAACTCTCAGGTATTCTTACTGCAAATCCTCTCTTCTACCATCATGAGCTTTAAACTTCTAACAGCATAAACACATTCTTTTATACATTGCCTTGGTTATGTATTTGTTGCAAACACAGAAATGTAGAAGAAGACATAGCTGAAATCTGTTCAACTGATCTTTCCATATTGAAATGGTTCTATTTTTTTTATACAGTGTAAAATACACACTTTAAGAACATTTTTCTGAAAGCCATATAACAATTTATTTGCTTTGAAAAATAGTTAAATATGTGACCAGCCATGAAAATACATGGATATAAAATTTAGAAATGAATAAGCCATGTGTTCGTGCTGTTCTTCGATTGGTAACAAATTCCAGCCATTATCTTTCAGAGTTTCTCGTGTACATAAACATTTTTGTCTGTGTTTTTTAATGCCAATCAGATTTTTGGAATGTAAGAAGAGGTTTCTGGCTATGAAATCTCATAACCCAGCCTCACCATTATATCTCATTATCATGACTAATTTTGCAAATTACTCAATAGGTAATGCTGCACAATCTAGTGAAAATATTTAGCCTATTATATGTGATTGTTTCTTACATTGTTTCACAATTAGTGATAGAAGCATACAAACAATATATAGTGTTTGAAACTAGGATTCAGCAGGATAGCAGTTAACTCACAAATGAGATAATATGCTAAATCTTTTCGATTTTTTGCTTATTTATGTTATCTCTTACAAAATCATCTTCAGAAAGTATTTTTTAGGTATTGTTATTATTCAAATTCCAACCTAGTTGACATTTCAAGGTTTTTATTTTAGTTTTTTTCTTTTGTTTGATGAATATTCAAGTTAATCAAGATTTGTTAAAACAATCCAGGAAAAATCAGACACATATATTTTTGCCTTGAATAATCAAAATTTTTGCTAACATTCTTCAGTTTTTAAAAGTAATCAGTGAACTATTTATTTGTCACAAAATGATATGGCAGATTTGAAAACTGGTGTAGAAATTTGTTAAAATTAGGGATCAACCTGACCAGGGTTTCAATCAATATTGCGAAAAAAGAATTTTCCGTTCTTGAGAACACTGTGGCCTTTTCAATTAGATGTCTAATTGAACAATCATATGTAACCTTTGTCCTAACTTAGCAAGGTGATAACCAAATATAAGTAAGATTCACTGTCCAAACCTCAAAGAACAACTTGCTACCTAGATAAACTGAGAGAGAACAAAAACATCTTTTAATTCTATGAAAGCCAGCTTAATGTTTCCAGAAAGAAAAGCAACAGAAAAACAAAAATGGCTTCAGAGATGTTGAAGTTATTGTAATTTAATAAATACCCAAGATTTATTTCTCAAGAATTTTAATATATTATTTTATATTTTAAAAGATTGTAAGTATTTATTGTGAGTTTTTAAATTAAAACTACCAAGCACACATTATTTGTAATGTATTTATTTGAAAGGTTTTGTTTCAGTAGAACCTCATCAGTGAAACAGGTGAGTCAGAGATATGCTCTGAGGATTTCTTGGCAGTTCTGCAGTTATTAAACAAATGATGTTGGTTATTCATTTTGTATTTTACATTGTTCTATGTTCCTCAGAGAATATATTGCTGCGTTTCCATAATGGGAGATGGTAGCTAGAAACGGAAGAAGAACCTGATAATTTCAGACAGTGAAAACCAGGCATTCTGGGAACAATGAAAAGGTAAAATATAGTCTCGTTTAATTAAAAGAAAAGTAATGAAAATATGCTATTATGATCACCTCCCCCTGAGTGGAGAGCAGCCTTACCAGGCCACAGAAGAAGACAATGTAGCCATTCCTGATGAAACCTGATAGCCTAGGGTCAGAGGGAAGGGGAGGAGGATCTCCCTTTTCAGTGAACTGGGAGAGGGGCACCTGTGCAGAAGAGGGAGGGGAGAATTTGGAGGGGAGAGGAAGAGAGGTATAGGGGGATACAAAGTAAATAAACTGTAATTAATAAAAATAAAAATAATTTTAAAATATATAAATAGAATTATTTCAGGTCTCACTTTTCTGTACTCATTTCTTTTTTTTTTTAATTTTTATTTTTCTTTTTAGTTACAATTTGTTAACTCTGTGTCCCAGCTGTATCCTGCTCCCTCATTCCCTCCCCCTCCCCAACTCCCTCCCTGGTCTCCTCCCTGCCCCTTTCCAAGTCCACTGATGGGGGAGGACCTCTTCCCCTTTCATTTGACCCTGTGTTAGCAGGTATCTTCAAGGCTGGCTGCAAAGTCCTCCTCTGTGGCCTAACAGGACTGCTCCTCCCATGGAGGGGGGGGAGGTCAAAGAGCCTGCCCTTGAGATCCTGTTAGAAATAGTCCTTGTTCCCCTTACTTTGGGAAACTACTTGGTTACTGAGCTACCACAGACCACGTTCGAGCAGAAGTTCTATGTTATATCCATAGATGGTCCTTGGTTGAGTGTCAGTCTCAGAAAAGACCCTGTGCCTGGATATATTTGGTACTTGTAGAGCTCCTATCCTTTCCATATCATACTAACTCCCCTTCTTTCAAATGATTCCCTGCACTCTGCCAAGGTTTGGTTATGAGTCTTAGTGTCTGCTTTGAAACTTTTTTTTTTTTTTTGCCACGAAATAGAAACAGAAGGATCATTACCAAACTCATTGTATGAAGCCACTGTCACCTTGATACCTAAACCACACAAAGACACAACAAAAAAAGAGAACTTCAGAACTATTTCTCTTATGAACATTGATGCAAAAATACTCAATAAAATACTTGCAAACTAAATCCAAGAAAACATAAAAGATATCATCCACCATGACCACGTAAGCTTCATTCTAGGTATGCAAGGGTGATTCAAGATACGGAAATCCATCAATGTAATCCAGCATATATACAAACTGAAGAAGAAAAATCACATGATCATCTTCTTGGTTTACAAAAAAAAAAGCATTTGACAAAATCCAACACCCATTCATGTTTAAATTCTTGAAGAAATCAGAGGTACAAGTCACATACCTAAACATAGTAAAGACAATAATCAGCAAGCCTATAGCCAACATCAAACTAAATGGAGAGAAACTTAAATCAATCCCACTGTACTCAGGGACAAGGCTGCCCGCTCTCTCCATATCTCTCCAACATAGTTCTTGAAGTCCTTGCTAGAGAATAAGACAACTAAAAGAGACCAAGGGGATACAAATTGGAAAGGAAGAAGTCAAAGTATCACTATTTGCAGATGATATGATAGAATACATGAGTAACACCCCAAATTCAACCAGAGAACTCCTTCATTTGATAATACCTTTACCAAAGGAGTTCGCTACAAAATTAACTCAAAAAATAAGTAGTCCTCCTGTATCTGAAAGACAAAAGAGCTGAGAATGAAATTAAGGAAACAACACCCTTTACAATAGCCACTAATAACATAAATTACCTTGTACTCATTTCTTATGTGATGTTATTTTTTCTAATATTTTATTTTCATATTAACATGGGGTCATTGTTAATATTTCTTTTGCTATGATGAAAACCATGACCAATCACAGATTGAGGAGGAAAGGTTTTTTTGGTTGTTGTTCATTTGTTTGTTTCATCTCATAGCTATCAAGTCACAATCCATCACTGCACAAGTAAGAGCAATAAATCAGTGCAGTCCTGATGAGACCTGATTGGCCAGGGTCAGATGGAAAGGGAGAGGATTATCTGCTATCAGCAGATAATGGGGTGGGGCATGGGAGGAGATGAGGGAGGGACAGTAGGAGTGGGAGGGAATGAGGGAGGGGACTACAGCTGGGATAGAAAGTGAATGCATTGTAATTAATAAAAAAATAAGAAATTTTAAAAAAGAGATCAAGGCAGGAACTTGGAGGCTGGCACAAGGCAGACAGCATATAGTAATGCTTCTTACTTAGTTTCTCCTGAAGACTTGCTCATCCCGCTCTCTGGGCACAATAGGAGAGACCCTCTCACAGCAGTTTCTAAATAAGAAAATATACCAGTCTTTTCTACAGGCCAGTGAGGTTGAGATATTTCCTCAACTGAGGTTTATTCTTCCCAAATTTTCCTAACCTGTACCAAGGTAAAATAAATCTAGCAAGCACATATGTGTGTGTATATATATATATACACACACACACACACACACACACACACACACACACACACACATACATATTATGGCGATAAAGATTTGTTAATAAAGGTTCTCTTTTCCTGCTTCCTTCTTTCCTCCCTCCCTTTCTCCCTTCCTTCCTTTATTCTTGCGTGTCTCACTTTCATCCTTATTTTCTACTCAAATCTAAAAATACTATAGATAATTAGATGTTTCTATTTCCTTTTAGATAACAGGACTCAAAATGCGAGTCTCCCCATTACATAAATTCAAATGAAATATCTCTTTGTACTGCTGAATTCTAGAGAATAAGTAGTTCTTCTGATCATTCTGAGATTTAGCAAGATAAACATTGTCATTTGTACAGGAAGACTTCAGAAGGCTGCTTTTTTCTACATAAAACATTGTAGGTATTTTCTATTCTATTGATTGAACCCAAGGAGATGAGTGAAAGAGAGCCTTGCAAGATAGTAGGAGGGCAGCACCCAAAGGCCACATTCATAGGAGATGCTCTTAGTGTCAGGATTCAAGGTCCAAGTGCTGAGGGATGAGGAAAAGTATTGTTCAGTAGTAAGCTGAGTGCTTAACTCTTTGTGCATAGAGTGGTGTGTGTGTGTGTGTGTGTGTGTGTGTGTGTTTGTGTGTGTAATTTTGCTCAAACAAACTTAACTGATTCTCTGTGGGTTAGGTAGGAAGATATGCTTTATCTAGGAATGAAAAAGGAGATAACTACTTCTGTAGCTGGCTATGCTCACAGAAACAGAAATGGAGAAAAGCAGACATTAATGTAGCAACACATAACAGATGAGGTAAAACCCCTAATACTTCTCCAGGAATTCAGAAGGAATATTGATTTCTTACTAAAGTTCACTCTGTCCAATATTAGAGACAGTTCTATTACCATAGTGAAGACCAAGGAACACTATCCTAAGATGCTTTCATAGGCTACTCAATCACACAAATGCACCCTCTCCACAAAGGTCAGTGTATTTTATCCTTTCTTTTCTTCCCTCCCTCCTTCCTTCCTGCCCTCTCTCCTCTCATTTTCTTTCTTCTTTTCTCTCATTTTCTTTTTTCTTTCTCTCAATTTCTTTCTTTTTTCTTTCTTTCTCTTTTCTCTCTCTCTTCCGTGCTTTCTTTTACTTACTTACTTTCTTTTTTTTTTTTGCTTTCCAGTAATGGGAAAAAGATTCCATGAAAGCTTCCCTAATCCAGTCCAAATACTCTAAATATATTTCAGCATTGTTTTTTTTTTTCATTTTAAAGATATTATAGTGGCTTATTTGTTATCCTTATATTTTAAGGATATTTCATATTTTAAAATATCCTTATATTTTATCCATAGATAAAATCAATGACTATATATGTAAATAAAGTATGTTTTTATAAACTTATGTTAAATATATATGAATCTAATCAAATACCTTGGGTTTTGCATATTTTTCTATAACCTTGTACAGATAGACATATATTAGATAGAAGATATAGATACATATAAACTTTCTTTTTTTTTTAAAGAGAATATTTTTTTTTCCTTTTATTGAAAGTAAGGTTTTTTTTCACATAATATATCCTGATTACAGCCTAAGCTTCAAGGTTTAAAACATTCATGAGAATTCAACAAAGGAATCTCAAATGGCCTAAAAACACTTAAAGAATTGATCAACATCCATAGTCAGCAGAGAAATGCAAATAAAATGACATTGAGATTCCATCGTACCCATTCATCAGGTGACAGCACACACTGGCAAGGATGTGGTGCAAGGGGAACCCTCCTCCTTTGCTGCTGGGGTTGCACACTTGTACAACCATTGTGAAAATCAATCTGGCGGTTTCTTAGAAATTAGAAATAGATATGCTTCAAGGTCCAGCCATACTACTCTTGAGCATATAGCAAAACAAAGTTCCACCTTACCACAAGGCCTTGATCAACTATGCTCTTTTAGGCCTTAATTGTAATAGCCAGAAACTGGAAACAACCTAGATGCCCCTCAACTAAAGAATGGATAAAGAAACAATGGTACATTTACACAATGTAATATTACTCAGCTACTAAAAACAAGGAAATATATTTGCAGACTGGCATGTACTCACTAATAAATGAAATGAGCCATATTTTACAAGATAACCATAGTAAAATCAACAGACCCAAAGAAGCCATGGAGAATCAAGGGTAGGTGCTTGAATCTCTCTTAGAACAGAAAATACAATAGACATCCGAAGTAGATGAGAGGAGGGAGCTGGGAAGGAGAGGCTGTGGAGAGGATAACAAAGGTAAGCGGTGAAACAGGTAGGCTGAGAAAGAAGGAGAAATGAGGAAAAGAACCTGGAGAGAGAATACAAATAGGTGTTGGGGAGGGCATCTCTGGGACAGTGAGGGTTCCTCAGACTCTAAGGGAGTGCCCTAACTTAGACTCCAAGCAATGGGAGTTAAAGAGCATAAAGTGTGGGAAATAGAAAAGATCATCCCAAGTGAGGTATCCCAGAAGCAGAAAGACACACATGGTATATACATGCTTATAAGTGGATATTAGATGTATAATATAGGATAATCATACTAAAATCTATACACATAAAGAAGCTAAGCAAGAAGAAGGACCCTGGGTAAGATGATCAGTCCTCACTCAGAAAGGCAAACAGGAAATACATAGGAAGAGGGAGAAAACAGGAAACAGGACAGGAGCTTACCACAGAGAGCCTCTGAAAGACTCTAACCAGCAGGGTATCAAAGCAGATATTGAGACTCATAGCCAAACTTTGGGCAGAGTGCAGGGAATCCTCTTTTTAATTAATTTATTTTTATTAATTACAGTTTATTTGCTTTGTATCCCAACTGTAGCCCCCTCCCTCATCCCCTGCAAATCCCACCTTTCTTCCCTCTTCTCTACCCATGCCCCTTCCCCAGTCCACTGACAGGAGATGTCTTCCTCCCCTTCCATCTGATCCGAGTCTATCAGGTCTCATCAGGACTGTCTGCATTGTCTTCCTCTATGGTTTGGTAAGGCTGCACCCGCCTCAGGGGTTGGTGATCAAAGAGCCAGCAACTGAGTTCATGTCAGAGACAGCCCCTGTTTCCATTAATCTTATGAAAAAAGGGGGAGATAGAAAGACCTGGAGATAGAAAGTTCCACAGGAGAACAACAGAAACAAAACATCTGGGCACAGGGGTCTTTTCTGAAACTGATACTCCAACCAAGGACAATGCACAGAGATAACCTAGAACCCCTGCAAAAATGTAGCCCATGGCAGCTCAGTGTCCAAGCAGTTTTCCTAGTAAGTGGAAAAGGGGCTGTCTCTGACATGAACACAGTAGTTGGCTCTTTGATCACCTCCCCATGAGTGTGTGGAGGGTAGGAGGCACTCTTGCCAGGCCACAGAGGAATAAAATATAAGCAGTCCTGATGAGACCTGATAGGCTAGGGTCAGATGGAAGGGGAGGAGGACCTCCTCTGTCAGTGGACTGTGGAAGGGCACAGGATGAGAAGAGGGAAGGAGGGAGGGATTGGGAAGAGATGAGGTAAGGGGCTACAGCTAGGATACAAAGTGGATAACTTGTAATAAATTTAACAATAAATGGTATATACTCGCTTATATAGACCTACAAGATATGATAAACATAATGAAATCTACACACCTAAAGAAGAAAATCAAGAAAGCAGACACGGGTGAAGATGATCAATCCTCATTTAGAAAGACAAATGGGATGTGCATTGAATGTATGACAGGAGTCTACCGCAGAAGGCATCTGAAAGACTCTACCTAGGAGTGTTTCAAAGCACACACTACGACTCATAACCAAATCCTCGGCAGAGTGCAGGGAATCATGACAGAAGGGGAGTTAGTATGCTATGGAAAGGATAGGAGCTCTGCAAGGACCAAATATATCCGGGCACAGGGTCTTTTCTGAGACTGACACTCAACCAAGGACCATCTATGGATATAACCTAGAACTTCTGCTCGGATGTAGCCCTTGGTAGCTCAGTAACCAAGTAGTTTCCCAAAGTAAGGGGAACAAGGACTATTTCTAACAGGATCTCAAGGGCAGGTTCTTTGACGTCTCCACCCCACCCCCAGGGGAGGAGCAGTCCTGTTAGGCCACAGAGGAGGACTTTGCAGCCAGCCCTGAAGATACCTGATAAAACAGGGTCAAATGAAAGAGGAGGAGGTCCTCCCCTATCAGTGGACTTGGAAAGGGGCAGGGAGGAGACCAGGAAGGGAGTGTGGGGTTGGGCAGGGAATGAGGGAGCAGGATACAGCTGGGACACAGAGTTAACAAAATGTAACTAATAAGAAAAATAAAATTTAAAAAAAAGAGCATAAAGTAGTTATCTTCTTTAAGCAGGTGGGACTCCCAGTGGAGGGAGAACACCAACCCACACATAAAAACCCACATCTGATCTATCCAAAAGGTGTCTTGTCTACAAGAAGTGTAGAGGCAAAGATGGAATAGAGCTTGAAGGAATGGCAAACCAGTGACTGGCCCAGCTTGAGACCCACCCCACAGGAGAGGTCCTTCCACTGTCACTACTAATGACACTCAGCTATGCATGAAGACAGGAGTCTAATATAACTCTTTTCTAAGAGGCTTCATCTAACAGCTGATGGAGTCACCTGCAGAGACCAAAGGCCACACAAAGGCCAAGCTTTGGGGTGCTGTGGAGGAGCAGCTGGAAAGATAGAGGGAGCCTGAGGGGTCAAAGGCACCAAGAGAAGGCCTACAGAGCATTCTAACTTGGGCCCACTGGGGATCAGTGAGACTGAACTCCCAACCAAAGGTTTTGCATTTAATGTACCTAGGCCCCCTATACATATGTACAAAATGTGTGGCTTGGTCATCCTGTGGGTACCCTAAAAACAAGAGCAGGAGCTGTCTCTGAATCTTTTACCTGCCTCTGAGTCACTTTCCCCTTGCTGGGCTCCTTGTAACTCCCAGGTTGGAGAGAATGTGCTTAGTCCTCGTGTGACTCAAGACACCAGGGTGGATTGGTACTGAGTGGTGGCCTCCCCTTCTCTGGGAGAAAGAAGAGGGGAGAATGGGAGGGGTGGTGTGAGAGAGGGACTGGGATGAGAGGAGAGAAGGGTCTGGGCTGTAAAGTGATTAAATAAATAAATGGAGAAAAATATTCATGAGATTATGCACTATAGTGTGAGTATGTTTTCTGTAAATGACTTACTCATCTCCGTTTCTAAGCAAAAGCAATTCCTGGTGCTTTCTTCATGTTTATATTTCCCAGAGCACAAGGACTACAGAAGGCAAATACTCACTAACTGTTTCTTAAATATGAAAGGTATTTTCAAAAGTCATTTAGAAGCTTACCAGGCTTTGGTGTGCGATGGCACTTGCACGTAATCTTAGTATTTGGGAGGCATCCCAAATACATAAAACAAGTAATCAACTGAATTGGTACCAATGCACCCTGGTATCTCGGCTCACAGTAGGGCTAAACACATTCTCTCCATGCATTGTCCTTAGTTGAGGAATCATTCTCCTCAGGGCCCCCAGGGCTCAGATTTTCTGGCTCTGTTGGTCTCCTTTTAGAGCTCCAGTCGCCCTTCTTTCTTAAGCTTCCCAACACTCTGCCCAAAGTTCGGCTGTGAGTCTCAGCCTCTGCTTCGATACCTTGATCAGTAGAGTCTTTCTGAGGACATCTGTGGTACGTTCCTGTCCTGTTCCCCGTTTTTTTTTCTACACTTTATTCACTTTGTACCCCCATAAGCCCCTCCTTCCTCCCCTCCCAATCCCACCCTCCCTCCCCCTTCCTCATGCATGCCCCTCCCCAAGTCCACTGATAGGGGAGGTCCTCCTCTCTTTCCTTCTGATCTTAGTCTATCAGATCAAGTCCGGAGTAGCTGCATTGTCATCTTCTCTGGCCTGGTAAGGCTGCTCTCCCCTCAGGGGAAGGTGATCAAAGAGCAGGCCAATCAGATTGTGTCAGAGACAGTCCCTCTTCCCATTATTATGTAACCCACTTAGACAATAAACTGCCATGGATTACATCTGCACAGGGGTTCTAGATTATCTCCATGCTTGGTACTTGGTTGAAGTATGGGAGAAGCAGAAAGACACACACGGTATATACTCACTCATATAGATCTATAGGATAAACCTACTAAAATCTGTACATCTAAAGAAAGTAATCAAGAGCAAGGACTCTTGCTAAAATGCTCAATCCCCATCCTGAAAGGCAAAGAGGATGGACATCAGAAGAAGAAGAAAGCAGGAAACAACCTAGGAACCTGCCACAGAGGGCCTCTGAAAGACTCTGCCCTGCAGACTATCAAAGCAGATGCTGAGACTTTATGGCCAACTGTTGGGCAGAATGCATAGAATCTAATGCATGTAAGAAGTGAGAAATAGTAGGTTATGGAGAGGACAGGAACTTCACAAGGAGAGCAACAGAACCAGAAAATTTGAATCGGTTTTTAAACTATGTTTAAAAATTTCCAAATTATGTCTAATAAAACAGAAATAATATACCCTAATTACATTTTGATACAAATTCTCTTAGCTTTTTCAGCCAATTTAAAACTGTGTTTCACATTGTTAAATAATTTTGAGTTTATATTTACACATTGTCTATATTTCATTACATATTATTATTTTATGGAGACTAACACATGTTCAGTATCTTGAGAGCAAGATAGAACAAAAGACAACAACAAAATGGCATAGAAAAAGAACAGTGATTCATCATTCATAAAACAGACAAAAACTATTGAGATTATCTTACAATATACTTGCACTACAATTTCTAATAATGAGCAGTAAAACACGAAATATGAGGTTGTCTTTACTTACAAAAGAGTGGTTATAAAACAGATCAAACAATAATTATAATACTCTTCTTACATTTTAGTTTTCTAAATATTTCAATTATTTTATTTTTGATTCAATACTAAATGAATCAGAACATTTTCGTGAATAAAATATTATATGCCATCATGTAAATGCCTCTTTATTAATGAGCACTGTGGACAAGATTTTTAAGCAAAGAAACCTAATTTCTAACATTGTCCAAAGAATAAGTCATGAGACCATGAACAACTGTGTTTTCTGTGTGATTCATGTGTGAGCTTGGTCAGTAGGAAAATATTGTTTAGCCGCTAATTAATAAAACAAGTACAGAGCTGTAGATGGTGGCGCTGTGCTTGTTCCTGTTACATGTAAAAACAGGGTATCATCTGAAATGTCACGCTGGGAAGAACAGCTATACAAATAAGTAGTTTCCTGGGCACATATGGAACTGAGAATTCTGAACTTCACTGATTTAGGAGCACATAACTCCGGTAAAGGTCAATATTGTCAGCTCTCATTGCTTTTATTTTAGTCTCTAAAATGTCACTGAATTGTTCAAAAAGAATGGAGAAAATATGAATTCTTGTTGTGCTGAAGAGTGGAAAGATAAAAGCAAGGTGTGCTCTAATGGAGGCCAAGCGTTTTCGGGTTGTGCAGCGATCATAATTGAAAGACTAGTTCTAGGGGCAAGGATGCAGGAATGTCTTCATTCCTAAACAAATTTCATCCACTAAGGTGTCCTGGCATATTAATTATTAAAGATAAAATGTGTTTGTGTGTACATGTGTATTTCAATGTCAAAACTAATATTTGGTGTGGTGTCCTATTTTCTTCTCTGGGATGTAAAATCCTTTTTATTCAGAGCACATGCAATTATGATTTGTAGATATGTTTTGATATGATTTGTAGATATGATTTTAAGTGTGTTCTATGATGGGACCCAATTAGTCATATTTCTTCAATGAAAGTTTTAGGCTTGGGGTTTACAGACAGATTAGGAGTGTTTTGTTTTGTTTTGCTTTGCTTTTAATTGTTAGTGATTGGATTTAGAGGAATAGTCAAGGAGGAGCACATTTAAATGACTGGAAGTATCAAAACCTGCAGGATTATATAACTTAACCAAAGATAGTACTTCAGTAAGTGTTCAGTAGGAAAATGATGCAATGCTATTGGGAAAATATGAGTTCATTTTAAGAGTGGACTGATTGATAGATCTGCCATCACAGTGAAAGGAGACTCCTAAGCATGGAAGTGTTAGCCGAAAGGTCTGTTACTAAACTTGAAGATAGAGGTCCCGTTGTGGAAAGCCTGCCTGAAATGCCTAGGACATATCAAATACCAAGTAATAGTTCTACTGTAGACAAGAGGAGAAAAACACCATAACCACCTTCCTGTCACCTCTCATTGTCACCTGTCATTCTTTTCATCGTATGGTCATCATGCAAGCCTCCCTCTTGATCCATATGTCAGATATACATTTAGTTTCTTTGTTGATAACAAGAGTCATGTGGAATTTTCAGCCAGAATATATTCAATGAGCCATCAATACAACTTTCAAAAAATTGTTTGTAAACATCCAAAATGTTGCCCATGGCAGTTCAATGCCAAGTGAGTTCCATAGTAATGGGAACAGGGACTGTCTCTGACAAGAACTGATTGGCCTGCTCTTTAATTACCTCCCCCTGAGGGGGGGTAGCAGCCTTACCTGGCCAATGAGGAAGACAATACAGCCACTCCTGATGAGACCTGATAGATCAGGATCAGAAGGAAGGGGAGGAGGACCTCACCTATCAGTGACTTGGGGAGGGACATGGACGGAGAAGGGAGGGTGGATTGGGAGGGGAGGAGGGAGGGGGCTATAGGGGGGATAAAAAGCGAATAAACTGCATTAATAAAAATTAAAAAAATTAAAAAGATTCATCGCATGAAGAAAAAAATCATCTAAAGTGAATAAAAGTTGAATTATTTTGGTGTTATTTGTCAAGGTTAAAATATAACTCTAACTTCACAAAAAAATAAGATATACTGTACTCTGAGCTAAATGAGTGACCATTGCTTAGAACACAGAAATAGGTTATACTAAATACAATGATTCAATATGGAAGCAACTTTATGAACATTTTACTTTTAGGCAAATAGTCACAAATCAAGAAAATAGTGAAATATATTGATGGAGTCAACAATTAGATGGGTTCCGGGCATGTGGTGAAAACATCGGAGGTTACAAATGCTACCTCACGACATTCTTAACCCACCTATTGGTCTGCTAAATTAATGCAGCATAAAAAGTTTTACCTGGGGTTGAAAGTAAATGTGCAGAGTCACATACAAAAAGTGGTACTAAATGTTGATTAAAGTATTAAAAGCAGCTCAAGAGAAGTTTGGTTCTCTCTCTGTAGAATTCCACCTCCTCCCAATCACAGAGATCTCATCAATTAATTACCCTGGTAGAATATTTAACAGGGGTTAAAGTTTAAAGGGCTCTTCTTCTACTGGGCAAAGGACTTCGGTTCATACTATTTACTACAGATTGCATTTAACACCTTACAACTCAATTTTTACGGAACATATTATCATAATAGCTTTTACTCAACAAAAGCTTTATTTTATGCCAAGGAAAGTAAGCAAATCCAGGTTTTCATTTTGTTTCATTGAGAGACGTACCCACTTCCCTATAAAATTTCCCTGCTATCCATCTGTCATGAACTTGTTTTCATGAGTTTTTAATATTATTATTAAACTTGTTCCTTGACAACATCATGCTTGCATGTAATACATTCTGATTACTCTCACAACATATTCTTTCTTACCTCCTTCCACCCCTGTCAGAGTACCCCACTCTCTGCAAATCTTTTTCTATATTCATTTTGAATTTAACAAAGGCCATCTTTGTGACCATGGCTGTGCAACTCTGCATTGGAAACTGATGGGTTCAACAGTGTGTATACAACTACAGAAAATCAACTCGGTGACGCTTTCCCCCATCTGTGAACATATTTTGAAAGGGCCAGTCTTGTGCAGCCCAGTGGCGGTAACTTCAACTGTTGTGAATTCATGATTATGACTGCTGTGTCATGCCCAGAAGAGAGCAAGCTTTCTGTTTATTGAGGCTCTTACAATTAATTCACTCCTGCTTTCTTGATGTTTTCTGAATGCTAGAAGGAGAGATATAATTGTCTTATTTATGGTTAAGCATTCAGCTGTCACTGTCATCAGTATTTTGAGCAGTCATGCACTTGTGAATTTACTACATCCACTGCAAAGAAAACCTTAACCGATTAATGTCACTAAGGGTAACATTTGTCTGTGGGTAGCAACATAGATATTTAGGAGGCAGATTAACCTCCATATCTGCCAACAATATTGAGTCAAGAACATGTGACTAGACAGGTCATAGGCTTTAGGGAAGAGTCTATTACTGATATTCTGATAATGGGACACGATAAAAAGCCAACTCTTAATGACATCTTGTGAGACCTATAGATTCAGTATAGTACACTCCTCAAACCACATTAGAGATTTCTTTTTCTTTCTTTTTTTCAATTATTTAGGACATTGAATTAATTCAGAAACCAAGAAATCATCAAGGTGCAGAGAATAAGGTGGTGAGGCGTGTTAAGCTATAAACATGGCATCTGTATCATGCCCCATCCTCCCAAGGGTGAGACATCATTGTCAAAGAGGAGACTGAGAATTTGTAAAAACTAAATGTGGTTGATAACTAGAAGGAAACAATGTTTTCCTGGCACAGATGTTCATACGAATATAAAGTAGTTGAGACAGCA
This sequence comes from Psammomys obesus, assembly GCF_907164565.1. Classification (NCBI taxonomy): domain Eukaryota; kingdom Metazoa; phylum Chordata; class Mammalia; order Rodentia; family Muridae; genus Psammomys; species Psammomys obesus. The sequence goes on from NW_026596051.1 coordinate 39,085,959, forward strand.
TGTATAAGATCTATAGTCCTGCTCAGGCCAAGCCATACAAAATTTCCTTATGAAAGGTAGGAATGGCCACAAAGTTTTGTCTTTAAATGAGAAGTTACTGGCAACTGATGGTTTCTGTTAGAGAGAGAGTGAATTTTTGTTTTGTGTCGTTTTTCTTTCTTTCTTTCTTTCTTTTTTTTTTCTGGAAGCATTATTAAATGTATTCAGTCTTAAGTATGGAATAATTTGTTTAACTAAAGATATTTTTCACACTGACTATAGTTTCTTTGGTATGAAATTTAACTCCCATACTATTTTCAGAGTAAGTTTTAAGTATTCCAAGAATTTGGCATTTGAATCATTGTTCCTGCTCCAGCTGATGGCCATATATCTCTGAGTAGGGTGGGAGCACCAACTGCGTTTGATGCTTGATTACTGGAAAATTGGTAGAACTGGGAGGAGTGAAGAGGCATAATATGATCAAAATTCATCATATGAAATTATGCCAATTATTCAAAACTAGCTGGAAACAACAAAACTTACCAAGAAGACTATTACCAGTCCTTTATTGTCATTATAATAATATTTCTATATTATAGGCTTCAAAAATGGTCTACTCTCCTAATGTATTATACCCAATGCCACATCTGATAATCAAGCATAAAGACAGACAAAGAAAATAAACTGTTCCAGAAGATGTGTGAACTCTCCCTGTTATCCCCTACTTTTTTTGCCCAAGTACCCTAAGTTATACACTGGATAAGTTTTTGAAAAGTCCATACACAGTACTCAAGTGTATATACTCTTCCTGTGATATACTTCCTCAGTTTTTCTTACTTTTTCATTATTTATGTTTTGGTAGAAGCAAGAATCTGGAAACTTAAGATCCTTAAGTAATTAGATCTACCTCTGGAACCACTTTAGCCTTAACCAACTAGTAACACTTCTAGGAAAGGGAGAGAATAGGAAGGACTTAGAAATAGAAAATTGAAAGTTGTGGCGGTCTGCAGGAAAAGGCCTCCAGATCTAAAACTCAAATGACAGCACATACTAGCAAGGATGTGGAGCAAGGAGAACATACCTGCATTGCTGGTGGGAGCACACACTTGCACAACCACTTTGGAAATCCATCTGGAGTTTTCTAAGAAAACTGCGAATATGTATTCCTCAAGATCCAGCTCATTCCATCCCTCGGGATATATCAGAAAGATGCTCAACCATACAACAAGGACACTGGCTCAAGTGTGTTTATCCTAGCTTTATTCATAATAGCCAGAATCTGGAAACAATCCAGATGTCCCTCAATGAAGGAACAGATAGAAAATGTGTGGTACCTCTTCAGGACTGGCTGCAATATCCTCCTCTGTGACCTAGCAAGGCTGCTCCTCCCTCGGGGGAAGGTTTGGAGGGGGTAAAAGAACCAGCCACTGAGTTCATGTTACTAATAGAGGCCTGATAAGCTAGGGTCAGATGGAAGAGGAGGAGAACCTACCATATCAGTGGACTTAAAGAAGATCAGGGAAGAGATCAGGGAGGGAGGGTGGGATTGGGAGGGAATGAGGGAAGGGGCTACAGCTGGGATACAAAGTAAATAAACTGTAACTAATATAAAAAAATAAAAATTTAATAAAAAAGAATTACATAATATATTTGGCCGAAAATATATAAATAGATAGAAAATAGAAAAAATATATAATTTGTATAGATGACGAGTAGATGTTAAACCTTCCAGGGATTTCACAGTAATTGTAGGCATTGTATACATGCACAGGTATGTAATTGTACATGCAAATTAACTGATATGTTTTGCATATGCAAGTCCTTATTTGCATTAATTTGTCCTTGATGAGCCTGGTTTCATTAAATCTGCACTGTATTTAATATGAAGGCTAGTTGTCAAATATGTTGAACTTTTTCACTCTACACTGAAAACCCCATTTTGATCAACTTTCATGACGCAAATCTCACATTGAGAAGTGTATAATAAAGAATGATTTTCTGTCTGAAATGAAAAAACGGGAAGAGAACGTGTGGTGCACTTCCACAATGAAATACTACTCAGCTATGACAAAGAAAGACATCATGCATTTTTTTTCCTTTGTGCAAGATTTTATTAAACATCTTTCCAGGAAAACATCCAGCTTCCAAATGCAGCTGCCAAGACTCTGTTATGCATAGGCCCTGCCTGGGGCCAGGCAGGTGGCTCTGTCTTCCCAGCCTTCTGTTCTGAGATGGGTGTGGTGGGCAAGATTTCCTCTTTAGGTTCTCCAATGCTCACATGATCAGGCAGAGGCTTCTTGGGGCCCAGGGCAGCATGATCTTCACTCTTATGTCCAGCACACGGTGCCTGAGGAGCCACGGCAGTGTCAACGTAGTAGTTCACAGGGACTCCACTGTGAATCATCGCCATCCACACACTTCATGGACTTGGCCCTCTGTCCTCAGAGCTTCACATACACCACCACCTCACAGCCCTTGACCCTACTCTTCATAAAGAACCGAAGCCCAAGATAGCGTGCCCTTTGCACAGCAAACCCTGCTAGGAGATTATAGTGTGGAGACTCTCTTCCTGGGCAATGGTACACAGAACTCTAGTGGCATCTTTTCTGGAAAAAAAGCTCCACGCTGCTCTCAGGGAAGGTGAACCTCCTCTGGACCACTGCAGTCAACTCTCTGATCTTAAGACCTTTCTGTGCTTTGGTGGCTAAAATAATGATTTCTGTTCTGGTTGGTTAACTAGGACTTTGACTCCAGAGCAGCCATCTTCAGCTAGGTCCAGTGTGAGAAACTCATTCAGTTCAGCTTTGAAGATACCAGCAGCCACAAACTTTCTCTTCTTGGAAGTCTGAACTGCCATCTCGCTGCTGCAAGCCACCCAAAGGAAAAAGTGACATCTTGCAATTTGCAAGCAAATGGATGGAACTAGAAAAGATCATCCTGGTGAGGTAACCCAGACCCAGAAAGACATGCATGGTATATATTTACGTACAAGTAGACATGAGTCACAGTGTACAGATTAACCCTGCTAAAATCCACAGATCTAAGAAAGCCAAGGAGGGCCGAAGGAAAAAATCCCCCAATCTCACTCAAAGAAGGAGTCATCTACATCATCTGAAGTGGATGGAAGGAGGGAGCTGTGTGAGAAACGCGGAGAAAAGAGTAATAGGAGTGAGATCAGGTATTGGGAGAAGGAGAAAGGAAGGAGAAGCCAGGGAGAGAAAAAATGGAAATAGGTGAGAGGCTATTTCTGGGACAGGGGAGGCTCCCAGAAGTCTATGGGGGTGATCCTAGCTGAGACTCCTAGCAGTGGGGTATCTGAAGCCTGAAGTAACCACCTTTGTAACCAGGAAGGACTTCCAGTGGAGAGAGGAGGATGCCAACCCATAAAACCTTCAACACAAACATTGTCCCGCCTACAACAATTGTAGGGATAAAGATGGAGCAGATATTGAGGCAATGTCAAACCAATTACTAGCCCAATTTGAGAGCCACCTTCTGTGAGAGAGCCAACCCTTCATACTACTATTGACACTGCAGAGCTTACACACAGAAGCCTACCATAACTGTCTTCTGAGAGGCTTCATGCAGCACTTGAAGGAAACAGATACACAGACAGAGGCCAAGAGCCAAACAATTGTCTGTGTTCTGGGAGTTTTGAGGAAGGAAGGATTGAGTAATTCAGAGTGGTCAAGGACACCACAAGAAGACCTACAAAGTAAACTAAACTGAGCTCATAGGGGCTCACAGAAACTGAACCACCAGCCAAAGATCTTGCATGGGCAGACCTTGACCCCTTACACATGTGTAGCAGATATGCAGCTTGATCAATGTGTGGGTCCCAAAACAATCAGAGTAGGGGCTGTCTCCGTTGCCTGCCTTTGGATCCCTTTCCCTACCTGAGCTGCCTTCTCAGGCAGTCTCAGTGGGGGAGAATGCAATTATTCCTACTGAGACTTGAGGTGCCAGTGTGGGCTGGTAACCCTGACACTCCTTCTCTGAAAAGAAGTAGAGGGGAAAATATGGGGAAAAGGATTGTGAGGGCAGGACAATGGAGGAGGGTTTCCTTTCATTACATCCTCTCCAACATGTGCTATCAATTGAGTGCTTGATCTTGGCCATTCTGATGGGTATAAGGTTGAAATCTCAGGGTCATTTTCATTTGCATTTCCCTGATGACTAAGGACTTTGAACATTTCTTCAAATGTTTCTCTGCCTTTCAATAGTCCTCTACTGAGAATTCTGTTTGGCTCTATACCCCATTTTTTAATTGGATTACTTGATTTGTTGGTTTTTAACACCTAAGTTCTTTAAGTATTCTGGATATTACCCCGCTATCAGATTTAGGGTTGGTGAAGATTCTTTTCCAGTCTGTAGACTGTCATTTTGTTCTGATTACAGTGTCCTTTGCTTTACAGAAGCTTTTCAGTTTCATGAGGTACCATTTATTGATTATTGATCTTAGAACCTGTGCTGTTGGTGTTCTGTTGAGGAAGTTGTCTCCTGTGCAAATGAGTTCTATTCTCTTTCCCACTTCTTCTAACATATTTAGTGTGTCTGGTTTTATGTTGAGGTGTTTGATCCACTTAGACTTTTATTTTGTGCAGGATGAAAAATATGGTCTATTTGCATTTCCTACATGAAGATATTCAGTTAGACTAGTGCCATTTTTTGAAGATGCTGTCTTTTTTCCATTGTATTGTTTGGCATCTCTGTCAAAAATCAAGTATCCATAGGTGTGTGCATTTATTTCTGGGTCTTCTATTAAATTCCATTGGTCCACCTTCTGTTTCTATGCCAACAGAATGCATTTTTTATTACTATTGTTCTATAGTACAGCTTGACATCAGGGATGGAGATACCTCCAGAAGATCTGCTATTGTACAGGATTGTTTTTAGCAACTCTGGGGTTTTTGTTTTTCCATTTGAAACTGAGAATTGTTCTTTCAAGTTCTGTAAAGAATTGTGTTGGTATGATTGGAATTTCACTGAATCTGTAGATTACTTTTGGCAGGATGGCCATTTTCACTATGCTAATCCTACCGATCCATGAGCATGGGAGATCTCTCCATCTCTGATATCTCCTTCACTTTCTTTCTTCAGACAAGGACATTTGCTCAACCTTTTTCATAGCAGTTGTATTCGTACTAGCCAGAAGCTGGAAACAACCTAGATATCCCTCAGCAGAGGAATGGATACAGAAATTGTGGTACATTTACACAATGAAATACTACTCAACTATTAAAAACAAGGAAATCATGAAATCTGCAGGCAATTTGTGGGAACCAGAAAAGATCATTTTGACTGAGGTAACCCAGAAGCAGAAAGACACATGGTATATACTCACTCATAAGTGGATATTAGCCACATAGTATAGGATAAACATACTAAATTCTATATTCCTAAAGAAGCTAAACAACAAGGAAGACCCTAGGGAAGATGTGCAATCCTCATTCAAAAGGACAAATGCAATAGACATCAGAAGCAGGAGAAGATAGGGAGCTGGATAGGAGCCTACCATAGATGGTCTCTAAAATACTCTACTATTCAAGGTATGGAGGCATAGGCTGAGACTTATAGCCAAACTTTGGGCAAAATACAGGGAATCTTAAGAAAGAAGGGGATATAGAATGACCTGGAGGCAACAGGAGCTCCAAAAGACAGAGGACTCATATCCAGTATATATAAAGAACTAAACAAGCTAAAAAGCAGAAAACCAAGTAATCAACTTAAAAAATGGGGAACAGAGCTAAACAGAGAATTCTCAATAGAGCAATATCGAATGGCAGAGAAGCACTTAAAGAAATGCTCAACCTCATTAGCCATTAGGGAAATGCAAATCAAAACAACCCTGAGATTTCACCTTACACCCATCAGAATGGCCAAGATGAAAAACTCAAGTGACAACACATGCTGGAGAGGTTGTGGAGAACCATTCTCCACTGCTGGTGGGAATGTAAACTTGTACAAACACTCTGGAAAGCAATCTGGCGCTTTCTCAGACAACTAGGAATAGCGCTTCCTCAAGATCCAGCCATACCACTCCTAGGCATATACCCAAAAGAGGCGCAAATACACAAAAAGGACATTTGCTCAACCATGTTTGTAGCAGCTTTATTTGTAATAGCCAGAAACTGGAAACAACCCAGATGCACCTCAACTGAAGAATGGATGCAGAAACTGTGGTACATCTATACAATGGAGTATTACTCCGCAATGAAAAATAAGGAAATCATGAAATTTGCAGGTAAATGGCGGGACCTGGAAAGGATCATCCTGAGTGAGTTGTCCCAGAAGCAAAAAGACACACACGGTATATACTCACTCATATAGACATACAACGTAGGACAAACCCACTAAAATCTATGCATCTAAAGAAACCAACCAAAGAGAGGACCCTAACTAAAATGTTCAATCCCCACCTGAAAGGCAAAGAGGATGGACATCAGAAGAAAAAGAAAACAGGAAACAACCCAGAAACCTGCTACAGAGGGCCTCTGAAAGGCAGAAGAAGAAAACAGGAAACAAACTAGGAACCTAACACAGAGGGCCTCTGAAAGCCTCTGCTCTGCAGACTATCAAAGCAGATGCTGAGCTTGATGGCCAACTGTCGGGCAGAGTGAATGGAATTTTATGTAAGAAGTGGGAAATAGTAAGAGCTGGAGACGACAGGAACTCCACAAAGAGAGCAACAGAACAAGAAAATTTGAACACAGGGAACTTCCCAGAGACTCATACTCCAAGCAAGGACTATTCATGGAGATAACCTAGAACTCCTGCACAGATGTAGCCCATGGCAGGTCAGTGTCCAAGTGGGTTACCTAGTAATGGGAAGAGGGACTGCCTCTGACATAATCTGATTGGCCTGCTCTTTGATCACCTCCCTCTGAGGGGGGAGCAGCCCTACCAGGCCCCAGAAGAGGACAATGCAGCCACTTTTGACTAGAACTGATAGACTAAGATCAGAAAGGAGAGGAGAACCTCCCCTCTCAGTGGACTTGGGGAGTGGCATGCATGCAGAAAGGGGAGGGAGGGTGGGATCGGGAGGAGAGGAGGGAGGGGCTTATGGGGGAATACAAAATGAATAAAGTGTAATTAATAAAAAAATTAAAAAAAGTTAAAAAAAAGAGGCCAACAGAGCCATAAAAACCAAGCCCTGGGGGCCCTAAAGTGAATGATACCCCAACCAAAGACAATGCATGGAAAGGACCTAAAACACCTGGCTCAGATGTAGCCCTTACATTCAGTCTCCAAGTGGGGACCCTAGTAAGAGGAACAGGGACTTCCTTTGGCATGAACTCAGTAGCTGGCTCTCTGAGCACCTTCCTTGGGGGGGGGGGGCAGCCTTGCCAGGTCACAGAGGAAGACAATGCTGCCATTCCTGATGAGACCTGATAAGCTAGGGTCAAATAGAGGGGAGGAGGATCTTCCCTATCAATGGACTAGGGGAGAAGCATAGGGGGAGAAGAGGGAGGGGGTGAGATTAGGAGTCAAGGAAGGGTGACACAGCAGGGACACAAATTCAACAAATTGTATTAAATGATATTAAGAAAGAAAGAAAGAAAGAAAGAAAGAAAGAAAGAAAGAAAGAAAG